>NC_141257.1:14848263-15538263 GCF_054856555.1 Leptonotus elevatus | reverse complement strand
AGCTGGCTTCGGGCAGTAGGCAGAGAACACCCTGAACTGGTTGCCAGCCAATCGCAGATTTAAAAACTATTAATTTCTATATTTGTTTTCATTGTAATTACTGAATACTTTTTTTAAATCCCAAAAAGCAGGTTAAGGACGGCAATTTATCTCTTCCTTCTAGTGGGGCAGAATGTTTTTTTTTTTCCTCCTTCAATGTAACCTACTGTTACCAACAAATACCACAACATTAAATGACTAGTACAAAAATGATCAGCCAAACATGCTATTGGACTATTATATACACATTATTTTGTTTGTTTTTGTGTTGGTGTTGCTTACTGTCTTCTCCATCAGGCACATGCACCTCTATTAGGGCTCTACAATGACTTATACTAGGGATGCACGATAATGCTATTTTCAACCGATACCAATAAACCAATAATTTAGAACGTGCCGATAATTGTTTGCAAAATTAACTTGAATACAAATATACTTTTTGAGTCCTACTCTATGTACAAATACATCGAAACATTGCGCAACACACCATGAAGCTGAATTTTATTGATATCTCTGCTTCAAAGACAACCAGTAACTCATTTTGAGTTTGCCAAAACTTTTAAAAATGCAACACAAAACTGCGAGGGTAACATTTTGGGGAGACACAACTTGAGCCACCACCACAACTGATGTACCAACGAGGCAAGTCTATTATTATCGGCAGATTTCTTTATTATCTGTTTGACGTCAAATTGGTCGATAATTACCGATAATTATCGGCCACCGATATTATCGTGCATCCCCAAGTTATACATTTGAGTTAAGGCGCATTAGCTCCACTCTTATTGTCTTTTCTCAGTCTTCTGCTATCTTACATGACTTTTGTTTTTGGGAGTGTCTTGTTTGGCTGTTGTGTCGTCCAGCGGCCGCTTGCGAGGTTGGGGAGGAGAGAGGAGGAGAGAGAAAGTGACGCTTTTCTGTGCCACTCTTTTTTGCTATCTGACTTTCTTTACTTTTGAGAGTCCGGACACTCAGTGTATTGTTCAATTCGTTTGGCTGTGTGTCGACCAGTAGCCTGGCTGGGGGTTGGGGGGGGGGGGGGGGGGTGAGATAGTGAGCTAGAGAGCACGCGCGCTTGCTTCAAAATAGCGGCCAAAAGGTCCATAATTCAGGCCAACCAAGCGGGTAAATGCAGACCACTCCAAGTTAGTCTGTCTCTCAGGGTTTGGCTAGGTCTCTACCAAAAGCACTTTAATTGCTGCTTTTGAAACGAACTTGTGGGCCGAAATAAACCCCGCCTCCTGGCGGCCAACCAAGAACAATCCTGCTGGTCCCGCCTTCTCAGTCCGGGCCTGGCTGTAATGCTCTCATTTGACATTAATAAGTCTTCTAAGTGTTGTGTATTTGTATTTTGCTGCCTAGAATTTTCAGGCCGAGAAATTCGCTCGACAATCATCTTTAATCCAGTGGACAAGTCTTCTGTGCTTCTGGAGAGTAGTGATGACTCTGAAATGAAGGGTCCTGTGGTAAGATGGAATCCTCTGCTGCCTGACTCAGAACGCATAATTGGGGTCCTTTTGCCTGTTGTTCATCACGGTATTTGTGATGCGTCATCGTTTCAGATCGACAGACGCTGCACTCGCTGCAATAAAGAGGGCATGATTTACCACACAAGGCAGATGAGATCTGCAGATGAAGGTCAGACCGTCTTCTTCACGTGTATACATTGCAGGTAAAAATATCAAATATCTTAAATTAAGTTATTATGTGGTATTTGCTCACATGATCGTGATTGTCATGTTACAGGTATCAAGAGAAGGAAGACTCGTGAGCGGATTCTGCAACTGTGTTGCTCTAAATGTTTTCTACACAAGATCTCATTCACCAAAAATGTAATATTTGATAGATGTTGTAAATGAATTGAACTCTGAAATTTCTGAGATGTGTTGATTGGTAAAGCCACAACATCAAACACTTGCGGAGGCATTTTAAAGAAGAGAAAAGCTACCTCGAAATGGTGACAAGTCCAATAAAATCTCACATAGGTTTTTCAAATGTATTGCTTAGATGATCAACCACTGTCTGTTGTGGAAAAAACTGGCATTTGTTATCTAATGGACTTTTTGAAGCCAAGTTACCAACTTTCTTTTCGACACTACATTACAGAGACGGCGCTACCGGAGCTATACAACAATCCTTTAAACCTGTGTTTAAAAAAACAACACCACAACAGCAACACAAAGAACAGATCGGTATCGGAACAAGTGCACTGTAAAAAAAAAAAAAAGCGTGTCTGCTTCAGTTCTCAGTTTACTTGGACTCTGTATATAAAGTGGTGGCTGGTGGGATGGATGATTTGCTCTTAACATAGCCAAGCACCTTATTTATTCAGATTATTCTGTATCAATATAGGAACGGAATACAAACCTAAGCCATCGTAAAAAAAATAGTAATAATACAAATAATAATGTGATGTAATAGAAGTTGATCCCTCTTAAACAAAACCGAAATCTCTATGAACACACAGAAACACACAAAACAAAACAGAAAGGCATTAAAAATACATACATTAAAAAACATATCACCATTGCATTTGCTACCCAGACAATGTATTTTCTTTTTCCATAGAGGACATGAATGAGTCCCAAAGAGCCACAAATCCTTCCAGTTTCCCCCTTACAATGTATGTCATGTCAACCTCTCCAGTCCAAGACCTATCAGCATTTCTTTTTTCCATATTTGAAGTAATGGCGATTCCACATTTTTCCAACAAAAGGCCTTGCATGAAGAAGTCCAAAGTCCTTCATTTTTATGTCCTTAGATCTGCCAAAGTTCTTGGGGTATATTCCAAGAATACATATTTTCGTTGACAGTGGGATAAATATCCCGAGAATCTGTGACAGACAGTGTACCACATTCCCTCAAAATCCATGTATTCCTGGACATTCCCAAAGACAATGTATCATAGTCCCCTTCTGATGGCACTTAACACAAGTATCAGGAATATTCGGGAAAAAATGGTTAAGTTTAACAGGCATTATGTAAACCTGCATTAGCCATTTATATTGAAGCAATTTCAATTTTGTGTTAATTGTATACTTTTGGGCTTTTAAACAAGCCATTTCCCAGTCATCCTTGGTTATATCTTCTCGTAAATCCGTTTTCCAAGCTTCTAATATATTCAAAGAAGATATAGTTGAATGTTCCACCAAGATATGGTACAATCTCTATATATATGTTTATTTGTCCTCAAAATTATTTAGTGCAATATTCTCAATTGTGGATAATGAGGGTATAGCCATCACCGCCCTATTTTTTTGATGTAATGAAGCTTCTAATCTGCAAATATATAAAAAAAAAAAATGCTTTTGGGGGATTTGATACTTCTTACGAAGTTCTACAAATGTAAGAAATTTGCCCTCAGAATAAAGGCCAAAAACTGATTGAATACCCTTGTCTGCCCATAATTTCAACCCTTTATCCTTTTTGCCTGGCCTAAATTGTAAATTTTTCTAAATTGGAGTAAATTGAGACAGATTTATCATTTCGGCAATATATTTGTGAACCGTATACCATACAAGTATTGTGTTTCTTACAAAATGATTATTTGTCTTCTTTACTAAAGTCTTAAACTCCAATGAGTATAAATAATGCTTTATTGGTAGCTCCGAATCAGGCTTTTCTTCAATGTTCAAGTTGGCATTGTATCTGTAGAAAAGTAAAACATCGCCGAGCTTAGTCGAACGGCCCAGTAATACCATTTAACATTGGGAACTTAAAAGCCCACCTCTATCATATGGCAAATATAGTGGTCGGAGCCGAAGTCATGCTTTCTTTTTATCCCAAATAAACTGTCTAAATGTATTATCGAGTATGTATTTATTATTATTTTTTACTTTTTTTTATTTTTATTTTTTTACTTTTTTTTAATACAAAAATCATTTGGCAAGGGCAGGGGAAGTGCTTGGAAAATATGTATAAACTTAGGTAGAATCGACATTTTAATTAAATTAATCCGTTCCATCAACGATATGGGCAAACTGGACCATCGATCCAACATCTCTGCCACTGTGTCCACCAGAGGGTCATAGTTTAAGGAAACTATGCGACTTAGATCATGTGTAATGGTAACACCAAGGTATTTAAATCCGTTTTGTGCATTAATAAAAGGTGTGTTAATTTGAGGGTTAATCCTTTCTTTTTGATTTAAAAGTAGTAAAACTGATTTTGATTTGTTAATCCGATATCCAGAAAATTCACCAAATTTCTCACAAAGGCCAATCAAATTCGGAATGCTATTCTTCAGATTTGTGAGGAAAAAATAACATCGTCCGCATACAAAGATATGCGGTGTTTCACATTATGAATTTGAATCCCCGATATATGCGTACTAGTTCTTGTCGTCATCGCCATTGGTTAAATTGCTAAAGTAAACAGAAGAGGAGATAGTGGGCTAAAATGTATAAAATTATACTCAACAATCGTGCATTTTCAGAACATTCAAAATTAAAATCCATTAAAAAACAAACGTTTGTCAGTTCAAGTGCAGTCACTAAATATGTCTCTAGATGGCAGTAGTGCATTCTTCAAGTACAACGACCAAGTTTCACGTTAGAGAAGAAAAATGCCAACCAATAAGAGCGCACAAAGAATATCACATGACCCGGTAGCGGTAGTATAGTTTGCAAACAACAGTACACGATCCAAATGGCCGTCAGATAAAGCAAACAACAAGCGGGATGACAACAATGCGGCTTTTGTGCACTATTTCGTCATGTTAAGTTGAAGAGATTGTGAAAAACAGACAAGTTTTTCGGTAAATAAAGATTAAGTGTCATTTTGTTACCGCAGCGATTGCACACATTGGTTCCGTCGAGCTACTACAGCTAATAATTGTAACTTTTCATGCATTTATTTGGTGCACCGTGTAGATATTTTATGTGCCTTTTAATACAAGTTATTATTAATAGTTTTAGAAAATGAAGCTGCGAGTCCAGCTGCAGTGCAAGAATTTGCATGAATACCTCAGAGAGCTGAGCCCAGAGATTTTGGACCGACTATACAACCATCCAGCAACGTGTCTGGCTGTCTACAGGTACAATGACTAATATTTATAACTCTTAAACGTTATCATTGACATTGTGATTTATTATATTAACATTATGATGTTGTTAAACTCCACAGGGAGCTTCCCCCTTTGGCCAAAAACTATGTGATGCGAATGCTGTTCCTGGATCAGCCTCTTCCACAGGCAGCAGTGGCATTATGGGTGAACAAAGAAAGCCAGAAGTGAGTTACTTATCTTTTAAGGCATTTGCAGTCATGTTTACAGCCAAGTTGGCAATTTCTATTGTATGTTTAAGTTCATCATGCACTCTGGTGTGCTATACACGCTTGGCTTCTGACCTGATGGGTAAGTATACACTTTACTTGTACTGAAACCTCTGCAAACATTTTACCAAAGCAGGAACGGAGTAGACTATCAATCCATATTGAATTGAAAGTACTGACGTGGATAAGTTTACTTTAAACTCATGTTGTTCAGTGAAAATTTGACTGCAATAAGCGAGGGAATAAGAACAGTAAGGAAGACAGTACCTTTTAACAAAACCGAAGCAGTATGTACCAAGCTTCTCCTCTGTTCATATCCTGATCATGCTTGCTGGACACGACAGCCGAGCGACTCAAAAATGTAACTTTAGTGGACCAGCAAGATTTTGTCTGTCTAAAGAATCATCAACACCATTTTTGTTTTTAAGAGATGTTTTCTGGCAAAGTCTAAACTGACTTTTCTGTTTCTGAATGTTACCAGTGGTTTGCATTTTGTTGTCAAGAGTCTGTATTTACGTATACCTTCATGAAGACATCTCTAGATTGGTTTTGGGTATTGCATGCCTAGCCACCTGTTGTTTTCTTCACCAAGAAAACCATTCTATAATCAATGATTCACTTCACGTTTATTAGACTTGGAGGCCTATTAATATTGTTGAGTAACTCCAGACAATACAGATTTTTGTGTTCATTTCACGGTACTTATTTGATATGAACCAAGATTTACAAAGGAATCTCTGCATGTTTTGGATATTAATATAAGGCCGGCTATGGTGTCAGACCACGGGAAACTGAAGTGCATAAAATTTCAAATTAAAGTGCTTCCATGTTTTAGATCAAGTTTTCAATGGGGGAAAAACAGTGGAGCCAATTTGTTGAAAAACTTTTTTTCCCCCCATTCTCTCTGGCTACTTAACCACCCCCATCACCTCTGCACCCCACAGGAATCATGATGAATGTGTCTCAGTGCTGGCGGGACTCCGCCTTTGGCACAGTCAGCAGCTACAGGGTGGTCTGCAGGGATATATCCTGAATCCAGTGTTCAAAGACAACTTGAGGATAGCGTTGCTCGGCGGGTATGTCTGCTCTCTATTTCATCTCATGGTTCCTCTTTTACTGTCTTTACTTTGCTGTTTTGTTAAAACTTTTTTTACATATCTGTAAAAAGAAATCCATCAAGATTTGTGTTGTTAAAAAAAAAGCAAAATTTTAGTTTGATGCTTTCAGTTTGTTCACGCCAAGCCGTGGTCAGCCTCCATCTGTTTTTTTCTCTTTTGAGTTATAAATAAAAGGTGAAACAACACCTGCACATGACGGCAAATGACTGAACACACATTGAAAGAGTTGCCCTCGGGAGTTTGATAATTTCGGAGAAACAGATCACTTGCTGAGGCTGTTTCCCTACGTTTTACTCTGTTAAAGATATTGATCCAGCAAATATTGACAATAATGACTGCAATAAATTTCAAATTTTTGCATTTTTGTTTGATTACCTATTCACATGCTGACAATAGGGACACGTTCAACCAAAGTGTGTTCTCTAATTGGCTTCACAGGTGTCGTCAAACTTGTATAGTCTTTTTTAACCCTATAAAGCCAAACGTATCATATTAAATACGAGACATTTTGAGCCCTCTATTTCATGAGCATAATAATTTTTTTCACCATTAAAACCCTGACTTATATTATCTGACACATGCATTGCACGGATAATCTATTAGAGGGCAGTATCCCCCAGCTGATGACTTTTCCAGCGACCTTGCAAGATCGCCCCAATTAAGAAAGGAGAGACACCTATACTTATTAATAACAGGAAATGTTCTTTCTGATTTTTGGAAATAATATGTTTGATGCCTGTTTATTATTTATATTTTTGATAGTTATAAATGTACAAATTTAAAGCAGTGTGACCAGATGTATCAAATATGTCAATGACACAAATCAAAAGGTATATTTGGAAGTTGATTAAAAAAACGTTTCTTTGTTCAAAAGGACCAACAAATACTCTATTTACAAAGAATCAGAATGTTCTCTCATATATTTTATGGTTCAGGCTTTATAGGGTTGAAGGGTGACATAACAAGTAGTCACTTTGTTGTTTGGTAACATGGTGTGTATTACACTTAACATGGACCAGAGAAAGTGAAGGAGAGAATTGTCTCAGGAGATTAGAAATAAAATCATAGACAAGTAATCTATAAGACCTTCTCCAAGCAGCTTGATGTTGCTGTGAAAACACATATTGCACATATTCAGAAATTTAAGATCCATGGGACAACCTCCATGGATGTGGCCGCAGGAGAAAAACTAATGATACATTGAAGAGACGGATAATATTAATGGTACCAAAAGAGACCAGAACAACCTCCAAACATATTAAAAAGGCTTCTTTTTTTTGAGTAACAAAAAAAAACATTTTAAAAGTGTGTGTCATTGCACAGGGGTCAAGCATGGGCAGACGAAGGCAGCAGCCTTGGCCCCGACCGGCACGCTCGCGACATTGAGAGTCTGGACCGTTATGCCATGGAGCGCTGGGAGGTGATCCTGCACTTCATGGTGGGTTCTCCCAGTGCAGCGGTCAGTCAGGATCTGTCTCAGCTGCTGATTCAAGCAGGCCTCATGAAAAGGTAGGTTAAGAGCTTTTTGATGTAGAAAAGGACATATTTTTCACCCAGACAGGAAATTACTGCTTTCCCAGGAGTGTGTGCTTGGAGTAACTGTTGTGAATATTTATGAAGCACATAATGTGTACTTTAAAAAAATCTAATACATGGAATGTTACACTGTTTGCGAGAATAACTGTTGTGTTGCTAAATCGTGCTTTTGAGTATTTTGAGTTTTTGCTACCTCGCTCATGAGCAAACTTCAAATCTGCAGTGAGGTTTAAGCCTGTTACTTTCTGGCCTTTCAGGCTCTTTGAGATTGAATCGTTGCTACCCCAATTATTACAATATTACACAAATCAGTCTGACAAGTGCACTGAAACTTCTTTAATACTGTTTTCCAATACATTTAAAAATACAGTGCTGCTTAGCAGTTTAAGCTAGACGCCCATCCAACCTCTCTCAATTGGCTGCCTTTTGCAAGGAAGAGTGGCAAATATCCCCTAAAGGAGATGTGAAAGACTGATAAGTCACTAAAGAAAGTGTTTGGATGAAGTTCTCATTGCAAAAGGAGGTGCAATGTCCGATTAAGTGAGAGGTTCACATACTTTTGCACCCATGAGAGTTTTTCTTAAATCAACAACTTTTGTTCAAGAATGAATGACAATATTATTATTCTTTTTGTTCAAGTCCATTATTTTCAATGTCAGCATTGTAGATTTGGATATGACATTTAACATTTAATAAGGTTATTTTAATATTTTATACAAAAAGTCTGACCATGCCTGCAGGGTTCACAAACTTTTGAGCAGCACTGTATGACCCATATCAGACTGTTTTAATAAGCAAGCAGATAAAGCACCCAAAATCAAATAAAATCTAACTTTTATTTATATAACACTTTTCATATGTAAAAATGCAACTCAAATGGCTGTGTAAATTAAACACCAATAGTACAACATAAAAAGGAAACCCACCCCTCCTACAACTTAAGAAGTATGTAAAAACACATGGCGCGGCACAGAGAAACCATGTGAGGAAAAGCGCACAGATGGGTGTCAGAGTACTTCCAGCACAGTATTTAGAATCCATATTTCCAGGACATACTATATTTTAGTAGCGTATGCTCCCAAAATGTGCCCCCACCCCCTAAAAAAATCCCAACATTCATTTAATGTATTGTATGTTACAATGTTGTACTGAATAGCACCAATAAAGATGAGCATAGCTAAATTTGTAATGTAAAATAATCACATTTTCAAATAATTCAGCCACAGGTAAGCCTAGTCATCAAATATTGATCCTGTATGTAGTGATGCGAAAATGAAGCCTCATGAACCAATTGTGGTATTTTTTACTCCTCTAGATGGTGCTCTTGGTTTAAAGATAAAGGCTAGGGAAATGGAAATTCATTAAATTTCCACAGCGTCTTGATATATGCACTTTTTCATAATGTGTCTTTTTGAAGTCCATTAACTAGTGCAAAGTGTTTGTTTTTTTCACCTAACCTTTCAGATATGGACCTGTATGCAATTCTGTTGAAATCCAAAATGGTAAAATGCTGTGACAGACTGGCACATCAAAGACTGTATGCCCCTTATTTCTAGTACCAGTGGTCACCAACTTGGTGCCCGTAGCAACCTGGTAGCCCGCAAGGATCGCCTGAGTAGCCTGTGTGCCTGTTCCAAAAATTGCACAACAGTGATGAGACATTGTAATTTTCTGGGAATGTTGTAGAAGTAATCATTTGAAAATGTAAATAAACACAGGCAGAAATGATTATTATAGAGTAAGTAAGTATTGCATATTGACATTTATGTTTCCTAATTATTCAGGGTATTGGTGGGGCTTTAAAATGTGTTAAATACAATGTCCAGGAACATTAACAATTTAAATACAGTTGATGTAAAAACATTGTTATTCATGCATTATTTGGCATACAATGTTTTGCAAAGGAGTCACTATAAACACAATTTATCAATAATAAATGTGTTAAAAATATATATGCATTTGTGGGGACTGAGTCACATCTATGACTCAATGTTTCACACTCCTATAACTGTTTAAAGTTAAAAAGTTAAAGTACCACTTCTTGATTGTCACATGTGTATATATTTTTAACTTCAAATAACTTAATGAATTACTTGCTTCAAAAGGACTATATCAATGAACTAAAAGTTACAACCACATTTATTTGGTAACCATATATTTTCACTTTTTTATATGAAATGAATATGAATTTTTTTTATTGTACATCTACAACAGATGTAAAATGTGTGATTAATGTTCGATGAAATGAGAGTTAACTACAGAAATCATGGTATAAATCATGATTAAATTGTAACCGACTGACAGCCCTCATATATAAACACTCCCTGAGCTTAAACCTTATTGTCGTGGAGTGGTTTGTGTCCCGCTGACCATATGAGCTAAGTTGTCTGGGTCTTAAAGCCCCTGTTAGGGCCCCCCATGGCAAACAGGTTCTAAGTGAGGGACCAGAAAAAGCACAGCTCACATGACCTCGAGGATAAGTAAAATTAATGGACAACGCTTGTCCTCACCCGGACGCGGGTCACAGGGGCCCCAGTTTGGAGCCAGACCTGGAGGTGGGGCTCAAATGCATTACGCTTGGTCTCTTGTAACCTTAAAGGCGTATTTGTCCTGCAAGATGAGGATAAGTGGTATGGATAATGAATGAATGTATGTTATGATTCATTTAGTGTATAATTGTGGATTTAGAATGTCTTCTGGGGCGCAAGAGTTAGCATATATGGCTGAAGCAATAGCAAAAACCATGACCAGAAATTAGAATATGACTCAAATGATGTATGAACCGTTGAAAACGCAGAGATGAAAATCAAGATAAAATGAATAAATCTGAAGATCAATTGTTTAACAGTAAATGTTTTAATCGTGTCACCTTCTATGTTTGACAGTGAGGCAGGAGAGGCCCCCTGCATCACCTCTGCTGGCTTCCAGTTCCTTCTCCTGGACACAGCCTCTCAGTTGTGGTATTTCACCCTGCAGTACCTCAAATCTGCTCAGGTACTCATCCAACGTCCATGCTGACCTTTACTACTTTAGAATTTAGATGAGCTATGTACCACTGTGTCTGGAAAGCCTGTCATTGCTCTGATTAGCACACACTCAGGTGGAGTGGGTACCGCAGTAATATGAGAGTCTACAAGACCTGGCTGATATAAATGACTTGCGTTCTAATGATCACTTGTAAAACGGGCTGCCTGGCACTCGCATCCTACAATGGCAGGCGAAAGAATTTAATATGAATAAGCAGGTATTTCCCAGCCAAGTTAAAAAAAGAAAAAGGCTTAAGTGTGAAACTTTGACTCATTGGCAGACCCAATCAGACACAATTGGCTATTGCTTGAGAAGGGTCATTTCAATATAATCACATTCCACTTTCAAAAAAGGCAGAAAATGAATGTATAGGAACAAGGCGCAAAGCTTTAAATTTCAAATGAATGCTTACACGATGCAATGCAAGGCTGTCATTATAATCAGAGTTGATTTGTATGTAGGAAGCTGAAGTAGTACAGAAAGTCACAAGCTGTTCTTTCACTAGTCAGCTTGGCTGTTAGTTGCCTAACAACCACATCCAAGTCTGCCACGGAGTAGTTTCTTGTTTTGAACAGGTATATTTTAATCTTTTCAACCTGTGGGGAGTTGATTCCAACTATCACTTTAAAGGGGAAGTCAACCCAATTTTTTAAATGACAATAATATGTTCTATGAAGCCCCACTAGTCTAAATATGGTATTCTGATGAACTCATTCACTCCCAGCCATTTTCATCGAAGCAACCCCTTTCGCTCCCGACTGTTTTACTGGATTTTGACTGATTTCTAGGTCCACTGAATATTCTGTTCTAGTGCTATAAAATCATGGAACCTACCAAAAGAAAGATTAGAGTATTTTCTTTCATCAGAAAAAAAAGAATATTTGTATCTGTTAACGTTTTGCAGCAATTAGCATTAGAATATAGCTAAGTTTTATCATTATTCACATTCCTTGTGAAAACACTGGCAAGAAGAGCTTGTTGCAACATCTCTTATACTCTGCTGCCACCTGCTGGCTGTTTTTTGTTATAACTACTATTGCTTTAAGCGATCTTTTCATGTCAGAAGCTGTATCAAAGCCTTCTTTATGCTCTAGCATGAAAAAAAACAAAAAACGTATGAATACATTTTTGGGAGTGAAGGCCAAAGTATTAAAGAAAACGTATTTATAAGTTTTCGGTTTTGAATGAGTTAATATTGCGTTAGTGGAACATGAGTTAAGCAGCAAAATCCAGCCATTTTTATCCATCTCAGGGGGCGGCCATTTTGCCACTTGCAACCAATCACAGCGCAGCTTCAGAAAACAGGTGATCTATGAATGGTCGTGGCCTGAGCTCTGAGCAACATTGATGTCATCTTCAGTCGACAGCAAGTGGCAAAATGGCCGCCACCTGAGATGGATAAAAACAGCCGGGTTTTGCTTCATAACGGATATTCCATAAATGTAATATTAAGCAGAATGTCATGTTTAGACTAGTGAGGTCACACATAACATATTATTGTCAAAAAATGTTTACGGTTGACTTCCACTTTAAAATGGGTGTGATTACTATATGCTTGAAGTGTGATCATACCTGCTTACCTGAGACATGATTTAAAAATTGCTTTGTGTGATATTTGCAGCACTGAAGTCATTTTCCTTGGCAAAATTATGTTGCAAATAATGGGAAATGTTTTTTTGGCTATGCAAAACTAAATTACATATATCTGCAGCATATATTCACACTAGCTGTTAAATGTTAAAAGAGTTTGCCATACAGATGTGGCTGTTTTCATGATTTAAAATGTATGATTTCATGTATTGTTTTTTTCTTACAGTCAAGAGGGATGGGCCTGGTGGAGATTTTGTCATTTTTGTTCCAGCTCAGTTTCTCAACATTGGGCAGAGTGAGTGCACAGTAATTAACCCGTGTGTGTGCGTGTGCTGAAATTTATGTTGCCAGTTTCCTGCTTGGTTTTACTTTTTTGTTGTTATTGAGGATGTGTTTTTGTTGGCCTCAGGATTACTCAGTGGAGGGCATGAGTGAGTCATTACTCACATTTCTGCAGCACCTTCGGGAGTTTGGACTGGTCTTCCAAAGGAAGGTAGGCACTGAGCGGGAGAGGAAAGGTTTTGTTATACTCCCTTCCAGTACTATTTCCTTAGATGAGAAGCGACATGATGACCCACACGGGGAAGCCGATTTATTGCTGCAGTAAAACAGCACCGGCTTTCATCAAGTCTGTCTGCTTCACTTCTGGAATGTAAAATCCTAATTCGTGACGGAAGAGAAATGTGTATGTATATCTTTATGTAATTGTTGGGAAACAAATATGGAAATGTTTTGCTGTTGCGCAAGCAATTTCTTCACCAGAATTTGAGTGATTTAAATAATCAACATAAATATCAACCGTTTGGATTATATATGATATTTTGAACTCCACTTTGACTTTACCACTTTAACTCATTCAAACCCCAAAATCTAAAAATATGTTTTTAATACTTTGTGCTGCACTCCCAATTTATGTTTTTTATGCTAGCATACAGAAGGCTTTGATGCTGTCTCTGACCTGAAGAGGTCGTTTAAAGCAGTGGTTCTCAACCGCGGTCCTCGAGTACCCTTAGCCAGCCTGTTTTCCATGTCTCCCCAGCCAACACAGCTGAGGATCGTTATCAGGCTTCATGCAGAGCTTGAAACACCTGTGTTGCTTGTGGGAGACATGGACAACAGGCTGGATAGGGGTACTCGAGGATCGTGGCTGAGAACCAGTGGTTTAATGTAATGGTAGTTATTACAAAAAACAGCCAGCAGGTGGCGTCAGAGTATAGGAGACCTAGGGCCATGTTGCAACAAGCTCTTTTTGCACAAGGAATGTGAATAATGAACATATTGAGACAAATACAATTATTTGAAACTTTAATTATGCAAGTTCCTTTTGGATGAAAGAAAATTTAATTAGTTATTTTAAAATTTAAAAAAGGTGCAAATGTATAAATTTAAACAACAAATTGTTTTTGTATTAACTCATTTGCTCCCAAAAACTTATAAATTAGTTCTATTTTAAATATTGCCATAGTCCCAAAAACATGTTTTTTTGTTTTTCTTTGTGCTAGAGTATATAGAAGGCTTTGATGCAGCCTCTGACCTGAAGAGGTTGTTTATAGCAATGGTAGTTATTTAAAAAAAACGGCCAGTAGTTGGCAGCAGAGTATAAGAGCTCAGCCAGGGCCAGGTTGCAACAAGCTTTTTTCCCAGTGTTTTCAACAGGTTTGTGAATAATGATGAAACTTAGCTATATTCTAATGCTAATTTCTGCAAAACGAAAACAGATACAAATATACTTTTTTTCCTGATGAAAGAAGAGACTATAATCTTTCTTTTGGTAGATTCCATGTTTTTATAGCAATAGTGGAGATAGTGGTACGTGTTTAATTGTTTAAAACTGTTGATAGCAATACTGCTAACATCAGCTAAAGTATTTAGCATGGCCACCAGAATGCAAGTGAAAAAGTGGAAGCGCTCGAGGGGCTTTATCAAAGAGAAAAGGAAGGCGCTGCAGGAGAAAGAGTGGCTCACCTGTAGTGCAGTACTCTGCGGCGCTCTCTTTTTCGACATATTTACCAAGCGACCCTCTCTTTCTCTCCCTTGTTTGGTGTTTAATTCAGACACTTGCTTACAGCGTTTTTTTGTTTTGTTTTTTGCTTGTGTCGCCGCAACATCCTCTTTCGGCTATATTCTTTTGGCTTGAATTTTATTTCGTCCGAATGCCAAAAATGCATATTTTTGCCATTTTCGGCCGAACATGTTCGGTGGCCGAATATTCGGTGCATCACTACTCTCCACAAATTCGTTTTTTATAGTGCATGTTTACCCAGGCAAACTGCATTATTATTATTAATTGATTTTGTACACACTGCCATTGAATATACTGTGTGACCCTTAAGTCTGCTGGTTAATATCAAAACAGTAACATTTGTGGCGGCAACCACATAAACAAAGACACTGTAAAGCCCAAGCATTATTTTTGCACTAATTAAACAAACTTTTATTTGTTACTGTGTAAGTTGGATATGGTTTGTGTGACTTTACCAAATACAATATCAAAGTAATGTATGCAATATTTCTTTATTTTTGTCCTGTTTCCAGAGGAAGTCAAGGCGGTACTATCCTACCAGACTGGCCATCAGCCTGGCTGCTGGAGTTACAAGCAGCTCTTCTTCCCTGTCCTCTTCTAACTTTGCCTCTACTCCTGGTACTGGGGATGCAGGCTTCATTGTGGTCGAAACAAATTATCGCATCTACGCCTACACAAGTATGTCAAGAATATAATTTAACTCTGCTACATTGTATTATCAGATGTCAGCATGATTAGGAAATACTGGCAAAGGAATGTTTTGGATGGTTCTGTGCTTCTTCCAAAATCCATCTGCAAGCATTTGGACTGTATTCACTTGATGTCATCATGTTACTTATTTTATAGCAGATGAAATTAATAACTTATTTGCATCGACTGTGTGTTCCCCCCCAGACTCAGAGCTCCAGGTTTCACTGGTCGCGCTTTTCAGTGAAATGTTGTATCGTTTCCCTAATGTGGTGGTGGCTCAGGTCACAAGAGAGTCGGTGCAACAGGCCATCGCTAATGGCATCACTGCACAACAGGTATACCCAAACGCTACTTAAAAAGAGGGAACATAGGGGAATTCACCAATTTCTGGTGGTGAGACACGACTATTCCTCTATTGTGCCAAAGTAATGGCCAGCATAAGCTCACTGACTAAATTTGGTATGCTTTAGAGATAGACTGATATGTTTTTTTTCAGGGCCGATACCGATTATTAATAGTCAAGGACGCAGATAACCGATATTTGGAGCGATATTCATTTTCACTAAAAGGGAAAACATTGGCATCAAAAATTAGAAAAATAAATCCAAACTCCAGCTCTTTTTTTTTTTAAGCATATGTTTATTGAACAACGTTTAGGGTTTGTAAAATATTAAGAGTTAAAAAAAAAAAAAGTTCAGGAATCTTCCAGGGGCAGTAGCAGGTCTTCAAAAGTTAAATAAAAACTTTAAGTAAATAGCTCCCTATTGTTTGCTACAATACATTTAGTTTTTAAAATTTAAAAATACAAGTATTAAAATTTTACCTATCTCAGTTTTAATTTCAAACAAAGACAGAAAGTGCAGAGTGTTTCCAGGGTTAGAAGCATCAATGAAAATTTAAATAATCAGTCCCCTGATAATTTTTTTTCCTTGAATGCTTTTTTTTAAACGGATCTTTTATCAGCCGTATGATTCTTCAAAATGGCCGTTATGCCGATATTCGTCAAAATGCTGAATATCGGCGCCGATAATCGTCCCAGCCGATAAACCATCCATCCCCCTAGTGTGCTTACATATTATATATACAAAGGCTGTATCAAAATGTGTGCTTTTATAACAATTGAAACCAAAACAAAAAAATTACATTTAATATGTATGATACAATCAAAACTGTAGAAATGGTTTATGTAGGATTTCCCACAAGTCATTAAAAGGTCATTAAATGGATTTTGCTCAAATTAAGACCTTAAATGGCATTAAGAAGCATTATATACACGATGCTGAGAGGCATTACATTATTATATTATTTTACATACGCTATGTGAAGGAGTCACTATAACATGATTTAGCAATAGTACAACAACAACAACACATTTAATTTGTAATACACTTTACATTTCAAAAATTGTAATTTGCCAATAAATAAAAATGGCCTGGAGTCCACAAGGTGCATCATTTTCCAAATATTAATTGCTCTGAATTTGAGGAGAAAAATGTTCGTCACCAACGTCCAACATTAACTCATTCACTTGCAGCCATTTTCACTAAAACAATCCCTTTCACTCCTGGCTGTTTTACTGGATTTTGACTGATTTTGCGATGCCCACAGAATATTGTGTTCTATTGCTATAGAAACATGAAACCTACCAAAAGAAAGAGTCTCTTCTTTCATCTGGAAAAAAAGTATATTTCTTAGCATTAGAATATAGCTAGGTTTCATCATTATTCACAAATTTTTAATTCTGAGTAATTGAGGGTTTTTTCAACATGGTCCTGGTTCATTTTCTATACTCTGCTGCCACCTGCCGGTCATTTGTGTAATAACTACAATTTCTTCAACCGTTATTTGCAGTTGAGAGGCTGCATCAAAGCCTTCTGTATACAACCACGTTTGTGTTTGGTAACCATATTTGTTCACTTCTCTTTTAACTCCTCATGTAAATACGTTTTTTAATACTTTGTACTTCACTCCCCATAACGTATTTATAAGTATTTAAAAAAAATTTTTTTTTATGCAAGAGCGTACAGAAGGCTTTGATGCAGCTTCTGACATGAAGAGGCGGCTTAAAGCAATGGCAGCAGAGTATAAGAGATCAACCAGGACCATGTTGCAATAAGCTCTTTTTGACTGTTTTCAACAGGAAAGTGAATAATGATGAAACTTGGCTATATTCTATTAATTGCTGCAAAACGGAAACGGATAAAAATATACTTTTTTCTTGCTGAAAGAAGAGACAATCTTTCTTTTGGTAGGTTCCATGTTTTTAAAGCAATAGAACAGAATATTCTGTAGACCTTGCAAAATCTGTCAAACTTCAGTAAAACAGCTTCAGTGAAAATGGCTAAGAGTGAATGAGTTAATTAACAAGAGTATAAAAAACTAAAAGATATTTTATTGTACATTGAGGCTACGTTTATATGAGGACGATCTGACGCAAAAGTGGCGTCTCATCTCCACTCTTTCTTTTGCGTTAAGACGAGCGTTTTTCAGAGAAAATATGCGTGCATACGGTGACACAAGAGTGTGTGTGGAATTCTATTGTGTATGCATGCCAGGCGGCTAGGTGATGCCTTAATGTCCATCCGTGCATGTGTGTATATATGCAGTACGGTGTGGGCATTTAAATAGTTCTAAATTGCATTAAAAAACATAATTAAAAAGCATTAAATTTGATTTGATGATCCCTGCAGAGAGCTGTTATGTGAAACTGATTATTCAATATTAAAATGGCCTTACTCTAATTTTGCAGATCATCCACTTTCTGAGAACCAGAGCACATCCTATCATGCTGATGCAGGTGATGATTTGTTTGATGCAGAAAAAAGTATTTGTCCATATGCAGTCTAAACATTGTGGGCTGTCTTCACCTGACATGTATCTCTGTGCTGCAGACACCAGTGCTTCCTCCAACCATAACAGATCAGATCCGACTTTGGGAGCTGGAGCGAGATAGACTACAATTCACTGAGGGTGAGCGGATTTACTGATCTTGGGCATGCGTGTGTGTGCAACTGTGAATGCATCTGGAAAATTTATGGTCTTGCAGACAGTGATGTTAATGCCAGCGACAAAAAAGATAAGGTCTATTACATTTTACTGAATTCTTCAAATATTATTTGGAGACCGTTATTCTGTTCAACTACTAAATCCACATTAGATGGGTTTTTCTTAACACACATGCCTAGAAGTTAGAGGTTTGTTTGGTTGTACAGTAGTTGATGATATTTAATGGTAATACTATATATTTTTCCCCATATTCTGCTGCTTATTTATATGGTATCCATAATGCTATCAAATGCTGTGATTACTATTAGTCTGTACGGAAGAGGATTAGTAACCTTGCTCTCGCAAGATGTATTCTCGCAGTATTTGTGAATTCATAAACTCCCGAGAATCCATCTTGTACCGCTCCCATTGAGTTCGGACCAATCACAGAGCGACATTGTATTTGGGGGCGGGATATGCAGCTGTGACGAAATCAAAAAGCGGCAAAGCCGTGGGAAGAAACAAACCAAACATGGTGACACCGGTGGATGAATACGTGGACGCTGCAATTAATTCTGTTCTTGGTGAATTAGTCTCTTGTACCTCTTGTATCAACATTGCAAAACCGACAATATTAACTCAACACCATGATATCAGCGAGTCACAACAGTCGCATGCCGGTGACGACATTTTCATCCTTTGCCGTGATTGGTCGAAACAAAAGTTAGATACACGTGCACACGATTCTGCTTCGTCCAATCAGCTCAAAGTGTTGTACAGCATGCCCCGCCTTTCCCGATAAATCAACGCGGAGCAGTCCCAGACTGATATTGTGGAGAACTCCCTCGAGTTCGAGCACAAATCAATCTGGCTATTGCCAGGCTAGAGGATTAGGGCCAGGGAAGAGAAAAAAAAATAGGTTGGCATGATTTGGACTTTATTCTCCAAATTCTGACATTAAACTGAGAATTCTGACTTTATTCTCAGAGTATAAAGTCAGAATTCTGACTGTATTCTGAGAATCCTGACTTTAAAGTGAGAATCCTGACTTTATTCTCAGAATTCTGACTTTCTGACTTCCACCCAATTTATAGCTCTACGTCACAGTCAGAATTCTCACTCTAAAGTCTGATTTTTAAGAATAAAGGGAGAATTGGTAAAGTGGTCATTTTAAAGTCAGAATTCTGAGAAGAAAGTGAGAATCCTGCCAACCAAGAATTCTAACTTTATTCTCAGAATTCTGACTTTTAAGTGAGAATTCTGATTTCTCAGAATTCTGACTTTCTGACTTCCACCCACAATTCATAGCTCTACGTCAAGTCAGAATTCTGAGAATACTTAACTTCAGATTGGCAAAAATGCTCTTAGCCAACAAATGCTCTTTTTAGTTTTGAGTTAATAGAGCTGTATTTTCTTTTAATCTTCTTGTACCTTTCAGGAGTGCTGTACAACCAGTTTCTCTCCCAGGCTGATTTTGAGGTGCTGCGAGACAGAGCTCAGGTTGGATTTGGTTTGGTTGATGCTGTATCATTTATTTTAGTATAGAGAATTCTGGTTATTTCAGTCCTCCCACCATCTGCTGTGGACATGTGCTTTACCCATTACTGCATATGGTATCTTAAACTAATTCAAAAATGACTCCAGCAGTATAACCATATGATTTCTCCTTTTAATTAGCAAAAATATATATGATAATATAATTGCAAAGTTATAATAAAATATAAATATATTATATTGCTATATCTTTATAATCAATGCACACTCATCGCAAATATCAAATTTGCCAAATTGTGACATATGAGGTTTTGGCCCGACGCCAGCGATATGCTATAGTCTCAAATATATGGGCAATTATTCGTATTTTAAAGACTTATACTTGTGGTGGGAATTTGTTACCACGTGATTGAGTAGATTTACTTTTTTGTTTTGGTTTTGTTTTTATATCTTAAAGTATTTTATTTTCCGAAGAGAAAAAATAGCAGCTCTGCAGGTGGCTCACTCATAATGCTCTGCACTCACAAACTAGAAAGTGCAGGTTCAATTCCAGCCTTCACCATTTAAAAAAACAAAAACAACAAAACAGTCAATTGCGGGTGCAAGAAAGGTTGGTCTTATAACATTGTTGTTATTTATTCATTTGTCAAATAAGACTTCAAGAAAGAGACATACGTTAAAATAGTTTTAATGTATGGCATCTTTGAGTGTCATATACTGTAAGTATCTCGAGGCCAGGCCGAGTGTCATCTTTTTTTGGAAATGAATATTGTAAATTTAAATTCTACATATTAAATACAGTTGCAATACACTAATGCATATATTAAATTATACATTCCTGAAACAAAAAACGGTTTATGCCTTAACTGTGCTTTTAAAGAAGGCTGTTTGGATTGAACTCTTTACCATAACCCATATCTGATTACCTTCTTTCGTTAGACATGCTTTAATTTTCCCCATGGTATTGTGGCGCTATCATTCTAATCACACTTTGTTTGTGTTAAGTAGCTTTAGGAAATCATCCCATGATCCTTTCCATCTCCCTGACCTTCCTAACTCGGTGCACCTCAATAACTGTTTAACATAATCATCAACTCCTAACCCATAAGCGCCACTCTCTGTTCCCGTGTGTGGAATTTCCAGCTTGATGTATTGCTACATTGCTGACCAAAGTTTTGCACACAATTTCACACAAAATTCTCTCCTTCAGCTTTGGGTTTTTCATACTGCTGTCACATGTAGTGACACATTAAACAACTGGATGACCGATTTACTTGATTGCTTCATTTCATTGGTGGAAAAGTTTTTCTATTTGTATAGGTTTAAAAGTTTTTTTTTCTTTTGTCCCCTTAAAACCCCAAAAAATTATTTCTCTAAAACATCGCTGCCTTCTATCTTTCAGGTTCAGTCAACCTAGAACATTTAATAAACCGACAAGGAAGGAAAACGAGACTTTGCTTGTGAGGAGAACGGACAGAGATGTCCACAGATTACAATCTCCTACCTGCTCTGAGGCACACTCTCCCGAGCCCTCTTTTTATTCTTTTTTTACAGGGCGTTCCCTAGTTACACAGCAGTTGCTGCTCTAAAAGGGAGGGGTCACACAACAGCAACATTAAAACCATGGCAGATATGAGTCATTGCGCAGATAATAATAGACTTATTTTTCTTCGGTGCTCCAACAACAAAATGTTTCAGTCCTTACTTGTGATAAGGGCACAGTTCCTGTTCTGCAGGAGTAGGAGTCATGCTCTTCTTCACAGACAACTTCATGATTCAAACAAGGTTATACTGCTGAATATGTATGTAATGCTTTGCAATACTATAAGAGTAAATATGGAATAACTTATGTACATTTATTCTAACACTATCCACTCTGGTGTCCCTGGTCTAATTGATTTGTTTTGATGCAGGGTCTGGATTGCCTGGTGTGGCAAGATGTAGCTCACAGGGTGATGGTGGTGACACCACATGGACACAGTGAGGTCAAGAGGTTTTGGAAACAACAGAAGTCTCACACATAACCAGGAGAAGAGGAAACAGGAAGGATGATATCCCACAATGAAGTCAGCATTTCTGATGTACTTCTACCTTTCATGATCAATTCTGCAAGTTGCTCTCAACTGTCGTTATGCTGCGACCTTCCTTTTATTTGTCGCCAAGTCGTGACCCACTTTTGTGTAAATTAACAGTCATGAAAACGTATTCTTAAAAAAATAATCCCTTGCTAACGTGAAGAATGCTATGCTTACATATGACGGTGTATTAGTTTTTTGGGGGGGAGGGGGGGTGGTCAATAAAAAAAATACTCGCAAAATTGTGGCATATTTGTGAGAAAAAAAACTCTGAAACGTATACACCTAGCGTAGCTATAGTCTGTGAGGATTCGTTGGTGTTTAATGGGACACCGTTTATAAAATGAAAAGGCAGGATGGAGACTTAATTTAAACTTTACTCATACACGGCAGCTAGAGCTACAACACTTCCTGATCCCCTATCAGCTGACTAACTTTAAACAATCAGAAGCTAGCAAAAGTATTGGCACAAACGTCCAAGTAGTCCGCTATGCATATTTCTCATAAGTTTCTGAGTTTTTTTCCTCGCAAATTTTCCACTTTATAAAGTCACAAATTTGCGACTTTAGAAAGTAGCAAATTTTCAATTTTTTTTCTTGGAATATTGCCTCCCACCCTCTAAAAAAATATATATATTTATACGTGGCCCTAATACGCCGTCGTACTTACATGCTCAAAGTACCTTTCAGAACATATTAACTGAGGAGTACTGTCACATGATAAATGCATGTTCAAAAATTTAAATGGTAAAGTTAAATATCAAAATTGTAAAATACTCAACTCAATTTGATCTATAAGGCACTTTCAAACAACCATCACTTCATATGATAAATTTTCACTTTTATGGTACTGATCTTGTCTTTTCTCTGAAGTGGAACATCAATAATTTGTCGTTTTTTTTTTTTTAAATAAATCAAGGATCCAGACAAGTGCAATAGTTTGAACAGTGCAAATTATTATGCAACAAAAACACCAAGAGTTACACTTGCTGGCACTTACCCAGTATGTTCCATGTTGTAAAAGACGAGTACATGTACTGTATGTTACACCCCTATTAATAAAGTTTGACACATCTGTCAAGAACAATGGTTAGTTCAAAACATGTCAAACCTATCATACGTCTTAAATATTTTTACTGTTAGGGTGTTTACAATGGGGTTGTGTTCCAAGGCAGATGTGACCTGAATTTGTCTGGCAAGTTGTAGCACGCCGTAGTTTTATCACTAACCTATGCAAACGTATCAGCGAAGTAATAATTACATTAATTGTAAGCTATAAATATACTAACACTAGGGGTGTGCCATAAATATTTTAATGATATTCTTATTTGAGTTGCAGGTGATAGAGCTCTCTTTGGTTACAAAAAGTAAGCAAGATTTCAATGGCGGGATTAAAAACAACTGAGAAGTATAAAAATAAAAAAAGCATCACTGATTATTATTATTATTATTTTTTTTTACATATAATTAAATTCAGTAGATGGTCATAGTGCTGGAGCCTGTGAGTATATAGTAAGAAGAAAGCATCGGACACGAGAAGAGGCTTAAGCTGTGGCAGGACAACATGCGGCTGCATCACCATGACAACGCTCTTGCATGCAATGCCTGAGCATCAGACACTTCCTGTCAGAGAGGAACATCATCATGCTGGAGCAACCTACCCACTCACTGGAAATTGCATTAGACTCCAGTCTATGTACCTCATATACAGTACACTGTACATATTTGAGTATGCCCTTATACGATGGTCATATATGACCGTATTTTTCTATTTTATATTTTTGTTAGCGGTGTTTACACATATTATGGATTAAATCTTAATATGTACAGTTGTACATATTTATTGAGTATTCCCTTATACGGTGGTCATATATGACCGTATTTTTCTAGTATTTTATATTTTTGTTAGCGGTGTTTACACATATTATGGATTAAATCTTAATATGTACAGTTGTACATCTCTTGTCTTCCTATTATTTCTTAAAGCAACATTTAAATAATCACGTTGATGGCAAAAGAATAACAATTTCACTAAGTTGGATATCTAGTACCTGCATACACAATTTAATCTCTCACACTAGCCAAACATTTGTGGTGTGAAAATAGTTTATGAAATGCGCAAATTGCCACATTTGTAACTTGCAAAGTGAGATGTAAAGTATTAGACTACTGAATCTGTAATGTTGCTACACGTCCATCCCTATATCGACCCATCATTTATATAGACTAATGTACATTTTTATTTTGTCTGACATTGACACATGTTTTAAGACGAATTTTACAGACAACCATCCCTCAAAACAGAATAATGAGCACCAGTTATGTGCAGTGCAATAGTAACAGTTGACAAGATAACACCGAAAGAAAGAAGAGTTGTGGGGAGTCATGTGCAAGTGCAACCATTCTGGGTACACCGTCACACGCGAAGCTTTATGGGATGGGGCGCGTTTAGCTAGCGTTAGCTAGACGGCGAATTCTAATAACATGGAAGCCTCAACGCAACATTTTAACGTGTGAACGCAAAGTTTCTTCACGAAAAGTCTGATGTAGGCTACGCACAAGACCCCTCGTTTCGTGGCGAGCTACGGTTCGAGCGGAAAAAGAGCGACAGGCCGCAAATGGAGCCCGGGACCTCGCGTGTAAGTCCGGCCGACGTGGGGTGCTCCAAACGCCCGGACTTGAGGGAAGAGACCCCGGGGGAAGAGGCTAAAAGCGGAGAAGGGAGCACCGTGGTGTTGAGGCGAAGAGGGAGAGACGAAGCAGTCAAATGTAAGGATGCGAAATCTGAGCGTGGATGTGGTGGAGAAGCAGAGTACAAGCTGAAACCCGGTGACGAAGACGAGGAGGATGCTGGCAAATATGAAGAGGAGCTAGATCCAAGAATTCAGGTAGGATGCTCTCTCAAATTGGTAAATCCACCTGTCATCTGACTCCAACATAATCTATTTTTATATTATCCCATACAATTCATTTCAAAAAGCCAAAGTTGACTAAACGTATGCATTTTGGCGTAGGCTTGGACTTGCAAGCAAAACAATTTACACTCCAAATGTCAGCTCAAATTACAGTATTCTGCTCATTTCAGTAAAATTAACTGTTCACTGATTTAATAGTTTGGGGAAATGCTACACAAATGTGGCTAATACATTATTATTATTATTTATTTATTTTATTTTCAAAAATGTGTGCAGGTTAGGGTTGCGCAATTAATCATAATTCAATTACAATTTCAATTATTACACTCCACAATTACAAAATAAGCTTAATCGTAAAAAATATATAAATAATTATTAATACTTATTTTGAGTTGTTCAACTTTACACATTTGCACCTTTTCATTTTAACACTCAATTACAAAATCAGCATAGTCGTAAAATAAGTTATTACTAATTTTGAGTTGTTTACATTTATACATTCACACCTTTTTATTTTAAATTAACGAATATAAAAAAATGTCATTCAAAAAGGAACTTGCTTAAATATAGTGTTTCAAATAATTATATTTTTCATAATATTTTTTTTACGATTAAGCATTTTCTTGTTTAGTATCAAAAAAATTACCTTGCTCTGCAAGATGAATTCTTGCGGTATTTGTGAGTTGAAGTTCACAAACGCCGAAGAATACATCTTGTACCGAGCCCGTTGATTTTCACAGATCCAAATCAATCATTGTGCTTGGGGCGTGATATGCAAGTAAGCCCTGGATGCAGAGCACAGTTCGAGGCGTGCCTCAACGTTAGGTGGACTTAAACGTTTGACTCCGCCCACACAGGTTTTTGATCTCGAAGCACCTTCTTTCTTTCTTTGTTGTTAAACCTAACTAACTCTACCACATAACGATTACAGTATGTTTTAAACAACGAAAATTAATTCTTTGACTGCCAAGCATTTTCAGAAAAGAGGATATGTGGGTGCCAGCTGATTTAAGCATTTTGACTGATCTTTCAAGGTCCACAGAAAATTTTGTGTTGGGACTACTACCAAATGAAAGATTGAACTCTCATCTTTCATCAGAAAAAAAAAGTTTGTTTCTATCCTTTTCCGTTTTTCAGTAATCAACAATAGAAAATAGGTTAGTTTCACCCAATGCTCCGTTTTGGACCAAAATACGGAGAAATCAAGCTTTTTGTGAAACGATATTTCATGCACTCTAGTGAATTTGACACCTTTTTTTTCCATGAATGATGCCACAAACACCTAAACAGTGCTTTACTTCTGTAAAACACTACCACCAACAATGAAAAAGTGTTTTTTGATAGCAAAATACATTTATTTACATTCAACAGTGCAACAATTTGACAAAACAATTTGGCAAACTATTTACAAATGTGTGCAACTGTGGTACTATTTACAATTGTGTGGCTGTTTCAACTACACAGTTTTTCTTTTTGTGAGGTATATTGTGTAAAACTCCCCTGCGTGCAAGGGGACGCAGCAGGATTTGCCCCACAGGTTAGTTTCACTGCGATTGCCCCTTCGCGTGCACTTTCTTGCCGGCCTTTTTTTCCGGGGGAGTAGCAGGTATATACTGCAGTGTGTGTTTGGCCATGTTGTCATCAAGTCTACTCTCAGGATCATGATACGGTGACCTGGTGTTACGTCTGGCTTCCTCATGTCCTTCAGTTCCTATACCGGGTGGTAAGAGATGTTCTGATCCATCTTATCCACTCCATTCATGGTGGCATCGTAGTCCAGAACCAGTGTCTTCTCCGTGATCAGACTGTACCCACTCCTCCGATGAATATGCATTGGACTCGGGGTACTCTTCATCGTCCGATTGAACGTCCGCCTGTGCAGAAGTGCTCGTTTTCCGCCGTTAGCATCGCTAGCCGGTGAGGCTTTACGACGTGATCGAAGCCGCCGCGTCAACGCTTCCAACTTCGGCGTCAACATCAATGTGCTCTTTAGAATTGGTTGATGCTTTTCGTCTTTGAAAAAAATGCTCAAGCGTGAGCTGCTTGCAACCGGTCGCCATTTTCGCTTCCTCAGGCAGTCTCCCCTCAACACTCTAGCTCCGCCTCACGTCTTCTACTGACGCCTACCCGATCTGTTCCAAAGAGAGTCATCGCTGCCATCTAGTGCCCAAAAATAGTCATACTAACTCGACCTGCTTGAAACTTTCAGCACAGCTTGCCAAGGCTTTCCTCCACCAGTTTCCAACAAAAACCCCAAAAAACATAGTGAACGTCTTTGGCGGCACTCATTTGGATTTTACTAAACGTTAAACGTTTTTGGCGGTCAAAGAGTTAAAAACTGACCGAAACCTAAATGCTAACCTCAACCGTCCAGGGGTGCGCTATCTGCTGGGGACATGTAGTACTGCACTTCCGCCTTTTCCTCAAACCGTTTAGTTAGCTCCGCCCCGGCTGACTGAGGCTTGAGTGTTTGTAATTTTCGATACTCTATAATCTGTTAAAAAACAACAAAAAACTTTGCGTTATAAGACAAATCCGTGTGAGCGGAGTCAAACATTTAAATCCACCCGACGTTGAGGCACGCCTCGATCTGCACTCTGCATTCAGGGCTATTTGTGATATGCAGCTGTGACGAAACCAGGAAGCCAGCGCCAAGAGAAACAAACAAACCTAACATGGATGAATGGACGCTACAATGAATTCTGTTATCGCAGACGTACTCACCGTTTCCTTGTTGAATAGCGAGACGTGCTTCGTGCATTTTTAGCTGGTAAAGATGTTCGTAGTCCCCACCACAACGAAAACGAAGATGACATTTTCATCCGTGGCCGTGATTGGTCAAAACAAACGTGCACAAGATGCTGCATCGTCCAATCAGCTCAAAGTATTGTACAGAATGTCCCTCCTTTTACCGAGCAAATAACCGTGGAGCAGTCCCAGATAGATAGACAGACAATAGTTATCCTTACAGTTACTAAACACCAAAATAGGAGCGACCAGCAAAGTGGGGAAACAAACTAATTCAAGAGCAACATTTTCCGGGAACCCAAGGAACATTTTAATTGTAATCCAAGCAGGTATAATTATACAAGTAATCAATTGTGCAGTTATGTCACAACACAGTAAATTTTGTAGAGTACCTTTTACTTTAAAAAGAGTATTTGGTCCCATTTTAAACAGAGTAAAATTTACACTTGGAAGAGAGTAAAAGTATTTTTACTGTGTACGAGAGAATTGGCCTATCCCATGACAAAAATCTTGTAAAGTTTTTTCACTTAGAAATTCTAAATACATTTCAGAAGCAAAGAGTACATTTGATTAGTTTATTTAAAACAAACCAATAAAAAAACAAAGCAAAACGTTACAGAAGGGCTGAGGAACATACTCACGACCTTCAGCTTGGGAGACATCCACTCTACCACATGAGCTATGCCACCCCTACTGTTTGCAAATACCCAAAAAGAGACCAAAGACATTTTCTCGTACACACAAAATACTTTGAGTAAATTTTACTCTTTTCAGAGTGTAAATTTTACTCTGTTATGAGTGGGACCAAATTGACTCCTTTTAGAGTAAAATATACTACAACATTTACTGTGTAGTGCAAAAGGAAAAGTACAGTATCATAGTGACAGAACAGAACAGTCTACAAACGCCTCACAAATTAGTACACACTGTACAGGAACCCTGATCTGGATTTCAGGTGTGTTGGTTAGAGGCTACAAGACAAAAACAAGCAACAATGGAGGACGACAATGTGACCTTTCTTCTGATTATGTCACCGTTTGTTTAAAGAAGGCAAGCATTGTTGATAAAAGGCATGTTTTGTGCGCTTCGTACAAGCACATGAAGGCTGTTCGCACTACTGAGACAATATCAGTTACAGAAATTCCAATTTGACTTTGAGCATGACTGAATACAGTTCTCAATAGATTAACAATTTCTAACTTTATTTTGTAATTATAAATAAAAAAAATCAGCGGAATCATTTTTATTCATTGTGATCACGATGGCGTTTGATTAGATGGTTTGTCTCAACTCACCAATCACTAACGATTCCTCATCACTGTAATGCCCTCAGCTAGGGGTGGTTGACATGGGCAATTTTTTATTTATTTAAATACGATATTTGAAATAAAAAACAAAATCTTAACAAAACTGACGATATAAAAAAAAATATATACTGTAAATCTGCACTAGCTTCGCAGAACAATTATGGATAGATAGTGTTTCTGAACAACAGCCGTTTATATTTTAAATTGCTTCATACAGCTTCTGTAAAACATTGCACAGCTATATTCTAGGGCTGGGTTTAAAAAAATAATAATCAAATTATCAATATCAAATTGATTTTCCTTCCCCATATCGATTAATGAAATGAATCAATTATTTTTAGGGATGTTCGATACCACTTTTTTTTTTTTTTTTTTTAGACTGATACCATTAGTACTTGTACATAAAAATGTCCCCAAAAAACAATGACAGATGTTTTTAGAAATACCTCCATATCCCAATAATAGCAAATGTCATTAAAATTGCTTGAAAATAATGGCTATTATATTATTTCAATTTCCTCATAAAAGTCAGTTTGCATAGAGCACACATTGAAATGAATAAAAAAAAATAGATAAAATGAAAAAAATTAATCTATATATATATGGTTGTACAACTTCCTTTAGAAAAAAAAAATACTGTAGGGCTGCAACTATTGAGTATTTGAATACTTGACTGAAAATTCTATAGAGTACTTGAATAAAATATATTTTTGTGTGGATAAAGAGCAATTTAAAGTACACAACAAAAAAATAAGACATTTTCACTTAATGACAAAACAGTTGGTTTCCTTTTCTTTTAATCAACAGTTAATTTTTTTCAAATTGTACACTTACATTATAGGCCAGGGTAGTGAGTGTGCATTTATGAATTTGGAGCAGTTGACAAGTAATAAGGCAAATTAAATAGGGTCATTTTTAAGGCATTTTATTCTTTTGAGTTATAGGCAAAAAAAAAAATAATAATCTTGTGATGAATCTGCAGACACAAAACACATTAGGTACTGGAGTATTGCCCTACAGGCCACATCTTAAAGAATAACTTACTCAACTTTTTTGCTCATAAACTGTATAAACTGATGTCTACATGTCCTGGTCATTATTTTTACATTTTAGTACATCTTTGTTTAAAGCTTGATTTGGGGGCAAACAACGTGTGTTTGGTGCCATCTAAAGGTTAAACACTGAGGTAAACACAATTTGGCTGTTTGTTTTCTCATTACACGAGACGATACATACCAAGTCACTTGTTCTGCATGAAGTGCATTTTTGGACTACAACATATAGAGATGCTCGGACATGTGATAACCGCAGAAGGAATCAAACCAGATCCAAGGAAGGTTGAAGCAGTTTGCAAGCCCAGACCTGACAATGCAGTCACTCCACTCATTCCTAGGCACATGTGGATTTCTGATGAAATTCATACCAGACTACGCAAACTTGTCAGAACCACTACAAAAGCTAACCAGAAAAGGGAGTGGACAAGAGAAACAGAGCAAGCTTTTCAAGCAATGAAAGAAGCATTGGTGAGTGAGCCATGCTTGGCTTATTTTAAACTCAATGCACCAACAATAGTCATTAGTGATGCAAGTCCTGTAGGATTAGGTGCAGTTTTGCTACAGACACAATTAGATGGACAGAATAGCCTATGCTAGCCGTTCATTGACACAGACAGAACTTTGTTATTCACAGATTGAGCAGGAAGCTCTGGGATGTGGAACATACTTGTGGGGGGGCCACGTTTACACTGCAAACAGACCACAAACTCCTCATTTACATGTTCAACCCAGAAAAATATACACTGTCACCACCACGAATACAGAGACTACAACATCGAACACATAGTTGGGAAATCCAATATAGCAGATTCACTTTCACGACTTCCTTTGCCAGAGGCAGAGAACAATGACTATGTGGAATTGTATGTGAACAGTGTGTTGTCAGTTGCAATGCATGATGTACAAGCCATGAGCCTAGAGGACAAAACAGAAAACAGTGACGGATGACACTTTGAGACAATTAAGCTCAATAGTGGAGACAGGAAAATTCCGGAAGGATTACAACCTTACAACAGATGTGTGTGCTGAAGATTTTAGCACGTTTGATGGAGTTGTGATGAGAGAAGACAGAATAATGTTATCAAGAGTCATGGTGAAACAAGCACTAAGGATTGGACACGAGACTCACCAAGGAGTGGTCCATACAAAGCTTCCTTTCCGGAGGCTGTGGTTATTTCGGACATTTCATCAAACACTGTGATCAATGAGCTGACAGATATCCCTTTGAGGCTGTTACCGATAATGGTAAACAGTTTGTGGGACAGCTTTTTGAAGTTTTTCTTCAGACGTGGAATTACGCATATCAGAGCATCACCATATTATCCCAAGAGCAATGGAAAAAGTGAAAGGTTTCACAGGTACTTGAAGAAAGCCTTCAGAGCAACAAAATGTGAAGGAAAAGTGTGGAAAAAGGAACTTCCAAAGATATTAATGGCAGTACGCTCAACACCACACAAAGCATCTGGAGAAACGGCAGCTATGCTTATGCTTGGACGAGACATTCAAACAAAGTGTCCGAATTTGGAAAAGACAGATGGAACTACAAAAGAGGTGAAAGCAACAAGTCAGAAACCACCATGAGGAGTACAAATCTAAAATGAAACAGTATGCTGACCAGAACAGCAGAGCAAAAGATCACAACTTCAAAGTTGGTGACATTGCCAGTATGGAGAAGGGGAAACTAGATTCTCCATTCAAGGATGTTCATTATATTCTTCTGAGAAACACCGCCGACAACTCTTGAGCTGGTTAACACGGAGGATGGATCAAAAGTGATCAGAAATGGGAAACATCTTCAACACGCACCAGTGGTAATTGACTTTAATGTTGATGATCCTCCACTGGTCTCCAACTCTCAAACCAACGAGACTGTGGATGTTCCAGAGGCAGAGATGACACCTACGGTCGAGATACCACCTTCTGATGTCATCACAACCAGGAAGGGCCATGCAATTAGAAAGCCCATCCGTTAGATATGTTTGAAAAAAAAAAAAAGGTTATTTTTGTGATTGTTTTGTGTCACTGAATGTAAAAAAATAAAAAATAAATAAATTTTGGAATATTTTGATACGGAAGCTTAAGAAATAGGAAAGTCAAGTTGTGAGAATAATTTAAAGAATTATTGGAAGTGTACTATGAATAAGCTTTTATTCTAAGCAAAGGAGGAAAATGTAGTATTGTTAATGTTACTGAATTATCGCGAGAGTAGCTGAAAGGGGAAGTTTCTAGAACGAGAAGAGAATGAACCAGGAGAAGTAGACGTGCAAAAAAGGAGCTTGAAAACTGAACTAAAGGACTGATTATTGAAGGCAACACAACAGATGTGAAGGTCGCCATTGCCAACATGGCCGCCACATTGACGTGCATTTTAGCCTGACTGAGCAGGCAGCCACCATTTATGCAGCCAATTATCGAACTAACTGTACGAAAGGCGTTTTGAGTGGACTGGACACTATTTCCACTATTTCCTGTCCGTTGGTTCCGGGTCCATTAAATCGAGGTTCTACTATACTACAATTTTGATGAAAACTGACAATGGTGATAAATATTTTTTATGCTCATGGCTTTTCCTGTGTTTACCAGGAGGAACTAGAGCACCTCAACCAGGCCAGCGATGAGATCAACAAGCTGGAGCTTAATTTGGATGTGAGAAAGTTGTTTATTTAACGCTACAAATTCAACTACCAGCTGTCATGTCACCATGTTTTACTGTCGATGCATTTTCATGTGTGTTTTTTTCAGGATGCCAGGTCAAGCTACAGGAAAATTCTCACAGATTCTGCCAGGAAGCTGAATGCTCAGGGCTCCCAACTTGGTGCCTGTATTGAGAAAGCCAGGCCTTACTATGAAGCCCGCAGACTGGCCAAAGAGGTGTGTGTATTTTGTATAAATACTGTATAGCAGTTGTCTTTTTTTATTTGAACTAAAGTATCCCAACATGAGATTTTTTTTACAGCTACAAGTCTAGCGCAGCAGTCGTTCAAACCTAGTAAACAAATAAAATATTCTTAAACAAACTAAAATCTAAAAAAAAAGTATTAGAAAGTCCACTTGCAGTAACAAAGGAGATATCTTAAATGGACAGGAGATAGTTTTACATTCAGTCTTTTATTTATGTATTATATAGTAATTGTTTGTGGGGTATTAGTTTAAGCAGACTGTTTGCCTATTGTTGTGACTTGAATGACTATCAGTTCTCATTTTATGACCAAACATATAGGGCCTGGACAATTAATCGGCTAATTATTGCCCTTCAAACATCGGCCAAAACTATTTTGCCCTGAAAGTACCCTGAATGCACCATTTTGCTTGTGTAGTATTAGCAAGTGTGTAGCGTATGTTATTCTGTTGTCCCTAAGCCGTTTAATGACACTAGCTGGAGTTAACTGTAAAACTAAACACACAGCGATAAGAATTACATTCACGGTATATTTAAATACAAAACATGTTTCATTTTTAAAACATCGCTAGCCTAGCGCTAATGCTAAAAGCGACGAGAGGATCCCATTCAAATGCTAACCGGAAGTTAGCATCTGTAATGATTTCCGGAATAACAGGATAGTAGATCCCACAAAAGGGTGTGGATTGACAAATTTACTTGTACATAACGAAATTCTACAACACAAAGCCAGGAGAAAAACAGTTAACAAAAGTCACTTGCAAAGTATGAAAGGAAAAAAAAAGTTACAAAAATACACCAGATGGCTGTAGAATCGCACAACATGAATAAGAAAAATGAGCTATACAAAAGCGGATAAACTAAAAGCGACGTGGGCAAAACAACACGTGGATACCAATCACTCAAGCGTAACGCTGAGGAAACACAAAACTACGGAGCAAAAAAGGCTCAATGCGTGGTTAACAAGCACTCAGGCAATAAGCCGAGGAAACAACGACATAAAACTACGTGTCAAAAGACTCACGTGAGAAACTGGAAACAAGAAACGAAGCTAGAGATAGGAATTTGGAACACGGAGTCAGACTAAAGCTCTTGGCGAGGACGTAGCAAGGTCAATACTCCGACGAGGAGTGTTGGCAGTTCCAGTCCTAATAAAGCTTTGATTTGTGAATGAAAAACAGGTGCGGCGCAGGAGGACACGCTCCTCTACTCAATCAGAGACTGAAAAAACAAAACAAAAACCCAACGCAATGAGAGCACAACCATAACAGCATCAACTTCGGGAGTGTTTTTCCTTCAAATAACGAATATTCACACACAAATGTTGTGGGAACACATACCCACAGGCGAGATAACACTACGCAATGGCACACATTCTTCCCAATGTGTAATAATAATAAAAAATAATTCAAAGGCTTTATTTTCTCAAAATTTACGGTTGCCAACATCTCAGGTTTTTTTCTTTTTGTCTCAACACACATTTCCACATGACATGGAACGAAATACAATCCCTGAGGTCCCAGGTTAGCCCAGTAAGACTTGTGAAAATAACATAAAATAAAAATATATAAAATAAAAGGTTATTGTTTTACAGCAGTTTTGAACAAGTAATAATGGTTTTGTTATTGACACATAAAATCCATACCTTGTATACTTCATTAAAATTTGTTGATAAGGTCATACTATGGACTTGTCATTTAAAGCAGAGAATCTTAATAGCGAAAGTTTGTGCGTGACACCCATTGAAAATAAATTGGGTGGGGTGCGCGTGTGTGTGTGTGTGTGTGTGTGTGTGTAATTTTATGCATTAAATATATATTTTTAAATAATCGGCAGATTAATCAATAATTTGTATTTTTTTCTGCCAAAAATCGGAAGTACTGTATGCAGAAAAGCAAGTAATTTCAAAGGGGTCACATACATTACCAATTGTAAATAGTCACAAAATACTGATGAAGCACACCACTTAATTGTTTTTCTACAGTGCAGGATCCATGTTTAAAGTGTCAGATTTTTAAAAATAAATAAATAGAAGAGTCTGTTATTTGGAGAGAGAGACGACTATTCCTTGTTTGCCATATTGTGCTCCCCCGCCCCCGTGTTGTTTGGCCCAGTGGTGTGATATGAATTTGAATTTAGATTATTGTTTGATCTGAGCACATCATTACCATCAAATACATTGGTTAAATCTATGTCGTGAAGAGAATACATTGGAATTAAAGCAAATACATTTTCACATTCACATTTTTTTATCGATGCTATCCAAAGTAGAAATGAAACATATCCATCATAGAATGCATAAAATGTCTGGCATAATTATGGTGTTTCAAAGATTATTTTTCGTAATACTTTTTATTTGTTTTTTACATTTAAACATTTTCTTGTTTTGTACCAAAAAAATAAATGATCGTCCTACTTACTACACAGCGCACAAGCTGCACTCCAACTTCAAGTTTTTTCCAACATAAATTAATTAATGAAATAATTATGTTTGGTCCAAAATGAACTTACATAATTTAAGTGTTTCTTTTTATTTATTTATTTGTCTTTATATTTTTAAATGTGCAAACATTTTCTTGTTTTGTACCTAAAAATAAATGATCATCCTACTGCACAGTGCACAAGCTGCACTCCAACTTAAAATTTTTGCCAAGATAAATAAATAAATAAAATAAATAAATTAATAATTTCCGTTTGATTCAAAAGGATTTTACATAATTAAAGTGTTTCTATTTTTTTTATTGGTCTTAATATTTTTAAATGCTTAAACATTTTCTTGTTTTGTACCCCCAAAAAATAATCATTTGAATAATCGTGATTTCAATTATTGCCAAAATAACCGTGATTATTATTTTTTCCATAATCGAGCAGCCCTAATAGCTTTGTTGCACAAAATTGTAGATGCCAAACATGCATAACAGATGACGTCTCACCTATCTCAGATATTAACAGTGTGGTCACTATGTACTTAAAATTTGGAAAAATAGGTGTTTGTACTGAATTGGATTTACTTGTACGTAGTCATATTTTTACTGTACTATTTTGTCTTGCACACCCTGTTTAAAAAATATACTGGTAATAAAAATAACTATGGTAAACCGAGTTTTCACTCTTTCAGGCACAACAGGAGACCCAGAAAGCTGCTCTACGGTATGAGAGGGCCGTGTCCATGCACACTGCTGCCAGAGAGATGGTGTATGTGGCGGAACAAGGCCTGCTGGCTGACAAAAACACCATGGATCCAACCTGGCAGGAGATGCTCAACCATGCTACTGCTAAGGTATGCCCTGAGTGAAAAATAGATTCATGTTATTCGAAAATTAATATTGTCAGGGAGTAGTGGTGGTTGCGGACCCAAAGGCAGGGAAGCAGGGCAAGGAGGCAGAGATAATGCAACAAAAAAAAGGAATTTAATTATACAAAACAAAAGTAAACTACAAATGGCAAGTGAAACAAAACAAAAACAAAAAGGTAATCGCAAACGCAAATCAAAAAACACAAAAAAACAAAAAAAGTAATCGGAAACAAATAAAAAAAACACAAGCACAAAAAATAACAAAACAAAACGAAAATGTAATCACAAACGATTACTTTTGCGATTATTTTTTTGTGTTTTTTTTTATGTGAAAACATTTTGTCAAAATTTTGGAAATTGTTCTTATGTTCATTGACATATTGAATACATATTTTTTTCCAAAGGAGTTGTACTCATATGTACAGTGGCCCTGAAGTGCAACTGCCAAAGCAAACCAAAAAACACCAAATAAAAAACACAAAAACAAGAAACAAAACACTAGAATAATTTTTTAAAAATCACAACAAAAAAAAAAGGTAATGCAAACACAAAAACGTAATGGCAAACACAAATCAAAAAACACAAACACAAAAAAAAGTTGTTTTCCTTTTTTGTGTTTGTGTTTTTTTTATTCGTTTACAATTACCTTTTTGTTTTTGTGATTTAAAAAACATTTGCTCTAGTGTTTTGTTTCTTGTTTTTGTGTTTTTTATTTAGTGTTTTTTGCTTTGCAGTCGTGTTCACTTTTTTGTTTTTGCGTTTTGCACTTTAGGGCCACTGTATATATGAATACACCCCCTTTGGAAAAATGTAAAGATTTATTCAGGATCTCAATGAACATAAGAACAATTTCCCAAATTTTGACAAAATGTTTTCTGTAGAATATGCGCTTAACTCACAACATGAAAGGTTGAGAATAGAATGCAGAGATCACTAAATTCTTAGTTTAATCAAATAAAATAATGCAAAAAATGAATGCATCCCACAACAAAAACGACTACATCTAGTATTTTCTATGACCTCCATGACTTTTATGGATAGCAACATGTCTGCTCGGCCTGGAATTAACAAGTTGTCAGTGTTTTTCTTTAAAGTCTACCTCTTTGTGCAAAATGTTCATAAATTTGTCAATTTCTTTGTGTGTATACTAATTAACAAATCTTGTTTGCAATCAATGGCCCACATTTCAGAATAATAATTTTAGAATTCTGACTTTAATCTCAGAATTATGATTTTAAAGTCAGAATTCTGACTTAATTCTCAGAATTCTGACTTTCTGACTTCCCCCCAAAAATTCTTAGCTCTATGTCACAAGTCAGAATTCTCACTTTAAAGTTAGAATTCTCACTTTAAAGTCAGAATTCTGAGATTAAAGTCATATTTTAGTCAGAATTCTGAGAATAAAGTGAGAATCCTGCCAACCCTTTTTTTCTCTTCACTGGTTAAAAAAGGAAACAAAAACTGTTCAAACCCTCTGCTGCTTGCCATTAACTTCTGTGAACAGTTGATAATAATTTTATTGTGACACTTTGCCAACTTTGCACATCTCGATAGTGCCATTACTACTGTATTCATTGTTGCAGCGAGCTCCATCACTCTGCATTATTTGCATAACTATTGTTGATCAATATTACCGCCCTGCTAGACATTTTAATGTGTATTTCTTAATGACTCTGCATCCTCTGTTGCTTATAAGTATTACCGCACTATTGGACATTTTATATTGTTCACAACTTTCCATCATTTGCACATTTGTTGATGTATGGATAATTAACACACTACTGGACACTTTCTTAATGACGTTCTGTACTGTTATGTTTATGTCCTAAATCTTCCCAGTTTGGGCTATTTTGAAGCTGTAATTTTTTTTTAAAAGTGGTGAACCGTGAAACCAGTAACTGGCCCATGCCTACTCATACAGTACATCTACACTCCTTTACGGACAACCTCTAGATACGACACTGATTCTTCTTTGGTCAGTCATGAGAAAACGCCTTAGATGGGCAATTTAGTATTATTATTGTGGTATTTTAAACAACATCAAACAACTTCCTTTAACACAGCAGGAAACATGCAACCATTATGACGAGCATAAGTGAGTTGTTAAGGAACCTAATTTTGACAAAAGTACTTCAACTGCCATTTTCTGGCATCTTCAGGCAATTATAAACCTTTTGACAATTACTGGAATTTTGCTGTTTGCAGCAGGGTGAACACTGTACTTCTTTTTGATATCATCAATAAACTCTGTCACACTACACCCCTATATAAATACTGCACTCGTTTATGTGTAATATGTGCATCTTATATGTAATATGTTGATCGATACATGTAGCAGTGTAAAATTACCCTATTTAAACATAGGTAGGTGGCTTTAGCCCCAAGTGCTAGCTAGCTCCCATGGTGCTTGTTTACCTTTTAGGTATCAGGGGCTAAAGCCAAACTGCGGCAATGTTTTTCTTTCTGGACCTGGATTTTCCACCTCGGTATTTAAATATAGTATGGTGTTCACGCTCAGTGCCTATGAGCAGTCACACATGCATTGTTACGGCTCACAGGCAGGTGTCCTTGCTTGCAGCAGGGTGTCTGTTTGTTCTGTCTATTTTGTAAATGGCAGGGTGTGATGTGAATGCAATGCTGTTTAAATCCCTTTATCTAACAAATCTTGTTCAAAGTATTGAAGCCTTTTTTAAATAGCCTTTAAAAAAGAGTTAGGTTCAAAGCAATAAGAAGATACTGAAATAAAAGAGAACCACTGAAATACAGGATACATTGGGAGAATGCAAAGTGAGGAATTCAGATTCAGGTCACACAATTATACAGGTAATACATACTGTGTGTACAGAAATTGCAAGCCTCACTATCACAAGTCACAATTCAAACCAAAGCTGAGACATGCAATTGCCCAATACGTGAGTCAAATGTATTAATTAAAGTGGAAGTCAACCATAAACATTGCTTTTCAATAATATGTTATATGTGACCTCACTAGTCTAAACATGAAATTCTGATTAATATTGCATTTGTTGAATATGAGTTATGCAGCCAAATCCAGCCATTTTTATCCATCGGCCATTTTGCCACTTGCTGTTGACTGATGACACTGATGACATCAGAGTGGCAACGACCAATCAAAGCTCACCCCGGTTTTCTGAAGCTGAGCTGTGATTGGTTGTTCCATGAGACCTGAGCAACTCTGATGCCATTTTCGCTCAATAGCAAGCGGCACAATTAAAAAACAAATTGTATGTGCGTGAGTATGTGCATGAGTATATGCATGTGCGGGTGTGTGTGTGCAAATGTGCGTGCGTGTGAGTGTGTGCTCATTAATTCACCTAAAACCTATTAAAAATCCCATACCGTTCACCTGAACTACTATAGATACTTCAGAATCCAGCTAGAGTCATGAGGTTGTCAGGAGACCCGAGGAAGGATCAAAGAAAAGAAAGAAAAGTGAAATCCAGCACCGACCAGACATCACCTACTACCCACCGGGTTACAAACCAGAATCTTTCACCAACCCCAGAAACATCTAAATTCCAACAAATTAGGGAGACCTCAAGAGACCAAAGGAAAGACTGAGGAAAGGAAGGAAGGATACATGAAGCAGAGTGAGAACCACAGACATCAGCCTCCACTGATTCAACGACGGCGGACAGGGGAGGGGGACGGGACGGGGGGAGGAGGCGACAAGTGGCACAATTTCAAAACCTGCCGTGAAGCGAAAGGTTGGCGACGAGAACAGCCAATTTCAAGAAAAACAGGAGACGGAATATATTTTTTGTTGAGCACAGGCGCACCGACATGTCTTGAGAACAGAGAAAGTTGCTGTGCTTAATAAATCAGGTGTCATTATGACTTAACTAGACATGCTGGGAGATGAGACAGAGGACCAGGTCACAAATCTTGTTCATGATGTGAAAAACTGTTAATTTTCTGAAATGTTATTAATAAAGATTGAGAAGCTTAGTTGTACTTTTTTTTTGAATACTCAAGCCACTTTTTTTTAATGCGGCTCAGACACAGCCAGACTCTATCTCCAGCGACCCCCACATAAATTGAGTTAAAGACCCTTAAATGAATCTTTTCCTCAATTCTAAATAAGATTAAATGTTTTCTACAGTATATACAAAGAAATGGTTTCACTCAAAATTGTAGCTGCTGTATTTTAGCCTGTAAATTATAATGTTGACACGGTGTGGACTAGAGAATATTCCCCCAAAAACTTTTGGAACCAAACTTCCTTTTCTCAAGATGTACGTTATCATTACTGATTAGAAAAATGACTGTTCAAATAAATAATTACAAACCTCGTATTAATATCAGGGGTGTCAGGCGATTAACATTTTTAATCGTAATTAATCGCATGACTTCAATAGTTAACTCACGATTAATTGCAAATTTTATATGTGTTCTAATTGTACAATAAAATATTTTTTTCTAAGTTTTCATACTCTTGTTAAAGATGACATGAAGGTAGTTGTGTGAGAGCAGAGGATGCAGAGGACAGGGTTATGCCCAATTCACACTGACTGTGAAACGGACGTGGTGCGTTTTCCGTGCGGCCGCTGCAAGGAATAGAAAGCATTCGAGTCTGCGTGTCAATTTACACCAGCTACAGTGCGGTGCGTATGCAATGTGGAATAGATGCGGCGCTGCGGAAGGTTTCCGCAACCGTTCTAATTTTTTCCGGCCGCCGCATGCGGAACGCTTGCGGATTTTCATGAAGCTGAAGAATTTACACGAGCCGGACAGGAAATCGAGCGTCGGCATCAAGGTAGATCCGGTATATTTCAAAATAAAACCGTTTGCAAATTCATTTTGGGGGGAGGGAAGCTAGCTAAATACATAGTATGACATGAGTCGGACATTTAAGACAAAAAACGAGCTCAGATTAAATTAAACAAAATGTACTTACCCACGGTAGAAGAGCCATGGTAGTCACAGAAATAATGTTCAAAAGCATATCGATGTGACAATAGGCAAGTGTGGCTATTGTTTACAAATAGAATTATATAAATAGTGAATTGCAGTCCGTGCGGCGGCCGTACGGAAAACGCACCGCGGCCGTTCCGCAGTCAGTGTGAATTGGGCATTAGATGGAGGCAACTGTTTCGCTGTGACGACCCCTGAAGGGAAAACACGAAAGGAAAAGAAGAAAATAAGTTAACATAAAAGTGGAAAAAAATGTTAAACTGATAGAAATATGTCTGCATCTTTTAGTCATTGATACACTCATTTCATAATACTTCATAAAATTTAGTTAAAATAAAAAGATGTACTGTACTGTAAAAAAAATAGTGCGATATTGTTTAGTGTTGAGGTCATTTTTCTGCCACTAGATGGCATAATTGCATTTGTAAGACGTTAGTGACAGCTCAGTGCATTTTTTTTTCATATTAAGAGCTATCTAATCTTGTTAAATTCTGCACATTTTAAAATTTGTAAAATACAACTTGACCCAGTCTCTACAAATATATGCATTATTATTGTGGGAATGCTTCCACCACGTATGTTATTGAGATTCTTTATTCTTACTTATTATAGCATTTTATTCTCCTCACCCTTTTGCCGTGCAATAACTCCCACATAATACATCCGATTTACACTGTTCGAATTTCAACTTGTTTAAAAAATGTACGCCTTCCGGGGTATTTATCGTCTGATTCCACATTACTTACAGTATTGGCACAATTTAACGTTAAATATAAACTTTTCCCCATTCATTTTCAATGGGACTGATATTGGACTTTTTCTAAGTCCCACTTTCCATGCGCACTTCCATACATACAACTGACCATCATAACCAGCTTATACTGCTTATACTGCTCAATGGTGCATTTGGTAAATTGCCTTGTCCAGTATCCAGGAGGTCGCGGGTCGAATCCCACCTCCAACTGTACATTGCAAATATATCCATGGCAATTATGCAAAGGGATATAAATGTACACCAACTGACTATCATAGTTCCAATTTTTCATCTAAATGAATGGAAGGTGCTGAATGCCTATGTGGCACTATTGAGTGATTTTTTTTGTGTATGTGCATTTTTCAATTGGATATCATTAGTTCCACTTTTCCAACTAAATCAATGGACGGTACTGCTTGCCTAGATGGCGCTATTGAGTGATTTTGTTGTTGCATTTTTCAATTGGATATCATTAGTTCCACTTTTCCATCTAAATTAATGGAGGGTACTTTCAGATAACACTTTTCCATATAAATTTCAACTTGCTTATAATTCACTCCTCCCGGGTTCAAGTGTTCTTTTTATTTATTTATCTTTCAACTACAATTAATACTTTGTAATTTTCACATAATTTATTTTTCACTCTACTTCATAAGCATTGCTATTAGCATTCATCTTAGCATTCAGCTATTGGTATTCAGCTTCCAGCATTCCCACGTAATTTCTGCAGAAATTGCACTTAGTCTAGTTAAATATATTACTGCTAAATTTTGACGTGAATGTGTCTGCTGCGTTGTGTCTGGAATTCCCCCAGTACAGGCTTTCCAAGTAAGGGGCAGTCATTAATCGTGCTTTAAAAAAAAAATAGTGGCATTTAAAAAAACTTTAAATTAACGCACTCATGTTGACACCCCTAATTAATATATAATGTAGAATATAAAATATGTAAAGTGACCATAAAGAAACACAACCATTCACTTCCACGCCAATGAAAATGCTTGTTTTTAAATGTAATCCTTTAAACCCTAACATTATATGTGATATATGTGACATGAGTTTGAAGCTTTAACTTTTTCAGGTGAACGAGGCTGAGGAGGAGCGCTTTCGCAGTGAGCATGAGCACCAGCGCGTCACACAGCTATGCCAGGACGCCGAGGCCAAAGTCCAAACCCTCCAAAAATCACTGAAGAAGGTCATACTCAAGTCCAAACCTTACTTTGAACTAAAGGCTCAGTTCAATCACATCCTGGAGGTATGTGTGTGCAATGCAGAACTTCATGACATTCAGACATCTAAACCAGCTTTCCACTGCTTGTTCCTGGCCTGCTGCCATTTGTGTAAGTTACCAATGCAGGATAGTGTATCGACCTGCAACTTTGCCATCTTCCAAGGTCGCACCAGAGGCATAACAGAGGCGGAATGTTGACAATGTTGAAGGAGAATGTGAAGTTTATGGCATCCAGCAAAGACTCACTGCCTACACTGCTTTGTGTTTGAAGTAATTGTTGTGTCGTGCCGACGTCGCAACACATCTCATTATCAAAATGCTCAAAATTGCAATGTCAAGATTTGTAGCATTGCAGTGTCCCAAAAATCTAACGGCTCTCTCTGTTGCTGCAGATTGTCACATTTTAAATTCATACCTTTACCCTCATAAGGAAAGTGTCCAATTTTTTTGCTTTTTATTAATATTAATATCAAATATAAAGCATTTGAATAAAATCACTGAGCTGATATTCCACCCAATTGTCCAAAACATGTTGAAGTTCAAAATGGCAAAATTTCTAAATTATTATTGTCATTATTAGTGCATTTTCCGCAATTACCTAATTTATCCCTTCACTGGGGCATCAACTAAACGTAGAAAAAAAAAGACTTTAGAGTCACAAAAGCCATAATACACTAGATGGCGTTAGAGAGCTAATTATCATTTTTGGTTGAGCTGACTAATTCTAATTCTTATACCAAAACAAGAAAACACGGTTGGGATCGAGATTTCAGGCCTGTGTATGCAGTAACAGTGACTTGTACACATATGAGTTTGTGATGAGTGTACTGTATGTGCACGCGTGCATGAATATTCCAATTTGAATGTGTTGAATGTATCCCCTTGTTTCTCGCGGGTGTTACGTTCCAAAAACTACCCGCGATAATGGAAATCCGCGTTAATTAAAAAAAAAAATTCTTCCGTTAATTATAAATATTTTTTTGTTTATTATATGTTTTTTCATTTTGGTATGATTTTTTTTTGTTTATTATGAATACTTTTTCATTCATTCATATGTTTTTGTCTCATTTACAGTCATTGTTTCCACTAAAAGCATTTTCTTTATTTACTTATTATACAACACAGTATATATATTTTTTCGCTTGTTCAAAGTGTTTTTTTTCCGTTCATACTATATTTTTTTCATTTATTACACAGTGGAACTGGTACAAATCGGACTTCGACCAAAAAATCGGAGTAAAAAAATGCCTGGGAGTTTGACCTCATTCCCGGAGTTTGAACACCCAAAAGCAAAGCCGAACGTACCTTGATCGGTTAGCCGAGTGAAGCCGAGCGATGCCAAATGCTTACGTTGCGGTTGTCGAGACGAAGCACTGATCATTTCCAGTCAGAGCGGATGATTACTTCCGTAAATACTGGCACAAGGACCCCACCATAGCTGTTCAACAACGTGCCTGACACTAAACAGCGCATAAAGACCCCTTAATAGTCTAACAATATGCCCAATGTAAAATACACTAACTCAGCACTGAACTAATGCATGCATTAACACAGCATTTTTTATCCACTGATGCCATCACACTACAACAAATATGTAAGGTATTTTTTAGTGTTTAAATACTGTACAGGGTGTACATGTTTTTTTACATAAATAGAAATTAAAATGGGAATTTTCTGTTTTTGGTGCTTGGGAACGGATTAATTACATTTACATTATTTCCTATGGGAAAAAACAATTTGGACTTTGAACACTTCAGACAACCAAATTATGTTCAAACTCTGAGGTACCACTGTATATGTTTTAATGCTAACACCTCACCACACACTTTATACATGCACTTTTCTTGATAGGCGTTAACATTTTCTCACATACTGTATCTCTTATTTAAACACAGTAGGCCTACACACTCTCAGTGTTCAAACCTTTGTAGATTTTAAAATAATAATAACAATAAAATATAATTAAACTAATATCCAAAACATTTATTTGAGAAACAAAAATATAACGGCGGTCAATCCATTTTTTGCCGGCCAGTATGTTTTCCTATTTTTTTAAAATAAAAATAGTAATTAAAAACAACACGGCACAACAACAACAACCAAACATCGGTTACAAATGACACTCTTAATTTAATGATGATGATACAAGGCTGAGAAAGGGAGGCTCGGTACGACAAGCTGGTCGGCAGTTGATTGGCAGCGCATACGCAGCCGGTGTATTATGAACAAGCCGGAAACAAAGCGGCGGAGCGGATCCGCAATGTACACAAGCATGCACGCATGCGGTGTAATCTAAGGGTGAGCCATGGGGCGGTGCCGGACGCACAAGCGTTCCAGGGCATGAAATTGGGAAACTGTCAGGCGTCTATCTCCAGGTCGCGAAGGCGACGGGCAAGGTCAGAATGCGACGGGCCATACACTGTTGGAAAGGTCTTGTCAAGATGAATCCAAGGATGCCCGTCTTCGGTAGGATGTAGGCCTGGGGAGATTACGCCGGCCAAAGACCTCCAGGACACTGAGGATTTTCAAAAAGTTACCCCGCCGGCAGTGGTTCCCATCCCGGGTAAAAATCCATCGTTTGTCAGCCCTTTATCTCTTAATTTTAATGGTGAAGATTCGAGGCAGGACATGTAAAGCCATTTTGACCGGGACCGCATCGCTGCGGTGCCCCCGAAACTCCACTCGAGTGCAGGTCTGCGTGAACCATGGGGCGGGTGGCAGGCAGCGCGATGAGCAGTTTGATGGCTGCGACGGACGGCGCATGTTTACACTATAAAAAAATTAGCAAAACCAAAAAGCATGCTGTAAAAATAAGGCACGCTGTAAAAAATCCGCAAAACAGAGAAGCCGCGAAAGATGAACCAGACAGAAACGAGGGAACACTGTATACAGATGATAGTTAGTTGTGCTCTTAAAACAATATTGCTTTTATTGTCCATAGAGGGCATAACAAATAAATTTAAAAAAAGCTATATATTTATGGATAGGTCTGATGCCACTGAACATTTTGAGAAGTCGCACTTAAAAAAGTATTCAGAAATGACTTGTATATCACACTTCCAATAGTGAGCCAAATTTTGGCTCATTTTACTTATGTGTCGTAAAAAAATAAATTACGTTACGAGGGTTTTAAGTAGAACTGCTGAAATTGACTCTTAAATATTGTTTTCTTAATTTTGACAATGATAGTCAATGAAATATTTTTTTTTCAGTTCGGCCCAGTAACAAATGGTCAACAAAGCGGTACTTGTCTGCAACTTGTCTCTCTCTTTATCCAGATTGTGAAAATAGAGCCCAGGTTTGGCCATTTCCAACAACATTAGTTTATAAAAAGGGACCAGTTCTGCACATTGATGCATTTTTTTGTCCTTATGCTCTTAACCTGAAATGATAATGCCGACTCATTCTGCGCATTGGATGTATGTGCAGACTTGTGTGGCTCAGAGGTTTTAAAAGTGCAGGTCAAAGAATTCCATCGTCGGTGATTAGTTTTAAGTTGGAGAACAAGAAAACTGGATTTTTGCCTTTTCGTTTTTGTGCTTATCTGCATAAACCATGTTTCTTCCAAGTACATGTCACATCTACTTGCCACGGTACGCAATGACATTGCTTGTGTTTCCCCTGAAAAGTGCAAAGGCAGAAAGGCTTAAATTGCATTATAGCACTGTTTATTTAATTACAAAACATACTTTTCATTCCCACTCTCCTTTACTTAGCTCATTCACTTCCAGCCATTTTCACAGAAGCAATCCCGTTCACTCCCTGCTGTTTTACTGGATTTTGACTGATTTTGCAAGGCCCACAGAATATTGTGTTGTATTGCTATAAAAACATGAAACCTACCAAAAGACAGTATCTTCTTTCATCAGGAAAAAAAACGATATTTCTATCTGTTTCTGTTTTGCAGCAATTAGCATTAGAATATAGCTAAGTTTCATCATTATTCACAAATCTATTTAGAATTCTGAGAAACTGAGGTTTTTTTCAACATGGCCTGGTTAATTTCCTATGCTCTGCTGCCACCTGCTGGCCGTTTGTGTAATAACTACCATTTCTTCAACCATTCTTTGCAGTTGAGAGGCTGCATCAAAGCCTTCTGACTACTGTAGCACAGAGGTGGGCATTAAGGGCCGGCGTCCTGCAGGTTTTGTTGCCCTTCTCCAACACAGCTGATATATGATCAGCTCATCAGCAAGCTCTGCATAAGCCTGGTATCGATCCTGTTGATTGGAATCAGCTTGTGAGAAACCTCCAAAACCTGCAGGACTCCGGCCCTCGAGGACCAAGATTGCCCACTTCTGCTCTAGCATAAAAAAACATAAAAAACATATAAATACATTTTTGGGACACTTAAAACGTTTAAAATAGAACGTATTTATATGTTTTTTGGGAGCAAATGAGTTAATATAGAGATGTCAGTCAAAATTATGTTCCCTCCCCATTAAAATTATGTATGTATTTGTAGGGCCCGACCGATTAATCGATTAATCGGCCACCGATTATAGCCCTTCAAACACCTGCCAAAACAATCGGCCAATTGGACCAAATGGCCAATTATTTTCCCCTTAAAACGTTATCATCGAATAAAAACGAAGTTTCCGACACTGTGAAAGGACCCTGTATGCACCATTTTGCTTGCGTAGCATTAGCAACTAGCAAGTGTGTAGCGTATGTTATTCTGGTTATTCAGTTGTCTTCCAAGCATCCTTTAAGCTGTTTAATGACACCCCAGTTGGAGTTAACTGTAAAACTAAACACACGACGATAAGAATTACATCCACCCATCCATTTTCTTAACCGCTTGTCCTCACAAGGGTCGCGGGGGCGCTGGAGCCTATCCCAGCTGGCTTCGGGCAGTAGTAGGCAGGGTACACCCTGAACTGATTGTCAGCCAATCGCAGGGTACACAGAGACAAACATCCATCCACACTCACAACCACACCTATGGACAATTTGGAGTGTTCAATTAGCCTGCCATGCATGTCTTTGGAATGTGGGAGGAAACCGGAGCACCCGGAGAAAACCCACGCAAGCACGGGAGGACATGCAAACTCCACCCAGGAAGGCCGAAGCCCGGACTCAATCTCACGTCCTCTGCACTGGGAGGCGGACATGCAGTCAGCCACCGTGCCGCCCTCCACTGTATATTTAAATACAAAACATGCTTCGTATTTATTTTTTTTGCTTCACCTAAAACCTATTAAAAATTACATACCGTTCACCTAAACCGAATACTTCAGAATCCGTGAGGTTGTCAGGAGACCCGAGGAAGGATCAAAGAAAAGAAAGGAAAGTGAAATCCAGCACCGACCAGACATTACCTACTACCCACCGGGTTACCAACCAGAGTCTTTCACCAACCCCAGAAACATCTAAATTCCAACAAATTAGGGAGACCTCAAGAGACCAAAGGAGAGACTGAGGAAAGGAAGGAAGGACAAATGAAGCAGAGTGAGATCCACAGACACCAGCCTCCACCGATTCAACGACCAGAGGAAGAAGCAGATTGTGTTTGAGTTTCGATAGATGGTGGTGTGGTGGATCTGGCATGCATGAAAATCTCCACCAAAGAGGGGAGCCAGGACAGAGCAAGCGCAACACCTCAGGACCCCCCAGGCCACGGCAGTGCCAAGGGACAACCCCCGGGCCCCGCAGGGGCCATCGGCCGGAGAGCAAACCCGGGAGCCAGGAGCGCCCCCCGCCCCAACCCAATGCAGCAGGACGGGGCAAGGCAGGCCCGCCAGGCACCGGTCCACAAAAGCCACCCCCCCCCCCCCCCCAGCCAAGTCGCCGCCCCCAGACCCCACCAACCGCCAGCCCCCGACCCCAAAGCCCTGGGGACCCCCCGTACCCAGGCATCTGTGCCGAAGAGGGTTTTACAGCGGAGCGGAGAGGGCATCCGCGCCCACCCCACCTCCCGACGCGTGGAGGGACGGAACACCGAGGGCAGAAGGGGAGATGGGGGCACCGGGGGACGGGTGGCACCTCCGAACCCCAGGCCCAGCGGGGAAAGGCCCCGGTCGTCACTCCAGTGTTCTTAGTGAAAGCTAACCCTGTTACTGAGTTCGCCAGCTCGCCGACTGGCGAACTCTACCCCTAAACCTTGAATGTGACCCCACCCAGTGTATATACAAGTGTGTGTGTGGTGCATTAAAATTGGGAGCAGGTGAGCCGGAGCAGAGGGAAATTATATCCCCACGATCCGATCCACCTGCCTTCCAGTCATGTCAGTGAGTGTATGTGGTGCATTAAAAAATAAATAGGGGGGGCACGGTGGCGCAGCGGGGACACGGACAGGGGATCGCAGCACTGCTCTATACTGCGGTCTGCCCCAACCGATGGCACCCCACCCCGACACACCTGCCCCCCCTTCCCCAGTTGTGTGGTTCATTCAAATTGGAGGGGAGTTGTAGGACGACAGCACCTATAGAATTAACCCACTGGCATGCAGTGAATCCGAATATTAACCCTTGGTGCCCATTGGAGGTGAATCTTGAGGAGTTGGTGACTAAGGTGTCGTTTGATGTAGTCTGCTCGATCCTGCTGGCAGCAACTGGGTTCCTGACTATAAAAACACAACCATTAGTTACAAATTTCCAAATACAGAAACAGCCATGTAAGTTATCGCAATGTGGTGGCTCTCGCAGAATTAAGTAACCAGTTTTAGGTTAAAATATTCTATATACGTAGACCATGTTTCTATAAATTTTGATATTTGGTTTTTATTTGAGGCAGATATTTTTTCCATTAAAATGTGATTTATGAGGAGGTTAGACCATTGGTCGATATTCAGTTTGTTTATTTTTCCAGTTAACAAGAATAGTTTTTTTTGCGATAGTTAGGGCTACAAGTGTAGATTTAAATTGTTTATGTGGTAAGTCAGTTGTTGTTAGGTCACCGAGCAAACACAAGTTTGGAGATAAAGGTATCCTACAGTCCAAGATAGCGGAAAGTTTTTCTAAGACTTTAGTCCAGAACTACATAACCGGAGTGCATAACCATAAAGCATGAAAATAAGTGTCTGTAGTGTTTTGTAAACACTGGAGACAAATGTCGGAGTCTGAGAGTCCCATTTTCTTCATCATATATTGAGTAATGTATGTTCTATGAATAATTTTATATTGGATAAGTTGTAAATTTGTGTGTTTTGTCATTTTAAATGCGTTTTCACAAACTTGAATCCAAAAGACAGATTCCGGAGCTATAGACAAGTCTGTCTCCCATTTCGAGATGGGTAAAGACATTTTATCAGTAAATGACAGTAACTTATATATTTTTGAGAGTTTTTTTGTTGTTGTCGGAGAAAGCTTGGTAATATCTTTAGCTAAAACAGGCGATTGGAGCGTTCCCCGAAGTGTTGGAATTTGTTTCTTTGTCATACTTTTAACTTGCAGATAAATGAAAAAAAATTCAGTTTTTTATTTTGTATTTTTGGAGCAAGGATGTATATGATATAAACATATTATCTGAGAAAAGATGGTGGAGATGTGTAATTCCTTTCTGCTCCCACACACCTAAATAAAACGATTGGTTGTTAAGTTGAAAGTCGGGGTTATGCCATAGGGGAGAAAGCCAGCAGGGCTCCACTTGGGCTTTTGTCATTTCTAGTGCCTTCCACCAGGCAGTCAGGGTGGCGGAAATCATTGGGTTTTTAAAACAAATATGTCGCTTAATCTATGTTGTAATAAAGAGTAAATCTTGAAGTCTGAGGTTATTACAATCCTTCCGTTCTAGTTCCAGCCAACAGTTAGTATCTCTGTTGGGTTGTGCCCATAGAATGATATATTGTAGCTGGTTAGCTATATAGTAGTGCATAAAATTTGGTGCCTCAAGACCTCCTTTGGATTTACTTTTCTGAAGAGTAGATTTTTTTATTCCAGTAAAATTTTGTAATGGCCGAGTCCAACAACTGGAACCAGTTAGCCGTAGGTTTAAATGGAATCATTGAGAAAAAATAGTTTATTTTGGGTAAAACTTTCATTTTAATGGTGGCTATTCGTCCTATTAGAGAAATAGCAAGATTATTCCAGCGCTCCAAGTCACTATAAATGCTATCCAGAAGTGGAGTAAAGTTTAAATGGTGAGATTTGTATGCCTAAGTATTTTAAATTACCTATAGGAAATGAGTAGTGTGGGTCCTGGCTTGCAGGGTTCCATGAATTTTCTGTAATAGGTAATAGTGTTGATTTTGTCCAGTTAATAGAATAATCTGATAAATGTGAGAATTTAGTTATTAAGTTAAATACTTCCCCAAACGAAATAGCAGGCTTTTCTAAATAAAGTAAAATATCATCGGCATATAGATTAATTTTGTGTTCTGTTCTGTTACCCCAGAGGGAATTCCTTGAATCCTTCTTTCCTGGCGTATAATGCAAGTGGCTCAATAAATATTGCAAATAATAAAGGGGACAGTGGGCATCCCTGTCTTGTGCCTCTCTGTAGAGTAAAACTCTGAGATATAATCCCATTAGTAGTAACTGTAGCTTTAGGAGAATCATATAATACTGACACCCAGTGAATAAATGACTTCCCAGAGCCAAATGTATTTAAAACAGCAAAGAGGAAGGACCAGTTAACTTTGTCGAAAGTTTTTTCTGCATCCAATGATATAATAACTGCCTTTTTATCATGCCGCTGTGGCATGCTAATAAGGTTAAAGAGCCTCCTAATATTATTAGTGGAGTGACGATCTTTAATAAAGCCTTTTTGGTCGCTATGAATGATTGTAGAGATTACTGTTTCTCGTCTAGATGTGAAAGCCTTAGTGATAATTTTAATATCAGTGTTAATTAGTGAAATCGGACGGTAACTTGATGGTAGGGTGGGGTCTTTTTCTGGCTTTAATAAAAGTTTAATTGGTGCTGTATTCATGTGTGGGCGTATGTAACCATTAGTTTTAATTTCTGTTACTACTCTTAAGAATAGTGGAGCAAGCATAAACCAGAAGTACTTAAAAAATATAGCCGGATAACCATCCGGGCCAGGTGCTCTGCCATTTGGCATACTATCTAGAGCACTGTACAACTCGTTTATAGTAAGTGGCGCATCTAACATATCTTTATATTCAGTAGTTAACTGAGGTATATTTAAGCTACTGAGGAATGCCTCAATATGCTCAGGGTTAGGCTTGTTAGTTTCTGAGTATAGGTTGCGATAATAGTTATAAAAAATGTGATTGTGTGCATTCACCAGTTGTCCCTTTAATAGCAGTTATAAGAGATTTTTCCCGATTGCGTTGAAGTTGGTTTGCAAGAAATTTACCTGATTTGTTATTATATTCAAAGTTGTTGTATCTCAATTGTTGTATTATAAACTCTGTCTTTTTAGATAGCATATCGTCTAACTGTATTTTTGTATTTTGTAAGTCAGTCCATATTTGGTTATTTGGGTTTATTGCGTACTCATCCGTCAGTTGTTTAATTTTATCTTCCAAGTCTTTTTCAAATTTTTGATCCTGTTTCTTTTTATAAGATGAATATGATATAATTTTACCTCTAATTACTGCTTTCCCAGCTTCCCAGAGAAGAGATGGAGATAAGTCTGGAGAGTCTTTTATTTCCAAAAAGTCTGCCCACTCTCTTCTTATAATTTTGTCAAACTCTGCGTCGTTTAGCAGGTAGATGTTGAAACGCCATGTCGGGGGTGGTTTAAAGGTATAATCAACTTGTAGGGAAAGGGAGACTGGTGCATGGTCGCTAATAATAATAGGATGTTATTTGTAAGAAAAAAAAAATTCTTGAAAAAGACCGGTGCACAGCGGAAAATAAGGTAAATTCCTTCTTATTTGGGTTTCCAGCTGTCTCCAGCTGTCGACGAGGCCAAAATCATCCATATATTCCCCTATTACTTTAGTAGATTGTAATCGCCTTATACATGTTGTATTATTAGAACGATCTATTAATGGATTTCAGACTGTGTTAAAGTCTCCTCCAATAATAATAGTAGAGTTCGCTGCTAATTCAAACAGCTGAGAGAAAAATTCATGGAAAAAGGCCGCATCATCATTATTAGGGGCATACAAATAACCAAATGTATATATTTTATTATGCTTATACATGCTTCGTTTTTAAAACATCGCTAGCCTAGCGCTAATGCTAAAAGTGAAGGGAGGATTCAAATGCTAAAAGGGAGTTAGCATCGACTTCGGGAGTGTTTTTCCTTCAAATAACGAATATTCACACACAAATGAGGTGGGGAACACATACCCACAGGCAAGATAACACTACGCAAAGGCACAAATTCATTCCAATGTGTGAAAAACAAGTTATTTTCATAGAATTCAATCTGAGTCCAGTCCAGTAACTTTTTTTTGCATTAGATATATATTTTTACATAATCGGCAGATTAATCGGTAATTGTATTTTTTTTTCTGCCAAAAATCGGTATCGCCATCAAATTTATTTATTTATTTATTTATTTGTTGATGTCTTAAGCACGTTACTGAAAGAGAATGACAGAATTTACTGTGCTACAATTAAAAAAGCACAGTTCAGGGAGCATGGGACATAATTTTTGCACAAGCACTGACCGTTCCACACTTGAGCTCTCAGCCCAATTGAGAATCTTTGGGATGGTTGTGATTAGTCATGATAAAATGCTAATTACGCACTCATTATTCCCGCTCCACTGATATATCTTGAAGACAGTACATGCACACACGCACACGTCTATATTTGGGAATGATAGAAAAGTGCTTCACTGTTAGATGGGGTTCCTGTGGGTCAATGCGTGGGTCGGCTGGAATGTGAAGAGATTGATGTGCTGATTAGTTTCATTTTCAGTAATTAGCAGGCAAGTGGATGACAGTGTCACATAAACGCCCACCCAATTCATTAGGCTTGAAATAACATTTTTATGTGGTGAAATCTGGCTTGTGATTTATTTATTTATTTTCACTTTTGTCCTTCCACTGACCTTCTGCATGACCCACGAATAGAATTCCTGATGTGTGGTCATTAAAAAATAACTTTACTAGTAGCCCGTTTTAACTGCAGTGTGTTTAAATCTTCAATTTCTGTCGTCAGTCACTGGCCACAGCTCAAGACAATCTAATACAGGAGCAAGTGAAGTCAGTCCATCCATGTTCTTATCCTGTTCAGGGTTGCAAATGTGGGCAAAAGGCAGACTACACTGATGCTGTGTTGGTCATCTTTGATCATGCATGGGTAGAAAGCCGTTCGCATATGTGGGAACTGAGGGGAAATTGAAATGCACATACGTCAGATGAATGAACCACGACACTATTAATGATTGATGACCTTAGAAGTTAGAACTAAAGATGTAATGATAACCAAACGTCAGGAATCAGGATGTAATATCAAAATATTTATGTGGTTTCTGTAGAACAAAATACAAATATGAATGAAATAGACATGATCAATTGCATGTAAATATTGAGTATACAATGCAAATTTATGGAGGATCAAAACTGCCAAAATTCAAAACAAATAAATGACTAAATAAATTAAGAAAAGTGAAAATAAAAAAATATATAAAAAAATATAATTCAAATATTAAATACAAAAAAAATTATATAAATGGAAATAAAAACTATATATATATAAAAGTGCAAATAAATACAAAAAAAGAGATAAAAAGGAATTAATATATAAATAGAATTAAATATCAATCAATAAATAAAAATGCTCTGCTCTCATTTCTTTATTTCATGCTGCAGATGCTCTGTCAGGTCGAAATGTAATTCAAATGGGGGGGCAGTCCTAAGCATTTTTTGGGTTTGGCTCCGCTGTTGCATATATATATATATATATATATATATATATATATAATATATATATATATATATAATTATGTGGAAGTGCCAAATTGTAATATTTTTTTCAGAATAGAACATAGTGAACAGGTCAAAAGTTTAAACTGAGAAAATGTATAATTTTAAGGGAAAACTGTTGATTTTAAATTCCATGGTGTCAACAAATCTAAAAAAAGTTGTGACAAGGCCATTTTCACCACTGTGAGGCATCCCCTCTTTTTCTTGCAACAGTCTGCAAACGTCTGGGGATCGAGGAGACAATTTTCTCAAGTTTAGAAATAGGAATGCTGTCCCATTCTTGTATAACACACGTCTCTTTAACTGTTCAACTGTCTTGGGCTTTCTTTGTCTTGGGCTTTCTTTGTTGCACCTTCCCCTTTATGATGCGCCAAATGTGCTCTATAAGTGAAAAAAAGTGGACTGCAGGCTGGCCATTTCAATACCCGGATCCTTTTCCTACGCAGCCATGATGTAGTAATTGGTGCTGCATGTGGTCTGGCATTATAGTGTTGAGAAATGCAAGATCTTCTCTGAAAGTGATGATGCCTGGATGGGAGCATATGTTGTTCTCGAATCTGAATATACCTTTCTGCATTAACCCCTGGCCCAGAGAAACGTCTGCGCTTCTTGGTCTGGCTTCTTCTTTGTACTGTAGAGTTTCATCTGGCAACGGCGGCTGGCACGGTGGATTGTGTTCACCCACAATGTTTTCTGGAAGTATTGCTGAGCCCTTTCTGTGCTTTCTTTTACAGTGAGCATTCCTGTTTGCGGTGCAGTGCCGTTTAAGGGCCCGAATATCATGGGCATCCAGTGTGATTTTTCGGCCTTGACCCTTACACACAGAGATTGTTCCAGATTCTCTGAATCTTTGGACGATGTTATGCACTGTAGATGATGATTACTTCAACCTTTTTGCAATTTTTCACTGGTAAACACCTTTCTGATATTTCTCCACTATCTTTCTGTGCAACATTGGAGGTATTGGTGATTTTCTACCCATCTTTGCTTCTGAGAGACACTGCCACGCTGAGAAGCTCTTTTTATACTCCAATCAAGTTGCCAATGGACCTCATTAGTGGGAACTGGTCTTCCAGCAGTTTTTTTTATAAGTGCAATTTACTTTTCCAGCCTTTTATTGCTACCTGTCCCAACTTTTTTGAGATTTGTTGGCACCATGAAATTTACAATCAACATATTTTTCCCTTAACTCTTTTACTGCCAACAACGTTAAATAATATTTAGTAAAAACCTACGGAGGGGCGCCAAAGACGTTAAAAGACATTCACTATGTTTTTTTGTTTTTTTTGGGAAACGGGTGGAGGAAAGCCTTGGCCAGCTGTGCTGAAAGTATCAAGCAGATCGAGTTAGTATAATGACTCGTTTTGGCCCCTAGATGGCAGCGATGACTCTCTTTGGACAAGATTGGGTGGGCGTCAGTAGAAGACGTGAGGCGGAGCTAGAGTGTTGAGGGGACAATGGCTGATGAAGCAACAATGGCGACCGGTTGCAAGCAGCTCACGCTTGAGCATTTTTTTCAAAGACGGAAAGCATCGATCAATACTAAAAAGCGCATTGATGTCGACGATGATAATGATGGTGACTCCCGAGGTTGACGCCAAAGTTGGAAGCGTTGACGCGCGACTATGATCACGTCATAAAGCCTCACCGGCTAGCGATGCTAACGCCGGAAAACGCGGAGCACAGGCGGACGTTCAATCGGACGATGAAGAGTACTCCAAGTCCAATGCATATTCATCGGAGGAGCGGGTACAGTCTGATCACGGAGAAGACACTGGTTCTGGACTACGATGCCACCATGAATGGAGTGGATAAGATGGATCAGAACATCTACCACCCGGTATAGGAACTGAAGGACATGAGGAAGCCAGACGTAACACCACCGTAACATAACCGTAGCATGATCCTGATAGTAGACTTGATGGCAACACACACTGCAGTATATACTTGCTACTCCCCGGAAAAAACGGCCGGCAAGAAAGTGTAGCGTCTGCACGCGAAGAGGCAATCGCAGTGAAACTAATCTGTTGTGCAAATCCTGTTGCGTCTCCTTGCACGCAGGGGAGTGTTACACAAAAAGAAAAACTGTAGTTGAAACATCCACATAATTGTAAATAGTACCACAGTTGCACACATTTGTAAATAGTTTGCCAAATTGTTGTGTCAAATTGTTACACTGTTGAATGTAAATAAACGTATTTTGCTATCAAAAAACACTTTTTCATTCTTGGTGGTAGTGTTTTATAGAAGTAAAGCACTATTTAGGTGTTTGTGGCATCATTCATGGACAAAAAGAAGTGTAAAATTCACTAGAGTGCATGAAATTACATCGTTTCACTAAAAGCTTGATTTCTCCGTATTTTGGTCCAAAACAAGCGCATTTGGGTGAACCATTTTCTATTGTTGATTACTGAAGAACAGAATAAGGTAGAAACAAACTTTTTTTCTGATGAAAGATGAGAGTTCAATCTTTCATTTGGTAGTACGTGTGTTTCCATAGTCCAAACAGAAAATTTTCTGTGGACCTTGAAAGATCAGTCAAAATGCTTAAATCGGCTGGCACCCACAGCATCCCTTTTCTGAAAACGTCTGGCAGTCAAAGAGTTAAAATTATACATTTTCTCAGTTTAAACTTTTGACCTGTCATCTATGTTCTATTCTGAGCAAAATATTGAAATTCTATCCCAGCTGGCTTCTGGCAGTAGGCGGGGTACACCCTGAACTGGTTGCCAGCCAATCGCAGGGCACACAGAGACGAACAACCTTACTCACAATCATACCTATGGACAATTTGGAGTGTTCAATTAACCCGGAGAAAACCCACGCAAGCATGGGGAGAACATGCAAACTCCACCCAGGAAGGCCAAAGCCCGGACTCGATCTCACGTCCTCTGCACTGGGAGGCGGACGTGGTAACCAGTCAGCCACCGTATATATATATATATATATGTATGTATATATGTGTGTGTGTATGTATGTATGTATGTATATATGTGTGTGTGTATGTATGTATGTATATATATATATATATATATATATATATATATGTATATATATATATATACACACACATATATTTATATTCATATTATCATGGCTAAAGGCAATCTGTCTATGAACCAGTTCCCAATTTATATGCTTCATCCGTAAAGATTCAGACATATAAGGCTCGTTTCCATTACAGGATTCAGAACAGCCTGGTCCCGCTCTACCCCGGCCTTGCTTGACCTAACCTGGCCTCTCTTGCTTCTCCATTACAACATACACTAATCAATTGGGACCAGATCAAATGAACTGTGCGAGCCTCCACTGCACATTTACAGTGCGCCAAGGTTTTGAGTGCCTGAGTCTCAGCCACTGGTTTTGCAGCGAGTCAATATATGAGTTTCAGTTGCACAATGTGGTGACGTCTCAAGTTATAGCTCGTCAAATGCATAGAAACAGAAATAGACACAACCATCTGCCAACAAGGCTTAGTACACATAAATTGTATTTCATAACAATACTTAACCATATTTACAATTTCATATGTAACTTTGGGTGAAATACTGAAGTTTGTGGTAAAAATATTTCACGAGCGGCGCTCACATCACAGGGCCCATTCACTTGAATGTCTCCATTCAAGTGAATGTGAGCGAGTCCCATCATTCAATATACTGTATCACCATTGTTGTCTTTCTCTTGCAACCTATGTATTAATTGGTTGACATCTTGCAAAGTGCAATGGCCCTAAAGAGGAAAGTATAGATATAGTTTGTAGAAAAGAAAACATCCACAGCTAACTGCATTAATGCGTTTTTAGGTATATTCATAACAATGTCAGACCAATCAGTTCATCTAACCCTATCCAATCATAGTACGCCTCCGTCTGGCGATGCCACTTCCACAAATTGGGCCTACAATGAGTTGCATGCCAAGCCTCTAGGCGGCAGTAGTTAGTCAAATACTGCTTGTCTCTTGACATCACTTCACCATACGTCACACAAGCACGTATCTATTTTTTATTAAAATAATACTTGTAAACAGTCAATGACTACATCATAAACGGAGTATAGAGGAAAACAAAGAGGATAAATACAAAATCTTAAAAAGCTTCACTTGTCTTTTTTTTAACAACTTTTTTTTCCCCACTCACTCATCACACACACACACACACACATACATACAAACATGGTCTCCCCGGTGGGGAAGAGAATCCTCGGCGCCTTTTTTTTCTTATTATTTAACAACTTGAGGTATATGATTGAGTGACGTGTGTAGAGGACGACGTAAAACTTCGTTTACTGACGGACACGCGACCGCGGAGCCGGAGAAATACGCAAATCTTCACTTTGGCCGGAATTTTTAGAAACCTTTTTTAGTGAAAAAAATCCCCGCGGACGTATGGATGACAGGGCAAGCCGCAGAAAAACATCTCCCGTTTGCAAAAAACCCGGCTACGTGTATACATGGCCTTAATTTCAAAAAGATCGGTGAGTACAACATTAATTCCTCTCATTGATATTGCTGAATGGATGTTTTTGGGTATTTTATTACCCAAAAAATACAAAAGGAACAACAATAATTGGTTAACAATAATTGGGGAAAAAATGGTTTTGTAATAGACTTTAAAAATTATTCCATTATTCGATTAATCGATGGAATGATTGATAAAATAATAAATATTTAAAAAATAATCCATAGTGACAGCCCTATATAGCTATAATAATGGAAAAGATGGGGCTCGCTCTGATTTACTTAAATGGATCTGGTGAGTTGCGCGCTGCTCATGAATGTTTTTACCACAAGCGTCACTATTTCATCCATTTGTACATTTGAACTCATGATTATGGTTAACAGTTGTTGTAAAACACAATATGTGTATACTTTACATTAGGGCTGCTTGATTATGAAGGAAATATTAATCACAGTTATTTTAGTAATAGTTGAAATCAAGAGTAGGACAAAAAAAAATTGGGGGTTCAAAATGTAAAAAATATTAAGACAAATAAAATTCTTTGAGACACTATAGTTATGCAAGTTCCTTTTGGATGAAACAAAATTTTAAAACAATTTGAAAAAAATATCTCATTGTCATTTCATTTTTATGTATCAAAACAAGTACTACTGGCATTGGTACTTGGTATCGTATTGGTGAATACTCAAGAGTTGAATACTCATACTGTTATTGGTCTGAAAAAAAATCGGTTTCGAACATCCCTAGTAAAAAGTAGTCTATATGTTTGAATCTTGTATTGTTAATCACTTAATCGAAAAGTAATCGATTATCCAATTAATCGACAACTATTTTAATAATCAAGTAATCGTTTAGAGTCATTTTTAAATTTAAAATTGTCCAAATCCTCTAAATTCAGCATGCCAACAGTAATTGTTCTCTGATTTCTGTAGTTCTTCATGAAAGGAGACTAATTATCTTCTGTATTTAATCAAAATAACACATTTGCAAACATCTGTTTTTATTATGGAAAACAATGACAGAACCAGTAACATAGTACAATCACCCCCCTCCCACCTTTTTTTTATTACTACATGAATAGGAAGTAGGAAATAAACACCAATCACTGGTTAATAAACAGTAATCAGGGAAAAAGTTATTTTGTAATACAATTAAAATGAATCAGATTTGTCAATTAATCGATTGAATAATCGATAGATGAATTGATTCTAATTAATATTTGATAGTGACCTCACTAATGTTTTCCGTGCAATTGATTGGCAACCTGTTCAGGTTGTCCTCCTCTCTTCCAAAATTCGCTAGATGCACTCTGACTTAGCCGCAACCCTAATAAAGATAATCACTATAGAAAATGGATGGATGGTCTTTCAAGGTATAATTAAGTCTCTCAGTGAAAGGGCTCTTATTGATGCTGATGCTGCTTTGTCTGTGTGCAGTTTGTCTGCCATAAATGCCTTCATGTACATTTTTTAACAGCTTAAAAAAAAAAGTAGTAAAATACATATGAATAGACTGCTGCTTATTTTGCATCTTTCTCCATTTTGTCTTTCAGGAACACAAGGCCAAAGTAGTACAGCTGGAGGAGCAAGTAGCAAAAGTAAAAACGCGTTATTCTGTGGCTCTGCGAAACCTGGAGCAGATAAGTGAGCAGATCCATGCACAGCGAGGCCAAGTCCGTGCTAGCCGGGGGCGGCTAGCAACGTGCGGTGGCCGTAGCTCTCCAGTTGGTGCCGAGGCTGAGACCAGAGTTGCGGTGAGGGTTCCGATTGGTAGCTTAGTGGGAATGGGTAAGGTAGAGAGTGACTGGGTAGATGGTGAGAAAACACGACTGTGGGTGGAGAAGCACCGGCAGAACGGCTGGGGCCAGAGAGAGGAGCTGGAACCGGAGCAGAACGGTTCAGACCGCATGTCCATCATCAGCCTGCAGACCATCGCTTCCGACCTAGAAAAATGTGATTCGGTAGAACACCTCGGTGACTTCAGCGATGGCGGGAGCGCGCTGGGTGAGGAGTGGAACTGGAACAGGAAGACTCCACTCGGGCCCGGCAACGAGGCGGGAGTGACCGATAGGCCCCAGCAGGCCAAAGCACGGCAGCAGAATGAAACAGTTGGTAAAGATATGCAGGAGAGCTTCGTCAAGCAGCACCACAGAAGTGTGAGTCTCTAATGTAGAGTAAGCTGCGGAGTGTTCATGATCAGCATTCAAATAGATTAATTTTAAAACTAAAATGTAATAATATTTTGGCCAGATTTGTTTATTTATTTATTATACATTGTTATTAAATAATGTTAATGTAATAATGTAATGTTTTAAATTATATACCAGTTCAGGGCGTACCCCACCTAAATTTACTTGATGCTTCAATTCTAAAAGAAATATATAGTTTAGTTAGTTACACTTTAGGCGCCCAAATCTTCATTGCCTTACATTGAACCTTGATTGAAACGATCGTTCATTTACAAACTATTTTCATGCTGTTCGGGACAGTAAAGGGAAGTACGACGGTGTATTAGGGCCACATATAAATATATATTTTTTATAGGGTGGGTGCAATTATCTCAGAAATTTCCGACTTTAAAAAGTGGCAAATTTACGAAAAAAAACTCGTTAATTTTCCACTTTATAAAGTGGAGAAAAAAGCTTGTAAATTTGAGACTTCATAAAGTGGCAAATTAGCAAGAAAAAAACTCATACATTTGCGACTTCATAAAGTAGCAGATTTACAAGTTTATAAAGTGGCAAATTTGCGAGAAAAAAACTCATAAATTTGCCACTTTATAAAGTGCCAAATCTGCAAGAGAAAAAAATCTTGTAAGTTTACGTCTTCATTAAGTGGCAAAATTGCGACTTTATAAAGTGGCATACACATTTACATAAGAGTTATATAAGATTTACCACATGACTAAGCGATAATTTTTCAGCTTCAAAACCAAATATCATAACATTGGCCTCAATCATTATATGATGACTAGTATTGTAAAAAATACATTCTATAACATTGTAGCGATTATTTAGGTTGCCGTAATGGCTTATAAGAAATGTAGACGGTACTGAGGGGAGTTGTAATTTCCTCAGCAACCTCTGGGGCACCACGTTGACTTTGTTTGTTTGTAGGAGCAAAATAAACGATAAAAATCCTATTATCAAGTATTCATAATCTGAAGTTGCTACTTTAGTTAATCATGGAGTTCTTTGCTTTCATAAGAGAATTACTAATCCACTCAGTAAACACAAATGATTCGGCAGAAATTGAATTTCTAGACAACAAATTTATTTAGTAAACACACATATATCAGTCACAACCTAACCTATTAATGAAACGGAATAAAAATGTGAATCAAAGATAAAAAAAGAAAATTTGCAACCTAACTAACTAAGATATAAAATAAAAAAGGTAGATGAAAAAGATAGATGGGGGATAAAGATGGGAACGTTTGACCTGTCAATTCTTTTATGTTTGAATAAAAGCGTTGCACCAGTAGTATATGGTCAGATTGCAATGCAGGTGCAACTCACGGACTGGTTCAGTCGCACGGCAGAGAGAGAGACTCGAGCGTCGATCCTCAGTTGAATGCTGGAATGCTGCGCCAGGTCTCCGGTTGGTGGCGAGGTGCACGCGTGGCAGATCCTTGGCTGGCGCACGTCCCGCTGGAATGCTGCTCGGGAGTCTCTGGCTGCTGCACGCGCGAGGTGGAGGCCGCGGCAGGTCCTTGTGTGGGCGCCTCGGACTCACGGCTGGAACAGACACGCACGCCTTGGGGGATGCGCGGGATGTTTGCGAGTCCTTTTTGATGCACGCTTTGGGACGCATGTTGTGGCTCAAAGGAAGAAGCCGCGTGGTCACCCTCAGCAACCACGTTTCTCGTGATGATCAGGAAAAGTTCATGGGGCCAGACGTGAGGTGGAGAGAGGGTGGAAGAGTTGCAGGAACGGGAGAGCCCTTGAGCAGTTCATGGGGAAGAGAGTTCAGGAAAAGAGAGCCCTTGAGCAGTTCATGGGGAAGAGAGTTCAGGAAAAGAGTTCCAGGAAAAGAGAGAGAAGTTCCTTCGCGTGCTGGTTTTAAAACTGTGTCAGAAAGGGGGCCAGGCCGGGCCGTAGCCTCGCCCTTTCCATGCGCATGAAGCAGACTTGGTCGACTGAGACCAAGCTTTTGGGATAGTAGTTTTTTTTCTCGAGATTATCCCCCCCCCCCCCCCCTATTTTTTATTTTTTTTATACGTGGTTCGATTACGCCATCGTTGGGAAGAGATAGAAAAAAGGTCACTGTCTAAAATTGATAACTGCTGCGTCCAAGTCGTACATTATTTAGCTGACTGTTATAAATTCAAAATCAATGAATCTTTAGTTTAGTTGCTGAGCTGTCATTATTTACAGACTTTATTTAAATTAACTACTGAACCTGACTGACCTGCCAAACGCAGTTAATACACACACAACGAGTGTTTTAACGAATCAAAAATAAGCAAATCTTGTATTTTGGTATTGAAAAGGAAGAAGCCTTGTGATTTACGATGGGGGGGATAATTAAAAGAAAATGTTTGCATGAGTTCTTTAATATTCAAAATACTGCGTTACATTTTAGAAAATGTTTGCAATTGTTGCACGATGTGACGTAAGGTTGTTCTTGAGCTTATGGCCAATGTTCTTCAAAGCGTTCTTATTTTGGATATTAAGAGTGTCTACAATTTCTGTATAAACTTTGGAATTAACTGTTGAGCCCATTTGAACTCCTATTAATCCCCACCACTAAATTCCTCCCCACTATCGCTCTGGGGATTTTAAGTTCGGAGGCTTATCGCATGTTGTAAACAAGCTACTTAAATAGTATTAACGATGATCTGATGTTATGTGGACACGGCATATTTTACGGCAATTGGGTTTATAGTTGGTTCCCTTACTTGATGTTTTTTGTTCCAGGAAGCTATTTGGATGCGAGTGAAATAATTTATTAAAACTTTTATTGTGTAAAATTCTATTTTAGGTTTATCTGTCCACAGAACATTGTCCCAGATGGATCATAGTTTGTCCAGGTAGTCTTTGCCAAAGATAATGGCCAATAATGGACGCCAGAACTGTATTATAAGATCATAGGTACCAATACCGGCCCAAACTGTGTACAGTTAATCCCAAAATTCATCTTTTTGTTGGTGCATGGGTGTGGGTAATTAGCACAATGGTGAATGTTTTTCATTTATATCTCTTGACACCCTGTATAGCTACAGCTGTTATACTTCGGAAACATGCTAATATTGCATATGTTGTTACAAGGTTAAAATTTGTTTCCCACAAATGTGTTTGCACTTTATTATTATGTATTTCTTGAAATGACTAATTTGAGGATGGTTTTGAGATGTGTGTTATTGGGAAGGGCAGGACCATTTCACCAACAATAATATTGTGATACGGTGATTGTCATAAACTGTATATTGCAGGAAATATTGTGATACGGTGATTGTCATAAACTGTATATTGCAGGAAAAACTGTACTTAACATTATATCTACACAACTGAATAAGGAAAAACTTGAGGAAATGTTCTTTCAATTCACATTCAAGCTCATCTAAATTTAATTTAATAATAATAATAACACAATTATTACCATACAGTCATGACCCATGGATCTTTTTTTTCTTGAATGGATGTATTACTAGCAATGACATTATAAGTGGTGGCTGATTCATTCTTGTCAGTAGTCAGACAACATCACTTTGGACCAGCTGGAGCGTATTTAACGACTCCCTCGAGCAGCATGCTAAGAAAGTTACAATAGAAGTGACAATGAATGTAAACAAATGTTTAATTTGGCCCATGGCTTTCCTTTTCCCTTTTTAATGTAAGAAATGTGGATGTGTTAAGTAGACAACTGTGTATACATCTTCCTACGTCATCCAATCTGTCTGCTTACATGCAGTCACATTGGCTTAAATCCAATTCATATTTTTTTATCCACAGAAGGCGACAGGCGGGAAACAGAAGGCCCTGTGATGTAGAGCAGGAGGAATATTACATGAACTGACGTAAAAATATAGTGCAGTATTAAATTAGAATGCATCTGCTGAATGACAGGACTTTTCATGGCTCTGGAGTAAAGATGGAAGAACAAAGCCTGTCTCATCTTGGACAGGCTTGGAAACTGTTACCTCTATTGTCACTTGAACACGTTCAGTCTACTTTGTGTGAACAAACTTATGGACTGAAATGATAAATCCTTTTTTTCCCCTAATTTACGCTAAAATGAGCTGAAAACTAAATATTTTTTTAAACTGTAACTGAGCAGTGTTTAGTTGTAATAACACTGCTCATCACTAGATGGCAGACTTTGCACATTAACAACCCCAAGAACGTTTTTTCTTTTTTGCCCCAGAGAAGAAGAAAGATTGTGTCCACATTGGGGGGGGGGGGGGGTATATTTTTAAGTAAAATACTAAGCAGATTAAATGTTCACACCGAATTTAAACGCATACCAATCTGCCTAGTTTTCTTAGAGACTATCACCTATCAGCCATGAAAGATTTTAACCAAATTCAGCACTACAACACCGATGTTTACACCACAAGAACCATTGACACTGTTACGTTTGACATGCAAGAACCGTTGACAGTTCGTTTGAAATTCATAAGCATGAATTCATTCACTCCCAGCCATTTTCACCGAAGCAACCCCTTTTGCTCCCAGCTGTTTTATTGGATTTTGACTGATTTTGCACGATCCACAGTGTATTCTGTTCTATTGCTATAAAATCATATATTTGTATCTGTTTCCGTATTGTAGCAATTAGCATTGGAATATAGCTAAGTTTCATCATTATTCACAAACCGGTTGAAAACAGTGGAGAAAAGAGCTTGTTGCAACATGGCCCTGGCTGATCTCTTATACTCTGCTGCCACCTGTTGGCCGCTTTTTGTAATAACTACCATTGCTGTAAGTGACCTCTTCAGGTCAGAAGCTGCATCAAAGCCTTCTGTATGCTCTAGCATAATTATTTTTTTAAACGTTAAAAAAGCCTGTATAAATACGTTTTTGGGACCATTTGCAATATTTAAAATAGAACGTGTTTATATGTTCTTGGGAGAAAATGATTTAATATATATTGAGATATTGTTCTGTAAATTACTGAAGTTCAATGAAAAACATGAACATATTTTGTGCTGATTTAAAATGGCATTTATCATACAGTACAAAGTATCATTCAGACATACTTTATGTATTTTCGCCAAACATATAGCTTAGCCTTGCCATCTGCTATCTTAATGCTAACACTAAACAACAATAGCTAGACTGTCTTAATGATATTTTCATTCATTTGAAATGTTTTGAGATACAATGTGGGTGAGGCCTTTCTTTCAACATTCTGCATAACGAATTGTGAATGAAACAACTCATGCAGACGCCATCCAAAGTGGACAATGGTCTTTAAAGGGTCAGTCATTGCATCATTTTGACTGGGTAGGAAAATTCCAATTTAGTCAGTATTTAGCATTTGCCGCGTGCGCACACTTTGACATGACATACTAAGGTATTCAGATGATCAAAACATACAAAGATCACGCGAGTAATAAACATTTGCCTTTGTTTATTGAGCAGCAATGCTGGCAAAAGTGGAAATGCTGTAGCCATTTTGTGCTACGATCTTAGCACATCATGATTCCCTTTTGTTTATTTAGTCATGGAAATAATCGTTTATGATGAACATTTATCCTTAAAAAATACTTTATTAAACCCCCAGTGGAGCAGTAGAAAATAAATCTCTTTCCAATTGCTTTTCCCTTATAGTCACAAGGAGCAATGCAAGCAAACGGAGGAATTCATAAAAGATTTATTTGATAAATTGCATCTGGGCTTAAATTGGACACCACATTCTCGCAGTTCTAGGCAGCAGCCCTTAATCTTTCGATGAATAGGTGGCACATTTCCCTGCCACGTTCAATGCTTTTCCAGACACGCAATCTTTCTGGGGACAGATGTGATAATGAGTCCAGGCCATGAGTGCAGTCATGCACTGTGTGAACAATGCCTCATATTTACATCTGCAGGGGCATTGCCTGTCCTTTTGGTTTGAAAAGATTAGTAAGAGAACGGGTTCACCAAGAACAAGCATTTACAGTATAATCAAGTACCCTCATTATCCCAAAACAGCAAATTTATTGTTTTGCCCTTCTTGAATTTGCAATATCAATGCAACTATCTGTTGTTTGACTGCTCCATATGTATGCGTAGATGGACAGGAGAGTTTTATTTAATATGGATGAACTGCTTTTGTTGACTCCCTCAAAAGGAAAGTTGTGGGGTTTGGGGAGGAATCAGTGAGTTCCTCACAGTGACATACATTATTGCATGAAGGAAATGTAAGTAAAAAAAAAAGTTTAGATTTAGATCTGTGTCCTATATATATATATATGCAGTGCTTATATGTATATATATAAAATAAATAATAAATAAAATGAAAATGGAGACTTTGATTGTGTGTGTGTCTGTGTGTGTACATATATATATATATATATATATATATATATATATATATATATATATATATATATATATATATATATATATATAAATAGATTATTTATTTTTTAGAGGGGGTGTACCGTGTAATATTCAAAGAAAACTGACAAATTTACAAGAAATAAATTAGCAGATTTGTGACATAAAGTGGCAAATTTGCGGGGAGAAACTCATGAATTCACAAGAAATAAACTTGCGGCATTTGCGAGATCAAAACTCAGAAACTTGCAAGACACAACATAGCTATAGTCTGGACGAGGTGCTGGCTTTTGTCCACCAGGAGCTATATAACGTGAAGATTCGTTGGTGGTTAATGGAACAGTCTTTATATCATGAAAAGGCAGAATGGAGACGGATTTCTAAACCTTACTCGTTACACACGGCAAGCTACACCGACAACACTTCCTGACCCCCTATCAGCTGACTAACACTAACCAATCACAAGTTAGCATAGTTTAGGTAAATGCAAGTGAATGACTGAGAACAGATTCGACACATCAATTTAGTGACTTGCACCCAAGCTTCAAAGTGCGAATGCTTAATATGATATGGTTAATCTCTGCTAAAGCAATTATGAGCTCCTTATTTGAAAACCCGACAGAAAAGTGTTGTCACAAACATCTGAGTACTCTACGTGTATTTCTCACACATTTGAGTTTATTTCTTGTACATTATAAAAAAAAAATCGCAAATTTGTGACATAAAGTGGCAAATTTGCGAAAAAAAATTATCGCTAATTTGCCACTTTGTCACAAATTTGTAAGTTTATCTCTTGTAAATTTACAAATTTATTTCTCGTAAATTTGTGAGTTTTTTTCTCGCTAATTTGCTACTTTGTCACAAATTTAAGAGTTTATTTTTTGTAAATTTGTGAGTTTTTTTCTCACGAATTTGTCACTTCATGTCACAAATATGAGAGTTTATTTCTCGTAATTTGTGACTTTTTTTCTCGTTAATTTGTGAGTCCCATATGGTTGAAATCCACAAAAAGCCCATGAAGTAATTGTTTGGTTTGCTGCCTCATTTCCACTTCACTGTTAGGTAACAGCTCATTTACATAATGATAACCACCCCACACCGAGGTCCTCTGTACATGACATGGCCGTTTTAATATGATATTAAAGCCTCACACAATCTTGCTCTCTGACCTCCTTTACATCTATCCAGAAATTTGGGATCCTTCAATTAAGCGGCCCCTCATCTCTGCGTATGTATTGAAGACTCTCTCTGCATCAATGTCCAATGGTAAGATGAGAGAATCAACCATTCTTGATAGTTGGTGCTTGTGAGGAGAATCAGTAAATGGGAAAACATTAATTCCAGCAATGTGTTTTACAGCACCTTTGTGCCTCACTGGGATTTGTTGTCAGTCGTTTTCACATACTCGTCAAAGCCTTTTTTAAAGTTGTTACCATTACTGATTTTGTGCACCATTTTGAGGCATTCATGGCGGTGTGTGTGTGTGTGTGGGGGGGGGGGGGGGTGATTTTTGCCAATAACTGAGCTCATGGCTCAGGTAACGACCAATCACGGCTCAGTTTCAGAAAACAGGTGAGCCGTGATTGACCGTTACCTGAGCCCATCAACATCACATCAAGTGGCAAAATGGCTATCCACTAAGGTGGATAACAACAGATTAATGTTGATGCTTAACTCATATTCAACACAAATGCAATATTAAACAGAATGCCAAGTTTTGGCTAGTGGGGCTAAATAGAACATATTAAGGACATTTTTGGGTTGAATCCCACTAAAACATCATATATTTTTCTTTAGAAAGTATCATCAAATATTTTTTAGCCCATTCAGGCTTTATTACACAATTTTATTTGGTAAGTTTGTGTTGAAATTATCTAAAAATAAATAAATGGGAATTTGTTATGTAAAAAAAATACATAAATCTTAAGTTAGGCTTGAAATATTTCTGTGAGTGTGAGAAGAATTTACACTACAATTTAAGGAATCCAATATCCCTATGTGCATTGTTTATTTATTTATTTAATTTAAAAAAATAGTTGACAGACTGTATGACCAAATAGAGCTGCAGCCACACTAGACAGTAATTTTCTGGCCGTATTGGGTGAAGGTGACACATGATGGAGGAGGAGAGCAGTCACATTGGGAATTGACAAAAAAATGTGGAAGGAGATGGATTGCAGTGGTGATGACCAAGAGGAGACAGGATGCCCTTTGTGGTACTCAGCTGCTCTGTCATTTCTCACTTCAACAAGGTAAAATGGAGAAGGGGATAATGAAATACAACCACTCATAATACATTTATTATCGCTGCATGGTGATGTCTAAAGGCGCTTATGGAGACACATTGCTAGGATGGGAAAAGAGATTCTAATTTTGTTGTGTTTATAACCTCCAAAGAAAATGTGGAGTATTCTCGATCTGTGTGTGCACTACTCTGCCACAGGTAGATTCTTGTTTGGACAGCATCTGGATGCTGTATTATGGTATAGGTCTTGTTTACATTCTTTCTTTTATTTTTTAAAGAAATGTGAATCAATTCAAAGTGAAGACCAAACAAGTTTATAGCATGCAGTGACAAAAATTTAGGGTGCACTCAGGCAACTTTAAATTTATCTGCCTGACCATTCACATGACTTTTTTTTTTTTTTTTTTTTTTACTTAACAAGGCAGACCAAAATTGAGTGAATTCTGTTTTACCAGTATTCCTTTTGGAACATTTCAACTGGAACAAACCGGTACTTATCCTAGCAGGGCCATTTATTTATTATTTATTATACTATTTATAGTTTTGGGATTGATATTGGACGGAGCCCCTAAGGCAAGGGTGGGCAAACTCGATCCTCTAGGGCTGGAGTCCTGCAGGTTTTGGATGTTTCCTCTCTCTCTCTCTCTCTCTCTCTCTCTCTCTCTCTCTCTCTCTCTCTCTCTCTCTCTCTCTCTCTCTCTCTCTCTCTCTCTCTCTCTCCATCATCAGCATAAGCAGATAAAACTGAAGGTGAATTCCACAATATTGTTTTCATTTTTGGCCTGAATCCATCCAACAAAATATTAGAGTACTCACAGATGCGCAATGTCAATCAAAATCTGTTCATATTGAAGCCAGTCAGAGGTTAGATGTGATTGAATTAAAAAAAAAAAAGTTTTAAGTAGTGCTACTGATCAGTACATTGTCATTCCAGACCACCTGTTTGATTTTTTTGTTTTTTGTAGGCAATTTTTGTGAGGAAAAACAACATATGACAAGCAAAAAGAAAGACTATGCAGCATGTTTAGTTGAATGTGTCTGTGGACTACGGGTGGGAACCTCTGGGTACCTCATGGTACGATACGATATGCGATACAAGACTCACAATAACGATTATCTGACGATACTCTGGTTATCGATATATTGGTCAGGTAATAAATCCACGATAATTTACGATAAAACTACTCAAGACATAAATTGATGTTTTTTAAATGAGAAAACAGTTTCTTTTTGTACCATCACTGAAACTAAATATTAAAACTGGTGTCTTCTTCACAGTGAGTACTTTTGTGTGTGTTTTTTAAACAAATACAAATGTCTTCTTAACAGAGACTACTCTGTGAACAAATTTGTGTCTTTCTTAAACACTATTGTCATGCAACCAGCCAGTCAGTTACATAGTGAATTGTTTCATTTTATAAACTGACGATTTTTTGTGTAACATTGCAAAAATAAATAGATACAATTACTTAAATATTAAATTCAATTAAATCAATATTAATATTCCTCAGAAATTGTGTGCTTCAAAAAGTCAAACCATAAAATATGTTTTAAAATGTTACGTATGCAAAACTGAGTCAGTTGCTGGACAGATAATAAATGTCTTACACAAATAAAAGTAAGCTCATGCAGTGTTTTCCACAGATTTGAAATCTACTTGGGTGGGTGGACTCCGGTGGTGGGGATGAAATGCGGGTTGGACAGATAGTGGGTCTCAATCCTGTTACTACGTCTCCTCACGATTCACAAGTGAGTTACGGCAAACTAACGTTACATGCGGTATATCTTGTCGCGACACGTTTTTTTTTCTTTTTAAATATATTTTTTTATAAATTTTCTTGAAAACTTCTTGGGTGGTGGCCAATTTATTTGGGTGGCCCGCCCAAGTATTAACATGGTGTGGGAAACACTGTCATGAGTCTTCTTCGCCTGAAGACTTCCATACATTTCCCCGCCACTCTTATGAGGCGCTCCCCATAGCGGCCTACGAAGTAATTGCTCAATAAGTAATGAACAATAGAGCCATTATAGAGGCTTTATATTAACTTCAAATATTGCGATACTCGCGTAGGCATATCAATATATATTGGGAGAAAAAGTATCACGATTTATCGCAATATCGTCACACTCCTACTGTGGACTCTAAGAAATGAACATGCAGAGTGCACCTGACACTCTTGATGCAGCATTTTCTCAACAAAGAGCTGAGGGAACACACAATACAGTAGATTTTCCTGCAGGTGCGAGACGGCTGACTGCTGTTCTCGTCACATCCAAGCGTTAGCAGTCACAGAATTCTGGCACGCAGGATGAGTGAATCACAGCCATGCGCAGACAGCTGCGTGTCTCAGCAATTTATCGACCATAGGGTTTGAAGCCTCTGTCTTTCTATCAACCAATCATACGTCTTCTACAACTGTATATCTAACCGCATCCATTTTCCATCACTTACCTGGAGTTGAGCGACATACTGAGGATGGAAACCCAACTGTCATTTTCCTTAGCATGAGATTGGTCTCATGCTGAGTATGCTTCATGCAGATTTTCTTATCTGGTTATAACAGCACTGGTGAGTATAGAGTTGTTGTTTTTGTTTTTTTAATTTTGTCAACATTTCTAATAAGCAGAGCTAACCACGAAGTAAAAGCCCTGTTGGGAGTGCATAAACCTAGCATATCTGATTTTTGTCCTACAACGTGAAGCCTTTATTAGCAGTATAGATCCCTTAGTTGCACTTAATAGCCACGGACACAAGTAGTTTTCTTTTGACTGCTGAATTTATCGCTTCCTGCCAACAATAAATCCACCGTGAAAACTGGAGCAAAACACACATACAAACATAACAATTAGCATAAAGAAAATAAAGACAACTTAGATTAAATTTACACAAAAGTATTGACAGACCCAAAATAAACTAACCTCGTTGGCTGTGTGCAATGTCCAAAAAGGGAACTCGGCTTGTTTTCTTCTGTCTTCGTTTTTCTTTTTCTCTCCAAACTTAACATTGTGTATGTCTCGCTGTTTTTTCTCCTTCCTAAGCTCTTCCTCTACTCCCTTACTCACTGACATACACACATACACCCCGCTACAGCGCCCTCTCTGGTGTGGGTGGCAACAACCACCCAAAAACAAAGAAAACAAAATTGACAATGTGGCAGTTACTATAGATGGTTCCCGTGTGATGTCACCGCATCATGCGTTCACCGCGTTTTATATTTGGATTTCCTCGCAGAAGGCTAGAAGCGGAGGCAGAGAGGCAGAAGGCTCCGCTGCACGCTTGTGAGTTTCCGTAAACAAGTGTTCCTTTTCGTGAACAATATGGTTGTTTCGTGTTCGGTACATGGTTGTACTAAGAAAGCTGACGGAATGTGTACATTGGGATTGTATTCTATTCCAAAGATCCGAGCACATGAAGGTGATTTCACTAAATGAGTGATCACGTCGCAGACAGCCAGTATCAACAGAAATATGAACCCACGGAATTCTCCCAAGATCTGCTCACAACACGTCATCATAGGTTGATTAGTTTTCCTTTTACTTTTCTTCTTCTACTAAACATGTTTACAGTGTGCTCATTGTCCGTTCCTGTCCAGTCTAGCGCTTGCATGCTGTTAACATTATAACATTGTTTTTCTGTTTCAATTTATATTTTAACAGTTTTTGATTTGAGTTAGAGCTGTAAGACAACAGTTAATTCATATGTTAGTCAATCTATAGTCCTTTGTTCTCTTCTCTGGGAAAGAAATGTCTAGTAAGGTTTCTGAGTTATCTAAATGAGGGATGTTTGGAAGTGCACGCAGAGGTCTGTCCATAAATTTCCTGGTCCAGGAGGTGACGGGACCAATTGTTTACCCACATCTGGAGTGAACAAAGATAGGAACTGAAGTAGGATGATCTGTTTGTGTATTTCACTCTGCTGACAGGACAGGATGAAAGGGGGAGAGTATTTTTTGTAAACACTGCGTTTTGTATAAGTGGGGAGGAGCGGAGAGAGAGAGAGACACACTTTGAGATCACTTCTGATTGAGCAAGGATCCAAAGTGGCTTTAGAAATTTCTAAATAAAAAAGCTTGCAAGAAACTTCTTCACGAGATCTCAACTTTGAGTTTTAATTGAACACGCAAAGAAAACAAAGATTTGGTTTTCTAACAAATAGTGACTCCCGACGTTCTTGATGATTGCGGGCTGCGGCGTTCACGGACGGGCGGAACTTCTAGGCGCCTAAATAATTAATTACGGTAAGTGGAGACTTTTATCCACGTAGGGAAGTTCTGTCTGTTTGGGACCGCTGCAACCGGTTTTCGTCTTCTAAATTGTCTAAATTTCTACATGAGGTCTGTGTGAACAAGTTGTAGTTTGATGTCGTTCAATTAACAGAGGGACGCGGAGTCCTTGATTTGGGATTTTTACTACGACATTGAACTGTACACGTACGTGGTGACGAGCACTGTTGACGGAAGTGCTGTCATATTTTATGCGCGACTGAAGAAGCATTTTTTGACTTACAGGTTGAAGTAGCGGTTTTATTTTGTTCCGCTATGAAGGAATCGCTAGACCATGGCGGTTATTTTATGAATTTTGAGAGGGTGTCAAGAAGGGGGAGCTTGAGGACCCAAATGCGGGAAGACAGGGCAAGGAGGCAGAGGTTCAATCAAAAAAGGGATTTTAATTTCTACAAAACAAAAGGCGAGATCTAAATTGCAAGGAAAAACATAACATGGAGAAAACAACAAGGCAAAACGGGCAGCATGACATGGAGCAGCAGGGATACTAGAAACCGAGGATACTGAGACTGAAGGAACGTGACGAGAAGAAACGGGATTGGGTAAGGAACCAGGTGAAGTGGGGACTAAGTCTTGACGTGGCGGTAATGTGGGGCTATGAGGTGCACAAGATGGGGACCGGAGTGATGAACTTGGCGAGGACCGAGGTGACGGGGGGTGACATGACCCGGTGTTAAAATAATCCGCAAACGAAAACTGTGACGAAAACATGTAAGGGTTTATGCTGGTGAAAAAATCCAAATCGGTGTCTAAATCGGAACTGTAATCTGTAAGTGCATTAACCAAAAAACAGCCTTCTTCATCTTCATCATCGGTGAAGTCTGTGTCTATGAAACAATGGGGTGACAAAATGGTGTCATAGGGCAGGGACTTAAGTGAACTAAGGAGATCGGGTGAATGGGGAACAGAGGACAAGGTGGAACCAGCCAGAGAAAAATAACTTACATGGAGGGAATGGGATTGGGTGGCAGGCTGACGGTGCTTTCGAGCCGACCGACGGCGTGCCGGTCGGCAACGGGAGCTTCCCGCTGGGTCTGATCTTGGTCGGTTCATTCTGTCAAGAAGGGGGAGCTTGAGGACCCAAATGCGGGAAGACAGGGCAAGGAGGCAGAGGTTCAATCAAAAAAGGGATTTTAATTTCTACAAAACAAAAGGCGAGATCTAAATTGCAAGGAAAAACATAACATGGAGAAAACAACAAGGCAAAACGGGCAGCATGACATGGGGGGAAAATCCAAGGCAAAAACGGGCAGCATCACAGGGGGAAAAACAACAATGAACCGACACAGACAGAGGGGAGACAGCAGACTAACGACACAACAAGACACACTTGGGGCAAGACACAAGTGGCTGAGGGCACTGATTGGATCACACGAGGAAGGGCAGGATCACACTTCAACAAGACCAAGGGAGACACACAAGGAAAACAGAACCCAAAACATGACAGAGGGATACGGATAGACGCGGGGGTTTTACTTCCGCTAAGAAATCTAGAGGGGAGCATTCGATAGCACGTAATAAGTTATTTTAAAATGCGCGCCCTGCTAAAAATTAAGCAGTATTGAGGGTACGGACAGGTTGACGAAGTGGGATTTGGGTTTGTACCGCTGTTTGTTCGATCGAGAGATTATGTGATTCGTTATTTATGTATGTTAAATGTCTGTTATGTGGGTACGTTTTTGTGGTCGTCTGTGTTTGTTCTTGTGAAATTGTTTTTTTTTTTGAGGTGAGGGACTAGTAACGTTGTCGAATAAATTTAACCTATTGAACTATCATACTACAAGTGAGACATCACTGAATTGATAAATATTAATACGACTTGAATAGTATTATAACTAATGTGGTGAATAATTAAAATAAATAATGGAGGGCGGTTTTGAGCGCGACACCGAATGGTTTGACCTAAAAGTGCTTCCGGTTCATAGTCGGAACTTATTCTTGGATGCACAAGTTAAGAATGCTTCCGAGGTTGCAGTCAGAGCCATGCCCGAAAAACATCGACGAAAAATGAAAAACCTATTGATTGATTGCATGACGGCTAGCTGTGACAAAGGTTGGTTTCCACCGTTGACATCCGCGGTTTGCTTGGTATCTTTGATGAAAGCGGTGGAATTGGCATGCGTGAATAAACGGCTATCGCTGGACAAATTGGTACGTGAGACTTTTGTATCTTCTTTGAATGGTAGAAGAGTCAGACGAAATTGTAAAAAAGTGGATCAAAGGATGAGAAATGCTAGAATGTTGGCTTTGGGCAGTTCCGTTAAAATCGCTCGGGTGGCTTTGATAGAAGCTGGTGATGATACAGTGGCTGATTTTGATGCTAAGATAACTTCTCCACTGGCGTATGCTGAGCCGCTTACGGGAGATTTGTTTGAAGCTATTAACCCGTTTACTGAATCACCGTACAAGACTGCGGTTCAAATGCTGCAAGATTTGCAGACGACGAATTGACAGAACAAACCCATTTATTATTTTTTAAATGAATAAAGAGTGTGTGCGTATGTGCCTGCAAAAGTTTGAGAAGTTGTTGTTGTAATTGTATGAGACCTAGATACCAAAGGTGGGGGCTACCCTGGTGGGTTGTGATTGTGAATGAGAAATGTGCGTATTGATATTTTGTTTGTTTTTCTTCAATATCTTTAACTGTATGTTTGGTGTTGTTTTTGAGTAAGATACGACTGGTGTGATAATGGCGTTTGTTTTTTGAATGGGAATGTGGTAAAATAGGTTTTGCGATGTGATAATGCTAATTTTTTTTCTTTTTCCGCTCCCCCCTGTCTCTCAAAAAGGGGCTTTGTGTGTGTGAGATAGGAGTTAGAGTATAATGTGTCCTTGTGATGGAAGTTTTTCTCTTTTCTAGGTAAGAGAAGAATGATAAAAAATAAAAATAAATAACAGTATTTGAAGGATATTGTTGAGTTCTTGTAGAAAAATATTAGATTAGATTTTTTTTAGTGACTGAATAGAAAGTCTTTTACACTATACTACTTTTGATACAGAAAATAAACTTGTTAACTTTCTCTTTTCTAGGTAAATGAATAAAGAATAATGAAAAAATGATAGCATTTTGTATTGAGCTATATTGAGTTCACATAATTATACCTACATCTGTACAGCTGTGGCTAGATTTAAGATAGTTGAATGAGAAGTTATAAATGTTTTTGTAGTCGAAATAATAATAATGATTTTTAATATTTGTTTTTTCTCTGAGTGTGTCATTTCAGAAACTGATGCTAAAGTTCCAAAGCAGATGGGGGTTTGATGGCCCTCACTGGTTGCAACCTGCGAACGGGATGCGCCCCAGCTGCTTATACGTTGTATTTGCAAGTATTTCTTGTGGCTATTTTGAAGGGCATTCCCAAAGAACAAGCTATGGTATAGTTGAAACATTTTTGAGAAAGCAGGAAGTGAACTATCTTGCTATGATCTCATCTTCCATCTGTCGGTTGAGTGCATTGGATAAAGCAGGGGCATTCATTGGTCGGGTGAGCCCCCGGGAGGGCCGAAATGTGTCAACGGGTCCACGATTGCAGACAGCAACCTCCAGCGTCTGGGTGGGCGTGGCAGAGGTCAAAGAGCTTCACGCCGCAGCAAAGTCATTCCTCTGTGCCTACCGACAATCATGGTGCTCAATTCCACAATGCCCAGTGACTGTGTGCAAGCCTCGTTACAGAGACATCTCCCCTACGGCTGTTTTGACTCCAGTGAACATCTCAATGCCTGCTTTGAACATTGCCTGAAACATCCGCCGCCCTGCCATCTGCTGGCCAGGACTGAACATTGACTACTCAAAGCTTGTGGTCTCGACTGGGATGCGACACCTCCGGTCATTGATATGGTACACTGGTTGTATGCAAAGCATTTTAATGTGTCGGATGGGGAAATGTGATCTATAGCAAGGTATTTCAGGAAATTGAAAACAATATATGTGAATTTGAAATAGGATGATTGGTAAAATTTATTTCAATCTTAATTACTCTATTTTCCGTTACTTGATGATTATTGGGTTTAGCCTACTAAATTTTTGCCTATTTTCTTGGGAGAATCAGTTTCTGAATTGGTACAATGGGAATTTAACGAATAACAGTGAGTTTGCTGTTTTTTGTATTACTGTTGTGTTTTATATGACCCACTACTATGTAGAAGAGGTGGGGTTGATTAGTATTTTAGGAATAATTGACGGTTTGCTCGAAGTAGGAGTGTTGTGTTATTTTCGGCTCTAATTATAATATGTTTATTTTACCCGTTGAGAAGCTGGATATTTGTAAGTTTTGTGTAATTCGTATCCTGAATTAGATTAATGTGGTTACCTCTATTTTTTCATGACCCCAAAGTCCTCACATACCAGTGTGTCAAATTGTATCTGTTTGTGCTCATTTTAATTGCAGTGACCTGAAGCTCTCTCGTTTACCTCACAATCGCCTGATTTTAAGGCTTGTGTTATTTACGACATCTTTTGCGGAAAGCTATAGTCTGGTATTCCTTATTTATGAGCTACGGAGTCTTGGTGTGTCCTCCCTTTGTTATACCATACGTGTTTGAAAAGATCGGAGTGGATCTTTGTCAAAGGGAGGGTGTGTACACAGGATAGTTCATGTTTAAGAAATTAATTAATGTGGACGAATTAGTAGATTAAAAAATGAAAAGTTTTTGAAGTGATAATCCACAGTCTGAATGTGAGAAATCTACAAAAGAGGATCAAGCTTTGACAGAAAAGTAAGTTTGAAGCGGAGACAATAATGAAGCATATCGCCAAATGAAGGTAATTATATTATATATTTTTATCTCAGAAACAATTGAAAAATTTAATGTTTGGAGCCCAGTGTTTGCAAAAGATCATATATGATATGAATATATATGAGCCTCTCCCCAGGGTGTTCACGTTCCGGCCGGGGGTGATGTTCTGGGTTGAGATTATATATGATTTGCTAGTAAAATTATTCCTTTCAGGATGGTTAAAGGCACAGTCATGCAAATTTAGAACAGTAAATATCGTGGTAAAACATTACATACTATTATATGGGTTTTCTCGAAAAAAATTTGATCAGACAATGAAACCCATTTGAAAAATAAATATTTACAAGCTCTTTCTGTTGCATTAATGAATGTGTGAATGTCATTAAACTCAGTCAAAGGCTGGGCTCTATTTCAATGTCACAAGAATAGACCTTTTCCTGTTCCAACAGCGCAGGACCTACGGATCTTAATCAAATAACATTTACTAATCCCAACTAACAAAAACTACCAGATGCTTTTTCAAAATAAAGAATTTGCGTTTATAATTGACTAAAAGAAAATGGTCTGCTCCTAGATGGACCGGACCCCACAAGGTCACGGAGAGGACGTCTTGTGCAGTGTGCTTGCATAAGAAGGGGGACACCTGGTACCACCTCTCATCTACCAGGCCGGCCGGATCAACCTCTGGCCCAGCGATCCCACCACCTGCGATCACCGGATGACCCGACCTGAGAGCCACGTCTGCTGATCCAGGGCCCGGTTGTCGAGCTGCCGTTTATGAGGACATCATTCAACGGAGATTGAGTCAAGTGCCTTTTTCCTGGGCATCATTCCACGAAGAGTCACATTTGCGGGCAGAATAATCCCGGTGACAAACCGAAGGACCTTGGGCAGTTGACCCTGAGGTCCTTAAAGAAGAAAAAACTAACACGACACTCTTTTCATTCAACAAATAACTTCATCACGAGATGGCTTCGAGGCGGGAAAACATCTCCAAACGCTGTCACATCATGACACTTTTTCCCATGTTGATGTTGATGCTGATTTGGTATTTCTGTAACCTCCTTGCTCCAACTTTGAGTGCAACTACAACACATCGTATTGAGCGAGGTATTGATTCTACCCGCATTCCCTGGATCATATCCTGGACTTATGATAACTCAATTGCTGTGATAGTGGCCCCAAACACAAACACCTCTGTTAAAATTCCAATTAAATCTTTGAAGGGATTTAGGGGAGGGAAGCAGACAAAAAGGGGGGGGGGGGGTGAAATACTGGTGGTATTTGACAGGACATTTATTACGAGATTGGAATGCTCTGATAACCACACAGGACGGACGATACTGGCCTCCGGGAACTAGTGAGGAGGCAATCTTCTTTAGCAAGAGAATAACATTGCGTAAAATGAGAGGTCGTCTCGATTTGACCTTTGCTCTTCCTGAAGGAAATATACGGCCGCCTAATGCAACACTATATAACGCCTCCTGTTTTGGGCTATTGTTATGGGCCTGGTTCTCCGGACATGATCCATATTTTCCCATTTTAGTATGTGTAAATAAGACTATGAGTAAGTTAGAACAGCCAAAAATGACTAAATACACAATGGAGACCGGGGTGGAGGCTGTTAGCGTACCGACTGATGGGGTAGTTGAGAGGTTCCGTGTTACGACAGGATTGTCCGGCAGCAGTAACAATTGGCTACTACTGGCGAATGAAGCGGCTCGTGCCTCTGAAAACAAATGTGTGGTATGTGTAGGTCCACGTCCTCTACTGCGAGTAATTCCGGCTAAAATAGATGATCACTGTGTAATGGAACTTATGAATAAGACTGTCCCCAATGTCAAATGCTCTCAATGGGATAAGGTGTATCCCCTCGTCGATTGGCAGACAACTAAACCAATATTTTCAAACACAGTTGCAAATGGTAATTTTTCATGTATTAAAATGACAGGTACTGGAGAACAATTAGGGGAACTAAATCACATCACTCAGTGCGTGTCAGCAATAGATGTGGGACAGAAGTTCCAACCGCGATCCAGGGCGGATATTTGGTGGTGGTGTGGTGATAACAGAATATTTGATAAGTTGCCTTTGAATACAAGAGGATATTGTGCCCTCATAACCCTCCTCCTGCCAGTACAAATCTACCCCACCTCTGTTGATAACCTTTTACAAATGATTGATAATTGGGAACCAAAATCTTCTCCTTCTTTTCAGAGAACCAAACGGTATTCTTGGCAAGAGCAGAATGTCCCCACCTACATTGATGCAATTGGAGTACCAAGAGGTGTGCCAGATGAGTACAAATTAGCTGATCAAGTACTCTCAGGATTTGAATCTCTAATTTGCTGGTGGTGCACCATTAACAAAAACGTAGATATAATTAATTATATACATTATAATGTCCAAAGGCTAGGAAATTGGACTCAATCTGGTTTTGAGGCTGTACGCGGCCAGTTAGCCGCCACATCTTTGATGACATTCCAAAATCGAATTGCACTAGATATGTTGCTGGCAGAAAAGGGCGGAGTTTGCTCAATGTTTGGAGATCAGTGTTGCACTTTTATTCCTAACAACACTGCACCAGATGGAAGTTTAACCATTGCAATTGAAGGACTGCGGACACTCAATAAGAAAATGAAAGAGCATTCCGGTGTAGATACTTCTGTATGGGATAATTGGATGGCTGTATTTGGGCGCTATCAAGCTTTAGTTTCCTCAATTTTGATATCTGTTGCTGTTTTCGCTGCTCTGCTAACGATGTGCGGATGCTTTTGTATTCCATGTATTCGTTCTCTTTGCCAAATAATTATTACCACTGCTATTGAAAAACAGGATGTACAAAATAAGTTGTCTTATATGATGATTGCTTCTGCTAACCCATTCATGTCTACTATTGCATCCAATATGGGGGATGACGATCCGGCTGGTATTTTCCTTTGGGAAAAAAAAGAAAACAAATGTTTATTTTGGGCTCTTTCGAGCCCAATTGAGGGAATGTTAACATTATAACATTGTTTTTCTGTTTCAATTTATATTTTAACCGTTTTTTATTTTAGTTAGAGCTGTGTAATAATAAGACAACAGTTAATTCATATGTTAGTCAATCTATAGTCATTTGTTCTCTTCTCTGGGAAAGAAATGTCTAGTAAGGTTTCTGAGTTATCTAAATGAGGGATGTTTGGAAGTGCACGCAGAGGTCTGTCCATAAATTTCCTGGTCCAGGAGGTGACGGGACCAATTGTTTACCCACATCTGGAGTGAACTAAGATAGGAACTGAAGTAGGATTATCTGTTTGTGTATTTCACTCTGCTGACAGGACAGGATGAATGGGGGAGAGTATTTTTTGTAAACACTGCGTTTTGTATAAGTCGGGAGGAGCGGAGAGAGAGAGACACACTTTGAGATCACTTCTGATTGAGCAAGGATCCAAAGTGGCTTTAGAAATTTCTAAATAAAAAAGCTTGCAAGAAACTTCTTCACGAGATCTCAACTTTGAGTTTTATTTGAACACGCAAAGAAAACAAAGATTTGGTTTTCTAACAATGCTAACTACAGTAGTACAGCAGTACCTCCGTGCACCTTAGAATAAATGGCTTCACACAACAACTGAACAAAACAACATTTTGCGTGAATAGGGGCATTTCTGTTATCATACATATCCCCTGTAAAATAGCGCGCACACATTCAAAAAACATTATCCCAGCATACCGTACTTAAATGAGCACAACTGTAGTTTCCATAAGTGCATATAAACTAAACTAAGCTAGTTACTACGTAGCTTTGCCGTCACGTCACTATCAATACATTGCAGTTCAAGCTCATGCGTTGCACTCACAACACAGCTGCTTGATTGCCTCCATTGATTTATATGCCTTTAGTTGTTCAAAGGTCACTTTTCCCATTCATAAGGTAGTTCACGGTGGCCATGTACGTAACCAATGGTTGGTGTTATCTTCCTTTTTCAATGTATAGGGATCCCGGTGATCAGTCCAATTTTTGCATTATACCGCTGGTGTTCTTTTGCCCGCAGGTTTTCCCGATACAACATGGACTTTTTCGTGCTTATTACCGTCAATTTAGCTGTTTTAATATGCGCCGTTTATACTACTCTCTAGTCTTTGCTATGAGCCGCGACGGGGATGATCCAGGCAATATGGTGGAAGGGAGCTGGATATGCCCACCGGTTGACTTCGTGGGAACTATCTATAGAGCACTGTTTCTCAGCCCCGGTCCCCGAGTACCCCTATCAAGCTTGTTTTCCATGTCTCCCCAGCCAACACAGCTGAAGATCGTTATCAGGCTTCATGCAGAACTGGCTGATTAGTTGATCGCTTGAAACACATGTGCTGCTTGTGGGAGACATGGAAAACAGGCTGGATAGGGGTACTCGAGGACCAGGGTTGGGAACCACTGCTATAGAAGATCAAAACTGCCAAAATTTAAAATAAATAAATGACTAAATAAATGATTAAAAGTGAAAATAAAAATGGATATAAAAAATATATATAATTCAAAAATGTAATCCTAAAAAATAAATATAAATGGAAATAAAAACAACTATATATATATATACAAAATTATTTATATTATATTCGTTTTTATTGTGACTTTTAGTCATTTATTTAGTAATTTATTTATTTATTTATCCATTTATTTAGTCATTTATTTATTTTTAATTTTGGCAGTTTTGGTCCAACTGCCAGGAATTTTTTTTTTCAAATGAGGAGGTGGTCCTAAGCGTGTGTTGAATTGGACTTTCAATGTTTGAGTGAGCGGGTCGGCGAAGAAGGAAGTCTCACCGGCTTGCATTGGAGAACTCCAGCAAACAAGTCGAGGTGACAGTGGACAAGATAGTTGTCCATTGCTGGAGCTCTCCATTCAAGTCGGCGAAAAATGTATTTATATATATATATATAAATAATTGTTGTTTTTATTTCCATTTATATTTATTTTTGGGGATTTAATTTTTTTGTTATATTTTTTATATCTGTTTTTCGCTTTCACTTTTAGTCATTTATTTATTTATTTATTTATTTAGTCATTTATTTATTTATTTAGTCATTTATTTGTTTTGGGGAATTTTGGCAGTTTTGGTCCTCCATAATTCCAAGCAGTCTTAGAGAAATATATTTTGTCTTAGTGTTGTACAAAGCACATAAACTGCATTTTTATCAGTTTTGGGCTATCCAGATGTCACTTATAATATGTATGAACTACCGCACTGCATTAAAAACACTTGATAGTGTTTCTCATGCTGCTATTAGATTTATTACTGGAGACGGGTTTATGACCAATCACTGTAAATTGTGCCAGAATGTCAGCCCGACCTCCTTAGCTCTGTAAAGAGAGCCCTTTTGTTTATTTATAAGGCCTTTCTCCATAATCTAGTGTACCTGCTAATTTGTCAGATTTGCTTAGCTTTAAGTAAATCTATGTATGCTCACAATCCCTTCACTCTTAATATTCCAAATGCTTGGACAGGTGTTGTAAAAATTGCTTTTGAATATTTTTTCACCATTCAAATGGAATAATGGTTTCACATAAGATGGATATCTTGATTTCTTATAATCATTCTGTACATTTTATCATGGATTCCATGCATTCTGATTGAATCTGATCATTGAAAAAGTGAGTTAGCTCTCAATTTGTCACTTACTGAATAAATACACTGTAACACATTTCTGTAAAATCTACAGTAAAAAAATTACAGCATTATCTTGTTTTTTAATTTTACAGTATAACTGTATACCGCAATGCATTATGCGTAAAACAAAGTGCATAATGGGTAAAAACAAAGTACAGTAATTTGCTGTATAATCAGCAATCAAATATTGTAAACTTTTATAGCAACTATGTTTTGCCATGTATATATGTGGATTACAGTAATTTAATTCAATATTTTTTTATTTCACTATTTAAAAGAAAAATAAATGAAAGGAGACAGAATGAAGTAAAACTAAAAAATGAATTTAATGAGATTTTACAAGCATTACCTGGCAAATTTTTAGCCAGTTATTTCTTGTAAATTCTACAGCCAATTTGTTACAGTATATGTAAAGGTTGTAAAGGAAAGAAAAACACTACTTTTAGTATGTAAGCAGCGAAGAAATTGGCATCTAGTGTGTTGATTGATAGTTTTATGACCATCATGATATTATTGTCACATTATTACCTGTGTACAGCAACGCCCGTGACAGGGCAGGCAACCCAAACAATTGTCTATAGGGCCACGAGCTGAAGCAGGCTCAGTGAGATGACTGACATTGGCCTAACAAACAATTGGTACTGCTTTCGGCAGCGCAGCACATCCCTAATAAGGAATCCCCAGCATAAGCAGCCATACTGAACTGTAAGGATTCAGAACAGACGCGACATTAGCAACATTTCCGCTAGACAGGTAATATAATAATAATAAATAATATAATAATAATATAAATCCTATTTATTTATCACCTAAACTAAATAAATATTACTAAATAAATATCACTATAAATATATAAATAACCACTAAATAAAACTTCCAACTGATAACATCTCGTGTTTTACTAACATTTTAGATAGATCTATAGATAAGTGATGCTACCAAATCTAGCAGCCGTAGCTAACGTTAGCGGCCGTAGCTAAAGTTAGCTTGATTACAGTGCACATCATACAGGCCATGTGAGGCAAGTGAGGGGCGTGGCTTTAGTCAGGATAAATTTAAATCTTGTTATCAGTTTTAAAACAGCAAACTCCCTCTTTAACTAACACTAGTTAATTAAACAGAATATCAGCTAATAAACTCGTCGCGTGATACTGTACAAATACTGTATACTTGCCCCCCCCCCCCCCCCCCAAAAAAAACCCAAACAGTTATGTTATGATCACTCAATCTTTTTTTGGGCAGGTTTAAGATTTATTTTAACTACAGTATGCATGTGAAGATTATGTTCTAAGGTAGGTAGAGTCTCTACAAATATTTTTAAAATAATACAAACACATTTAAACACTTGGAACAATTGACAAGTAAAAAAATAGTGTAATAATGTAATGGTGCCTCAGTGTTTGTAGGTTTTTATGGTCCAAACAAACAAACTTATCATCTCACAATAAACAGTACATCAATAATCATGCCCAAAGTTGTACATTACAAAAAATTACCTAAAGCCACCATTTCCAATAGGCATAAATAGCAGGATGCTATCAATAATTTTCACTAAAAACTAGGGTGTGCTGAAATACAGTATACTTCCAGTTTTGTTAATCTTTCAAATGTACACTTGTGATGGAGGGAAGTTTACTATATTTGCATTTCAAGTGGTTGCAGTTCAGTTTTGATTTTCATTTTTATATCAATTATTTAATCAAATTAATTACTTATTCTGGTTAATTTATCCCTTGCATTTTTAAGTGGTCAACCTACAAACGCCGCTGCTTGTGCGTAATGCAATAATTTGAAAAATGGCTTGCTTTTGGATTTGTAACATTTTTGACACATAACCTTCTGAATATGCAATCAGCTGCCGACTTGTGCAATGACGTCACCAGAGAGTGAGGGATTCTGGTGAAAGAGAGTAAGGAGAGGACAGAAGCTCCACGGTGGTGAAACGCCGTGGGTGTGTGTGTGTGTGTGAGAGTGAATGTGTGTGCGTGTCTGTCAAGTGTTTGTTACTGTGTGTACGTGAACGTGTGCTTGCGTGTATTCCATAGGCGCGTTTTGTGGAACCTGAACAACATTCAGTGAGCTGACAAGATTGAATTTGGGCCAGTGAGCTGACAGGTTTGAATTTGGGCCACGGAGCACGCGTGATACGAGTTGGGGACTGAAAAACGCTTTGCTTACTAATTGTCCACGGGAGACACTTTTCCACTCAATGCGGGGACGGACGCTTCTCTCAGTCGATGACAATCGGCTCAAACAACCGCCCGCTGCTTTTTGTGAGTGTAACTTTTGATTATAATTAATAGATAGGTCGCATTGTGGCGCATATGTTTGAAATACAGTTGTAGCGTTCTGGTTTGACAGTTAATGCCTTTCTGTAATGTCTCATAGTGATGTACATATGACTCGCTTGTCACACGATTGTACCATACCTGCGTTGGTTTATGAGCACATTCGAACGTGAAATTTGTCCACGGGTTTTAAGGCACCCTTTGCGCCGATGCTGGCTGTGATCAAGCGCTTGCTCACACGTGCGCTCTCGCCACAACGAGCCCACTATTCAGCGCTTGTAGACGAGTGGGTGTTGCTCGATCTTCTACACGGTGACGTGCTTTCGTCGGTATCTCCCCCATCAGTGTACACTGCCTATAGACGGCAGTTGACGTCAACGTGAGTGAAGCAGTGAGGACCAAGTTGTTAGTCTCTCAATGAGGCTATTAACAGATTACAATGTGGCTCTAATAGACTGCAAAACGTCTGAAGTGGCAGTTGTCGCACTTTGAAATAAAGAGTGCTGTGACCTGAACTGAAGAAAAAGCCACTGTGACTTAATCAATTCACTGGTGAAGACAAATGGTATTCTCTACCTGACTGACTCACTAGTCCTTTTATTTATAATAGGGATGTCAAAATGTGTGCATTAATTTTGAGTTAATTTAAAGTTTCTTTAACATTACTATTTTTTTTGCGTGCGATTAATGACTGCCCCTTAGTTGGAAAGCCTGTACTGGGGGAATTCCAGTTGCAATGCAGCCGACACGTCCATGTCAACATTTTGCAGTAATAAATCTAATAATAATGCATATATTTGTGGTGACTGGGGTCAAGTTGTATTTAAATTTTTTTTAAATGTGCAGAATTTCACAAGTTACTTCATGTTAATGATTAGATAGCTCTTAATAGGAAAATATAATGCAAATGCAATTATGCCATCTAGTGGCAGAAAAATACAAATCAATACCACTCATTTTTTACAGTACAGTACATCTTTTTATTTTTAACTCAATTTTATGAAATATGAAATTATTGTATCAATGACTAAAAGATGCAGCTATATTAGTATTAGTTTAACACCCTTTTCTACTTTTATGTCAACTCTTTGACTGCCAAGCATTTTCAGAAAAGAGGATATGTGGGTGCCAGCTGATTTAAGCATTTTGACTGATCTTTCAAGGTCCACAGAAAATTTTGTGTTTGGACTATGGAAACATAGATGCTACCAAATGAAAGATTGAACTCTCATCTTTCATTAGAAAAAAAAAAGTTTGTTTTTACCTTATTCCGTTCTTCAGTAATCAACAATAGAAAATAGGTTAGTTTCATCCAAATGCTCCGTTTTGGACCAAAATACGGAGAAATCAAGCTTTTTGTGAAACAATATTATTTCATGCACTCTAGTGAATTTGACACCTTTTTTTTTCCCATGAATGATGCCACAAACACCTAAACAGTGCTTTACTTCTGTAAAACACTACCACCAACAATGAAAAAGTGTTTTTTGATAGCAAAATACGTTTATTTACATTCAACAGTGTAACAATTTGACAAAACAATTTGGCAAACTATTTACAAATGTGTGCAACTGTGGTACTATTTACAATTGTGTGGATGTTTCAACTAGACAGTTTTTCTTTTTGTGTGGTTTATTGTGTAAAACTCCCCTGCGTGCAAGGGGAGTTTTACACAATAAATCTGTGCCAAATCTAAATTAGTTTCACTGCGATTGCCCCTTCGCGTGCACTTTCTTGCCGGCCTTTTTTTCCGGGGAGTAGCAGGTATATACTGCAGTGTGTGTTTGGCCATGTTGTCATCAAGTCTACTCTCAGGATCATGATACGGTGACATGGTATTACGTCTGGCTTCCTCATGTCCTTCAGTTCCTATACCGGGTGGTAAGAGATGTTCTGATCCATCTTATCCACTCCATTCATGGTGGCATCGTAGTCCAGAACCAGTGTCTTCTCCGTGATCAGACTGTACCCACTCCTCCGATGAATATGCATTGGACTCGGGGTACTCTTCATCGTCCGATTGAACGTCCGCCTGTGCAGAAGTGCTCGTTTTCCGCCGTTAGCATCGCTAGCCGATGAGGCTTTACGACGTGATCGAAGTCGCCGCGTCAACGCTTCCAACTTCGGCGTCAACGCTTCCAACTTCGGCGTCAACCTCGGAGTCACCATCATCATCATCAATGTGCTCTTTAGAATTGGTCGATGCTTTTCGTCTTTGAAAAAAATGCTCAAGCGTGAGCTGCTTGCAACCGGTCGCCCTATTCACTTCCTCAGCCATTCTCCCCTCAACACTCTAGCTCCGCCTCACGTCTTCTACTGACGCCTACCTGATCTTGTCCAAAGAGGGTCATCGCTGCCATCTAGTGCCCAAAAATAGTCATTATACTAACACGACCTGCTTGATACTTTCAGCACAGCTTGCCAAGGCTTTCCTCCACCCGTTTCCCCCCAAAAAAACAAAAAACATAGTGAACATCTTTTAACGTCTTTGGCGGCGGTCATTTGGATTTTACTAAACGTTATTAGACGTTTTTGGCAGTCAAAGAGTTAACAAGAGTATGAAAACTTTATTTATTTATTTATTTATTTAGAACAGATATAAAATTCTTCTCCAGTTTTGCAGGCAATTTTTTGTGTGTAATGTTAAGATTAATCATTAAAAATAGCAGTGGAAAGGCTGGAAACATACCAGCCTTAAAATCCCCAGAAAAAGCTGTACTGTTTGGGAACGTAATACACATGAGGACCACTATTTGGTACAATCTAACAATACACACTGGCTCTATTTAAAAAAAAATCCTATTTTACCAATACAAAAATTCTATGCTCACTTTTGTAGGCCACCGTCGTATTTTTTAGTTAAAGCATATGCTTGTTAATGTGGTTGCTTTTTACACCAGTTCAGAACGACACAAAGAATGTTAAGGCCACAAAGAAAAGAAAAAAGGGCAAAAGGTTATCATATTTCAAGAATAAAGTTGTATTTTTTATGAGTATTTTCCAATTTTCCAATTAAAGTGAAAAGTCATACTTTTACCAAAATATGGTAATAATTTTACAATAACTTAATTTACAGGAAAAAGTCCAAATTGATATACAAGAGAAAAAAAGTCATGATTTTGACAGAAATTGTCTGTGAAGGCTGTGAGGCTGAATGAAAAACTGTGGAATGAAATTATATTAAATGATGTTGAAGGACATTGAATGACATGGAATGATACACAATGACCTGAAAATAGCTGAACATGTTGAAGTAGGAATGGTTTGAATCCATCGGGAAACATAGAAGTAAAGTAGCAAGTAAAAAAAATCAAGAAAACAAGGAAGGAATGGAGTAAGGAGCGAGGAATCGAGGAAGCAATGGAGTAAGGGGCATATAATCGAGTAAATGTCCATTTGAAGTGATCCGTTAATAATTTCACATCACATTTCTCCTATTTTTTGTAAAAAACAAAAACAAAACACTATACTGTGAGCTGTTTAATATTTTGTCCATGTAGCTAAATAAAATGTCAAAATATCGAGGATGTGAAAACAATTATTATTATTTTGGATAGAAATAGATTGTGCAGGTATATCTGACATGGAGTAACTGTAAGAGATACTCATGTCTAATAATTGTTATGTGACACACAAGCTGCCGTATAGTAAAAAACAAAAAACTAAAATTTTGATGCTACAAGGGTTAGGGTTACAAGTTAACTTAACATTACTGATGCTCGTTATTAAAGCAACACAAAGGAACTTTCAGTTTACGTTGATTATGGCGGCGCCATATGGACAAAAGTGGTAATGTTATGCCTGAAGGAAGACCACATTTCCTATGAGGACATGCGCATTGCGTCGTTTTTGAGCTCACGCCAGGGAGCGAAAGCCAGGCCAATGTTCATCCTTGACTGTCCATTTATCTGGGTAGCTTCCCTTTTTCTTTTTTGTCTCCTCAGACAAAACTTTTCAGTTGTTTTGCAGCTTCTGCCAGGAAAGCAGTAATCGTACGTTGACATTCAAATTGACTTCAGTCATTGTAACAAATGGGGAAAGGGGGAAGTGACATATGCCATAAAGCAGTTAGCACATTTGTATTTTTTTGTGTGGCAGTGTTCCTACTATCCTTCTCAAAGTTGCTTAGTGCCAGTAAAAATGATACAGACCCCTTCAGACCATGGCAAAGGTACCATTCAACTAGTTTGAAGTGGATGTTTCATCAGAAGAGTTATGATAATATTTTATTAAGGTTGAAAAGTTCCTTAGTGCTACTTCCGGGAAACGTAAACCTGACCAATTAAATATCCAAATCAAATTCAGTTGTGTTTTTTCATTTTCTATGTCTGAGTGTAAAAAAAAAAGAGAGAACAGCTTTTTCATTTTATTTTGTATTATATTAAAAACAAAAAACTCAATAATCAGTTATGTTTTTTTATTCTCTTTTATTTTATTTTAGGCTTTGATTGCCAGTTGAAAATAGAACAAACACATGCTACCCAGAGTGAGTTGGTGGTGCTGGTAGTTCTTATCTTTTTCTTTATTTTTTCCATTTTAAAGTTGCAATTTCAAATTAGAATCTGTGTAACCAATCAGCATTTTAAAATATGCAAATTCCACTGTGACAAATGACATTTGATTTGTGCCGTTTGTATAGCAATTCATCTGTTAAAAGATGGAAGCCTCACTGTATTTAAAGGCAAAACGTGTTTAATATTGATCGCTATTGGCAATGGCAACATCTGTGACATTGCAGAATGACAAAATGTAACCTCACTAAAGCCTCGTTTCAACCGCTGGTCTCTACTCTACTCTACTCTACTCTAATCAACATTTAGCCCCGTCTCCACCAACAAATCGACCCGGCTCTACTCTACTCACTTTTTCTGGTACCCACTCCTTTGCGGTTCTAAAAAAAAGTAGCCCAGTACCAAAACATGACATAATTATTTTGGAGGCCAATGATTGGTTCGAGACATGTCGTCATCAATGTGCAGCTGCGCAAACCACCACCCCGGGAAAACAGCTGCCATTATCGATGAAGAGAGGACAAAATGGCTTCCAAACAGATTAATGCTTGGACTTTTGAGGAGGTGCAAACCTTTTTAACATTATTGAATGCAGTCTGCTGGTTTCTGCAATATTTATTCGATGTCTTCTGGCTGAAATAAGCAGCCACAAACCAAGCACCATGTACAAAATAACCATCCGCACTCTGCTTTGTTTTCATCTGTGTGTGCATTGCATGCTAGCTGCGGTCACTTTAGCATGACATCACTGGCGAGGTGAGGAAGGGCTCCCGGGTGGTGGCCGTGGCAGTGCAGACGCACTGCTTTTTAGTGTAGAGCAGAGCAGAGTAGAGTAGGGTAGATACCGTCGGTGGAAACAAGGCTTTATATGAACCTGATTAGGTTCTAGCTATGTAGCTGCCACTGCTAGGATTGTGCAGTGCCAGGGCCAGCCGGTGACATAAACAGTCTATGCCAGGGGTAGAGAATCCTGGTCCTTGATAATTGCTGTCCTGATGTGTCCAACACACCTGATTAGATGATCAGGCTTCTACGCATTATGTGTTGTGATCTACTGTCTGCAGTGAGAGCGTAGAAACGGCCACAGGCATTTATTGTTGAAGGAAATATGCTAATTTGTGTACTAATTTTGTATGCATTTACACAACGTTGTTAAATCACGTGATGGGCGCATGTATCTGGACAAGTCTGGAGTGGGTTATGATTCAGTCAAGTTGGAAGACAAATGTGTAGCATTGTGAGTTCATTGGGCAATGTGCATCGATGGCTAAGTAGTGTTGCCTGTTTTACTAAAGTGCCTTTTTAGAGTGTTTATATGACGTTCATGAACTGCTGCGAAGTGTAGAGACATTCCACCAGCGGAAGTGGTGCCATTTTGACTTTCAAAATGAGACCACCAAGTGGAAGTGCTGTGTCTGACACCTGGGAAACATTTGGATGAATGAATGGATGGGATGGGATGGGATGGATAGATAGTAGGGCTGGGTTTAAAAAAACAAAACAAATGATATATCAATATCCATCCATCCATCATCTACCACTTATCTAGGGTTGGGTCGCAGGGGCAGCAGCTTTAGGAGGGAAACCCAGACTTCCCTCTCCCCAGCCACTTCAACCAGCTCCTCTGTCAGGATCCCAAGGCGTTCCCAGGCCAGCCGAGAGACATAGTCTCTCCAAAGTGTCCTGGGTCGTGAGGGTAGGAACGTAGATCGACCGGTAAATGGATAGCATTGTCTTTCAACTCAGCTCCTTCTTCAGCACAACGGATCGATACAGAGTCCGCATCACTGCAGACGCTGCAGCGATTCGCCTGTCGATCTCCCGCTCCATCCTGCCCTCACCCGTGAACAAGACCGCAAGATACTTGAACTCCTCCACTTGGGGCAGGATCTCATCCCCGACCTGGAGAGGGCACTCCACACTTTTCCGACTGAGGACCATGGTCTCGGATTTGGAGGTGCTGATTTTCATCCCAACCGCTTCACATTCGGCTGTGAACCGCTCCAGCAAGAGTTGAAGATCACGACTTGAAGAAGCCAATAGCACCGTATTATCGGCAAAAAGCAAAGATGCAATGTTAAGGCCACCAAACTGGACCCCCTCAACGCCTCAGCTGTGCCTAGATATTCTGTCCATAAAAGTTATGAACAGAATCGGTGACAAAGGGCAACCTTGGCGAAGTCCAACCCTCACTGGAAACAAATTCCACTACTGCCGGCAATGCGAAACAAACTCTGACATCGGTTGTACAGGGACCGAACAGCCCGTATCAGGGGTCTCGGTACCCCGTACTCCCGAAGCACTTCCCACAGGACTCCCCAAGGGACACGGTCAAACGCCTTCTCCAAGTCCACAAAGCACATGTAAACTGGTTGGGCGAACTTCCATGCACCCTCGAGGATCCTGCTGAGGGTGGAGAGTTGGTCCACTGTTCCCTTTGTCCCCTCCCACAGGTGGTGAGCCCATGTGAAGGGGGACCCACGTTCCCTTTTCGGGCTGTGCCCAGCCGGGACCCATGTGTATAGGCCCGTCCAACAGACGCTAGCCTTCGAGCCCCGCTTCCAGGCCTGGCTTCAGAGGGGGACCCCGATGATCTGCGTCCGGGCAAGAGAAACCGCGATCCAAAATTGACGTTAATCATAGGGGTGTTTTTGAGCTATGCTTTGTCTGTTCCCTCACCTAGGATCTGTTTGCCATTGGTGACCATACCAGGTTGGTAAAGCCCCTGACAACATAGCTCCTAGGCTCATTGAGACACACAAACCCCTCCACCACGATAAGGTGGTGACTCACGGTGGTATCGAATCGATATTCCTTTCCAGAGCCCAATATCGATTCATAAAACCATGAATCAATACTTTAATACACCCCTCAACATAAATGAATGTGCCTTCTCGCGTTATGGTGAAATTTATTTTACAAAAAATGAAACCATGCAAATATGCCTGAGGCAGGACGTACTCCGTTTAAAAACTCGTTGTTCGAGCATTGTTCAAATGTGCCCATTTGTTCTTCAGAGTACCCCAAGAGGAAGCCCAGTGTTTTTGCCACTTTATTTACATAGGACTGTGGTTTTAATCGAGTTATATATCATATATTAGATGAGTACGATGAGCCGTGACTGTTTTTCTCTGACTGCATCTATCAGCTTTTATCGTCCTTTTATAGTAGAGTGTGCGGACCCTGCACACTCCACAGTTTCTTTGGGGAAGGGAGGGGTGGAGTGGTGGAAGGTGACGTCATGCGCGTCCTCGCTGAGTAGCGGACATGTGGCGTTGTGCTAGCATTAGCATGTGGTGTTAGCTAGCGTACGACACTGCACGCATGAGCTGCTAACTTTCAACAGTTGGGATGCTGCAGTTACACTTTGGGCCAGAGGTGGCAGTTGCGAGTAAAAAAGTGACAAACTGCACAAAGATCCTTTAATGTAACTGCATTGGATTCAATTTTAAATGTAAATATTCATTGTTTTTTCATACTAATGCGCAAAGTAGGAGCAAGAAGTTTCTACTATTTACAACATTGCTACTTCCGAAAATGTCTTCCATATAAAATTAAAATTGGTACTGCATGAAATCTTTAACTGAATCGAAAATCAATATGACTCGAATCGATTTTGTAAATCTGAATCGATACCCAGCCCTAAGAGAGAGATACTTTATTCCACCCATGAGGGAAATTATAGTCAATTTTCTGAAAAAAATAACCCAGAAAAAAACCTAACTAGTCCAATTTACTATAAGAGTGAAGGTACAACTACTATTTTATTTACAATTGTGACTTCCAAAATGATCATTATAGGTTGACAACTTTTACAAAGTAAGTGCTACTTAAGTGACCACCAAATGGTGTAGTAATGACTTTTGTCTCATCCTTAACTGTATGATGATTGTTGCGTGCCTATTACGTAGAAGACCAAACGGCTATTGGATACTAGTATTCCTCATGTTGCCAAGTCGTTTTAATGGAAGCAGTCCAGGCTGCTGAAAAGGCTGATTCACAACGTTATGATGTTCTAATGCTCATGATGTTTGGCTGTTTTCCCCCATTTCACTTTGTTGATGAGCATGATTTTCATGTTGCATGTTCACAGTGTTTAGGTTGATCAGTGAGAGACGCAATTGTTCATTTAGGACCATAATAAAAAAAAATATATTGTTGTCACATAACACCCCTTTGCTCCCTCAAGTTTGCACGCTTAGAAGCAGCCCAGGGAGAGAACAGGGCAATGTGAGACACTCCACCCCTTATCTAGCCAAAAGAACAAATTTGTGGTCATGTGACCACAACGTGATTTGGCGGATGTGCTAAAAGTATTTTGGGGCCACATATAAGATCTCGTTTATGGCCACCAAAATCATCTGCTAATTTACCATTTCAAATGTGTTTCGCAGAATGATGGAAAGAAACAAGCGACTAGGGCTGGCTGTTATGAACTTAAAGCGATACTTGACTTATTGAGCCATTTTCAGCAGTAAAACGTTTTTGTTGTTGTCCAGAATTAATTTGCTACTTAATTATTTTTCATGTAAAATTAACTCTTTGACTGCCATAAACGTTATATAACGTTTAGTAAAAACCTACGGAGGGGCGCCGAAGACGTTAAAAGACGTTCACTATGTTTATTTTTTTGGAAACGGGTGGAGGAAAGCCTTGGGCAGCTGTGCTGAAAGTATCAAGCAGATCTAGTTAGTATAATGACTCGTTTTGGCCCCTAGATGGCAGCGATGACTTTCTTTGGACAAGATTGGGTGGGCGTCAGTAGAAGACGTGAGGCGGAGCTAGAGTGTTGAGGGGACAATGGCTGATGAAGCAACAATGGCGACCGGTTGCAAGCAGCTCACGCTTGAGCATTTTTTTCAAAGACGGAAAGCATCGATCAATACTAAAAAGCGCATTGATGTCGACGATGATGATGGTGACTCCGAGCTTGACGCCGAAGTTGGAAGCGTTGTCGCGACCGTTATGATCACTTAGTAAGCCTCACCGGCTAGCGATGCTAACGCCGGAAAACGCGGAGCAAAGCCGACCGGGCACTTCTGCACAAGCGGACATTCGATCGGACGATGGAGAGTAGTCGAAAAGCATCGACCAATGCACATTGATGATGATGATGATGGTGACTCCCGAGGTTGACGCCGAAGTTGGAAGCTTTGACGCGCGAAGATGGTCACGTCATAAAGCCTCACCGGCTAGCGATGCTAACGCCGGAAAACGCGGAGCAAAGCCGAGCGGACTTTCGATCGGACGATGGAGAGTACCCAGAGTCCAATGCATATTCATCGGAGGAGCGGGTACAGTCTGATCACGGAGAAGACACTGGTTCTGGACCACGATGCCACCATGAATGGAGTGGATAAGATGGATCAGAACATCTACCACCCGGTATAGCAACTGAAGGACATGAGGAAGCCAGACGTAACACCACCGTAACGTAACCGTAGCATGAAACTAATCTGTTGTGCAAATCCTGTTGCGTCTCCTTGCACGCAGGGGAGTGTTACACAAAAAGAAAAACTGTAGTTGAAACATCCACATAATTGTAAATAGTACCACAGTTGCACACATTTGTAAATAGTTTGCCAAATTGTTGTCAAATTGTTACACTGTTGAATGTAAATAAACGTATTTTGCTATCAAAAAACACTTTTTCATTCTTGGTGGTAGTGTTTTATAGAAGTAAAGCACTATTTAGGTGTTTGTGGCATCATTCATGGACAAAAAGAAGTGTAAAATTGAGAGTGCATGAAATAATATCGTTTCACGAAAAGCTTGATTTCTCCGTATTTTGGTCCAAAACAAGCGCATTGACAGAAACTGACCATTTTCTATTGTTGATTACTAAAGAACGGAATAAGATAGAAACAAACTTTTTTTTTCTGATGAAAGATGAGAGTTCAATCTTAGTATGTGTGTGTCCATAGTCCAAACAGAACATTTTCTGTGGACCTTGAAAGATCAGTCAAAATGCTTAAATCGGCTGGCACTCACAGCATCCCTTTTCTGAAAACGTCTGGCAGTCAAAGAGTTAATACCCTGAAAAACACATTTTTGCACAGGCCGTCGACTGAAGATTAGGGATAGACAGATTATTGGCGCCGATATTCGGCCTTTTGACAAATATCGGTATCTGCCTTTAAAAAAAAAAATTGACGGCCGATAAAAGATCTGATCTGTTAACCTCAGGGAGCTAAATTTTCAGTTAACATTATAAGAGATGCTGCTGACAAAATATTATCTTCTTGTTGAAAATGGCTAAATGAGTCAAGTATTCCTTTAAAACCAGATATGTGATTTTTAAACAAATCTGAAAAAAAAATCCTCACGCCCCCCAGAAAGCATTTATTAACTGTGTTTAATGTACCAAAATTCTACAGGAATAATGTCTAAATAGTAATTTTTAAAAACTATTGCTTTTATTGCTTGTTTGTACTATTTTGGTAGCACAGTAGTTCATATAAGAGCAAAGCGTACCTGCTTCAAAATAAATCTTTTGAAATATTATTTGCAGTACCTAACACAGGTGATTGTATGACCCTGCTAATTGTGTAGAGCTGGTCCACAGCTCCATGGCCAGGACGAAAACCGCTAACATTGCTCGGCAAGCTGAATTCTCGCAGTATTTGTGAGTTCACAAACTCACGAGAATCCATCTTGTACTGAGCACGCTGATTGTAACCGATCCGAACCACTGGTGGTTGTGACTAATCAAATTCATGGACGCGTTAGGGTTCGAAGGCGTGGGATGAGAACCCGAGTGCAGACAAGGGAGGCAAACAGAGTCACTTGCGAGTCTTGCACCATGGAGAGGTACGAATGCTGACTCGATTAAGGGGATGGTGTATTTGTTTTTTTATTGTCATGTTATTCAGCCCTTGATACTTTTTACAAGGTCTTAAGGACTTATCTTTCTTACTCACAAAGAAAAAACCTGCACCAACAGGGGAGGAGGACGGGTGGATGATACCTGCAGCCAGGGATTCGGTGATGTACTTCTCCATAGCTTCTCTCTCTGGTCGTGAGATGTTGTAGAGTCGTCATTTTGGGAGAGTGCCTCCTGGCAGGAGTTCAATAGCACAGTCATAAGGCCGGTGAGGGGGTAGGGCCATGGCACGATCCCTAGAGAAGACTTGTCCAAGGTCATGATAGCATTCAGGTACAGAGGTGAGGTCTGGAAGGTCCGGTTCCTTGACACAATGGGCTGGCGCTATGGCTAACTGCCAACAATTGCTATGACAAAAAACACTCCATGCAGTAAGCTTTGGCACCGTCCAGTCAATATCGGGGTTGTGGATTTTTAGCCAGGGTAATCCAAGTACCAAGGGTGACTGAGGGCAATTAAAAACATAGGCAAATGACTTCACGGTGGTTGCCTGAGAGCTGGAGGGAGACTGGCATTGTCTGCTGTTATACTCGCGACAGTAACTGACCATTAAGGGCTGTGGTCTTGAAAGGCGTAGCCAATAGGCGAGTCTCTATTCCCATTTGCTTGAATAGGCTGTGATTGACGAAATTCTCATCAGCCCCGTAGTCGGTTAGTGCAGACAGCGCCCTGGACTGGTCGTTGTGGAACAGCGTAGCAGCAAGTTGGAGTCGGCTTGAGGAGGGGCTATGCGTTTGGCTCGCCAATACCTACCCTGTTATTGGTGAGCCTGCCCTTTTGCTGGCCTGAAGGGACATGCGCGGATTAAGTGACCGCCTTGCCCACAGTACAAGCATAGGTGATTACTATATCTCTGCGTCTTCTCCTCAAATGAATGCTTGGAGCGTCCTATTTGCATGGGTTCTGTAGCGTCAGAGGCAGGCGAGACTTGAGTCGGGAGCTGAATTGGCTGACTGGGTTGTGCGCACGGAGGAGAGTTTGGCCGAGAGGGCGGGGCTGATCGTCGCTGTCTCTGACGCTCTCTAAGACGACAATCAATCTTTATGGCTAAGTCGACAAGTTGGTCGAGATTTGATGGTTCGTCTCGCGCTTCATTGTTGAACCCACTCTCAGAGGCAAGGATTCGGAATTCAACTGAGAATTCCGCCACGCTACGGGGGCCTTGACGGAGCGACATCAGTCTTTTGGTTGCCTCTTTTCTGCGTACTGGGTGATCGAATATTCTGCACATTTCCTCCGTGAAGTTGGAATAATTTGAACACACTGCTGATTGACGCTCCCACTCAGCTGACGCTCAAGCTAGCGCGGCTCCCCGAAGACAGCCGATTAGGTAAGCTATTTTAGCTCTGTCCGAACTATAAGTGTGTGCTTGCTGCTCGAAAACCAGCGAACATTGCATCAGAAAAGCCCGGCAAGACCCCAGGTATCCGTTGTAGGGAGTGGGAGGAGGCCCGAAGGGCTCTCTAATGACTTGCGACGGTGAGGCAGGTGCGTGCATCAGTGAGGTGTGTTGTCTGGCTACTTGCAGTGCTGCTAGCTGGTTCTGAATGGAGGTGAGTGATTCAGAGAACTATTTTACCTTGCCAAGGAGGAGGTGAAGGGCTTGGTCGTGCTGTTCCAATAGTGAGTGTGGCGAACGGGGTCCGTATCTGCGGGGTCCATTTTTTGGCCAGATCAAAACTGTTAGGGTTCGAAGGCGTGGGATGAGAACCCGAGTGCAGACCCGGGAGGCAAACAGAGTCACTTGCGAGTCTTTTAATTAGTGGACTGATGTGAGCGGGAGAACCAAGGGGGCCGAGTCCGGGTAGGGAGCAGGCGATCCACAGGCGAGTTAGCTTCGGCAGCCTGGCAAAGGTACGGCTTCGGCAGGTACTGGAAATCTAGACAAAGAGTGCTGATTAGGATAAAGTTCTACTCAAAGACAGGCAATAAACTGGATGGAACAGACTTTGTGACAGTTAGAGGTGATCTGGCGCTGAAGTGAAGTCCAAGGCTGGCTTTTGTAGGCTGCTGATTGTGATTACGTGCACCTGGCTCCTGCTCCAGCTGTGTCTCCTCCACCTCGCCCAGCAGTGTGATTCTCTCATGCACACAAACACACAAACAGGGAACAAATGGGCAGGGCTCATGGGGCGGAAGCACCGTGTGCACTTAGATTGCAGTTCCCAGCCCCCAAAGCGATACTTAGATCGTATCTGGATCAATTTTTTTCCTACCATTACATCTTTGTGATATTTCTTAGCATTTATTTTCTAGTTCTACATCCACAGCGTAAGTACTTTAAAAAAAAATGATGTCTGTCACTTCTGTTGTGCAGTTTTCTCTCTTTGAAACGAGCAACAGTGGCAATTTTTCAGGTTCATTGTCCACCAGAGTCAAAGTCAGGTTGCCATACAATGCTGACAGTTTCCCCCACTATAATTTGTCTTTTATTTTTGTAAAGTCAACATATTTAGGAGACACTGGGAAGCTAATAAACTCGGAAAAGAGTCAAAATATAATTTTCATTTGCAATTGTAAGCAATCTTACACTGTAGATTGTATAAATTAATCTTTTTTTTTTAAAGGACTGTCGTTAATGTTATATTAGCATTGACCTTCATCATCAAGGCCAGAAACAATGACAACAAACGACTTCCTCGCCTCTAAATAAACACAGCAAACATTATTAACCTTTAAATATGCTGTTATGTAAGGTAAAAAACTGCTGGTGAACATTTTGTCAGACTATTCATTAAATGGTTATTATCAGTTGCCAGGGGAGCATAGATTTTACTCACTAGCTGTGCTCAACAACATGTATTTGTAATCTAGCAGGTGAGTAAATACAAATAGCTCAAGTAAACATTTCATAGCATCCATATAACTTTGATGGAAGGTCTTGTAGATATTATTATTTTTTTCCCTTGATGAGACTTCTTCGATTTCAGATGGGCCATAGCCACATGATATAATCTTTAATCTAATTTAATCTCAGTATTTATTTTTAAATAATCCCACACGGTATGTTATAAACATGTCGCCTAGTTATTTACGACAAAATTCTGTAAAATTTTTGCAAGTGAAGTTAAATCAGTGAATAGATAATATACAAAAAGAACAATTTAATTTGTTGGAAATGTTTAATGGAAAATATGCCTTTTTGGCCAGACGCAATTTGTTGATTTGGCAATTTTGCCTCATTAAAAATGACTCTATGATTAGGATTTTTTTAAAGTCTATACCTATTTTGAATCCACAAAACCATAAGCTATAGATCAGGGGTGGCCAAGTTCGGTCCTCAAAAGCCTCTATCCAGCCTGTTTTCTATGTTTCTCTCCACTAACACATCTGATTCATGATCAGGATCATTATCAGGCTTCTGCAAAGCTTGCTGATTAGCTGCACTGAAGGAGGGAGACATGGAAAACAGGCTGGATAGGGGCTCTCGAGGACGGAACTTGGCCACCACTGATATAGAGTATATAAGACACAAGACCACAGTCTCTGACCAATCAATGTTCAGGAAATCAAAATAAAATACAAAATGTGATACTTTTAGTGCATTGTGATAAGGACAACATTTTATATCCCCATGCGTTTGTGCTCCCAATTTGCCATATCGCCAATGGCGAGTTGAAACAAGGTGGCGAAGTGAATATTTCCCACGCTTAACACACTGGTGAAAAGAAAATTTGGGGAAACTTGTGTCAAAAGTCCATCCAAATGTATGTGTATACACTTAACTCATTCACAGGCATTTTCACTGAAGCAACCCTCTTCGCTCCCGGCTGTTTTACTGGATTTTGACAGATTTTGCCAGGCCCACAGAATATTGTTTTCTATGGCTATAAAAATATGGAACCTACCAAAAGAAAGATTAGATCTTCTTTCATCAGGAAAAAAGTGTATTTCTATTTGTTTCCATTTTGCAGCAATTAGCATCAGAATATAGCTAAGTTTCATCATTATTCACGAATCTGTTTAAAACAGAGGGGGAAAGAGGTTATTGCAACATGGCCCTGGTTGATCTCTTATACTCTGCCGCCACCTGCTGGCGGTTTTTGTAATAACTACTATTGCTTTAAGCGACTTCTACATGAGCTGTATCAAAGCCTTCTTTATGCTCTCGCATAAAACAGCAGAAAACGTATAAATATGTCTTTGGGAGGATGGTAATATTTAAAATAGAACGTATTTATACTTTTTGGGAGCAAATGAGTTAAAAAGCAGTTACGCGACTTTAATACAGTGGTTCCTAACCTGTAATCGATCGAACTCCAGGGGTTCGGTAGATCAGTCTTAGGGGTCAGCGGAGGACAAGACACACACCCAACTCAAATTTTTAAACTGCATGGAGATGGGGAATACAAGAACAACAATTTCTGAATTCTAGGTGAAGAGAGCCAAATTCGATGAAAAGGCTAATTTCACTGTTCATTTTGTTAATCAGTAAACACTATACCATTTAAAAGAAGGGTTCAGTGAATGCACGTAGGAAACTGGTGGAGTTCTGTACCTGCAACAAGGTTAAAACCACGGTATTTGGATTACATTGTTAACTGAATTATTTAACAGGTATCTAATAGCTGTATTGGATTTTTTTTATTTTTAAGAACTTTAGCACCATTGCTGCAAACCTCGAATGAAAGAACGCGCAAACATTGCTTCAGTTTCTCCATCAAAAGCAACCTTCTGGCCTTGGAGCCGTAAAACACCGGTTTAGGATTTTATCCCCCCCCACCAGTGTCATGAAAAAACAAAACAAGATGACACAGTAAAACAACCATTTAATCGGGACATCAATCATGAAATCAAATCTGAGTGGTTTGAGACATTCTCCCGGCTTCGACACCACAGGGAGAACAACAGTATTTTTTTCTGCAAAGTGTGTGAAAAGAAGGATAATCAAACGGTTTCACAAGAGGGAAGTCAAGGGTCCTTAAGAAGGACGAGCTTTCAAAACACAAAGATACTAAAAAAACAGTTAGTTTCATTGGCTGTCTCGTCTGTATGCAATTTTACGCAATTTTATGTATTAGGGCCACGTATAAATATCTATTTTTTTAGAGGGCGGGGGAAATATTCAGAGAAAAAAACTTGTTGCGAGTTCATAAAGTGACAGATTTACGAGAAAAAAACTCAGAAACTTAGGAGAAATATAGCGTAGCTATAGTCTAATGTGAGGGTTTGTTGGTGGTTAATGGGACACTGTTTATAAAATGAAAAGACAGGAGGGAGACATATTCATTCTTAATTTAAACTTTTCTCATCATACACGTCAGCTAGAGTGACAACACTTCCTGATCCCTTATCAGCTGACTAACACTAACCAATCAGAAGCTAGCATACTTTAGGTAAATGCAAGTGAATGACGGAGATTAGCAGATTTGACACATCAATTTAGCTACTTGTACAAAAAATACCAAATGTACATGTATGAATGTGTAAATAATTATTCTGAAAACATAAATATACAAGTAAATATATATTTTAACAAATTAACTTAAAAAGCTTGATCCTCAGGGTGTGGACCTTTGCAAAGCGAGGCGTCTTTGTGGCTGGCAGTACCCAACGCTTCAAAGTGCGAATGCTTGATGATATGGTTAATCTCTGCTAAAGCAATTACTATCTCCGTAATTGAAAACCCGACCGAAAAGTATTGGCACAAACATCTGAGTAGTATGCTACGTGTATTTCTCTTACGTTTTTTTCTAGCAAATCTGCCACTTTAAAATAGTTTTTTTCTCTGAATATTGCCCCCGCCCTCTGAAATTATATTTATACATGGCTCTAAACGCCGTCGTACCGTCTGCATGCATTTTCCCCATAGGAACCACACTTTTTTATTCTAACCAAAACAATGTTTGGCCAAAGATTCTTGGAAGTGTTCCATGGCAGTGCACATTCAACAAACCTGATGATGACTCAGCAGCTTCTGCAGAATGGAAATTAGTATGAAGAATGGGACCCGGAGGGATTTCTCGTAAAGTACTTCGTGTTGCTTTTTTTGTTTTGTTTAAACAATTAAACATGCTATTTACATAAATAAAAAGTTCATTGATTGACAATAACAACCAATTATGTAGAATGGACTGCATGTACTTGACATTATTTGGCTGCAAAGAGGATTGGTGCTGTTGAATCAGTGTCTCGTCATTAGTGGCGTAAAGAGTAGCGTGACACCTGCTGAAGGATGTTGGGCTTCATGTACAAATATCTCGCTAGCACAACTCCTCCAAGCAGCATACTAGCACAATATGACACTTAGGGGTGTGCAAAAAAATAAATTCTCATAAGAATCGTGATTCAGAATCGATTTTAAATGTCCCAAAATCTATTTTATTTAAATTATTTTATACTGTCTTGCCCTTGTTTGTGTGTGCCTTTATTGGGAGCGCTGTTCAATTTGTACACGATTTGGCCACTTAGGGGTAGTGTGGTTTCACACATTCTGATACACTGTTAATTTGTAGCCACATTAGAGAGTAGAAGAAAAAAGTCACAATCAAGTTATTCCAATAAAAGTTGTTTTTTTGCAGCGTAGGAAGAGCATATGCCGGTGAGTAATGTTAAGATGCTTCTCTGTATACATTCCTGAAGCGTTTTGTATGAATAGCCGTTCTTTTGAGTGCTAAAAGTGCCGCGAGTAGCGCGCTAATTAGTATTGGCGAGTCAGACTGGAGTAGATCATGACGATGCTTGCACATCTCTAAATTGAAGCAGAAACCATTCTCAATCAAATCATTTTGATTAAAAAATCGTTCTGAATTGAAAATCGATTTTAATCTAATCGCAGACCCAAAAATCGGATTTGAATCGAATTGTGAGACAGTCAAAATTCCCACCCCTACTGACACTGTTGAGAACAATGATTCAATCCCTTAATAAAAATAATTGCAGGGGAAGTTAATATTCACTGTGTCACATTCGACTGTAGTTTGGCTCTGTATTTGTGAGAAATCACCTTCAGGGTTGAATCATTTTTAGTTCAAAATGAATATCTAAAGACTGATAAACAAGAGAAGACCAGAGGGAAAAATGATTAAATTGCTTTGACATGTTTAATTAAATGTGATGGGACTATTTGTGTCCTGGCAGATTAGACTGAATCCTGACTTTATGTGAATGCCGGCTCCCTGAGATGGAGAAGGGCTGAGGAGTTCTCTCATTCCTTGTAAAAATGTAATCCTCAAATATTTGCAGGTACTTTAGGAGAAAAACCTCTGGCCTTGGATGTGCCTTTTGTCTTTCTCCCATGCCTGGAAATAGTTCCATTCCTTGTCACGAGCTTAGTTGGTAAACTGAGGGTGTGTTTTACTTTTTTCTCACATATGAGTGTTTCTGCCTGCGGCACTGGCATAGTTTGGTTAAGATTTGCTGCGCTGCCACAGGGAGAATACGTGTTCACAACGGTTGCAGCCCTCTTGATAGTGGTAAGGGTCATTCCTGCTGACTTACAGTCTCTCAGTTGCACGGAATAGTGCAGATTTATCGTTGCCTTCACAGCTTAGTGTTTCCTATTGTTTATTGCTAGGCCTTCATTATATACCTTCCCTGTAAGCCCTTTTGCCCTCAACTATTGGATGTTTCACTTTGAGGCAATGTCTTCCTTTACAAACCTCCAACAGTTGCAGTGTGACTAGTAAACATCGACAAATGGGATTTGGTGTGTGTTTTCGCTGCCTCCTATCAGCCAGTTCGATATTAAAGAAAGATTGCAGTTTTATTTATTGCATTCCGTAAACTGCAGCGTGGTGCACCATAAAAGTTAACAGCTGTATAAACAATGAGTAATAGAATATAATTAAAATAAAATAAACTAATCACTCAGGCTCGCTGCGGCCAACTTTATATTATCCGCAAGTGGCGATCTTCTTGCAGTTCATAATAAATGTACTTTGCGCACGCCGATCTCTTGCTTGGCATTCAGTCAGTCCGTTATGCTTCCGTAATGTAGATTGGACGCCTTTCCTGTGCTGAATGAAGGGAGCTGTTTCAATTTGCCTGGAATCAAGTCAGCTGTGTTCAGTCCCACAAAGACGCAAAGGTCCATTTCTAACTGCACCCGTCTAAAAAAAGTGTCACAGTTAGACTGAACTTTGTGCAAGACTTGTGCTGGGCATTAAAATCAGGCCTTAACAAATACTTTTAAATCGATAATCCCTTTGATGATTCCATTGAATACTCAGGTCATCGCCACATATAGTCATATCTTGCTAGCCATCTCCAAATAGTGTGTGTGTGCGTGTGTACTGTATATGAACATATATCAATAGAATTTCACCACCTTTGCATTCCACAGCGATTTAAAGAAGCTAAACTCAATCAAAATCTGTTAATCGTGCTATGTCTTTAGCTTTTGTTCAAATCAGCAAACAAATTAGGGGAGATGTCTTGACATAAATGTTTGATCACCTGTTTTGTTGCTTGACAGTGCACATCATTAATATTCCTGAGCGTCTGAGTCTGAATGTTTTCCTTCAATGGACTCATTTTCGTTTTGAAGTTGCTACTGAAGGAGGATTTATTTTGTATTTTTTTGTCATTGAGGTCCATTGTCTTGATTGTCAAATGTTCTTTTCACTGCTGCTTATTTTTTTCCCTCATGCACCAGTAAGCTCACAACGTAACACAGCTGATATAAATTTATTTGAATAGAAGTGATATAAGTCGCTACTGTGAAAGGGTTCAGTGAAATTATTCAGTTTTACCAAGATATACATTTTATGCCATATTGCTCCAAATATTTTCAATTTTATCCACTTATATTGATCAAGCCATTTTACCGCAACGTGTACTTGTTTTCCCATGTCAGTTTAACAATTGTTGCGCATCTGCCACAATAAGGATGCACTCCTAGATTTATCATGTACATTTATTTTATTATTGAGGCTGCTGAAGCAACCCGCTCCAAGTAAAATTATCCAGGTTAAGTCTATGTGAGAAATGTTATAATTTCATTGGCACATCATGTTTTCGTTGACTTGGAAATCTACTCGATTAACTCGCTTAAAGGGCCATCTAGTGGTAAACTAATAATTTCTTCATTTTAAAAACCCACAATTAATTTCACCAAGATGCAAAAAATATGTTCTATCACATCAACATACATTAAAACATATTTTTTTAATTATTAGAATTATTTTACATATGTCGTCTGCGCCTTACAGGAGACCGCCATCTTTGTTCTATGGATACGCAAAAGAGAAGAACTTCACAATTTTACTTGCTTAACTTCCATAGCTGTGGCTAGCAGGTGGTCGTCGCTGAATCCTGTGATTCGGGCTACACAGCTTGTCTCCCTCTGCTTTGCTCTTGCTAGCTTTTGCTAGCTTCTCGTTCTAGCCAACCTTTGTTAGCCGCTCCTGCTAATTCTTGCTAGCCGCTAATGTTAGCTGCTCCAGCTACTTCTTGCTAATGCTCTTGTTAGCCGCTTCACCAAGTTCTTGCTAGCCACTGTTGCTTGCCGCTCCCGCTAGCTCCTACTTTCTGGGCTGCTTGCTTCAAATAATAATTGCCAGTAATTAGTGGTAGGCTTGCAAAGTGTGGTCTGTCTGTTCAGAATAGTGCAAATTCCAATGTATTGGCAAATTTGTGGGCATGTAATTGTGTCATTTTACTTATCACGGAGCTGGTTACATTACAGTGCGTCAGTCCTGAAATTTCTGCTTTAATTTTATATTCATAATAAGAATACACCCAAAATTTTCAGCTCGCGCCCTTGCTCGTATATGTGTCACTCCAGCATGCCCACTCTAAAAGGTCACCGCTCGCCATTGCAATAGGCAAATAGTTCAACCCAAGACACATTTAGGACCGCCCTCTCATTTGAATAACATTTCATAACTGATTTCATGCTGACAGCGTTTCAGGCATGAAATAAATACATACAAGAGCGGAGCATTTTTATTTATTGATTGACATTTAATTATATATATATATAATATTTATTACTTTTTTTAAACTAATTTTTTGTTTTTACTTTTGTTTATGTCTATATATTTTTGTTGTTTTTATTTCCATTTATATATATATATATATATATATATATAGATTTTGTATTTACTTTTTGAATTGTATTTGTTATTACCGTGTTTATTTATTTATTTATTCATTCATTCAGTTGTTTATTTTTAATTTTGGTAGTTTTAGTCCTCCATAGAGCCCACGGCTGGACATCCGTCAATGACGGACCATCGTAACAATGGTTTTGCCCACCACTGCTAAATGCATTCATAAATCACCCTTACTAATGTGTGCTCTATTTAATGGTGATTACATAAAAACTACCAATGATGGAAAACATAAATTAATTGTTAACCTACTCTTGAAGGTCACGTAACTGAACAAACAAGCTCATTAACTAGATATACTATACAAAGGTGAAAAACATGAGGAGAGATGTGACAGTTGTCAAATGGGTCTCCCTTTACGCTGACAGTGTGAAGATTTCAATAAAATTTTAAATGTGTAAAAAATTAAGATTTCAAATAAATAGTGTCTTCTGATAGCAGCCAATCAGCAGAGCTCATCTTTTCGAAAACCAGTCATCTGGGTTGTAGCAGGAAAGCAATCATCCAATCACCTGCGGTTAGGCATTACTGTACATATCTCCAATATTGAAATACAACACCTTTTGACAGATCGAACCAGGTGCAAGAAAGTTTAACTGATTGGCTAGCTATTACAAGCCTTCACAGTGAAAATATAAATACATAAATAAAGCTAGCAGAGGAGAAATGGGCAATCTTGCTTGAAATGTACAAGAATGAATATGAATACTTTTTTCTTCAAGTAAAAAGGTCATCATAGAGGACTGCAATCAAGATAATCATTCTGTATCTTCAAGCTAATCTCATTCATTCCAAGAGTAATCAGGGTCAAGTTTAAGAACAATTTTAGCAGTTGCTTCTGCAAAAAGTAAAGTGTCGATGCGCAGGCCAGTTAGCTATTTTCGGAGAAATTCACCTCAAAGTAGAGAAAACACATTTTCAAGCACCTGTTGACATATTACAAGAGCAAAAGGTAGGCGATGTACTGTATAATTCACAGCGGACAAGACGTTTCTGGCGGGTTTATTGGAACTTAGCTTTGAAGTTCACAGTGAAGGCCTGCAGGAAAGTGAACGGCATCACTTGCTGCCATAGAAGACACATAAAAGAGAGCATGTGTCAAGAAATACCCATCAAAGCGGAAGAAGACAATGTCACTCGCTCTGGTTTCAGGCCAAGCAAGTGACCAGCTGAAGTTGGAAAGGATGATGGCAGACTTGTGGTGGATGACATAAGATGGGAGCCATCAAATACTGCACATTCGTTTACTCTATCAGCAAAATGGCACACCAGGTTTCAACTTTCAACACTTTTATATCACAAATGACCTGGAAAATGTCCTGTGTGGGGCAGTCTTGTGACATTATGAAATAAAACATTTGGTGATCAGCTTATTGAATTACTTTTCACACCACCATTGGTGGCAAAGGTGGAAAATCCAGGACCAGAAAGTAAAAACCCTACCACAGTTTGGCTATAGCTAGCTAGCAGTAGTTCGCGCTGGCGGGCATGGATGCATGCGATGCAGATGACGCATTTGTAGGCTATTTGGAGTGGGACACAGTGTGGCACACTTAAAATCGGCACATTCACATATTCACCAACGTTAAACGATAAATAAATTTGTTCGCACCAGCCAATTGGCTTTGGGAACGGACTGCAAAGTCACACACGGCGTCCTGTACAGATCTGTAGTCACCCGGAGATAGTGGTAAGTGTTTACTTGTTTAAAACTGTTGATAGCAATAGTGCTAACATTCGCTAAAGTATTTAGCACGGCCACCAGAATGCAAGTGAAAAAGTGGAAGCGCTTGAGGGGCTCTCATCAAAGAGAAAAAGGAAGGCGCTGCAGGAGAATGAGTGGCTCACCTGTAGTGCAGTCCTTGGCAGCGCTCTCTTTGTTGACATAGTTTACCAAGCGATGCCCCTCTCCTTCTCCGGTGTGCACAATGAAACTGCCGGTACTCACAAACGCCAGCGGGCAGCGAGGCGGACACTCACCCCCGTGTTTGGCGTTTAATTCAAAGAGACACTTGCTTGCAGCTGTTTTTTTGTTTGTTTTTTTGCTTGCGTCATCACATCATCATCTTTCGACCATATTCTTTCGGTTTAAATTAAATTTTGGCTGAATGCCGAAAATGCATATTTTTGCCATTTTTGGCCGAAAATTTTCGATGGCCGAATATTCGGTGCATTACTACTCACAATCAGAGTTGGGAGGGTTACTTTTAAAATGTAATCCGTTACAGTTACAAGTTACTTGCTAAAAAATGTAGTTAGTAACGTAATACAAGTACTATAATATTTAAGTAATGTAACTGGATTACTTTTGGATGACTCCAATATTGAGCATGCTCATGAAGGCAAAAATAAAAATAAATATTACCACAATATATATTCTATACAATGTGCCCCTGCTTTTTGCGGGTGATAGGGACCCGGGTAGCCTACAAATAGCAAAATTCCTTGTGTAATTAAAAAGCATGTAGGCTATTGATTGATTGATTGATTGAAGGCCATATACTGTTTTCGAACTGTCACTAAAAACAACCACACCTCATAGATAGATAGATAGATAGATAGATAGATAGATCGATCGATCCAATGAAGATGATGTGTGACATCAACTGCAAAATGAACATTTATCCCAGTCACAAGTTTAGCCATGTATATGTTGTGCATGATGTTTAAATAGTGAATTGGTGGGGGGAAGATTTGTTTGGAAGGTGTAACTCACATTATGGTTGTAGGCTAGCGGGCTAGCTAGCAAGAAGCTACAGCGCGTAGCATGCCGCTGGTTCCAGTGAATACCGGCCGCCATTTCCTCCTCCCGTCCGTGAAGCTTTTTCAAACTGGCCGCGTGTGGAGGACACGACTAGTCAGTTCGTTCGTTCCCACATCCCCAACATGTAGCAACGGTCCCACTCGCGCGGTCGTGCACGCGCTGTCTCTCGCTCTGTTTCTCTGTCTCTGTCTCTGTCTCTGTCTCTGTCTCTGTCTCTGTCTCTCTCTGTCTGTCTCTCTCTCTCTCTCTCTCTCTCTCTCTCTCTCTCTCTCTCTCTCTCTCTCTCTCTCACTATGGCCTTCTCTCTCTCTCTCTCTCTGCCTCTTTCGCACTCTCTCTCTGCCTCTTTCGCACTCTCTCTCATCGTATAAATTGTAATTCCTCGAAGTAATCCCCATTTTTAATAAATGTACCTGTAATCTGATTCCATGTTTTTTCCTGTAACTGTAATGGAATACAGTTAATTTTTTTGTAATCTGATTACGTAATGGCGGTACATGTATTCCGTTACTCCCCAAGCCTGCTCACAATGCACCATTCCTGAAATGATGGTGATGTACAGTCCCATCTAAAAGACTAGGGACAGCTTAGTCAGTTGTTTTTGGTTTTAGGTTTTGTTTCAGATGAAAAAATAAGTATAAGAGAAAAGTTTAGAATTCCATTTTTTATTTCATGGTATTTATTTGTAGATGTGTTAAACTGCCCCACCCCGTGACTTTTATGTCAATGATGTCTCAAAGTTTTTATACAGTGTGCTGTGTGCTAGATGAGTTCCCCTTGGGTGCTTTTCCTCGCATGGTTTCATTGTGCCCCTCCATGTCTTTTTTTTTTAAACATAGTTTTCATGTTTGGCTGCACGTACCACTTTTTGGTACCAATAGTAGCGTCAAACTTCCTAAAAGTGCTTTATACTTATCAAGTAATCCTAATCCCTATAAGCATTTACACAAAGTTTAATTTAAGGATCAATTTAAACCTCCTTCGTTTAAGATGGCAGTTGCTCTCTGCCGCATGCTAATGCATGCAGTGCAACTAATAACATTGACCCTACCCCATAACTCCTTAGCATCAGTTATGCTGCGCAATATTGTAAAGAACCTCAGAGAAAAACTAGTGCCCTTTGTTATTGATGAATCATCTTTATTTGAATGGATTAATTACATTTTAAAGTTGGAACATTCTTGAAGTCTCCTCTGCATTTCACACACCACAGTGGTGGAGATGTCAAGCACAATATGAAGTAGGGGAAACGAGTACTGCAATTTTTATGGTGTCTTACCAAGCTGAGGAGAATTTAAACTAAAATAAATAAAAATATTCATGCATACATTTTATAGTGTTAACAACATCCTGAAGTTGAATTATACAGGAGTTGAACCATGGAAGGAGTTGCATTATTTTTTTTCAGTGCTTCAGGGGGCCCACATAGGACCACACACGTCCCAAGCTCGATACAGGGTTACGAGGGTTACTGTTAAGTGTATTCCGATACAGTTACTAGTCAGCTGTAAAAAATGCAGTTAGAACCGTAATCCAAGTACCACAATATTAAAGTAATGTAACATAATTACTTTTAATTATTTTTGAATTACTCCAATACTAAATATGCTAATGATGACAACACAAATTAAGCAGAGAGATAGAGAGAGATGCTTAGCTGCATGGGGTAGGGTGTTTTCGAACTCTCCCTAAACACCTCACATACGATAGAGAGAGATTTTAATGATCAATCAATCTACAATAACCAATATTAAACAAATTTCTGTCCAAAAATTAATCAAAGCCCACTCTGTGCAGGCCGCGGATCACCAGTTGCTTCTCCATGGTCTACTGGCCTTATTTGAAGGTATCAGTACCCAGAGGTGGCAAATCCAGGTCCAGAAAGTAAATATCCTGCCACAGTTGAAATGCGTCCACACCACAGACATGTTGGCGAATGGTACATTAAACACCAAATGAGCAAATGAGCATTTTTTGGCAGTGGAATTGCACTTTATAGTCAATGTACAGTAGTTCGCACTGGCGGGCATGGATGCATGCGGTGCGGATGACACATTTGTAGGCTATTTGGAGCGGGACACGTTGCGGTACACTTAAAATCGGCACATTCACATATTCACCAACATTTAAAGATAAATAAATGTGTTCGCACCAGCCAATTGGTTTTGGGAACAGACTGCAAAGTCACACACGGCGTCCTGTACAGATCTGTAGTCACCCAGAGACAGTGGCAAGTGTTTAAAACTGTTGATAGCAATAGTGCTAACATTCGCTAAAGTATTTAGCACGGCCACCAGAATGCAAGTGAAAAAGTGGAAGCGCTCGAGGGGCTCTCATCAAAGAGAAAAAGGAAGGCTTTAGCCCCTGTTAGAGTAGACAATATTAAGTATTGTACTCTTTGCGTGTTCAATTAACTGAATGGTGAGATCCTGGTGAAGAAGTCCCTTTGCAAAGGTGAATAATTATCAGAAGCTTCTGAGGACAAAAGGCTGATGACACTGAAGCCGTGTTCTATCAGGTTGTCTGTCTCTCCTCCGTGGGGCATCAATACTTATTCAGAAAAGTGGGAGACTAGAAGTCTCCTCCCATCAGCCCACAACACACCCGGCCACAACTCAGCAAATACAAGAGAATCTGTTCCCATGGGTATAAATCAGATTAGAAAAAATACAATAATAATAAGCCTGACTCCCTTCCGACACAGCAGAGACCGGCCCTCCCATTTAGAGATAGCGAATGTATGTATGAACTCGTTGCCCTTCCTCATGAAAGTAACACAGACAAGAATACAATTCATTGAGCCTACACTGAGTCAACTAAATCCAAAACGGCTAAAATATAAATTAAAACTAAAAAACAATGTTAATAACTCATCACCCCTGATACTAGATAGCTCCATAGCAGGTAAACGAGCACCATGGAAGCTAGCTAGGGAGCTAGCTAGCACCTGGGGCTAAATCCAAACTGTGGTAGGGTTTTTACTTTCTGGACCTGGATTTGCCACCTCTGCAGTACTCACACGTTTAAAGCTGCTGGATCAATTTTTTTTTTGACCCAGCAGTTTTAAGGGTGCTTTAAATAAACCAGCCTCCAAAACTTAAGGCTTAAAAGAAAAAACCTGACATTGAATAAGTCCTCCTTACTAGTAGTTCTAGACTGGGGCTGTTTTGACACATCAGTGAATCATTATGTGTGTCAGAAAGACAGAAAGGTTTTTGTTCACCATTATCTGTCATTGTGTTAATTGAAACTCATCAGTTTGTCAATGTCAAAAGTACTAGTGGTAAATTGACTGCTTTTTATATAGCGCATTTTACTACACCATATGTGCCCAAAGCGCTTTCAATGCCTCACATTCACCCATTCACACCGCCATGCCAGGCCCACTGAGAGCAAATCTGGGTTCAGTGCCTTGCTCAAAGACACTTTGATATGGTCACCAAGGGTGGGGATCAAACTCACAACCTCACAGATGGGAGACAACCACTCTACCACTAAGCCCCTTGTAGTGGTATCGGTTTGAAAAATAAGTGGTTTCAAACATCCAGAGTTATGTGACATTTCCTTGTTTTTCCATAAATTACTCAAATAAGACTGCGATCCCAAATGCTTCTATTAATTATCCTGGCCAAAGGCTTTTTGTAGAGAAGTATGCAGGGAAATCCGGGCTATTGCTTTCCTTACCTTTAAAATTACATTGTACGTTGTTTTTTGCGCAACACGCTTTTCTTTCCCACTTTCATTCTGAGCTGATAACAACTTTGTATTTGTCCCTGAGATATTCATTCGCTGTTTGAACTGTTTCCACATCCAATACCCCAAATCCCAGCTGACATCCCTGGAGTGCCTCTAAAAAATAGTGATTGCAATCTAAAACCTTTAAGCCGTGTTACAGAGCACTTTCCACCTCATGTAGTGCCCAATGAGCCATTTATTTTTTATTATCAAAGTCATTCTACCTAGCTAGGATCTAAACTGTGAGCACTTGTACACACACAGAGTGTTATTTTGGTCTTTCAAGGTTCTGAACAATTGTCCTCAATTTGTGTTAAGGAAAAGTGTGGGCTCACCTGTGCCCCGGCCTGCTTTGGCTCAGAGACCTGTGGAGACGGAGATGGAAGTCTTCAGCCTTGCCTCAGGCTGACACTCGGCTGGCGAGCCAAGTGTGCTGCCTTGAAACGGGCAGAATATACACTGCGCAGCACATCAATTAAAATTACAGTTTAAAGTGACAATGTGAGGTGTTTTTATCGTGACTACGGTACCTTGCTCGTGGTTTATTTGATTTGTGACTAAATGTCTCCTCACGCTTACAGTTAAGTTTCTTTTATATAATTAGATATGATGTAACCTGTAATAATTGCTGCTGTGTGAAGAACCACAGAGATAAAGTTGTGGTATAAATCTACTGCTTTTGAAAGGAGGGCAGAGATGGCAAATCCAGGTCCAGAAAGTAAAAATCCTGCCACAGTTTGGCTTTAACCCCTTGTACTAGCTAACTAGCTCCCTAGCAGCTAAACAAGCATCCAGGTAGCTAGCTAGGGAGCTAGCTAGCACCTGTGGCTAAAGCCAAACTGGCAGGGTTTTTACTTTCTGGACGTGGATTTGCCGCCGCTGAAGGAGGGTGTAGTTGGGAATTGAAAATTAAATAAATGAAGAGTGTAAAAATAAAAAACATTTAGGAATATGTTTTTTGCTTGGCATTTAGGCATGGGCTAATTACTGGCTTGACAGTTTACCGTGGTTTTAAAAAGTCAAGGTATCGATAACCGCTAATACTGGCTGCTAAGCAAGTCACAATATGATTGACTGCTTGCAAAGATAAGTAAACAAGCCACCTCTTTATAGTAAATTGCGTCCAATTTATTATTTTGTGAGCAGAGAGGGGTCGGTTGAGCAGTTACACGGAGGAAGAGGAGGGAGCAATGAAACACGCAGTACATTTTGTAGTGTACATTTTACTCTAAGAAGAGTCTATTTGGTCTCACTCTAAACAGAGACAAATTTACATTTGGAAGAGAGTAAAATATTCGGAGTAAATTTACTTTATAAAAAAACCTAGTAAAGAATTTTCACTCAAATTCTAAGTATATTTTGCAAGGAGAGATTTTGACTAAATATAAAAATAAAATAAGTAAAGCTGAGATCTCTCATTATGGAGAAACTGGATGAAATTATATTCAGACATATTCACCTGAAATCTATTTAAACACCTTTTCTCATTCTGATGCCTTTAGTAGTTGGCAGTGGTAGACCAGCACTTATTATTTTTGCTCTGATCTGCTCTGCCTACTGCCTTTTTGATATATTATTCTGTACATTTGGTCCAAAATTTAACAATAATTGATGATGGCAATGATACGAAACTTTTTCAGGTTTTAGAGAATTGAAACAGATGTAAATGGGTTTCAGGTTCATGGGGCATCTACTTTTAAGCAACTCAGATTAACACCCATTCACACAGTAATTAATACCACAGAATATATCGGCATGAAGGGAAGCAGCACCGGTTGTGTGATGACGGCACATTTTCCCCTTTTTTTGAAGTATCTAGTTGACTACTTCCAGATTCAACTTAGTAAATGCTGTATAAAAAGAGAAACTACAGTATGAATGAATAAGCGAAGACACTAGAAGGCCCCTTTCTGCCTGATTTTCTTTTCCCAGATAACAGAAAACTCGTCATCTCATCTCATCCCCACTTAATTTATTTCATGAAAGCCATACCAAATGAGGACAAAAAGCTTAATTAAGCCACGCTGAACTAAGCCTGATAGATGCTCGCCCACAGCTCTTTCAAAAGGACCTAATGACTTGGACACAGATTCACTGCTGAAATGGAAGAGATGTTGAACTATACTCTCAGTCTAGCTTTTGATGGAGGTTTATAAAGAAGGAAGGTCTAGTAAGTGTACAGTCTATAAAGCAACTAATACTAAAAAGCCAGGCATTGTGTATTTTTGATGAAGTGCAACATTTTCTCTCCATTGACCAACATCTTTGCCTGGTAATTGCAGCATTTGTCCAGATTGACAACACACCTACAATTACTTCAGACTCTCTCTCTTTTTTTTTGGAATTGATGCAACTGTAGCTGAAATAATGTGTATTGCATAACACATTGACCATTGAACACTTCGTACATATGTTGTGATCATATACTTCAATTTGACATAGAGACAGGCTCACTCAGCACTGGTTATGAGGGACCCACCACCGGTCAGCTGGGAAAGCCTGTGAGCCTGTCTGCTCAACCAACAGCGCTGCCGAATTGAAGCCTTTTACGAAGCGGAGGGAAAATAATGAGAGCGCACAGGCAGGGATTTTGACGCACGAATACTGGCAACAACTCTGTGTCTGCAATTGCCATGTTATGTCAAAAGCATATTGCGATTATCTAACAACTATTTCTGTTTGTCTTCAACCAAAATGTGGACGCTTTGATACAGGAAAGTTTTATGTTACATTTTTATGTTCTGATTAGGAGTGTGAATTGCCTAGTACCTGGCGATTCGATCCGTATCACGATTCATAGGTCACAATTCGATTTGATACAGATTAATCACAATATGAATCTATAAATCGATTATTGCGATGTTTTCTTTTACTACAAATTTTGAAAATACCTAGTGATAGACAAATGACGCTCCATGAAGCACTTGTGATATTTTTTGACTCCTCTAACAGGCACTCTTGGTTTAAAGGTGCTAGCTAGCTAGCTAAACAGCTAACCAGACAGACAGATGGACAAATGAAGCTTCATGAAGCACTTGTGATATTTTTTGACTCCTCTAGATGGCATTCTTGGTTTAAAGGTGCTAGCTAGCTAAACAGCTAACTAGGCAGACAGACAAATGAAGCACCTGTGATATTTTTTGACTCCGCTAGATGGCTAGCTAGCTAGCTAGCTAAACAACTAACCAGACAGACAGACGAAGCTTCATGAAGCACTTGTGATATTTTTTGACTCATCTAGATGGCACTCTTGGTTTAAATGTGCCAGCTAGCTAGCTAAACAGCTAACCAGACAGGCGGACGAACAATGAAGCTTCATGAAGCACTTATGATATTTTTTGGACTCCTCGAGATGACACCTTTGCTTTAAAGGTGCTAGCTAGCTAGCTAAACAGCTAACCAGACAGACAGACAGACAAATGAAGCTTTATGAAGCACCTGTGATATTTTTTTACTCCTCTCGATGACACTCTTGATTTAAAGATGCAGTGGCAATGTAATAAATTTCCATCGTCATTATCTTTAAACCAAGGGCACCGCCTATAGGAGTAAAAAATTTTTTTGCAAGTGCATCATGAAGGTTCATGAAACTTCATTTTCCCATCACTACTGTTAGAAAAAACGATCCTTATGTTTTCCGCGTGTTCGTAAAATCAGAAATTTCTGGACACAGACAAGTTCAGTCAAAATGCTGTCGTTCCCCTTGTGTGTGTGTGTCTCCCCTCCCACTTGTAGTTGTCTTATACTCTCAGCATAGCGGTCCCCCAAAAACCCCTCCCCTTCCTCTTCCTCCTTTGCTGCCCTTAAGCCCCGCCCCTCTCGCAAGCAAGACAGACAGTACTCAATATACATTGACAGATGGCCGATTGATGTGGAAATACAGTAGGTCAGACAACCTGGCACCTTTGCAGTAAATAACATTTTACAAAGGAATCGATTATAACACATTTTCTCCCCCAAAACAGATGGCTAATTACGTGGGAAAAGGAGGGAAGAATCTTCAAACGTTCCGTCACATTATTACCCTCATCAAGCTTTGCTACAGGAAATTAAAGCAGTTATGACTAAATCTAAACAGTTATAACTAAAATCAAAACAGTTATAACTAAAATCTAAACAGTTATAACTAAAATCAAAACTGTTATAATTAAATCAAAACTACTAATCACTAAACTTGTACATGTACACAACTTCAGGCTCTTAACTGTGAGCCACTGTATTTAACAAACAGATTGACATCTGTTTCATGTTTGAACAGCATTGAAATAAAATATTAAGGCTTAATGTTCCATTAATATAACATTCTTCAATGCATTAAGTGTGAACCCTAACCCCAAGTTAGATGTTTTATTGAATATTTCCATAACAAATGGATGCTTAAACATCGATTCGGCCGCATATTGAATCGATACAAGAATTGCGCGCTGTAATATCGCCAAATAGATGTTGTTGTTTTTTAACACCCCTAGTTCTGATGTAGCTTCATGTTGAGCAAGCTAAGTACAGCAAAGGAGTGAAAGTATGCAGAATTGCTGCAATTACGTTGTGGAAAGTAGTATGCTGGTGTATTCAAGGATCTTTTGTTGCTGCGTCTTCCGGGTGGATCATCCTAACAATTGGTTCTCCATCCCGTCAATCAATCTGCCATAACGATGTTGTGCGTGCTCGTTCCTAGCTGCGCATGCGCACTTTGAGTGTTTGTAGCATGCAGCCGCTGAGCTTCGGATTCAGCCATTCCTTGTTGTAGCTCCACCGATCTCACCGCATACTTTGAAAATGGCTGAGAGCCGTCTATGACGTGACGCCTGCTGCAAGACTGATGATGAGCTTGCATGTTTACTTAAAAAAATCTAGTGAAGTTTTTCTCCTTGTAAAATGTACTTAGAATTTCTGAGTGCCAACCTTTACTAGCCTTTTTCAAGTAAATATCACTCGCCATTTTTAGAGTGTAGGCGTTTCCTCCCGGACGAGCAGGAGAGCTGGTAGGATGGTCTTCCGCATGCGCATTTTTAAAAAGTGACAAACGGACATTTGGTTTCTACTTTTCGAGAAGATCCTTGAATTCACCTTTAATGAAGATTAACAGTGCAACCCAACATCAACCCAGAATCAGGAACGGTACACTCTAAGAAGAGTTGGGTCAAAAATTAGGGATAGACTGTTATCAGTCGGGCCGATTATTGGAGCTGATATTCAGCATTTTGACGAATAATGGCATCAGCCATTTTAAAGAATCATATAGCAGGTAGATCCATTGAAAAAAAAAAAAAGTTAACTTCAGGGAATTAATTAAAAAATATATATATTTTTTTTTCAGACATGCTGCTGCCCCTGGGAACTCTCTGCACCTTCTGTTTTTGTTTGAAATTTAAACTAAGATAAGATTTCATTCTTAAGACATTTTGAAATTTTGAAATACTTTATTTACTGTAGAAAACAACGGTTTAAGATTTTATTTAACTTTTGAAAACATGCTACTGCTCCTTGGCGATCCCAGAACTTTTTGTTAAATTTTTAAAACAAAGATGTCTACTGTCTAAGTTTGTTGTTTGTTTTTAACACCAATATTTTACGAACTCTAAAAGTTACATATGCTTTAAAATTCCCCCCAAAATTAAGAGCTGGAGTTTGTATTTTTTTCAAACTTTGATGCCAATATTTTCCCTTTTAGTGAAAATTTATATCTGCTCCAAATATCGGTTATTGGCGTCCTTGACTACTAATAATCAGTATCGATATCAGCCCTGAAAATAACATATCGGTCTACCTCTATTAAAAATGACCCAGAATGGGCCAAAAAGGGACCAACCCACCTGCTTGGGTTAATCATTAAAACCAAAATGTTGAGCCAAATAAATTACTCACAAAACAACCCCCAAAAATTGTTTTTTCATTTGACCAAACAAATGGTGGGTCACCCCCCCCCCCCCACCCTCCAAAAAAAGGTTTTGACCCAACTGTTTTTAGAGTTTAAACTCTGCTCTACTTGAGGAAAACACACAATACTCCTTCTGACTTCCAGAGGTGAGCATTCCGTCACGACTGACTGACTGTCCCACCCGTTTTTCTGACGAATGATGCTAACCTTTTAAAAAAATGACGGACTAAGCACTGACGGAAGTGTTTTTTCATCTATAATAGTGGTGACAAAGAGATGATGGAAACATGCTCCCAAAAACGTATAAATACGTACTATTTTAAATATTAGCATGAGTCCAAAAAACATATTTATACATTTGTTATGTTTTTTTTATGCTAGAGCATACAGAAGGCTTTGATGAACTGATGAACTGAAGAGAAAGCTTGAATAGTCGTTTTACAAATACGACCAGCAGGTGGCAGCAGAGTATAAGATAAATCAGGGCCATGTTGCAACAACACTTTTTCCCAGTGTTTTAAACAGGTAATTATGAAACTAAGCTATATTCTAATGCTTATTGCTGCAAAACGGAAACAGATAGAGATATACTTTATTCCTGCATGATGAAAGAATTGACTCTAATGTTTCTTTTGGTAGGTTCCATGTTTTTATAGCAATAGAACACAATATTTTGTGGGCCTTGTAAAATCAGTCAAAATTCAATAAAACAGACGGGAGTGAAGGGGGTTGCTTCAGGGAAAATGGCTGGCAGTGAATGAGTTCAAATAAAATGACGGACTGACAAACTGCTGATTACAGTTTGGTTTGGCTTAAAAAATGGCGTATGGAAGGGTGCCCAGGGCGCTGACAAATGACGGACCAGCAACATTTTGTAAAATGCCCAACTGTGCTGACTTCCCACCTCTCCAGAACCTCTAAATAGATATAGCCAGGGAGACTGAAGAGTGTCAGCCCCCTGTGGTTAACTCCATCCCAGTGGACAAATCAATCAAATTCGTCTTGTTTTCCAGAGGGTCCCAAATCAAGAGGCACTGTTTCCAATGTCTTAGGTATTAGGTTGTCATCCAACACAGTTTCACAATATCCAGAGCCTTTTGGAACACTACGTGAATCTCATCCATCCCCAGGTGGAGGAGCTTCTTTTTTTTTTACCACCTTGGCAACCTCAACCCTTGAGATAAAGGAGTCCACCAGACTCCCCAGACTCCGCTTCCATAAGAATTGCATTTCAGCGGAATAGAAGAAGTCTTTTTCTTTTCTCCACCTACCTATAACGTCCTGAGTTAGTGACATGTTGCATTCGAGGATGGGTAAGCAGCTGCACTGAATAGGAAATGACAGCGCTCCGGAGGATCATCAACAAGGCACAAGAAAAACTGTTTAGGTCCTTATATTAGAAAAGCTGGCAATATCCTGAAGGACTCATATCCACCCAGGACATCACCAATTTGAAATGCTGCCCTCAGAAAGTTGGTTCAGGACAATAAAGGACAGATCAAACAGACCGAGAAACAACACCTATCCTTGGGCTTATGCAGCAATAAACGAACACTGTATTAGTGATTTGTCAGTTGAAGGCGATCTGGGCCCGGTTGTTCAAACCTCAGTTATATATTTTAACCACTGGTTAAGTAGATTTAACCATCCGTTAACTTTAACGGCACTGTTATCTTGTTGTTCAAAACTCTTAACTTTAACCAGCTGTTAACTTGCTGTTAAATTTAACACACCTAATGACCGCCGCTAACTTTTTAACAGTGTGGTTAACTCTGCATTCGTGGCTAATGTTGCCTTCATGATGCCAAAGGAGAGTCTATCGAGGGCTTGACTTTCACATTGGTGATTATTCTGCTGAAGAGTTACGCACACGCTACCACTTACAGTAGTAATACAATGCCAAGTCTCAGGCGGAGTCAAAAGAGAAATAATAAAAATTTGTTTTTCAAGACGAGTTCTAAAAATGGACAGCGGGGGCTGTGGGCCGGTGTGGTGCCTGGTGGGCCTGCCGTGCCCCGTTCTGCTGCGTTGGGCATGGGGCGCGGGCCGTGTTGGGGTATGGGGCGCTCCTGGGGTTGCTCTCCAGCCGATGGCCCCTGCGGGGCCCGGGGGTTGTGCCTTGGCGCTGCCGCAGCCTGGGGGGCCTTGGGGGGTTGTGCTTGCTCTGTCCTGGGCTGGGGTCGACGGCTCCCCTCTCTGGTGGAGGTTTTCATGCATGCCAGATCCACCACACCAGCATCTATCGAAATTCAAACACAATCTGCTTCTTCCTCTGGTCGTTGAATCTGATGTCTGTGGATCTCACTCTGCTTCATCTATCCTTCCTTCCTTTCCTCAGTCTTTCCTTTGGTCTCTTGAGGTCTCCCTAATTTGTTGGAATTTAGATGTTTCTGGGTTTGGTGAAATATTCTGGTGGGTAGTGATATCTGGTTGGTGCTGGATTTCACTTTTCTTTCTTTTCTTTGTTCCTTCCCCGGGTCTCCTGACAACCTCACGGCTCTAGCTGGATTCTGAAGTATTCGGTTTAGGTGAACGGTATGGGATTTTTAATAGGTTTTAGGTGAATTAATGAGCACACACTCACACGCACGCACATACAAAAAAAAGAAAGAACAAAAAAAAAAGAGAGCAATGATGATAAAATGTCGAATCGGTAAGATTACTGAATGAACAATACTGAGCTCTCTCTCAGAAAAAAAGAAGAAAAAAAGGAACAGTTTTCAAAAATTCAAAAAAAAAATTTTTTTCATACAGACTGGACAATTTTATTGAAAAACTTTTTTAAGTGAAAATCAATATGGGCTTAGCGAAAAACGGACCACCTCAATAGCAGTCATGGAACTCACAGAAGCAATATCTACTAACATAGATAATAAAAAATTTACTGTTGGAATTTTTATAGATTTAAAAAAAGCATTTGATACTATAGATCATTCTATACTAATGAATAAATTAGAAAGACATGGCATAAGAGGTTTGGCATAAAAATGGATGAAAAGTTCTTTGGATAATAGATATCAGTACTTACAGTTTAACAATATACAATCAAAACACTTGAAGATTACTTATGGAGTCGCCCAAAGGGTCTCTGCTAGGCCCCAAATTATTTATATTGTATATAAATGATATCTGTTGTGTCTAAAAAATATTCAAAAGTGTCGTATTCGCCGATGACACAACTCTCTACTGTTCAGGAGAGAACCTTAAGCAGCTTCTGACTACCGTGGAGAATGAATTGACCACATTAAAAAATTGGTTTGACATTAACAAATTATCACTAAACTTAAATAAAACAAAGTTGATAGTTTTTGGTACTAGACAAACCACAATAACAGGTCAAAATTATGATACATTCAATTAAAATAGAAAGAGTGTATGAAAATAAATTTCTTGGAGTAGTTATTGATGAAAAATTATGTTGGAAGTCACACAGATAATGTCAAAAGGAAAATGTCAACATTTATAGGGATACTCTCTAAAAATAAGGATGTTCTGAATCATTATACACATTATATTGTTCATTATTATTACCATATCTGGCCTATTGTGTGGAAATCTGGGGAAACGCATATAAAAGAAATACAGATCCTGTTTTTAAACTGCAAAAAAGAGCCATAGGAATTATAAATCGATCGAAATATACAGAGCCAACTCATTCTCTATTTATTAAATCAAATACAATGAAACTTTACGACTTAGTTGAATTTAAAATAGCACAAATAATGTATAAAGTACACAACAATCTACTCTACCACAGTACTCAGAAGCTGTTTGAAATTAGAAAGAATCCTTATAACATAAGTGTCTACATTTTTTTTTAAACAAGAACAAATATTAAGCAAAGGTGTGTTTCTGTAAAAGGTGTTAATTTGTGGAATGATTTTGGAACCGACCTGAAAATATGTCAGTCACTTGCTGAATTAAAAAAAATTGTTTAAAAGCAAAGTAAAAAAAAAAAAAAAAACATCAGTCATGAGCTGTTAAAAATGTACATATGCTGTCATTTCTTTGGATGTATCAGTATAAGTGTAATGAAAATTGTATATGTGAGTATAAGGATGTGATTTATAGATGTATTGTAGTAGGTGTCTGTTGATTTCGTGTGCATGTCGCTGGCAAATGGGCGTATGTTAAAGTGCCCTTATATATGATTAGGTTTATACATTTTATTTTGTTGAAATACATTACCTTATTATTTTATTAACATAAAACGAATAAGGGGTCGGACTAGACAAGTTTTTAACTTCCTCCTACCCCTTTTGAACATATAAACTATTTTCTTTCTTCCTATTCTTGTTTTCTTTTTTACTTCAATTTATATTTTAGGCTTTGAATGTGTTTTCTTTGTGTTTATATGTTCAATAAAGAACCGAATGTTCGTCAGCAGAAAAGTTCCTGCTTCTTTTTTTCCGACAACTGCCAGGGGTCGTTTGGATAGTTTCCATTCCTTTCACCAACCCGGAAGTAAACAAAACTTTTTATTTTGAATTATCGGTGCTAACCAGTGACGTAAACGGCACGGTTAACTTTGACTGTGCCGTTAATTAACAGCGTGACTAACGCATATTTAACGGTTAGGTTAGGGGTTAATCAGTGGTTAAAATAACCGAGAATTATACAACCGGGCCCTGGTTCTTCGAGTCAGCTCTTTGAAGAGATTGATGGGACCTGGCTCTTGGTTGGGAACCAATTTGTTGTTGGATTTTGATTGGTCTTATTTGCGAAGGCGGCGGTTTGTCCACGTCTGCAGACCGTTTTGGACTTGCGCGCGGTTCTATTCATACTACATTTCATCAGAGTTGATATATAAATATATAAATATGTAAATACATTTTACAGATGGGGATACTGGTAGATTTCCACACACAAGCACGAGGCAAATCAGGTGTCCATTGCTGTTGTTTTTTTACGTTGCACCTGCGCTTATGTGGTTGGCACACGTCACAAAAACTGGGTTGTATGTGGTCCACTGCAGTTTATTTTTTGTTGCCCGACCTGATTAAGTCTGCTGTCTAACCCCCCAACTTTTATTGAAGGATGATGTCCCAGGTGTGCGGGAACGTGTACGACCCCTTGTCCTGTTGATGGGTGTTGTTTCCACGCCTCCTCATCTCTTCAAACTTTTTAATTTAATTGTTTCTGGTGTGATGACTTCCCAGTTTTTCTTTTGCAGTGATCTAGATGAGATCATATTTCTTGTCCGGTATTAATGTATCTTTTGGATGTCATATCATAATCATTAAAAGAAGACTAGATGAACGCTATAGCACAATAGATTTAATGTATTTTTTTGTAGTAAGGCATTTTATACATAATTTAGTGATAAATTAATTGAAGTACCTGCAAAATTGAGAAGCCACTTGGGAGTTGAAAAAGCCTCTCTCTTTAAGGAGCTGGGCCTGAAGGAGTGGCTCTGGAAGCATTAGCGCCTGGATGGCTAAATGGGGAATACAATGATTTTATATGCCACTGTATATGCTTCTACAGCATTTGAGTGTTAATATTCATGATTTGAAGGAATATCACGCCTGGAGTTCACGGTTAGCATGTCAATTTGATTTTACATTGTCTTTAGCATTAGCTAAAGTACATGTTGTATTGAAAGGGGAAGTCAACCTTAAACATTTCTTGACATTACTGTTATATGTGACCTCACTAGCCTAAACATGACATTCTGATTAATATTGCATTTATGGACTATGAGTTATGCAGCAAAATCCAGCCATATTTTTCCATCTCAGGGGGCGGCCATTTTACTACTTGCTGTTGGCTGACGATGACATCATAGTTGCTCAGGGCTCAGGCAACGACCAATCACAGCTCACCTGTTTTCTGAAGCTAAGCTGTGATTGGGTGTTACCTGAGACATAAGCAACTGTGGCGTCGTTTTCACTCGACAGCAAGTCGCAAAATGGCCGTCTTGTGATATTGATAAAAATGGCTGGATTTTGCTGCTTAAGTTATATTCCACGAACGAATACAGTGTTCCCTCGCTATCACGTGGTTTACTTTTCGCAGATTTTTTTCAAGTGCAATTTTGCATGCATTTTATTTTTATTTTTTTTACAGTAATTTACCTATTTTACAAAATTAAGAGAAAATGTAAAATGCCTCGATCAGAAAAGTATAAACTGTGTGGTTTTAGAGCCTTAAAACATTTTGTAAAACATAAAGCTAACTACTTCGCGGATTTCATTTATTGCGGGTATTTTTTAAGGCTAACCCCAGCGGAAAACGAGGGAGCGCTGTATTAATTAGAATACCGTATTTAGACTAGTGGGGTCGCATAGAACATATTATTCTCAACAACAACAACAAAATCAGTTGACTTCCCCTTTAACTATCCAATGCGTGTAATTTATTTTGTTGTATGCTTAGTTTTACAGTAAACACCAAACACAGGTAGGGCAGAATCACATACACATCACATGCTTGCCACACTTGCAACATGGTGCATTCTTGGTGCTTTTACAACATCGGGAACTTGCAATGACATTCCGCCATCTCTTCACACTAACCGCTCTTCTTTGATTATAATTCTGATTAAATTCCAACTGAGCCCTTCATTCCTTTAGTCCTTCATCTGGTCTATTGATGTCGCACTAATCCTGTTGGAATTCAGATGTATCTGGGGTTGTTGAAAGATTCTGGATTTGTAATTCTGTGGGTGGAGGGTGATGCCTGGTTGGTGTTGGATTTCACTTTGCTTCATCTTTTCTTCCTTTGATTCTTACTCTGGTCTCCTGACAACTTCACGACTCTGGTGGGATTCTGAAGTAGACGGTTAAGGTGAAGGGTTTCAGGTTTCAGGTAAATTAAAGGGAAAAAAATCAGATTGAGTGCCAAACCCTAGATTTATATACGCCCATTATGATCCCATATTGTTGAAGTGTTCTGAAGGTTTCGCTCTGAATTGCTCTTTATCAGCCTGGCAGATGTCATGTTTTCTCTGCAGGCATCACCACTGTTACATATGAATGGCAATGAAAGCCAGCAAGTGCTAGTACCTATAAATGTATTCAGAGGTGGCAAACCCAGGTCCAGAAAGTAAAAACCATACTACAGTTTGGATTTAGGCCCAGGTGCTAGCTAGTGAGTTCCCTAGCTAGCTCCCTGGGTGCTCTTTTACCTACTAGTTAGCTAGCTAACTAGCACAAGGGGGTAAAGCCAAACTATGGCAGGGCTTTTACTTTCTGGACCTGGATTTGCCACCTCTGAAATTATTTAAATGATCAATGCACCTGGCAATTATTGGTACTGCATCGATTCGTGGAAAGATTGTAATTCATCATGTGTGGGAACCTTTTGGAAATCTATAACCTGTTTACTCGTAGATCTTACCTGTGTCCTCTATCTACCACATGCTGTCACTGTGCTTCCTACTTTTTTTTGTGTTTCTCATCATCTTTTACTTTTTATCTCTATTGCTGCTGCCCTGTCGCTCTGCCATCCTATGGTTAGTCACACTGTTGAATGCAGCAAATGCAGTGTGAAATAGCACCCCACAAGCAATAATACACTAAGCCCCAACCACAATCTGCACTTCTCTCATTACCTTTTTTCTCCACTACTCACTAAACTCCTTCTCTTTTCTTTTCCAAATGTTTGCATAGAATGGTTGCTTGAGCTATTTTTTCAATATCACATTATTAGGAGGGAAAATGACATTACCCGATGTATCGTAAATAACAATATAACAATTATATTACGAGAATAACGAGAGATTTTTCTCGGAGTAGCTATTCAGCAGACCATTTAAAAATGTGAACATGTTAAGTGTCATCTTGTAACATTAATATGTGAGTTTTTATTTTATTTTATTTTTTTAAGAGGAGGCTCAAAATACCTTTTTCGTTTGGCTTTTAAATGATTTGTTGTACTTTTTTAATTTAGGCCTATTGCTGTCTTTTAGCTTTTAGCTCTTTTGACTTTGTCTTTTAGCTCCAGTGTTTCCTCATGGTGGGGCCTGGAGGGGTGGCTGGCCTTCTCATCGGGGGCTCTGCACCATGGTCAATCTGGGCTGGGGGTCTCTGGGATGGTGGCCTGTAGCCGTAGGTGGTGGTTGAGCTCCCATTGGGATTTTTTTCTCTCACATGGTTTCTCTGTGCCCCGCCATGTCCTTCTTAACCATAGTTCTGCATGTTGTGTGTGTGTGTGTGTGTGTGTGTGTGTGCAGGTGTGCTCCTGGGGATGTTGTTATGCTGTACATAGGATGTTCTAATTACACAGAATTTAAAGTGCCTTGCGATTGGCTGGCAACCAGTTCAGGGTGTACCCCGCCTACTGCCCGAAGCCAGCTGGGATAGGCTCCAGCGCCCCCCCCCCCCCGCGACCGTTTTGAGGACAAGCGGTTAAGAAAATGGATGGATGGAGCACTTAAAAGTTGGATTTTTATGTATGAAAGTGCCATATAAATAAAGTTTGATTGATTGAATTAGATTGGTAATGTACATTTTTACGAGTGGGAGAACGGATCTTGGCATATCTCATTTAAAAGTGGTCTGTTGTGTGCGTTATTAAGAATGCAGCGAGCATGTCTGGTGTGAGTGGACAGAGGGCTCCAATCTGTGTGAACACATTATCGTCGGGCTAATGTGCAGATTGTAATTGGATTCATGTTGAGGCACTTTCCTCTCTGTTGCCTCGTCATGTCAGAGCCTCTAACTCCTTCAAACTCAGGCATCCCCATTGACTCTGGCAGCATGAGAATTGGCATTTTGTATATTTTCTTTCCCCAAGGAATTATGTTCAGATGGAAGGTTTTCCACTGGCGTTTGAGATAAGGAGAGGGAGGTGTTGCTATGAATATTTAAAGCGGCAGAACTTTTTTTTTTGCGGTGTCTATTGAGAGGGACGTCAACACAAGGCAGCATTCACAGATCGACTATGTTTTAATGGTGATTAATAATGGTGAACTACTTAGTCGCTGAAGAACCTGCTTTATAATTGGAAATCAAATGTTAGTTTTCTCTGCTGGTAACATGTTCAAGTTCAGTCAAGGACAATAGAACGAAACGAAACGCTTACAATAGTGGTGCAACGGATCATCATTGATCCGTGGTCGGTTCGGATCACGCCCAATCCAGGGATTGGTTAGTGGGGGGAAAAAAACAAAACAAAAACGCGCATTCACTGTCGATACCAATCTGCCGAATTGGGAGTAAGTCATTGTTTTGCAAGTCACAAGTAAGTCTCAAGTCTTTGCCCTCAAGTCAAGTCCCATGTCAAGACTGACAAGTCCAGAGTCATGTCCCAAGTCAAGACTGACAAGTCCAGAGTCATGTCCCAAGTCAAGACTGACAAATCTCAAGCGATTCACAAGTCCTACACTTTGAGTTTCAAGTCCTTTTGAGTCATTTTAACAACATCGTAGATGATATTATTTCGAGTGACCATCAAAGTAGGAGTCAGGGATTCAGGGAGTGAATCCAGAGTGGTGCAACAGATTTCTGTGTTTGCAATGTGTTACCAGTGAGTTTACGGTCTCATTAACTACGCACCTAGAAACGATAATTAGTCGACGTTAGCTTACTTACCGTTCTCTGTGCAACTTCAGATGTTGAACTAAGTTTGAAGTTGTTGCGTCTTCATCAGTGATCTAATCTTGGACATATTGCAATTAATTTTTTGTTGACCAATTCATAGTTTTTATACCCAAACAACTAGAGGTGCAATGGATCACAAAAGTCATGGATCGGATTGTTTAAAAAATAAATAAAATCAGATAAGTAGAACTTTGTCTTAATTTATTTTATAAAATGCTTTTGCCCATTGAGATATATATATATATATATATATATATATATAACTCAAAATGTCTAATATGGCCGTTAGGATTTAGGAACACAACTTAAAATGCAATATAAGGCAAGATACATAATTATTTTATACATGGGCCATGTATAAAATGACAAGGTATCCTGCCTTACGTTGAATTGCACTTGAAGTTGTGGTCCTAAAATCCAAATGCTTAAAGCTAGTGTTTTATAAAATAATTATAAATGAAGGTTACATTCTATTTATACATTTTTAATAATGAAAAATACATCTAAGTGCAATTTAATGTGTGGATTACAAAGTAGCATAGGTCCACAACAAGAAAAGCAAGCGAGCCAAGCAACAGCTGTCAAACTACTGTTGGTAGCCAGGCAATTGATGCTAATGCTAACAAATAGCTACTAGCCACGAACGCGACTTGTACCGTATCCTGCAATGACGGCGTAATTAACTTGCGGTTTCTTTGCGCGCTAAATTTGCTATTTAATATACTTTCGGCGTGGCATTATGATAATGGTGGTGGAAAATATGTCATTACAATAAAGACGTTGATAATGCAAGCGAAAACGTCAACAGAAAGTAGTCACGCTGGCATTCACGCCACCATGCGGGCCCACCATGCGGGCCCACCATGCGGGCAGAAGTAAAATCCCCCAAGGCTGGTGTCAATGTATTATTTGGTCAGCTTTATTTTGAAGTTTGCCTTAGCGGCTTCCCTGTGTCAGCACAGCTCACACACACTGAGAGGAACTTACTCGTTAATATACATTTTAATATTTTTGTTTTGGTGGAAGAAGTATTTTCAAGTCAACCATGTCAAACTTAGCTGTTCAGATTATAGGAACACAACTTTATGTCACGAGTGGGTTGTTGGACCCCAAAAGAAAAGGGCAGACCCAGCCAGGGCGAAAGTCATTCATTTTTAATGAACCAACAAATAGCGCAAAGCACGTGGACAAAAGGTTGCTCAACAAAAGGAGACTACGACAAAAAGGTGTACATCGTGGGCAAAAACAAGAAAACACAAAATCACGCCGGAGGGCGGACAAAACAAAGAGGAGTGTAGCATACAAAGTTGATTAAAGAAAAACGCTACTTGTCTAATTACTAGTGGTGTCCACAACACCAAGAAAGATTGCCGCTAGAAAGGTAGCAGTATCGAAACGTCAGGTATGGTGAGTAACGTCGCAAAGCAATAACCCGACACTCCTCTCTGTTGCTGCCAGGCTTTTATTTCGGCCTGATTACCTAATGGGCAGCAGGCGTGTCGGCAGTATCCGCCCTCCAGCTGTTTCCCCAGCAACTGCAAAGGAGAAATCAGAAACAGGAAACGGCAGAAAACCAAAACATAACACTTAAAGCCATTAATTCCTTATTTTGCACATGGACCATTTAAAAATAAGAATGTTTCTGCCTCATATTGCACTTAAAGTTTTGTTCCTAAATCCTAAATGGCTATAGTAGACATTTTGATTTTCTTTTGATTTAATGGGAAGAGGCGTTTTACAAAATAAATGAAGGCAAAGTATTACTTATCTTTTTTTTTTTTTGCTGATCTGAAAAACGATCCAATCCATGACTCAAATCCATGATCCGATCCGTGACTTTTGTGATCCGTTGCACCACTAATTATTACATTGTGAGAGAAATTTTGGTCCAGATTTTAGCAAAAATCATGGATGACACACTTTATTTTACGAATGCAGACTGCTTATCGACACCCAATAACTTCTAATTCCAAATCACATTTCTAATAGTTAACAACGGTTATTGAACTAATCACATGAAAGAATAATATTTTAAAAGAGACTTCCAGAAGCTGATGCTTTACTTCTTACAAAAGTCTTATGCGGTGTTCCAGCGTTGGTAAAAGCCTACGTATAGCTATATTGACATTTAGGCTCAGCTCTCCAGTCCAGACCAATTACTCCCTAACCAGTGCTTATGATTTCAATAATGCTGAGTATATCGGTCCCCAACTACTGTCTGTGACTGAACAAAGGAACTAAACAAAAAAGTATTATATTGACTTGATCAAACAGGCGCTGTAAGAAGGCGATTACTGTCGCTACTTTGCACTTTCGGTCTATGGCGGGGGAGGTTTGAAATGTAACTTCCACGATAAACAAGGGGTGATATGATATTGTGATATTTACTCGTGAAGAATATTAGTGCTAGTGGACTCTTTTTTGCAGTTTATTGAATCAGTGCAAAAGATAAGATGTGTGTGTGTGTGTGTGTTCATGACAACATCAAGGAGAATGAAAATGTTTACATCAATTTTGTTAATCCCTGATAGAGTATACAATGAACCCCGTCTTGATCACTAGGGAGACTATCCAGAGGTGAAAATCCACAATTTAGAGACACCATATAAAACACAGTTTTAAAATAGTTTTATCCCTCCTCATATGCCTTAAACAAGGTTAAACTTAAAGGCACAGGTGCTGTTTCAGTATTCAACACAAATATAAGGCGCAATTAAGCGCAGGCACGGCTAAACATATGCTAGCTCAAAACATATGGTAGCATGCTTTCACGCGAAAAAATACGCTAGCATGCATATGCTAGCAAGCATGCTAGCGTGTGTTTTTAAAAAGGCAGTGGAGCAAAACAGAGTTCGGTTGTACTTTATTGAAGTATTTAACAATGTAAACAGTGAGTTCGGTTGTACCTGAAGTATTTAACAATGTACGCACGTTACTTTGCCTCTTTGCCTATGTTACAGTGTTAAGCTCTTAAATGGGATGTCAAGTCATACATGTTTTTTTACAATAATATGTTGTATGCAGCTCCACTAATCTAAACATGGTATTCTGATCAATATTGCATTTGTGGAATTTGAAATAAGCAGCAAAATCCATCCCTGGAGGCGGCCATTCTGCCACTTGCCGTTTACTAAAAACAACATGCTCAGAGCTCAGGTAACGAACAATCACGGCTCAGCATGCAAACGCCACAAGGCCAAACTCAGAAGACAGGTAAGCCGTGATTGGACATTAAAACACCTTAACCTTTTTTTCAGTGCTATGAAGCATGTACATTGTACCTGTGTGCAAGTTACTGAGTACATGGTACGTACTGAAAGGTAATGATATGGTTGTGATATTGGGGCAGAGGTAAGATTCAGCTCTAGGAGTGGAGAATGAGAAACTGAACACCTTTATATTTAAATTGGCACCATGTGTATTATTAATATTTGCAAAGACAGACAACATTGACAATAAACAATCAATAGAAAAAGCAATGGATACATTAGAGCTGGGTATCAATACTAATTTCAGTGCACTGTTGTACAACGCTATAGAGTTTTTGAACAGGGTACGTATTCGGGCATATTTCCGTGGTTTTGTTTTTAGTGAAATAAATTACTAAAAAGTCACATTAATTGATTGGGGGAAAAGCCATATTAACTCTTTGACCGCCATAAACGTTATAAAACGTTTAGTAAAAACCTACGGAGGGGCACCAAGGACGTTAAAAGACGTTCACTATGTTTTTTTTTTTTTTTGGAAACGGGTGGAGGAAAGCCTTGGGCAGCTGTGTATCAAGTATCAAGCAGATCTAGTTAGTTTAATGACTCGTTTTGGCCCCTAGATGGCAGCGATGACTCTCTTTGCACAAGGTTGGGTGGGCCGCCCACCGTGGGCGTCAGTAGAAGACGTGAGGTGGAGCTAGAGTGTTGAGGAGACAATGGCTGATGATGCAACAATGGCAACCGGTTGTAAGCAGCTCACGCTTGAGCATTTTTTTCAAAGACGGAAAGCATCGATCAACACTAAAAAGCGCATTGATGTCGACGATGATGATGACTCCGAGCTTGACGCCAAAGTTGGAAGCCTTGACGCGACCGTTATGATCACGTAGTAAGCCTCACCGGCTAGCACTGCTAACGCCGGAAAACGCGCAGCACAACCGACCGGGTACTTCTGCACAAGCGGAGATTCGATCGGGCGATGGAGAGTTGTCGAAAAGCATCGACCAATGCACATTGATGATGATGATGATGGTGAATCCCGAGGTTGACGCCACAGTTGGACGCGGCCTTTATTCTCACGTCATAAAGCCTCACCGGCTAGCGCTGCTAACGCCGGAGCTGCACAAGCGGACATTCGGTCGGACAATGAAGAGTACCCCGAGTCCAATGCATATTCATCGGAGGAGCGGGTACAGTCTGATCACGGAGAAGACACTGGTTCTGGACTAGGATGCCACCATGAATGGAGTGGATAAGATGGATCAGAACATCTCTTACTACCCGGTATAGCAACTGAAGGACATGAGGAAGCCAGACGTAACACCACCGTAACGTAACCGTAACATGATCCTGATATTAGACTTTATGGCAACACACACTGCAGTATATACTTGCTATTCCCCGGAAAAAACGGCCTGCAAGAAAGTGTAGCTTCTGCACGCGAATAGGCAATCGCAGTGAAACTAATCTGTTGTGCAAATCATGTTGCGTCTCCTTGCACGCAGGGGAGTGTTTCACAAAAAGAAAAACTGTCGTTGAAACATCCACATAATTGTAAATAGCACCACAGTTGCACACATTTGTAAATAGTTTGCCAAATTGTTGTCAAATTGTTACACTGTTGAATGTAAATAAACGTATTTTGCTATCAAAAAACACTTTTTCATTCTTGGTGGTAGTGTTTTATAGAAGTAAAGCACTATTTAGGTGTTTGTGGCATCATTCATGGACAAAAAGAAGTGTAAAATTCACTAGAGTGCATGAAATAATATCGTTTCACTAAAAGCTTGATTTCTCCGTATTTTGGTCCAAAACAAGCGCATTTGGTTGAAACTAACCATTTTCTATTGTTGATTACTAAAGAACGGAATAAGGTGGAAACAAACTTTTTGTTTCTAATGAAAGATGAAAGTTCAATCTTTCATTTGGTAGTACGTGTGTTTCCATAGTCCAAACAGAACATTTTCTGTGGACCTTGAAAGATCAGTCAAAATGCTTAAATCGGCTGGCACTGACAGCATCCCTTTTCTGAAAACGTCTGGCAGTCAAAGAGTTAAAAATTCACGGTTTCATGAAATGTTATTGGGCTTATTTTTCAGACCAAGGAAGGTTCAGTTTTGGGTCAAACTACGGGCACAGTCTCCAGCTGCACCTGTTTTGCATAATAGCAGGTCCATTTAACTAATCTGCCCCCCAAAACGTATAAATATGTTCTATTTCAATTATTAGATGTATCCCAAAAACATATGTATACGTTTTTTGTTCTTTTTTTATGCTCGAGCATACGGAAGGCTTTGATGCAGCCTCTGAACTGAAGAGAAAGCTTAAAGCAATGATAACTATTACAAAAACGGCCAGCAGAGTATAAGAGATCAACCAGGGCCATGTTGCAAAAACCTTTTCCCCCCAGTGTTTTAAACAGATTTGTGAAAAATGATGAAACTTAGCTATATTCTAATGCCAATTGCTACAAAACGCAAACAAATAGAAATATACTTTTCTCCTGATGAAAGAAGATACTTTCTTTTGATATGTTCCATGTTTTTTTTATAGCACTAGAACACAATATACTGTGGGGCTTGCAAAATCTGTCAAAATCCAGTAAAACAGCCAGGAGCGAAGGGGGTTGCTTCAGTGAAAATGACTGCGAGTGAATAAGTTAATAATCCGGTATGTACACATGATCAAACAATCAAGACAAATAATAAAGAAATAACACAAGCTGCATTATAATTATCAGTGTCTCACTGTTAAGTGTTCAGATATTGTCTAAAAATCTAAAATACAAAAAAAATCTAAAAATAGAATATTTGTTTTAAGGGTTTAACTAATATCAAAAAGACAAAATAATGACCCAGAAACTGGTCTCTAAAGCATTTCAATTACATTCCAACGCCACATGGTAATACACAATCAGTAACTTTAATCGCATAACACACACCCACGACTAACCATAACGAACAGCCAGGTAGCGGCTACGCTAGGCTACATTTTTTTTCTCTCTTTCTTTTTAAAGAGCTCAGTATTGTTCATTTGGAAATGTCATCATCATTGCTCTTTATTATATATATATATATATATATATATATATATATTATTATTTTTTGTATGTGGGTGAGTATGTGTATGTGCGTGCATGCGTGTATTTGTTAGCTCACCAAAAACCTTAGAAAAAATCCCATACCGTTCACCTAAACCGAACACCGCCGTCAGGAGACCCGAGGGGACCCGAGGGGAGCCGAGGGGACCAAAGAAAACCAAGGAAGGTGAAATCCAGCACCGACCAGACACCACCCACCGGGCCACCCACCAGAATTCTTCCCCAACCCAAGAAACATCTAAATTCCAACAAATCCCAAAAAATAATAAAAAATCAGGGAGACCGAAAGAGAGACTGAGGAAAGGAAGGAAGGACAGACAAAGCCGAGTGAGAGCCACAGACACCAGCCTCCACCGATTCAATGACCTGAGGAGGAAGCAGATTGTGTCTGAGTTTCGGTAGATGCTGGTGTGGTGGATCTGGCATGCATGAAAATCTCCACCAAAGAGGGGAGCCGTCGACCCCTGCCAGGACAGAGCAAGCGCAACACCTCAGGGCCCCCCAGGCCGCGGCAGCGCCAAAGGACGACCCTCCGCTAGGCTACATTCTAACAACAGGAGGGAAAGCACAACTCACCAATTCCGTAATTTAATCGCTTACTTGGCTCCGCATACGGGGGGGGGGGGGTCTCTCCAGCACACCCTCCAAGGACTCCAGAAAGAGTGGGTACTCCGAGCTGAACAACAGTCAGGACCCGTCCCCCCCATCCGAAGACTGAGGGAGGCTACCCTCTCGTTCACCGGGGTAAACCCCATCGTACAGGCACCTAGCCGAGGGGCAATGAGTATGCTCACACCTGACTAGACTTAGTCGAGCCTTAAAACAAGGAACTGATTACCAATTGCCCACAGGTGTGTACCTCCGTGCTCAGCTGCCCCACCTATGGGCCACCAACAAATCATATGGAAAGGTTGCAGGAAAAAAACCCATAACTAAGACAGAACATAACACCTTAAATCATTTGCTCCCAAAAATGTATGAATACGTTCTATTTTAAATGTTTTAAGTGAGATTTTATACTTTTTAATTTATTTATACGTATTTAGATGTTTTTTTGTATTATTATTTTTTATGTTAGAGCATACAGAAGGCATTGATGCAGCCTCTCAACTGCACAAAACTGCTGAAGCAATGGTAGTTATTACAAAAACGGTAGAAGAGATGAACCAGGGCCATGTTGAAAACAAGCTGATTTGCTCACAGTTCTAAGCAGATTTGTGAATGATAAAACTTATCTATTTTCTAATGCTAATTGCTGCAAAACGGAAACAGATAGAAATATACTTTTTTTTCCTAATGAAAGAAAAGACTCTCCGTGTTGTTGTTTTTTGTCTTTTTTTTTTAAAGAGCTCAGTATTGTTCATTCGGTAATGTCATCATCATTGCTCTTTTTTTTTGTTTTTGTTTTTTTTAATACATATATATACATATATTTTTTTTTGTATGTGGGTGAGTATGTGTATGTGCGTGCGTGCGTGCGTGCGTGCGTGCGTGCGTGCATTTGTTAGCTCACCCAAAACCTATTAGAAAAAATCCCATACCGTTCACCTAAACCGAACACCGCCGTCAGGAGACCCGAGGGGACCAAAGAAAACAAAGGAAAGTGAAATCCAGCACCGACCAGACACCACCCACCGGGCCACCCACCAGAATTCTTCCCCAACCCCAGAAACATCTAAATTCCAACAAATCCCCCCCGAAAAAGATCAGGGAGACCTCAAGAGACCGAAGGAGAGACTGAGGAAAGGAAGGAAGGACAGACAAAGCCGAGTGAGAGCCACAGACACCAGCCTCCACCGATTCAATGGCCTGAGGAGGAAGCAGATTGTGTCTGAGTTTCGATAGATGCTGGTGTGGTGGATCTGGCATGCATGAAAATCTCCACCAAAGAGGGGAGCCGTCGACCCCTGCCAGGACAGAGCAAGCGCAACACCTCAGGGCCCCCCAGGTCGCGGCAGCGCCAAAGGACGACCCCCGGGCCCCGCCAGGGCCACCGGCCGGAGAGCAAACCCAGGAGCAGGAGCGCCCCCCACCCCAACACGGCCCGCGCCCCCGACCCAACGCAGCAGGACGGGGCACTGCAGGCCCGCCAGGCACCCCACCGGCCCCCAACCCCCGCCCCCCCCCACGACCCCCCGCCCCCCATCCACCCCAACCCAGCCCCAGCCGCCCCCAGGTCCCCAAGCCCCCAGACACCCCCCACCCTGCACCCCCCCCAACCCCCGCCCCCCACGACCCCCCGCCCCCCCCCCACGACCCCCCGCCCCCCATCCACCGCAACCCAGCCCCAGCCGCCCCCAGGTCCCCAAGCCCCCAGACACCCCCCACCCTGCACCCCCCCCCCAACAAAGCCGCCCCACCCCGACCAACCGGCAGCCCCCCAACCCCGGGACCCCCCGCACCCAGGCACCGGCGCCAAAGAGGGGCCGGACAGCGGAGCGGAGAGGGCAGCCGCGCCCACCCCACCCCCCGCCGCGTGGAGGGACGGAACACCAGGGGCAGAAGGGGAGATGGGGGCACTGGAGGACGGCCGACACCCCCGAACCCCAGGCCCAGCGGGGGAAGGCCCCGGTCGTCACCCCAGCGTTCTTTGTGAAAGTTAACCCCTGTTACTGAGTCCGCCAGCTCGCCGACTGGCGAACTCTACCCCTAAACCGTGAATGTGACCCCACCCAGTGTATATACAAGTGTGTGTGTGTGTGTGTGTGTGTGGTGCATTAAAATTAGGAGCAGGTGAACCAGAGCCGAGGGAAATTATATTCCCACGCTCCGATCCACCCGCCTCCCAAGCATGTCACTGAGTGTATGTGGTGCATTAAAAAAATAAAAATAGGGGGGGACATGGACAGGGGACCGCAGCACTGCTCTATACCGCGGTCCCCAACCGATGGCACCCCCACAAGCCCCCCCCCCAGTTGTGTGGTGCATTAAAATTGGAGGGGAGTTGTTGGGTGAAGACGGTGTTTCCACCCTACCCCACCCCCCCATATGTGCCCTATATGTCTATAAAAGTGTATTGTGCAAACCTAGTGTAGTGTAGTGAGTTAAGAGCACTCTCCGTGTTTTTATAGCAATATAACAAAATATTCTGTGGGCCTTGCAAAATCAGTCAAAATCCAGTAAAAAATTCGAGAGCGGAGGGGGTTGTTTCAGTCAAAATGGCTGGGAGTGAATGAATTAAGACATTCCATCAGAATCTTTTTTTAATCTATATTTACAATTATTGAATTAGAATTATGACAATATTTTCATCGCATCCTTGCTGATGTCAATCACGTAAGTGATTATATCATGTCTTACTTTCCTTAATAAACAAAATAATTTAACCGGTTACTGCCTCCGCAAAATTGTATTTGGAATGTAATGTTTGTGGAGTTATTATATTTAAGAATTGATGTTAAATAATTTATATCAGATTGAAGTGAAGTGGATCGAATCTAATCTGAAAAAAATCTAAATCAGCCCTGGTAACGAAAGTCTGCTAACAATGCTAAAATATTAATGCTATCATAAACATGCTGATATAAATTAGCATTGATTGTTAATGTAATTACTAACAACTCCTACTTTAACAGACCCAGATCAACAACACAAACAAACAGGGGATACAACAATGCTGTATACAATATTAAACTGTACTCTGAACCCTGTTCTGTGGGAACAACTGTTGCTGGAGTCTGTCGGAGTAAATCTGGGACCTTCTCTGGCTTTTCCTTTTTTAATTGGGCTGCAGATGTACAGTATTAAAGTTTTTTTTTTTTTTAACTCACACACAGGAGTTTATGTTCCTGCAATGTATGTAAAGAAGATACATATACACTATATAGTGAGGTATAAAGGAGGAGCCGTGATACAGAGTGGGAATACAGTTTGTGTCTTCTATGTAAATTTACAGCATCAAATGACTTTAGTCGCAGTGATAGATGAGATTAGAAAGATGAGTTTGACTGTGTGCTCTTGCCACTAGTCAACGGAAGTTGACTCGGCACCGCCAATTGGCAACAAAAGTACACAGAAGACTATTGCGAACAGTATGAACACCCCAGTCCTGTGACTCATTCATGGTTTGCTAATTTGAATACAATCTCCTTTAGTCACTCTCTTGACATCTTGACGATCAGTTAAGGAGAGGACTTTGTAGTATTGATCTGGACAGGTCATTAGATCTATGGAGGACCAAAACTGCCCAAATAAAAAATAAATAAATGACTTAATTAATTAATTAAGTCAAAATAAAAACTGATATAAAAAATATAATTCAAAAATTAACTACAAAAATAAATAGAAATGGAAATAAAAGCATATATATATATATATATATATATATATATATATATAGATAGATAGATAGATAGATAGATAGATAGATAGATAGAAAGATAAAAGTACAAATAAAAATAAACGAGATTCAAAAAATAAATGCCGAAATAAATACAAAAATAGAATTAAATCAAACAATCAATAAATAAAAAATGCTCTGCTTTCACATTTATTTATTTCATGCTACAGTCAGGTCGAAATGTTATTTAAATGAGGGAGCGGTCCATTTATTTCGACATTTATTTATATTTTTAATCTCGTTTTTTTTATTTTATTTTTTATTTTTTACTTTATTTATTTAGGGATATATATATTTATTTATTTATATTTGTTGTTTGTATTTCCATTTATAATTATTTAGTCATTTATTTATTTTTAATTTTGGCAGTTTTGGCATATAGACCATCTTAAATATGGTGGACCTTTTTTTCTTGCAGTTGAAACTGTGAAAACTATTAAATAAATTTGCCTTTTTTATTGTTTGCCCATGTAAAGTATGACGTCCTATTTGAACCAAAACACCCCTCAAGGATAGGAACAGAGTGCCGTTAACGTTTATGTAAAAAATACATTGACTGCATTGAGATGTCGTTAAAGCTGTGGAGATAATTGTATGTTACTAGTAATGGACATTGTGAGAGTCTTGGTCTTATAATAAAACGGAACATTGTGCAATTTGTTTAGACATTCTCCTCAATGTCCCTCCAAAAAGTTACTTGAATTTGTATTGGTTAAGGATTATAAAAAAACAGCCTTCAGTTTAGCATGAATCAGGTTTATGTTGGCATGAAAACATGCCTGTTTTTTAATTTTTGTGTGTGAAATGCAGCTTATGCATTATCAATAAATAGCCTGGGCATGGTGCGTATTATCTACCCCCATCCCCCCCACCCCCCAGCCGCCCCCTGTCGATGATGGGGAGAGGTGGGGGGTGGGGGGCTGAGGTGACAAAGCTGTGATGGGAACCATACAAGACAAACCATCATTGGTGCCTAATCCACACACAGGAGAGAGTGAATGTGAATGGTTGCTAGGCAACAGCACCAGCCAGATTTGCTGCCTTTTGCAGTCAGAGGAGGACACTGCTTTTTGTATGTGTGCAATTCTCTGCAAATATTTTGCTCCAACAATATTTAGTATTGTGTACAAGAAGTAGATGCTTGTTAATATACTATTTCCGCAAAACCTCTTGGTTATGTTCGGGTAGCTTATTATACAAAAATGCATATTAATATAGGTATGGTAATGGTATCAAGCAGTGGCATGTGTCATCACCCCCCCAAGGCATATTACCTATGCACAAGAAGAGCTCAGGAACAGTACTGCATACTATCCTTGCTCTCTGAGTGCCATTGTTCCTTTATGCCAGAAGCTGTAAAAGGAGTTGCGCACAATTAATTTTGTCATTTTATATCGTCATGGCTGTGTATGATTGTATTGCCACACACAACTACTGATCCAGGTATGACTTAAATGTATCATTGTTCCATAAGCAATTAAGAGCTCATGGAGGCAGTGAAACGACTATTTACTAGGGATGGACGAGTACCGATACCAGGTATCCGTATCGTATCATGGTATTGGTACTCGTGACGGATATCAATACTGGTATCAGCCCCCGCTCTCGTGGCCATTTTTCAGTCAGGAACTGTGAGAGACACTGGGCGAAACGAAAGTTTTGTTCCATCTCGTTGGTTTTCTGTGTGTCTCCTTATGAGGTAACACTTGTTAATTTCATTACTTCCGGCAGCGTCATTTCGGTGTGCGTTACTGAGAATAAGTACTCTTGTTGTGAGTATTATCACCCTATATCTGTGGTTCATATAAGTTTGTAGCTCACATAATTTCGCCGTGTTAAATTGCTTCGTTTATGTTTGTTGCATGCTTAATTGCCTTGTTAACGTCGTCTGAGCTGCGGTGCTAAAAATAGAATGGTGCAGTTAACGGACCTCGCAGACGCTAATTATACCTCTTATATATACTACATTATATTTGGAATGTGCCTTTCTCTTAAAAATGAACGGAGAACATGAAACAGGAAATAGAAATACAGAGCAGCCTTTAAAATTAAAAGCATGGATTTCAAAAAGTTTCAATTGAATATCACACACGACAGCTTGAGGAATTCTTAACATGGTAGATATCACTAAATTACTTGAAGCCCTGTTGTGTTGAATTGAATTCTTTGCACTTCACTGTATTCCTTAAAATAAGTTTGCAACCACATATTTTGATTGGGACTTTTTTTTCTGGCCACGGGATTATTATTATTTTTTTAATCTTATTTATGGATTTCTAAAAATGTATTTTTGTGTGCTCTACGCAAAATGACTTTTATGAGCAAATTAGAAAAATATAATTGCCATTAATTTCATTCAATTTAAAGGAAATTTGCTGTACTTGGGATATTCAGTGTTCCCTCGTTTCTCACGGGTGTTCCAAAAACTACCGCGCTAAGGGAAATCCGTTAATTATGTTTTTTCGCTTTGGTATGATTTTTAGTTTATTATGAATGCTTTTTCATTCATCATATGCTGTTTCTTTAATTTACAGTCATGTTTTACCATAAATTTTTTCATTTACTTATACAGCACAGTATATATTTTCTTGTTTATTCTTAATATTTTTTCGTTCATACTATATTTTTTTCATTTATTATATCTGTTTTAAGGCTAACACCACACACTTTATACATGCACTTTCCTTGATAGGCGTTCTCACATACTGTATCTCTTATTTAAATACAGAAGGCCTATACACTCTGTCTCCAAATATTTATAGATTTTAAAATAATAACAACAACAATAAAATAGAATTGAACTAATATCCAAAACATTTACTTGAGAAAAAAAATATATAAGGGCGATCGATCAATTTTTTTCCAGGTCGGTATCTTTTTATAAAAAATAAAATAAAAATAGTTATAAAAAAAAAACACACATACAACAAAAAACAGCTAAATTTTAATGACTATGATGATGCGAGGCTGAGAAATCCATTTTGACCGTGAGGCTTGGCAGCGCATTGCTGCCTGGTAGCCGCCGCCTGCCTGACAAGCTGGTCAGCAGTCGATCCGCAGCGCATACCCAGCTGGTGTAATATGAACAAGCTGGAAATGGTAACAAATCGGCGGAGTGGATCCGCAATGCACACAAGCATGCACGCATGCAGTGTAATCTAGGGGTGAGCCCTGTCACTGGATAAACAGTATATTTTAGAAATGGATAAAACAGGTCAAATATCACGGACAACACATTTCCCTATAGGTTGTATTGTGTTCATGTTGCCGTTATATTTTCTGTTTTTTACAACCATATTTTGCCACCTAAAATTATTTTACCTTTTTTTTCCCCTCCAACTTTCCATCTGGGTTTGCTTTCTATTAAGTGACAATATGAAAGTTTTTCTTGATATGCTCCATGAGCTGGCTAATATAACAATTTGCAGTTTGGGCTCATTTCAAATGAGAGCAAAATAAATTGTGTGCTGTACTATTTAGAGCTGTTGTTTTTGCCCCCACTTTCAACACTATAACTACGTATGTCTGGCTTCATAAAGACCTGTTGAAGTTGGCATTGCCTCGTTCTTAGGTTTCAATGATTAATTATTGTAGATATGGCAGGATTGTATACCAATGTCAACCAATGGGCAGTGATAGCTAAGCTGATACAAATGTGGCACATGATGAAGTCATAGTCACGTCGTCAAGCCCATGAGGTCCTAGGCACAGCAACATAACATAAAAAAATGAACTTAAAAAAAGTACATCTATTTAATAATTTGAGCTTTTTTCCATTAAGAAATACTAGTGTTGAGTTCTTTATCTGTAAGTCATAAAAAAATAATTTAGAGGGTGGGGACAATATTCCGAGAATTTTTTTTTGCAAATCTGCCAGTTTATAAAGGGACTTTATAAAGCCGCAAATTTGTGAATTTTTTTCTCTGTGTATTGTCCCTGCTCCCCCAAAAAAATATATATTTATACCTGGCCCTAATACTTCCTCGTACATTTGCAAAAACCCATCTTGGCTTAAATGAAAATAATGTTAGGATCTCACCAAGAGAAAGATCATCTTGGAATTTGCAACTGGAAGACATCAAATGATGTAGAGCATGGTTATGTCCCTTTAAATTCTGTGTTGTTGATAAGTGTAAAGAAATTAATTTCAAAATGTATGCTTGTAATGTCGCAATTTCTAATTTTGCTGATCTTGATGTTGTCATGTCTGGGAAGATCTGGTTTTGGTTGAGGGTCCCGATTGGTCCTGAGTGGGTTCCAGCCCTTCCGGGTTGACCAATCCGGGCCCTCAGCCACTTATGCCTGGCCCCAGGTGTGGCTAGTTACCCAATTAGTGTGAGTGTATTTAATTCCCGGGTGGTGATCAGTCGGCGTGGGATCATTGCCGCTTGTCACGGTCAACACCGGAGTTCTGGCTGTCATTTTGATTTTGTATCTTTTCAGTTTGTTGTTTAGTTAGCATTAACCAGTACCCTGGTTAGTGTTTTCTGTAAAATAAAGCATGCCAGTTTCGCACTCCTGCTGTGGTTCTCCTGACTCCCTGCATTTTGGGTCCTCCACTTCACACGCCGACAGACACCACGCCGCTCCGTGACCACACCGTGACAGATGTAAAATGGTCTTTTTGCAACATAGAACCAGAAACCATAATTATTTTATTTTGTCAATGCTGTGTTTCATCTAAATTTTGGAATGATGTTAGAGAATGTATATATTTTTTTATACTAGTCATCATATTATACTTAAGGCCAATGTTATGATATCTGGTTTTGAAGCTGAAAAAATCTTATAACTCATGTAAATTCTAGAACTGTCACAATTAATCGATTAATTGTCAAGTATTCGACTTATCAAATTAATTGACAGCTATTTTAATAATTGAGTAATCGTTTGGAGCCATTTTTTATTTAAAATTTTCCAACCCCCACACCCCCCTTTAATTTTTTTTTTTAAAGAAATCACTATACGAATACAAAGTATGAAATTAACAACAATTACCAATCACTATTTAAAAATAAAATAAAATAAACATGTCGCGTGTCAATGTAAAATTAGTTTGGTGTCACTCACTTGTGGATCATAAGGTTTGGAGACGCAACAAATATCTAAACTGAGACAACCTCCCCCCCAAGTAGATTTCAAATGCACTGATATGAAAAAGTTACATATGCATATTTGTAAATAATTACAGCTGAGCGAAGTGACTCCAATAGACTCACACTCACAGTATGGTAAACAAGGAAGGAACCATTTCACTCATTGATGTTGGGGCACAGATCTGTCACAAATGATGAACAGATGCCCATTTCGCTGACGGATTGACGATTACAATGCGGGTTGGCTTGAAATAACGACGGATTGACGATGACTGAAGGGGGTCCCGACCAGAAGTGGCAAATCCAGGTCCAGAAAGTAAAAACCCTGCCACAGTTTGGCTTTAGCCCCATGTGCTAGCTAGCTAGCTCCCTAGCAGATAAATGAGCTCCAGGGGAACTAGCTAGGGAGCTCGCTAGCTAGCGCATGGGGCTATAGCCAAACTGTGGCAGGGTTTTTACTTTCTCGACTTGGACAAGCCCACCTCTACTTGAAATATAACAATATACTCCTATATCTTTCCTTCTCTGCATTGACTTCTTATTGTTTGGACAGGGAGTAGCTCAGTTCCATTCCACTCTATTTTCACCGTATGTTGCTGATTCTGACTTCTAGAATCAATAACTCAGAAGTGAGGTATTGTTGAATAACTCATCTTTCATGCACAATGACAATGAGCTTAAGCCTCATTTGCATCAAAATGAGATGTCCTCTAAAGCAAATAGATAACATTTGTGTCTGTGCAGCCAGCTGTGATGTTAGGAAAGTAGACAGGGACTGTTTGCACTGACAAGGAATAAGATTTTTTTTTTTCTAAACTTGATTCCTTTGGAGTGTAGACACCAACAAGCTGTGAATGTGTCAAGAAATTTTGTGCATTGTTTGATTCATGGAAAAGTGGTTAGCACTGCTGTCTGGGTTTGAATTGATGTCGATTTTATTTTTTTTCTATGTGGATGTTACATTTTTAAGCAGTGTATTAAAAAATTGAAAATTGAAAATTATTTGGGTGAATGTTATTTGATATTCAGTCTTAAGTAAAATGCTACCATTTTTATTGCTACTAAGCACAAAGCACACATTGGGAATTTGTTAGTCTGTGGTTCAATGTAGTGGTCACTAGGGGTGTGTCAAACAATCGATTCTTATAAGAATCGCGCTTTTCATTTAGTACGATTCAGAATCGATTTTAAATGCCCCAAAATCAAAATTATTTTATCCTGTCTTCCCTTTGTTTGTGTGTGCCTTTTATTGGGAGCACTGTTCATGTTGTACAATTTGGCCACTGAGGGGCAGTGTGGTTCCACATGGTCTGATACACTGTTAAGTTGTAGCCACATTAGAGAGTAGAAGGAAAAAGTCACGCTCAAGTTATGCCAATAAAAGTTTATTTTTTCAGCGTGGAGCCGTTCTTTTGAGTGATAAAAGTGCCGCGAGTAGAGCACTAATTAGCATTAGCAAGTCAGAATGGAGATCATTACGATTCCTTGAAAATCTATAAATTGAAGCAAAAATCATTGTCAATCAAATCGTTTTGAATCAAAAATCGATTCTGAATCGAATCACACACCCAAAAATCGGAATCGAATCGTGAGACATTCACAGATTCGCACCCCTAGTGGTCACTATTGAATATTTTTAGAATCGATTAATCAGATTCATTTTAATTTTGCATTAAAGGGTATTACAAAAGCATTTTTTCCCTGATTATTGTTTGACTAGTGATTGGTGTTTATTTCATACTTTCGTACTTCGTATTGATGTTTTACTATATGGAGGACCAAAACTGCCAAAATTAGAAATGAATAAATGACTAAATATGAGATGCAGAGTGTTTTTTATTTATTGATTGATATTTAATTATATTTATTTTTGTATTTATTTTGACTTTTTTTTTTATCTTGTGTGTATGTATATGTATATATATATATATATATATATATATATATATATATATATATATATATATATATATATATGTATATATAGTTTTTATTTGCATTTATATTTATTTTCTTGTACGTTTATTTTTATTTTATTTTTAATCTTGGCAGTTTTGGTCCTCCATAGTACTATATTTGTTAGTATGTTATCAGTTCGGTCATTGTTTTCCTAAGTTTGCAAATTTCTTATTCTGATTAAACAGAAGATAATTGGTCTTCTTTCATTACTGCAGATATGCGGAAATCAGAGGATTTGGACAATTTTGAAAAAAATGGCTCCAAATAATTACTCAAATAGTTGTCGATTAATTTGATAATCGATTACTTGTCGATTTAATCAATTAATTTTGACAGCTCTAGTTGTATGTGTTTTTTACTATAACCCAAACACTTAACAGTATTTAATGTTTACTCTGAGGTGAGAGGCTGTTTTCATTACTCGGTTGTTGTTGGCTAGTTAGGAAGATTATTTGCCTGGAACACGTCACGTGGGTGGTGTTCATGAGGCATCCAAGCCACCTTAATTGGCTCCTATTGATGCGGAGGAGCAGCATCTATATTCTCAGAGCAAGTGTTTTTAGTAGACAACAAAATTGCACTCCACGACGTTCCAAAATTTTGACGGCAGTGTTAAGAGTAGTGGTTGTGTTAGTTTAATAATTTGTCTCCACTCACTGTTTTAGAACAATCAAGAAATTGTGGTGAGGGCAATCATGTAGCGAGTGTTGGTTTGGGAATAAAGGTGAACAGATGGGTTTAGTTTTAGCAAATACCATTTTCAGTAAGGTCCTTTGTACTTAAGCCTACGAGGATGGTGGAAAATTCCACTAGTCGGATATACAAAAGGTTACCACCCCAAATTGTTCCTGGGAATGAGACAGACTTTGTAATGGCAGCACAATTGCACCTGTGCTCAAGCAGCATTTCCTTTCATCTGAGGTGTTATCTAACTTCTTTGAGGATACCTTCTTCTTGAGGGTACACTACTTCTGAATTTGCTGCCGAAAGCAAAAATACATGTTTTAGTTCAAAAAGCAGTGGTAATCATTTTAGAAAGAGCATAAATACACATTACATACAGTAGTGGATGTACTGGATGTGAAGTGACTGGACTGGTCGCCGTGACTGGACAGGACGTGACTGGACTGGTCACCGTGACTGGACAGGACATGACTGGACTAGTCGCCGTAACTGGACAGGACGTGACTGGACTGGTCGCTAAAACATTGAACACACAAACAAAAAGAAACATGAACACACAAAATCAAACAAAAACCCAACCACACAGAACCGAAACATGACAATGTGTATCACTATATGTCAACCAAGTGACTAACGGACTCAAAAGAAAACATGGCATGTCTAAAAGCACTGTATTTGGCAGTACAATGCCATAGCTATTTATGTAAGAGCTAGTGATTTTGGTTATCAAGAAAGTGACGGAAAAAGGTCAGGCATAAATGAAACTTTTATGGGCCATATTTGTTGTCATTGTTACATTTGTCCAAACAAATTTACCTTTTTTTGTACTAACTAGGCATTTAACTCATTCACTCAGCCATTTACACGGAAGCAACCCCCTTCACTTCCGGCTGTTTTACTGGATTTTTTTTCTGTGATTTTGCAAGGCCCACAGAATATTGTGTTCTATTGCTATATCACGGAACCTACCAAAAGAAAGATTAGAGTCTCTTCTTTCATCAGGAAAAAAGTATATTTCTATCTGTTTCCGTTTTGCAGCAATTAGCAATAGAATATAGCCAAGTTTCATCATTATTCACAAATCTGTTTCAAACAGTGGGGCAAAGAGCTTGTTGCAACATAGCCCTGGTTGAGCTCTTTTACTCTGCTGCCACCTGATGACCGTTTTTGTAATAACTACCATTGCATCAAGCATTCTTTTCAGTTCAGAGAATGCATCAAAGCCTTCTGTATGATCTAGCATAAAAAAACATTTAAATATGTCTTTGGGAGCATGGTAATATTTAAAGTAGAACGTATTTATGGGAGCAAATGAGTTAAAATCAACACAACAATGAATAAACAAGGGTAGTGTTTTTTTTAAAATTATCTTTGTAATTGAATCTACAGTAAATTGCTGATAGGTGTGATGTGAATGTGAATATATATTTGTCTGTATTTAGACTGTAATTGGTGAACTCCAGTTATCTGTGAACCAAATAAGGACAAGCGGTAAAGAAAATCGATGGATGGATGAATAAATCCTTGATTAAACTCCCTCAATTACGTTAACTCAGATGAAAATACGATTGCGACAATATAGAGTAAAGTAAATAGAGTAAGGCTGTTTGTGATTTAGAAATATGGTGTACGACACTTAGCCCACTGTAAGGGTTGTAAAGATAGGGTGAGTGTTCCTAAAAATAAAAAAAAATAAAAAAAACGAATCCACAAGTGCTCGCTTATCTTTAACTCACTGAGGTTGATCTTGAAAAAGAAAAACACATATTTTCGCAAACCCCCTACAATGTGCTAATGTGCCCTTCAGTGTTTCAACTAAGATTCACACAATGCGTGAGTGTTGTCCATTCTTCACAAGCAAATTAATTATTGTGAATGATATTGTGGATTAAATGCCTTTTGAATACTTTTTAAGGATCTGAAGGAACCCTGCTGTACTAGCAGAGTGAAATGAGACATTTTATCTCCTTCAGAATCTCGTTGTTCATCTGTGTACAAGGCTGGAATGGATGTTTGTGTTGGAGAGGCTAGGTTTGGACTGTATAGGTTTGATTCAAATAAGAGTATTTCTTTTTTCACCCTGGGGTGTCGGTCAGAACACAAAGGAACATTGGAGCGAAGATGTGGATTGGCAGCTTTAATCCAGGAACATCAGCAAGAGGCGGTTACAGTAGTTGCACTTTAGTGTACAGGCATACATGCATGGGCTGCTATGATGCAGGCACTGTGGCTAACTATGAATGCTTGTAATCCTGTGTCCTGTGTATGCATGGTCTGATCATCTATGTGTGTGTGAAAGCATGTGGAAGCGTGAATGTGTGTGTGTGTGTGTGTGTGGTTGAATGTATGTATGGTTCAATGTGTGGTTCTGCAATAAACAGAAAAACAATACAGCGTATGAGTGTGAATACTTGACTCCTAATAAATGTTGGAAAACAATCCAATAGTTTTCCGCGTGTTCGTAATGTTGTTTTCAGAATCAGAGTTGAGATCGGTGAACAGTTCCTTCGAAGGTTTTATTTTATTCAGAAATTTCTGGACAGCGCACATGTTGTAACCATACGCCATTAATTCCCCATGTGTCTGTGTAGTTCCTCCCACTTGCAGTCACCATTATACTTTCAGCATCCCAAAAAAGACGGCTAATTAAGTGATAAAATGTGGAAGGAAGAATCTTCAAACGTTTGGTCACCTTATTATCCTCACCAAGCTTTACTGAGGAAATTAAAACAGTTATGACTAAATCCAAACAGTTATTATTAAATTGAAACAGAAGATTCTCTTCATAAACAAATACAGTAATGCATTACTTAACAGCACACATTGATTGGCTAAATAACTGGGCTGCAACATTACTAATTTTACATGAACAAGCACTATGTTAGCTGTGCACATGAATGGCTATAAGCACACACAAAAGTTGTACAACATACTAAACATGAGCTAATTACTCAAAAGTATGGCGCACGTAACAAATCACTAAACATTATTGTGGCCAACTACGGCCGTGGACGTCGCGTAATGGCGCCGCGCATTGAGAGCATAATGTCCCAAACTGACGGCAGACATTACGTGCAAAGTGGGACAGAACATGCAAATAAGCACACAAAACTCTAGTGCACTTCTCTACTAATGTCTAACACAGAGAAAATAACACATTTATGTAGTTAAATGGTGTTTAAGACACCTAATTAGTTACGTAGCGAACTTCAAAGAAGTACTCAACGTGCTGTCAATCAAATCGGCGTCGGAGCTTAATAAGGCACACAAATAAACACGATACAAAGTAAACTAAAACACTACTTAGTGTACTCATTTTTGGTCAAAGACGCACACGATCACCACAGCTCGCAACACATTCTGTGATGGTGGCGTCCAACTGCACAATAACCGCTGCGCAATAAGTAATGGACCCAGAATGCAATGCGCGAATCACAGAAGTAAATATAATGACGGCACTCTATTCTTAACATAGAATATGGAAAATAGACACATATAATAATGATGACTATTATTATTTGGAACCTTTCCAACAGTAAAGCCTGGCACACCGGAAGATCTGGGTTCAAACCCCGCTTGGACAACTCTTTAGTACAAATGCAATAATGAACACTAATCATTGTCAAATTATTTCACTATTAATACTTTATAATTTTCACATAATTTAACTTTCGATTTACTTCATAAGAATGCAGCTTCGTATTCAGCTATTAGCATTTTGCTTTTCAGCATTCCCACGCAATGTGTGTGACTTACAGAAATGGCTCCTCCAACACCAAAACCGATGCGTTGTCTAGGATCCATGATCCTGCTGTGGAGGACACCAGCAACGAGACCATTGTTCCAAGTGACCGGGTGGTGGGAGCGTTACGGTGGGAGATAGAAAGAAAAGTCCAAGAAACCCGCCACCACGCTCAAGTTTCAGACGGAGGTCCGGAAGGGAGATTGTTCGTCCCCGACCATCTGCGTACTGAGGTGCTTCAATGGGGACATGCTTCACGGGTCGCTTGCCACTCCGGAGTGAGATGCACTCATTTACTCATCTCTCAGAAGTTTGGGTGGCCTAGAATGCGGAGGGACATCGTCAAGTTCATCAGTGCCTGCTTAGTTTGTGCCTGCAGTAAGGCTTCCCATCGACATCCAGCAGGATTGCTACGACCTTTACCCATTCCGTCACATCTGTGGTCACTTTTTTGGCCTCCCTGCTTCCCAAGGAAACACAGTAATACTGACTGTAGTGGACCGTTTGTTTCTAAAATGACTCATCACGCTGCCAAAGCTCCCATCCGCCCTTGAGACTGCTAACTTGTTAACCTGCCATGTTTTCCGAGTCCACGGAATCCCCATGGACATTGTCTCGAACCGAGGCCCCTAGTTCATATCCTGTGTGGACGAAATTTTGTGCAGCCTTGGGAGCCACAGCGAGCCTTTCTTCGGGTTATCACCCACAAACAAATGGACAGGCAGAAAGGGTCAATCAAGACTTGGAGGCTACTCTTTGCTGTGTCTGTCACCGTCACCCTACGTCTTAGTCCACTTACCTACCATGGGTGGAATATGCCCACAATTCACTCGTCTCCTCTGCCACAGACCGCTCCCCCTTCATGTCAGCTTATGGATACCAGTCCCCCTTGTTTCCTTCGCAGGAAGGAGAAGTGGCCATCCCTCAATACAGCATCAGCTTTGGAGAGATCAGGGCGGCACTTTCACGCACCGCTGACCGCAAATTAACAGATCGCTAATTGTCGGCGGCTACCTGCTCCCGACTACCACCCGAAGTGTGGCTTTCCACAAGGAATATGCATCTGGCTGGGGGGGTCCAGGAAGATGGATCCCCGTTTCATTGGTCCATTCGAAATTGAGTCCGTGGTCAATAGTCTCTTGTCAAATCCAAGCTCCCACAGACTCTCAAATTTCATTCGGTATTTCACGTTCCTCTGATCAAGCCAGTTGTCTCCAGTCCACTGAGCCCGCCGACGGGTGCCTCCTCCTCCTCCTCCTCCTCGGCTTGATCGATGGTGAGCCAGTTTATACTGTGAGGGAAATTCTTGATTCCAGGCGGAGAGGGCGGGGGATGTGAAGTATTTGGTCGACTGGGAAGGCTATGGGCCTGAGGAACACCATTGGGTTCCCTGCTCCTGGATTCTCGATCCGTCGTTACTGCGTGACTTTCACTCCCTCCACCCGTCTAAGCCAGGTGGTCCACCAAGGGGCGTCCTTTGGGAGGGGGAACTGTCATATTTGTGCTCTCAGACTGTGTCCTTTGTGTTGCAACTGCCTGATGTAATCGGCAGCTTGTGAGAGTCATTCGCAACCTATAAAGGCAACAGCAGAAGACACATTCTGTTTGTCAGACGATTCATTTGCTTGCCTCCACAGCCCAATGAATGAAAGTTAGCTACCTAGCTCCACGTTTCTTGATCCACGATCTCTTCTCGTTGTTTCTGGTCTAGTTTTCGCTGCCTCGTCTAGTCATGAGTACGTTTCGCGTAAACCGCTTAGTTATTGACTTACTGGGCATACCAGTTAAGCGTTTTGCCCTGGCTGATGCAAGATCCTTTGTTCTCTTTGTCATGTCACTGTTAGCCTAGATGATTGCATCACCTTCAATTGAAGTTTTGTTTTACCAATAAATGTCAAAACTATTATTTTTGTCTGCGTTTTTAGGATCCAACTCCTGAACATAACAAGCTTGTTGTGTAAGTTGTTGCAGCATTTCTCTGTGGAGTTTAAAAAAAATCTGACACAAAAAAAAGAAGACAGTCAATTCCATAAACAGGGCTGTCAGATTCACTTAAACTTGTCGAATTGCCTCTTCTTGATACTAAATGCATACTCTTGTTTTTTGTCTTTCTTTCAGGTGGAAAGATGGTGCCATTCTTTCTTCTGTTCTTCTTTGCTGCATCACCCTTACTCAGCGCATCTGCACACAATACATCTGCTGGTAATGACTACACAGCCTCACACTCAAGTGTTTGTTTGCAGTCTCACACTCCAGTGTTTGTCTGGAGAAAGTGTGGACGGTTTAAAAAACAATAGTGTATAGATATCATAACATACCAGTCATTAATCTTAAAATCAATGAGTGATTGTATACATACTAATATCTTCAATCCTTCTGCATTCTTTGCCTGGACCCACTGAGCATTTACATGATTAAGAGTCTGAAATTCTTGTATTCATTTAGCTCTTTTTACACCCTAAAATTGGTTTGAAACATATTTATTCATAGTTTATTTAGTTTTTTAATTGATTTTTGTCATGAATTAACTAGTTAATTGATTTATTGTTAATAATACAATTCAATCAAATTTGAGCAAAATCAAAATGACATAGACATTTAACATTAATGAAATGTATTAGACAAATATTTAATTATGTTAATCAATTGCCATAGAAATAATGCTATCAAATGGGAATTAATTTGTATTATGGCTGTGCAATTAATCGAAATTCAATTACAATTTCAATTACACACTCCACAATTACAAAATTAGCATAATCATAAAAAACAATATTATCAATACTAATTTTTAAGTTATTTAAATGTATTTAAATGTATTTTAATTTGCACTTGTTGTTGTTTAAATTTATTTAATTTGCACTTTAAAAAAATATCAAAAACATTTTTTTTCTTGTTTTGTACGCAAAAAAATCATCTTACTGCACAGTGCACAAGCTGCACTCCAACTTCAAGTTTTTTTCAACATAAATACATATGTATTATTATAAATTCTGTTTGGTGCAAAAGGAACTTACATAATTATAGTGTTTCTATTATTTTTTTTTTTTTTGGTCTTAATATTTTTAAATGTGTAATTGTTTTGTACCAAAAATAAATGATCGTCCTACTGCACAGTGCACAAACTACACTCCAACTTCAAGTTTTTGCCAACATACATAAGAAAATAAATAAATACATACATATGATTATAAATATATATATTATTCTAAATTCTGTTTGGTCCAAAAGGAACTCACATAATTATAGTGTTTCTGTTTTTTTTAAAATTTATAATATTTTTAACTCATTCATTGAAAATTCATTTGAACTATTTCTATTAATTAAAAAAATTTCCCCACTTTTGTTAACAGGAGTATGAAAACCAAGGGGGGAAAAAATATTGTACATTTAGAACATATCGAATTTGTGATTAATCATCAATCTAGTTAAGTCAGCGATTAATTATGATTAGAAAAATGTAATCGCCTGATGCCCTTAATTTTTTAATAACCTTTTCTTCTTTTTTTTTTAAAGAAAAGATTATTAAAATAATAATAATAATAATAATTAAAATTACTTATATAAAAAAAGAAAAAAAAAGAAGAAAAGATTATTACTAATTAGGAGCGTCAGGCGATTACATTTTTTTGTAATTAATCATATGACTTCATCAGTTAACGCCCGATTTTTTTTATATCTGTTCTAAGTGTACAATACTTTTTTTTTCTAGGTTTTCATATTCTTGTTAACAAAAGTGGAAAAATGATAAACTAATAGAAATAGTTAAAATGATTTTTTGACGTCTATAGGCAGTGAATGAGTTAAATGCTTAAACATTTCTCGTTTTGTACCAAAAATGTCATGGTCTGTATTTTGTTTTGTTTTATTGGTCAGGTTTGCCACGTGTGTCTCCCTTTGTCAATGTCTCGTCAAGTTTTATCATGTCCTCCTGTGCTTGTCATCCCGGTCCCTGGTGTTACCCAATCAGTTCACCAAGCCACGTGTGTCTTGGGCCGGTGTCTCTCGCCTCGTTACTGTGTATTTAGTTCCCTGCTTTCTTTCAGTCCTTGTCGAGTCATTGTCTGTGTCACACCCGGTTTCCAGCTCCTGTGTGTCCTGCCTGTTTTAGGCCCCGTTCACACGAAAGCCAGTTTCAATGTATCCTCACAAGTTTCTTACTGTTTAAGCCGTTCGTCCACATGACGGCGCGGTTTCGGAGCTTGAAACCGATTACTTTTGAAACCGGGCTCCAGAGTGGAAAGATTTCAAAACGCGCCCCGTACGCGTCCGTCTGGACACCATATGCAGGATACTCCTCCAGTGATGACGTAATGGTTGCAGCTCGATGACGACGAATTGTCACACATTGAAGACGTATGCGCCAATTCTCACGTGGCTGCGCGCGAACCGTCAGTCTGTCAACAACAATGGCGGATAGCCGTGTTGTAGTCATTTTGCGCAGCCTCCTTAGCTTGCTTATGTTTTTGCAGCAAAATATTTTGCTTCTTTATTCCCATGTTCAACAAGTGGTGTTGTACTTGAATCACCCACCATTGTCACTTCTCCTGTGTTAGTCTTTTTCATGTTGTTTTGATACATGCAAAGCAATGTTTGTTCTCTAGATTGCAATAAAGTTTTTTTTTTTTAAGTTTCCGTCTTCGTCGCTGATTTTTTTTCTATGCTTTCCGTTAACTCCCTGTGGCTGCGCTACAGCACCACTCCAGACTTGGCATGTACATTACAGCCGTTAAACGTCCTCAGTGTCTTCTTTTGGACACACGCAAGTCTTGAAATGCTTCTGTGTGTACGAGATTTGTTTGAGGAACAAAGCTTTGCTTCCGTCTAGACGGGGCCTTAGTTTAATACCAGGAGTTTATTCCTAGCTTTGGTTAGTACTTTGTATCTTGTTTTGTACGTTGTTTGGTTTGTGTTTAATTAAACAACCACTTTTTTGTGTACACCTGCCTCCTCGCCCTGCCTTCCCGCATTTGGGTCCACTATCACCTGCACTCCTGACAAAAAAATAATCTTTTGAATAATCGTGATTTCAATTATTGCCAAAATAATCGTGTTTATTATTTTTCCCAGAATCGAGCAGCCCTAATTTGTATATTCATATTTATTACATGGCATTTACTTTTTAATTTAATTTTATTGTATTTGTTAAATACCTGGACTATCTGTCTGTTTTAAACCCAAGCACAAAAGTTTGTCCAGCCCCCATGTTGGAGGGAGCCAAGCAGTTGAGGGTTTGGCTCAATTTTCAAAGGCAAGAAAAGGGAGTTACAGCTACAGTAACTAGTGCCAATTTCTATCTTGTGGAACTTGATTAGCTTCCAGAGTGCCACATTGCATTGTCATGTATTTTACCAATGTGCTTAACTTCTTCAAAAAGTTAGACTGAAAAGTTATGGGCATGGTTCACAACAACCTTAAAATAGTAAACAAAAAGTACTCCAAAAAGTTTTTGAAAGAAACAGTAAAACACATTGAACCCGGACACTCCGGTTTGGGAGCGCAGAGCAGTATCAGTGAGCTAAAATCGTATTGTGAGGGGGAAAAAACATACTTTGAACATATTTTTATGAATAATTTTTATAGCCAACTACTACTGCTACTTTTCCCCCCCATCGGTGTACAAGGCTGGAATGGTTTTGTAAATGTGTGTGTAATTTGGGTGATTTTGACTTCTGCATTTCTGCATGTTTATCCCATTTAAATGTTTCAGATTATCAATTTAATGAACCCCACCACCATCAGCTCTTCTGGTCTTTGCGTGTCTCCAATCCCTACAACATGGCTGGTCTAACTACCATCCTATAAATCTTTCTTTTCACTTTAGCTGGTGCTCCTCTTGTCGCAGATAACCCCTGACACTCCCCCCACTACCTCCTCTTGCCTTTAATCCCCTTTTCAACTCTCTTCCAAATTCCCCCTTGCACAGAACAGTTAATCCTAATGTACTTGATCTCTTGCACCTTTTCCACCTCCACTCTTTATAATCTCACCATTCCACCAGCCTCCCTTTATTCACACACATGTTCTCCATCTTGCTACAACTAACCTTCAGTCGTCATCTCTGCAGCGCATAGTTCCACCTCTCTTGGTTTTCTTCCACCAGCTCCCTACTCAAATATCATAGTCCACAAAAAATAGTCTGACTTAATTTTTCAATCTGTCCATCAAGCAAACAAGAATGGGCCTAGAAGCGATCCTTGACGTAGTCCCACCCAAGCCAGAGGTGGTAAATCCAGGTCCAGAAAGTAAAAAACCTGCCACAGTTTGGCTTTAGCCCCAGGTGCTAGCTAGCTCGCTCTCTAGCTAGCTCCCTTGGTGCTTGTTTACCTACGTTGTCTTCTGTCACTGCAGCAGCACACCTTAACACTCTTACTGTTCTTATACATTTACTGGAATAGTCTCTAGGCTCTCTGTCATGAGCTTTTCTAAATCCACAAAATACAGTGGAGCTCCTTTTGACCTTCCCCATGCAGTGGTTGGGATGTAGCGTAAATGTGGTCAGAATTTTGTGATTCAGATTCCATCTTTGATAGTACTTAGCTATTCGATTCCTAGGGCTGGGTGATAAATTTATTTTTTAAAATTAATTTGAGTGTTTTGTTGTGAACAATCAAAAAAATATATAATATCAATGTTTTTTCCCCCCTTTCGTTGCGCCGCGCCCGTGGCATTTGCCCCCATTTTTGTTTAAGTCAAACAAGTTTTTTTTTATGTATTCAATTCATTTTCCACGGTAGTCAGAAGCTGCTTCAGGTTCTCTCCTGAACAGTAGAGAGCTGTGTCATCGGCGAATAAGACACTTTTTAATATTTTTGAGACAACAGATATCATATATATACAATATAAATAATTTGGGGCCTAGCACAGACCCTTGGGGGACTCCATGAGTGATCTTCAAGTATTTTGATTGTATATTGTTAAACTGTAAGTGCTGATATCTATTATCCAAATAACTTTTCATCCATTTATATGCCAAACCTCTTTGCCATATCTTTCAAATGTATTCATTAGTATAGAATGATCTATAGTATCAAATGCTTTCTTAAAAATCTATGACAATTCCAACAGTAATTTTTTAAAATTATCTATACTAGTAGATATTGCTTCTACGAGATCCATGACTCCCATCGAGGTGGTCCTTTTTTCTCTAAACCCATATTGATTTTCACTTAAAAGCTTATGTTTTTCAATAAAATTGTCCAGTCTATATGAAAATAATTTTTCTAGAATTTTTGAGAACTGTGGCAGCAGTGATATTGGTCTATAATTAGTGAATATATGTCTTTCTCCATTTTTACAAATAGGAATAACCTTTGCTATTTTCCTTTTTGATGGAAATACACCGGCTTTAAATGACAAATTACATATATATGTGAAAGGTTGCACAACATATTCTATAATACTTTTTACTAATGTATTATACATTTTGAAGCAGTTGGTGGACTTTTTTTTATTTTTATATTTTAACAACATTTAATACCTCTGTATCATTAGCAGCATTAATCCACATAGTGGATGGATTTTTTTTTCATGTGCTTATCTATATCATGTTTGTTTCTTGGCTCAGGGATTTCTTTTGCCAAATTACTGCCAACATTAACAAAATACTCATAAAAATCATTAGCTATGTCTAAAAATGTTTCCAATATCAATATTTTTTATCTTTTATAACGTATTCTGGATAATCTTTTTTTTTCTTTTTTAGCTATTTTCCATATTTCTTGTGTGTTGCTTTTATTCAATGCATGGTAGTAATCTTTCTTACTTGTTCGTATAATATGCAATAGTTTATTTTTGTAGGTCTTGTACTTTATTTCAGCTTTCATAGTTCTCAATTTAATAAATCTTTTGTATAAAATGTTTTTCTTTTTACATGCATTCTCTATTCCCTTTGTCATCCATGCCTTATTTAGATCTTTATACTTTCTTGTGATTTTTTATTAATGGACGATGTTTATTGTATAGGGAAATAATGGTAGACTGAAATACACTGTATGCGATATTGGGATCATCATTTGAATAGACCTCAGACCAATTAAGTTTTTCTAAATCCAACTTAAAGGCAGCCATGGAGCGTTGTGTTCTTAGTCTTGTTTCTGATGTGTAAGTTATTGTTGGTTTTATTTATTTTTAATCAAAATAGTCTTGGACGATTGCAAAGACCGGAAGATGATCACTTATATCATTAATAAGAAGTCCACTTTCTATTTTATGGTCAATTTTATTTATAAATATGCTATCTATTAGTGGAGCTGTATCAATTGTTATTCTGCTAGGTTTCATAATTACAGGGAATAGATTATTACTATACATTGTATTTATAAAATCAGTTGTTTTCTGATGCCAATTCGGATTTAACAAATCAATGTTAAAATCACACATTAGTTGCATTTTATTTTTTTTATCATTTGTGTAACTGAGAATGTCCATTAGTTTTTCATTACATATGTCAAGACATGATCCTGGTGTCCTATACATACAACTTATAATGACATTCGGTGTATTTTTAATATGTACTTCAATGGTTAAACATTTCATTATGTTGTCAATGGTGGTAGTCAAATGTTAAATTTTTACTGCATCTTAGAGCTTTGTCTACATATATTGTGACACCACCTCCCCTTCTATTTTCCCTATTTGTTGCAAACAATTCTTATCCTTCCAGTCCCATGTCACAAATGTTTTCATTAACAAGCCATCTTTCTGATATGGCAATTATTTAGATTTTTTATTTATTTATTCAGCTATTCTTTGACTTCTACGATTGAAATGTATAATTGAAAGTGCATTTTCAATTTTTACATTTTTATTGAATTGATCGTCCACATAATAGTTGCAAGTGAAACTACAGTAATCATTTTTGTAAAAGTGATTGTCTGGGTCCAAATTATTCTCAGGGTCAGTGTATTCAAATGTTTTCATGTCCATATTATTTGTGTTCATCATGTTCATCTTTCCTTGTGCTGCTGTTAATATGTACTTGTGGTGTATTTTTGTCATCATCTACAGTGAGTTTATTGTATTGAATGCCCTGGAGATTGTATAATTCTCATGCTTTTTGTGGATTATTTGCCTTTACTGAGTTTTGGTGTACAGGTGTGAGCATGAGTAATCAACTTGTCATGTCGTAAGTATGCATTTTCTCCCCTCTCTCTTACAGCTCTCAGTTCAAGCATCAGTTATTTTCTTTTCCTTTTAACAGCATCTGTATAGTCCTCATTTATGAATTTTTTTGTTCCCTTAAGATTCTTATCTTTTTGTAGAATAACTGATTTATCCTTAAATCTGTGCAGCTTCACTACCACCGGCCTTGGTCTTCATTGTCTGTCCTCACAAATTTTTTCTGTGCCATGTGCCCTTTCAATATCAACTGTTTGCTGAATTTTTAGGTTTTCAGTTATCCCTTTCATAACCTTCCCCTCCGTCTCAGTCCATGACTCTCCTGGTGACTGGAATTCCATCAAAGATTAAATTGTCACATAGTTTGAAAACATCCGACTGTGTAGCTTTGTTGTGCTACATCTGTTTATCCTTGTCCATTTTTAACTCGTCCACTTCTTTTTGAGTGTATTGTAAGCTTATTTTTACCTCCTGTATCTCCCGTGAAAGTGCATCTAATCTGTTGTTTGTTGAATCCACAATTATCGATATGAAACTTTCAAAATTGTCCTGTTGTTGTTGTTGTTGTAGTAATGCTATGAACATGACTTTTTGCTGCAGCATTAGTTCATTTACTTGAGTCATGGAGACAAACTCCTCGTCTGATTTTTGATCAGCCTTTCGTGGCGGCATCTTGAAAGCCTACCTTTCACAACTGGGGCCCCAGTTGTTTGTCGCTGAGTCCCGCAATGACAGCGGCATGCAAACAGGCAGCAGCGATGGGGCCAGCAAGCAAGCTCGACAGGCGGCATGGACGAAGTCAGCAAGCAGGCCCGGCGAGCGGCGGCAGCGGAGCCAGCGAACAGGCCCGGCAGGCGGCGGCGAGTGACGGTGACGATTCAAGCAGGCAGGCCCGGCGAGCGTTGGCGATGAATCCAGCAGGCAGGCCCGGCGAGCAGCGGCGATGAAGCCAACCAGCAGGCCCGGTAGCAGCGATGGAGCCGGCAAGCAAGCCCGACAGGCGGCAGTGATGTGGCCAGCAAGCAGGCCCGGCGAGCATCGGCGATTAATTCTGCAAGCAGGCCCGGCGAGCAGCGGCGACGAAGCTAACCAGCAGGCCTGGTAGCAGCGATGGAGCCGGCAAGCAAGCTCTACAGGCGGCAGCGATGAGGCCAGCAAGCAGGCCCGGCGAGCGGCGATTGTGAATCCAGCAACCAGGCCCGGTGAGCAGCAGCGGCGACGAAGCCAACCAGCAGGCCCGGTAGCAGCGATGGAGCCGGCAAGCAAGCTCTACAGGCGCCAGCGATGAGGCCAGCAAGCAGGCCCGCCGAGCGGCGATGATGAATCCAGCAAGCAGGCCCGGCGAGCGGCGATGATGAATCCAGCAACCAGGCCCGGCGAACAGCGGCGACGAAGCCAACCAGCAGGCCCGGCAGCAGCGAATTTGTTCTTTCGTTCTCTTCAATTGTTTGTTCACACCTTGATTTCGATGTGTTAAATACATGAAACCTGGCTTTGTCCACCAAGGGTACAAATATCCATCGATTTCCCGGAATAGCCGCCATGCAGCTAGTAGCCGACGTTGCGTCAACGATATGCTGAGCGACGTCAAGGGGCAAAGTCAGAGTACGTCCGGTGAGGGTTACCGAGGGTGAATCGTAGCACACGTGCGACAAACAACACTGATGGTAATCAGTGAACCAACGAGGCTCAAGCAGTCAACATCAAGTGGTCTTGGTCCAACACTTTCCGATCGGGTACTTTGAATCAAGCGCCAAGTAAGATGAACAGCTTCTGGTTAATATTGCTTTAGTGGAATATGAGTTAAGCAGCAAAATCCAGCAGTTTTTATCAATATCAGAAGGCGGCCATTTTGAGTAAAAAATGACATCACAGTTGCTCAGGTCTCATGTAACAACCAGTCACAGCTCAGCTTCAGAAAACAGGTGAGCTGTGACTGGTCGTTGCCTGAGCCCTGAGCAACTGTGATTTCATCTTCAGTCGACAGCAAGTGGCAAAATGGCCGCCCCCTGTGATGGATAAAAACGGCTGGATTTTGCTGCTTAACTCATATTCCACAAATGTAATATTAATCAGAATGTCACGTTTAGACTAGTGAGGTCACATATTATTGTCAAGAAATGTTTTTTTTTTTTTTTTTAAAGAGCTCAGTATTGTTCATTCGGAAATGTCATCATCATTGCTCTTTATTTTTATTTTTTATTTTTTTTAAATATATATATATATATATATATATATATATACACATATATATACATACATTTTTTTTTTTGTATGTGGGTGAGTATGTGTGTGTGCGTGCGTGCGTGCGTGCGTGCGTGTATTTGTTAGCTCACCAAAAACCTATTAGAAAAAAATCCCATACCGTTCACCTAAACCGAACACCGCCGTCAGGAGACCCGAGGGGACCCGAAGGGACCAAAGAAAACCAAGGAAGGTGAAATCCAGCACCGACCAGACACCACCCACCGGGCCACCCACCAGAATTCTTCCCCAACCCAAGAAACATCTAAATTCCAACAAATCCAAAAAATAAAAATAAAAAATCAGAGAGACCGAAGGAGAGACTGAGGGAAGGAAGGAAGGACAGACGAAGCCGAGTGAGATCCACAGACACCAGCCTCCACCGATTCAATGACCTGAGGAGGAAGCAGATTGTGTCTGAGTTTCGGTAGATGCTGGTGTGGTGGATCTGGCATGCATGAAAATCTCCACCAAAGAGGGGAGCCATCGACCCCTGCCAGGACAGAGCAAGCGCAACACCTCAGGGCCCCCCAGGCCGCGGCAACGCCAAAGGACGACCCCCGGGCCCCGCCAGGGCCACCGGCCGGAGAGCAAACCCAGGAGCAGGTGCGCCCCCCACCCCAACACGGCCCGCGCCCCCGACCCAACGCAGCAGGACGGGGCACTGCAGGCCCGCCAGGCACCCCACCGGCCCGTAACCCCTGCACCCCCCACGACCCCCGCCCCCCATCCACCCCCGCCATCCACCCCAACCCAGCCCCAGCCGCCCCCAATCCCCCAGACACCCCCCAACCCCCAGCACCCCCCCGCAACCCCCTCCCCCCCAACAAAGCCGCCCCCCGACAAGAAAGTCAAGAAATGTTTAATGTTGACTTCCCCTTTAAATTGAACAATTCGATTCAGTGGGATTTTGATTCAGTTTGAGAAGGTTCAGTTCGAAAGGGTCTGATACAATGAGTTTCTTGTTATTTTCATACATATGAACAACCTTGTTAGTACTGTAAATGTGGCATTTCCTTCAAAGATATACAGTACATACCTCCGGCTGTATGTGATCAGAACCAATAGCCTTTGCACACTTCATCTTCCTCAGAGCTTTCCTCACTTCATCCTTTCTAATTTGACCTACCTCCCTTTTCAGTTTTTGCCTCATCTGTCCTCTATTCTCTTTTATTTTCCCCTACATCAACTCATCAAAGTACAGTACTCCTTTCATATACTCCGAACCCTTTCTTCACTTATCAGTCCATTTCATTCTCTTTACTCACCTGTACCTGCGGCAAATCCTTTCTAGCTCAATACAGCTTTTCTCTTACCTTTATGTTCAACCTCCCATTGAACTCATCAGGCAAGCTGTCTTATACCTCCCGTGTCCTTTCATTGTATTACTATCTGCTCTCTTCTGTTCTCACCATCTCGTCTTTACTAACCTCTTTGTTCTATACACTTTTGCAAATCTTCTCAATCTATAATTGTTGTCAACTTCTTCATAAATTCCTCACTACATGTGCCCTTCTAAGATCCTTTATTACCAAACCTGGCCATCACCTCACTTTATGTTCACCAACATTCCCATTGAAGTCTAGAAATACTCTCTATAACCTGACCCAACTCACTATGCAACTGCTTCTCGTCAGAGGTGCCAAATCCAGGTCCAGAAAGTAATAATCCTGCCACAGTTTGGCTTTAGCCTCAGGTGCTAGTTAGCTAGCTCCCTTGCTCTGGACCTGGATTTGCCACCTCTGCTTCTCGTTCAATTCACATCCCACCTGAGGAGTATGATCACTGACAACATTCATAATCACACTTACTCAATTTCTAGCTCCAAAATTTCTAGCTCCAAAATCTTCACCCAGTCTGACTCTCATTTTACCGTGATAACATTCTTGGCATACTCTTTTTTTTTTTTTTTAAATCTTGTCCAGACATAAAAACAGTTTGAACCTCTTTCAATGCTTCTAGCCATGTTGCCATTCCATCTGGTCTACCCTTCTCCTTTGCATCATATTATCAATTTCTCCACCTTAGCCTGTCATTCTGCCCATATGTAACACTCCACCTTTCAGCCCAATGCTTCTAACCTTTCTTATCTCTCTGTCTCCTAACCAATTTACATTTTCTTCATGTTTGACCAACAGTAGTCCAGTATCAACCAGTGTTACGCAGAGGTGGCTAATCCTAGTCCAGAAAGTAAAAACCCTGCCACAGTTTGGCTTTAGCCCCAGGTGCTAGCTAGCTAGCTCCCTAGCTAGCTCCCATGGTGCTCGTTTACTAGCATCAGGCTGAAGCCACACTGTGGCAGGGTTTTTACTTTCTGGACCTGGATTTGCCACCTGTGGTGGCATGAATGTCATATTCATTGTGGGCGTTTCATGATTTGTATGAACCTTTCTTTCTCCAGGATGGTATGACTACTTAATATATATTGTCAATGAAAAAACCCCTCTTTAAACTTTTTTTGTCTCGTCTGACCAAAACATTTGAAAAGACATTTAGCTTGTCCAAGTGGGTACCGTATTTTCACGACCATAAGGCGCATTTAAAAGTCTTACATTTTCTCAAAAATCGACAGTGCGCGTAATAATGAATTGCGCCTTTTGTGTGCACCGAGTTCCAAAATCAAATGTTGTCGTGCGACTTTGGTAAGCGCTCCGCTTAACCGGCACATAGCTTATATACAGGAAAGGCGGTCCTGGGTGAGGACAGGTAGGAACGCAAAAGACTCAACTGTAGAAGACGGCATGCAGACTTTCAAGACACGCCCCCTGGTAGTGTTGGTGTTGTGCCAAAGTACTTATGCTCCATTCGTGGAAGGTCGGAAGTCGGATCCCAGTTGTTATCCCAGTTGGCTTTTCCTAGTTCCTAGTATAGTGATAAATTGCTTTTTGTTTTGGTTCTTAAAACAAATTTTGACCTCCAGCAAACTTGCCTTCTCACAATTTTGCTTAATTTATGTATTTATCTTATTTCATAAGCATTCCATACAGTTCAGTAGTTCACCGTATAATTTCATGCAGGGAGATAGCGGCATACTGTCACGTAAATTATGTCGAATATTTATGAATGAAGAAAGCTATCTAGTTTTATATTAGAGTAAATTGTGTTTTACCATTTACGGTATGTGTTTCCATAGTGGTTGACATTGTAGAGTGATGTCACATCGAAATCGGTCGGTGAAGTCGGGGTACTTTTTTCCCCAACTTTTCAAGTGGAAAGTCCGAGTTCAAGGGGGCGTTCCTGTACACACGTCCTGGTTTGTAGTCAGAAAAATCAGACTTCCCACTTTCCTCGCATTACCCCTGTAAAAAATTGTATCACTTGCACAACGCATGTTTTTCAATAAATACATGAAGAACACGTTTGTTTTTCAGTTTTAGAAACAAGGTTTGTAACAAAACATTTATTACGGAGAACAAAGAAAAGCAAGCACTCACTCGCATTCTGCAGTGGACTCGGTGCGTTCAATGACCACGCACGCAATAGGAAATCTTACTTATGCACAGAAAAAGATCACACGAGATTATTGTTTTTGGGTTTTGTTACAGATGTTTGATGTTTGATGTTTGAATACCTGTTTACACGGAACCTTTTTGAAGAATCCCCACTTATTGTTCCATAGCCACCTGGACCAAAATTTAGATAAATATAAGAAATTCTAGTTTAGCTCTTTTGAGTTTTGTATCACATGCTGCATTTGACAAACTTGTATTCATTATGCTACACACCCGTGTGGCTTTGTGCCAAGACACACAAAAATGATTTGTATAATTATATGTGTCAATCATATCGGTGTTATTAGCCACCCAATATAGGTGAGTTATTGAGTCAGCTGGATTATGTTGACACAGCGCTGTTTTGTTGCTGCACTGTTGACTTTTTTCATCTTGCCAGCAGTCTTTAAGTCAATTATTTAAATGTGTTATTACATTCTTTACATCTGCACCATAATGTCTAAGAATCTATTATTTCATTGATGTTTGAGTCCGTAGTATAATTTTGACCCTCAAATTGTCACAGGTGAGGGGAGAGGTGTGCGAATCCCAAAATGCAGACACAGATAAATGTTTTACAAAAAATTAATTTACAAAAAAATCAAAAACGCTAACAATGACAAAGTATATAAACAGTAAAATGCCATCGAAGTTCGCAGTTACATGCAAATCTTGCCGTGTCATGTAGGTACGTTAGCAACTTCATTTATGCCGTAAAAGTCTTCTTTATGGTGTTAGTTAGTTAGTTATCTAATTCAAAACTGTGTAATATCTATTAAACCATCCATCTTCTACCGCTTATCCGAGGTTGGGTGGCGGGGGCCGCAGCTTTAGGAGGGATGCCCAGACTTCCCTCTCCCCAGCCACTTCAACCAGCTCCTCCGGCGGGATCCCAAGGCGTTCCCGGGTCAGCCGAGAGACATAGTCTCTTCAGCGTGTCCTGGGTCGTCCCCGGGGCCTCCCGCCGGTGGGATATGCCCGGAACACATCTCCAGGGAGGCGTCCAGAAAGCATCCGAACCAGATTCCCAAGCCACCTCAGCTGGCTCCTCTCAACGCGGAGGAGCAGCGGCTCGAACCTGAGTCCCTCCCGAATGGCCAAGCTTCTCAACCTATCTCTAAGGGAGAGCCCGGACAACCTGCAGAGGAAACTCATTTCGGCGGCTTGTATCCAGGATCTTGTTCTTTCGGTCACAACCCACAGCTCGTGACCATAGGTGAGGGTAGGAACGTAGATCGATTGGTAAATCGAGAGCTTCGCCTTTTGGCTCAGCTTCTTCACCAAATCAGACCGATACAGAATCCGCATCACTGCAGACACAGCACCAATCCGCCTGTCGATCTCCCGCTCCATCCTGCCCTCACTCGTGAACAAGACCCCAAGATACTTGAACTCCTCCACTTGGGGAAGGATCTCATCCCCCACCCGGAGAGAGCACGCCACTCTTTTCCGACTTGGATTTGGAGGTGCTGATCTTCATCACAACCACTTCACACTCGGCTGCGAACTGCTCAATGCTGAGGCCACCTAACCGGACCCCTCCACGCCTTGGCTGCGCCTAGAAATTCTGTCCATAAAAGTTATGAACAGATTCGGTGACAAAGGGCAGGCTTGGCGGAGTCCAACCGTCACTCCCACGCACCCTCGAGGACCCTGCCGAGGGTGTAGAGCTGGTCCACTGTTCCACGGCCGGGACGAAAACCACACTGCACCTCCTGAATCCGAGATTCCACTTCCCGATGGACCCGCCTCTCCAGCACCCCTGAATAGACTTTACCAGGGAGGCTGAGGAGTGTGACCCCTCTATAGTTGGAACACACCCTCCGGTTCCCCTTCTTAAAAAGGGGGTCCACCACCTCGGTCTGCCAATCCAGAGGCACTGTCTCTGATGTCCACGCGATGTTTTAGAGGCGTGTCAACCACGACATCCAGAGCCTTTAGGAACTCCGGGCGGATCTCATCCACCCCCGGGGCCCTGCTACAGAGTAGCTTTCCAACCACCTTAATGACTTCGAACCCCAAGATAGGAGAGCCCACCTCAGAGTCCTCAGACTCTGCTTCCTCAAAGGAAGACGTGCCTGTGGAATTGAGGAGGACTTCGAAGTACTCTGCCACTATACACAGTGTTGATGGTGCACTGCTTTCCCCTCCTAAGACGCCGGATGGTGGACCAGAATTTCCTCGAAGCCGTCCGGAAGTCGTTTTTCATGGCCTCAGTAAACTCCTCCCATGTCCGAGTTTTTGCCTGAGCAACCGCCGAAGCCGCGTTCCGCTTGGCCAGCCGGTACCTGTCAGCTGCCTCTGGAGTCCTACAGGCCAAAAAGGCCCGATAGGACTCCTTCTTCAGCTTGACGGCATCCCTTACTGCCGGTAACCACCAGCGGGTTCGAGGATTGCCGCCGCGACAGGCACCGACCACCTTACAGCCACAGCTCAGATCGGCAAACTCTTTCTGACAGGGGACTCCACCAGACGTTCCCAGCAAACCCTCATAATACGTTTAGGTCTGCCAGGTCTGACCGGCATCTTCCCCCACCATCGGAGCCAACACACCACCAGGTGGTGATCAGTTGACAGCTCCGCCCCTCTCTTCACCCGAGTGTCCAAAACATGCAATCCCATGACACGACTACAAAGTCGATCATCGAACTGCAGCCTAGGGTGTCCTGGCGCCAAGTGCACATATGGACACCCCTATGTTTGAACATGGTGTTTGTTATGGACAATCCGTGACGAGCACAGAAGTCCAATAACAAAACACCACTCTGGTTCTGATTGGGGGGGGGGGGGGGGGTCTCCAGGTCTCCAGGTCTCCAGGTCTCCCTGTCATTGCCCACGTGAGCGTTGAAGTCCCCCAGCAGAACGAGGGAGTTCCCAGAGGAAGCGCTCTCCAGCACACCCTCCAAGGACTCCAAAAAGGGTGGGCACTCTGAACTGCTGTTTGGTGCATATGCACAAACAACAGTCAGGACCTGTCCCCCCATCCGAAGGCGGAGGGGGGCTACCCTCTTGTCTACCAGGGTGAACTCAAACGTACAGGCGCCAAGCCGGGGGGCAATAAGTATGCCCACACCTGCTCTTTGCCTCTCACCGTGGGCAACTCCAGAGTGGAAGAGAGTCCAGCCCCTCTCGAGAGGATTGGTACCAGAACTCAAGCTGTGTGTGGAGGCGAGTTCGACTAAGTCTAGTCAGAACTTCTCAGCCTCACACACCAGCTCGGGCCCCTTCCCCGCCAGAGAGGTGACATTCCATGTCCCAAGAGCCAGCTTCTGTAGCCGGGGTTCGGTCCGCCAAGGTCCCCGCCCTTGGCTGCCGCCCATCCCACTACGCACCCAACTCCTTTGGCCCCTCCCACCGGTGGTGAGCCCATGGGAAGGGTGACCCACGTTGCTTCTGCGTGCTGAGCCGGGCCGGGCCCCATGGGTGTAGGCCTGGCCACCAGGCACTTGCCAACGAGCCCCGCCTCCAGGCCTGGCTCCAGAGGGAGGCCCCGGTGACCCGCGTCCGGTCAAGGCAAACGACAGTCCATTTATTTCACTCGTCATAGGCGTCTTTTGAGCCGTGCTTTGTCTGGCCCCTCACCTCGGACCTGTTTGCCATGGGTAACATTCATTGGGACATTGGGATCATTGGGACACACAAACCCCTCCATCCCAGTAAGGTGCCGGCTCAGCACAAATGAACAAAACAGATTATTTTCCTCACATTTTGCGTTAGCATCTGATGATTTAGCTACCATGTACAAAGTGCCATGCTACGAATTTTTTGTAGCCTGGAGAATGCTCGATCCTTTTATTTTGCCTCTTCTCGTTGTGGCAGCTGGTCCACAACAGCTGTCAATCATTGTTTAAGTGTGGCGTGTGGCATTTGCCGTTTACTCAAAGTGGCAGACGTGTTTTCTATGCTGCCTAAATGGGCTTCGCTAATGCCCATTTTGAGACGCGTGACGTCAACGTCCGGATCTGTATTGGTACACAGAGGTGAGCAAGCAAATAACGTGACAACTAATGAGCAGGTTCAGTTGCCTTTTTTATAGCAGCCTGATTACAGATCAGCGGCAGGTGCGTCGCTGGTGGATCCACCCACCATCATTCAAGCTGCACTGAAAAAAACAAGAAGCCAATTCCTCTTTTAAAACTCATTAAAGCTGTAAAACCATTTTCACCTCAAAAGCAAGTTTAAAACATATTCAACATTTATGTCTGACCTCCACTGTAAGGATGCCCTATTGTAATGTGTATGCGATGTACTTAATTAGCTACTACTATGATGCTTGTTATCTGGACAGTATTGTGTTTCACATCTTAAACACTTGGCACCGATTGGTTCAAGAGCATTCAAGGGGTTGTTTCTGCATATCCTCTTGATGTGCATGATTTAGTTCCTGTTTAGCATTCCAGTGTCAGGTCTCTGGACCTTTCCATCTGTTACATCAGTCATCCTCTTGCATGAAGCTTGTCTGACTACTCCTGAGACTCGTCTCTGGAGGACCAAAACTGCCAAAATTAAAAAATAAAATAAATGACTAAATAAATGATGAATAAAAGTGAAAATAAAAACGGATATAAAAAATACAATCCAAAAATGTTATACAAAAAACATAAATGGAAACAAAAGCAACTATACATATATATATATATATATATATATATTCCATAAAATAAAAAAAATAAAAAAAATTCCTTAAATAATAAAAGTACAAATAAATGCAACAATTAAAAACAAGACTCAAAAAATAAATGAATGAATGAAAGTGAAAACAAAAACAGATATAAAAAATAGAATTCAAAAATTAAATGCAAATAAAAACAACGATATATATATATATGTATATAATGTTGTTTTATTATTTTTACTTTTGTTTATTTATGGATATATTTTGTTGTTTTTATTTCCATTTATATTTATTTTTTGTATTTAATTTTTTAATGATACTTTTTAGATCTGTTTTTATTGTCACTTTTATTTATTTATTTAGTAATTTCTTTATTTTTAATTTTGGCAGTTTTGGTCCTCCAAGTCGTAGTGGTCAAGGGCCATTAACCACTAGAAAATAGAAATCCCGGCATTATGAAACGAACCTGCACCTTACGGGAAATGGAGAAGCTAATGGATATCAGCTGTAAACTCATCATGCTCATTATTATGAGGCTTTTCAATCGGAGTGAAGCCACTGATGCTGCGCTAATACCCACAGGCAGCTGTCCGATCCGTGTCATATACACATGAACCTGCTGTCAGATTAGAGAGCTGCCATTTCCTCTTTGTGCTGATCATTGTGGTGATAGCGTTGTGGGTGGGTGGCGGTATTTACAATGGGAGTCACGTCCAGTGGTCTTTCCTGGCCTCTGGTGAGTAATGAAGTGGATGTTTAGCATTTAGGGTGTTACACTGTGCTTGAAGCTGTATGGAATGGCAGATAGTAAATGGATTATCCCAGAGAAAGGCAAAACAGGGGATTGGCAGATAGAAAATGCTTGTGACGGGATTTCAATTAAATGTGCTTTGCAGTCAGTCCATGACAAGAAATGTCAGCGCACAGCTCGTTGGTGCATGCTTCCGGATTGATTGATTTTCCCTGTGCTTAAATGGATTAGTGATGCCTATAGTAGGAAATAAGGCGGCAAGGGGTGTGCATCAAGGTCACTTCCCATCTCCATCAAAGCTTGACTGACCTCTTCATCAAAGAGTCTGTTCCCATTCTTCTGGCATATTTCTCCCCCCTCTGGTGGCATCTTTATCTCTGCCTCTGCCTCCCACAGAAATCTGTTTTATTAAAAGGCGGCTCAGGTTTAGCACACTGAAGGTGCCTCCTAGGTTGGGCTTGTATTGCGCTTGCTTCTCCACATTTGAGCATTTTTTTCATCAACTGTTAAGTCTTTAATACTGTTGAATGCATGATTATTAATTCATTCACTCCCAGCCATTTTCACTGAAGCAACCCATTTCGCTCCCGGCTGTGTTACTGGATTTTGACTGATTTTGCAAAGCCCACAGAATATTCTGGTTTATTGCTATAAAAATATGGAACCTACCAAAAGAAAGATTAGAGTCTCTTCTTTCACCAGATTTTAAATACTTGTATCTGTTTCAGTTCTGCAGCAGTTAGCATTAGAATATAGGTAAGTTTCATCATTATTCACAAACTGGTTGAAAACAGTGGAGAAAACAGCTTGTTGCAACATAGCACTAGCTGATCTCTTATACCCGCTGGCCGTTTTTTGTAATAACTACCATTGCTTTAAGTGATCTCTTCATGTCAGAAACTGTATCAAAGCCTTCTGTATGCTCTAGCATATAAAAATCATTTAAAAAAAAACGTATAAATCTATTTTTGGGAGTGAAGGACAAAGTATTAAAATGTATTTATACGTTTTTGGATTTGAATGAGTAAGTGCCAATACATATTCACTTGAAAGCTCAAGAAATATATATATATTTTTTATGTGCTGTTTCTCTCTGCTTTTTTCTTTTCACTAAGTAAATTGCTTCAGTGTTAGTGACAGTTTCTACAGCTCATTTCAGTTGGAATGCAAGACAAAATTTATCGAGCTAGCTGTCTTCAGATCACAATAAGAGCCAAAATGAAAGCTACAGCACAAGCATGAAAGCTAATTCCATGCATGACTAATGCAATCACAACAGCATCGGTGAGGCTCTATTCATCCATGTATCCATTCAAGCATCCATTCATCACTTTAGAATGTGGGACTAAGAACGAGTGTTAAATCTTTTTTTATACTGTGGGACATTTTTATTTTTAGATTATTACTGTTTTGGACAAAAAAAAGCACAATATTGTGTTTTTGTACATAATAACAGCAGTGACGGCCATGTCATGTCATTAGGTGCGTTTCCGTTACCCTCAGTTTTGCGCAAAACCAAGCTGGTAATGGAAACACATGATTTTAGAAAAAAAAAATCTAAAATATCGCGAAAAAGTTTTTACGCTCTCATGAGGTGATTTTTGAGACGTGTCGAAATAGAAGTATTTCGCAAAAGTGTAATGGAAACACTGCACATTCCCTGTAGTCATGTGACCCCCGCCGGGTCACGGAGGAAAGGAAGTAGGAAGTACGAGGCCACTCGCTTTCGTGTCGGAGCTGCTTCCGGAGGGGATAGCAAGTCTGTTTAAGCACAAAGCGATTCAGTTATGGAGCCAATATGCTGCCGTTCAACGCACATCCGTATCGTCGCATGAGAAATGGCCGTTGCCCCTGGCAATGAGAAAACGAGCGACATACGGCGCACGTCGTCATTGAAATCCATCCGTCCGCACCATAACGAGTTATAAGCGCGTGCACACATACCAAAACCAAATGGCCGAACCCGCCCGATGAGGGGAGAGAGATGTTTTTAAAGTAATATTAACAACTCCGGGCATCTGTCTTCCGTAAACATCATGAGCACCTCCTACAGAACTGCGAGATCCCGTGAGACGGGACATTACGAGAATTGTGCCTCAGAAGCGAAACGCTCTTCAATGGAAGTCGAAATTGTACTTTATCGAAATAGTACAATATTGCTTTTATTTTTGCAAAAAGCTGTAATAGAAACGCAGCTAATGTCATGTGCACCGATTGGCTCAGCGGCGCAAAGTGTCATGCTCTATGTAATTCACAATTTTGCGTTCGGCTGAAGCAGGCAAAATTCTTTTTTTTTTTTTTTTTTTATGGAGATGTTAAAAAATACTTGCTGGTATGACTGATTTATATGATTGATAACCGCCAAAGTGGCAAAAACATTCCTAATTCAAATTAAACAGCGCTAATAATCTAACCACCAGAGGGTGCTAGAACTGCACAAATGGAATACAACCCCACTTTTTTTAACAGATGTGTTGCTTTTAATATCATGACAATAGCGGTATTGTGGCAATTTTAATATCACAATATTGCCGTTATCGTTACATGCCATAACATTTTACATTGCTTCAGAACTCACGCTAGAATCTCACGCTTTTCTGTCCAATCTCATGCTTAACTTTAATTTCCCTCACTAAGAAAAAATACCGCTCTAATTTCCAATTCAATTTCTAATTAATTCATTTAGTTTCCTATTAAAAAATAACTTGTGCGTCATGCGGACATGTGACAGAATGCATTCAATCCAGTTAGCTAAAATGCGGAAGCGAGGTCAGAGTGACAACACCGGGCTGGAGAAAGTTTGCTACAGGTAAATACCAAAGGATCAAAAACTGAGGCCCCGTCCAGACGGAAGCAAAGCCGGCTTCGTTCCTCAAACAAATCTCGTACACACAGAAGCATTTCAAGACTTGAGTGTGTCCAAAAGATGACGCTGAAGACAGTAAGACTGTAATGTATATGTCAAGTCTAGAGTGGCGCTGTAGCGCAGCCACAGGGAGTTAACGGAAAGCATAGAAGAAGAATCAGTGAAGAAGACTTTAACTTTATTGCAATCTACAGAGCAAACATGGCTTTGCGTGTATCAAAACAACATGAAAAAGACAAACACAGGAGAAGTGACAATGGCGGGTGATCAAGTACAACACCACTTGTTATATGTGGGAATAAAGAAGCAAAATATTTAGCTGCAAAAGCATAAGCAAGCTAAGGAGGCTGCGCAAAATGACTACGACACGGCTATCCGCCATTGTTGTTGACAGACTGACGGTTCGCGCGCAGCCACGCGAGAATTGCCGCATACGTCATCAATGTGCCTCTCCCCGTCCGTCCTCCGCCTCCCTGTCCCTTCTCCCTCGTCACCTTTCCTCCTCCTCTCCCCCTCTCTCTGCGGCCCTGCCGCTGCCCCTTGCCCTTCTTGTTATCTCCTTCCCCCGTCCCTTCCCCCTCCCCTGTCCGTCTTCCTCCCCCTCCCCTGGGACAGGGGCTCCATCCATGGCCCGGGCCTCGGGGCTCCGGGGGCCGGGCGGGTGGGTGGTGATGTTGTGCCTGCCCCGCTCCGGTGGGCCTCTGTATCCGGGGGGCGAGCCCTATCGCCCCGCCGGGCTGGTCCCATATGCCCGCCGGGGTACCAATGGGGTGGGTGGGGGTTTGGTGGGCGGGTGCGCCTCCTGCCCCGCCCGGTTGGGAGGGGCCCCGCTGTTCGCTCTTCTTAACTCACTGCACTAGTTTTGCACAATACACTTTGTTTATAGTGGAGACACCATCTTTGCCCTACAACTCCCCTGCAATTTTAATGCACCACACAAGTGGGGGGGGAGCGATCGGTTGGGGCAGAGCTGCGGTCCCCTGTCTGTGCCCCCGCCGCGCCACCGTGCCCCCCCTATTTATTTTTTAATGCACCACATACACTCACTGACATGACTGGGAGGCAGGTGGATCGGAGCGTGGGGATATCATTTCCCTCTGCTCCATCTCACCTGCTCCCAATTTTAATGCACCACACACACACACACTTGTATATACACTGGGTGGGGTCACATTCATGGTGTAGGGGTAAAGTTCGCCAGTCGGCGAGCTGGCGAACTCAGTAACAGGGTTAGCTTTCACTAAGAGGGTTGGGCGTGGGTGCCCTCTCCAGCCCCTCTTCGGCACCGATGCCTGGGTACGGGGGGTCCCCGGGGTTCGGGGCTGGGGGGCTGGTGGTTGGTGGGGGTTGGGTCGGGGGGGCGGCGGCTTGGTTGGGGTGGCTGGGTGGGGGGGGGGGGTGATGGGGGTGTCTGGGGGTTTGGGGGCCTGAGGGCGGTTGGGGCTGGGTTTGGCTGGATGGCGGGGGTAGATGGGGGGGGGTAGTGGGGGTAGTGGGGGCTGTGGACCGGTGGGGTGCCTGGCGGGCCTGCCATGCCTCGTCCTGCTGCGTTGGGTTGGGGGCGCGGGCCGTGTTGGGGTGGGGGGCGCTCCTGGCTCCTGGGTTTACTCTCCGGCCGGTGGCCCCTGCGGGGCCCGGGGGCTGTCCCTTGGCGCTGCCGTGGCCTGGGGGGCCCTGAGGTGTTGCACTTGCACTGTCTTGGCAGGGGTCGACGGCTCTTCTCTTTGGTGGAGATTTTCATGCATGCCAGATCCACCACACCAGCATCTATCGAAACTCAAACACAATCTGCTTCTTCCTCTGGTCGTTGAATCAGTGGAGGCTGGTGTCTGTGGATCTCACTCTGCTTCATCTGTCCTTCCTTCCTTTCCTCAGTCTCTCTGGTCTCTTGAGGTCTCCCTAATTTGTTGGAATTTAGATGTTTCTGGGGTTGGTGAAAGACTCTGGTTGGTAACCCGGTGGGAGTAGGTAATGTCTGGTCGGTGCTGGATTTCACTTTCCTTCCTCGGGTCTCCTGACAACCTCATGACTCTAGCTGGATTCTGAAGTATTCGGTTTAGGTGAACGGTATGGGATTTTTAATAGGTTTTAGGTTAACTAATGAGTATACACTCACACACATGCACATACACACACACATACTAACCCACATACAAAATAAAAATTAATTAAAAAAAAAGAAAAGAAAAGAGAGAGAGAGCAATGATGATGACATGTCAAATCGGTAAAATTACCGAATGAACAATACAGAGCTCTCCCGAAAAGAAGAGAACATAAATGAATAAATAAATAAATAAATAAATAAATACAAAACATCAATGTGTGATAATTTGTCGTCATCGAGCTGCGACCATTATGTCATCACTGGTATCCTGCATATGGTGTCCAGACGGATTTGTACGGGGCGCGTATTGAAATCTTTCCACTCCGGAGCCCTGTTTCAAAAGTAATCGGTTTCAAGCTCCGAAACCACGCCGTCATGTGAACAAACGGCTTAAACTGTAAGAAACTTGTGAGGATACATTGAAACTGGCTTTCGTGTGGACGGGGACCCAATGCAACCAATGTCGACCTTTGTGGTCTGGCTACAAACAGTTTCAGTTTCACATTCTCCACTCCTAGAATCGAATCGAATCGTCTGAGTTTAGCCCAAAATCAAACCCATATAGCTAGCTTTCAGTACATAATGCTGTACTCAATAAATTGCACACAGGATGATGTACATGCTACATACCACTGGGGGGAAAAGTGTTAAGCTTTCACGGCAGCAAGTGGCAAAATGGGTTGATTTTTGCGTTTCGAATATAATGTTCAAATATCGGTCAGTTTATTTGTTTTAAGGAACAGGAGGGAGTCTTGTGCTTGAGGTCACATCTAATCACTGTGCATCCCATAATCAAAATATAATTGACTGTAATACAATGGACACCTAATGCAGAAATAATTGGAAAAGGAGTCTTGTTTTTATGCCTTTGGCACTTTCCAAATCTGTTTCTCTTCTCCTAATCTCCACCCTGAATCGTATCAGTCTTAATCAGTGTTGGTCTCTGTGCAAGTCAAGCCCCAGATGGCTCCATTAACTGCACTTTTCATCCCACTGAAACCACAATTGCTTTATGTGAAAGCCTTGCTCAATTCTCAAATAAACTTTGAGGGCAGCAGTGAACCTCAAATGAAAACTGTCTTGTTTGAGAAAAAGCACCTTGCATGAGTGATGAGCAAGACTAGTGTCGATCAGATTATGTGCTGATTAAATGTTTACTGAAAACAAAACTGAAGTCTCCATCTAGTGGTAGATCTACAGCACACCTTTGGTTCATTAAAACACTACTCTTTCTTTTTTCTATCTTTCTTTCGGAAAATGTGTTTGAACTTATCAGAGCTAGGGATAGACTGATTATCGAATGGGCTGATTATCGGCGCCGATATTCAGCATTTTGATGAATATCGGAATCGGCCATTTTGAAGAAAGAAAAAAAAAATCAAGGAACTAATTATTTAATTTTTTATAGATGCTTCTGACCCTGGGAACGCTGCACCTTCTGTCGTTGATTAAAATTAAGATACATTTTAATACTTCAGATATTCTTTAAATGTTTACAAACTTTTACTGTAGCAAATAGGGAGCTATTTACTTACGTTTTTGACATGTTACCGCCCCTGCAAGATTCCTGATTTTTTTTGGTTAGATTTGTAAAACAAAGATGTCTATTGGCTAAGATTTTTTTTTAACACCAATAATTTATGAACCCGAAACTTTGTTTAATAAACATATGCTTAAAATAAAATAAAAAATAAGAACTGGAGTTTGTGTATTTTTAAAAAATTTTGATGCCAATATTTTCCCTTTCAGTGAAAATTAATATTGGCTCCTAATATCAGTTACCGGCGTCCATGACTACTAATAATCAGTATCGACCCAGAAAAAAACCCCATTTCAGTCTATCTCTAATTAGAGCAAAATCGGCAGTGTTAATTCAACACCTATAGAGTATTTAACACGGCAAACTAAATATAGTTAAAACAACACTTTTGAAAGTGTTAATGTTTTGCACAGAGATGGAGATGGAAAACAACTCTAGCCAATACTGGTCAGTGTTGATTTTACACTACACTTGCGTATAGTGTTAAAATATGACACCATCTAGAGTTGTACTTTTTAACACTCAAAACGATGGTCCGAAGTATTTGTTTTGGTCTGTCCAGGACGTTTCTTGGAAGAGACTCAACGTTTTGCTTCAAGCCAAGCCATGGAGGCAAGTTACTATCATTGGCATATACAAATTTCGCTGTGCTAACACCCGCTCCTGATTGGTGGGCTGTTTTCACGCTTAATTGTTCCTGGTTGGCTGCTTCCTCAAGTGTCAGTTTTGAATGCTGTGTTTACAAACAGCAAAGGAAAAACTTCGGACCATACCTTTAACTAAATATTTAACTCTGGTGGAGTAAAAAATAAAGTGTCAATTTAAACACACTATACAATATTACTACATTTTATATAAAAAAAAAACACACACACCATATTTGTAGTGTATGTATTTAACAATTCCAGCACTAATAACAATGTTTTGACTTCAAAATAACACATCTAATCAAAAGTCAACCAACCCCCAAGCACAAGTTACGCAACATCACAATGTGATACGAGGAGGTGTAAAATGGCGATGACTCGTCTCTCTAAACCTGGAGAAGTGCAGGTGTGACGGTGGAGCTTAATTATATCTCTAGAGAGTTTATCTAGAACTAGGTGATCAACTACTTACTAAATTAAAATTTTAATTAATTTTTTATTTATTTAATTTAATTAATTAAAAATTATTTTTATTCAATTAAACTTAAAATGTAACCCTGAAATTTTAACACTCCAATTTTTGCTGTGTATGTTAGCAAGCAAAAAGTTGGACTGTAAACTAAAGTTTTATTGAAAAGTAAAATTGAAATGTGTCTGACCCATTGAATTGCTCTTTTCTATTTCAATATTTACACAAAATATTATTCAGTATAATAAATAAAAATCCATCCATCACTATCTATCCAAAGCTGTTTCAGGTGGCGACGTTTAAGACTTGGGCTCTTATTCATGGGTGAAAGACGGATCGTGAAATCGACAGATGAATTGGTGCAGTGTTCACAGTAATGCAGTCCTCCTTAATGCCATAATGGCATCCGTGTCATTAATTACTAAGGCAGTTTGAAAAAACATTTATACGTAAGTTTTTTTTCTGTACTGTTACTAAATATTTACAAAGGATCTGCTAACATACGGGGGAACAAAACTGCCAAAATACAAAATAAATGACAAAATAAAAAAAAATAAAAAAACGGATATAAATATATTCAAAAATTAAATACTAAAAATAACTACAAATGGGAATAAATACAACAAATATATATCCCTAAATTAATAAAAGTAACAATCAATACAAAAAACAAATAATAAAAAACGACACTAAAAAAATAAAAATATATACAAATAAATATCAAAATAAATAGAAAAAGAAATATATAAATATAAATAAATATCAATCAATCAATAAAAATGGTCTGCTCTCACATTTATTTATTTCATGCTGCAGACGCACTGGACGTCAGGTCGAAATGTTATTCAAATGAGGGGGCGGTCTTAAGCGTGTCTTGGCTTGGGCTCCGCACTGTATTGTACAGTAGAAAAAAGTATGCGAGCCATTTGGAATTACCTGAATTACTCTATAGATTGGTCCTAAATCATTTTAAGTCACAACAATTAATAAACACCCTTTTCTTAAACTAATACCGCACAACCCCTAAGCTTCTAACTACACTAAGAGCTAATCAGAGTCAAGCAAGGACAAGCTAAGTCCAATCTATGTGTCAAGAATGGAGATGTTGGTTAAATCTGTCCTGCCCCATAAAAACATGGCATTGCTGTTGTAAAGAGGAATGGCCCAGATTCCTCCTGACTAATATAACTGTACACGGGGTCCTCAGTTTCAGACGGAGATCCGTTGCTATGATACAAACATTCTTAGAATTTGTTTTCAAGACTAACTAACACATTTTCGATCACTAACATATGTAATGTATGTATGTAAAACACTTAACCATTCCTTACCATTACGCCTGTGGTTGGCTTGCCCACTGCAAGTGACAATAACCACAAACCATCATGAGACGGTAACCCGAGGACCCCGTTTACATTGTTAGTCCTTTTATTGCATTGCTACACCTGACTGTGTATCTCTCTTCCAGGCTGCGCTATCATCCGTCCCCCCAGAGATGGTGGTATAAGATACAGAGGCCTTACACAGGAGCAGGTGATTAATGGTCACTGCCATTTGTGATTATGGCTGCAGAAAGCTCAGCGCACACACGCACACGCGCACGCACGCACGCACACACACACAAAGATTTTTATCAGTTTAATGCACTTCGAAAGAAAAGTGTGTATACACTTGGAAGTGGACAAAATACTGATTCACATATTTATTACATAACTGAAAGTGACAGATCAACCAAGTGCAGGCTGGGACAGGAAGACAATTCCATAATTACTCCAACCACAACCAGAAACAATATTAAATAATCCTGAACAATCAAATTAAATTAAATGATCAAAAACAATAATTGAATTACATTTAAATGCATTATATAAATTAAATTAAATAATAAAAATAGTTTAAATAATAAAATAAATTATTAAATTCCATTATTATATTCCTACCATACCAGACACAATATTACATAATCCTGAAAAATCTAATTAAATGATCAAAAACAATTATTAAATAAAAATAAAAATGCATTAAATAAATTAAATTAAATAATAAAAAATATTTAAATGATAAATTAATTATTAAATCAAATTCCATAATTATATTCTAACCACAACCAGACACAATATTACATAATCCTGAACAATCAAATTAAATGATCAAAAACAAGAATTAAATACAAAATGCATTTAAAAAAAAATTATTATTATAATAATAAATTAAATAAAATTCCATAATTATATTCCAACCACAACTAGACACAATATTACATAATCCTTATTTTTAATAAAGAATACTTACATTTAATTAAAAATACATAAAATAAATAAAATAAAATAAAATAATACTAAATAATTTAAATGATAAATTAAATGATTAAATTCCATAATTATACTCCAACCAGACACAATATTACAGTGGTGTCCAAACTTTTCCCCCCGAGGGCTGCATACAGAAAAATTTAAGGATGCAAGGGCCACTTTGAAATTAGTTTCCTTTAATTTCTAAAACACACCGAAAATCAGTCAATCAAGCAATTGCATACTGTTTACATATTAGTGTTTTTTGAAAAACTGCTACCTGAAGCTTCCTGTAGGGCAAATTGTGTAGGATTTTACAAAATTACGAGGGGGTCTAAATCCTGTAAGCCTCCAGAAAATATCAGCCCCTGCACTGAACAGCAGCTGAATATGTTCACAATTTGGAGCTTCACACAGAAAATAAACTGAAGTAAACCATTTTTGCCTCTAAAAATCAATTCTCTTTCATCACCACAATGTCATGAAGAGAAATGTTGTTACTTCTTTATTTGTAAATAGGTGACATATTTGCATATTTTGAAAGGCTCTACAGTAAATAAAACAAATTCAGTAGTAGCAGATGTAATATTTACGAGATGCTGCAGGCCGCTTAAAAATGGACGGCGGGCGCCCAGGCTATAGTTTGCACGCCAATGCAATATTATATAATCCTTAACAATCATGTTAAATAGTTATACTCTTCTGCTTTATTTAGTTTTTCTTGTAGTTGAATAGCACTACATTGTATCACTAATATAACTATATACACTATTAACCAGAAGAAAAAGGAAGTTTTAGTCACCTATGGTCCAAACTTTTAAGTTTCTCCCTCACGTGTTCGTAATTCACTTAAAAGTTTTAAGTAAATTACAAACACAATCCTTAAATTCCTCATCACAAGTGAAAAACCAAGGCGTTATTTTAGACCCTGAGCGCTCACTTTTATTCCACACATTAAAAATGTAACAAAGATAGATTGTCACATGTAGAACATGGCCAGAGTCTGCACCAATCTCTCTCAGGCCAACACGGAGACACTAATGCCTGCTTTTATAATTAGTTGAATTGATTAGCATAATGGCCTGCTTTCAGAATATTTTAGGTTGACAATTACCACAGAATTCAGCAGTGTGTGTCCTGGAGGTGGGAACATGTTACACTGATTTTAAACTCACTGCATTGGCTCCCCACGTGTACTTTAAATCATTTTAGTCAACAGTGATTTTATTATTATTATTTTTTTTTATCAGTATGTATCAGTTTACTATATTGAGTGTTTCTGCTGATGGAGCCCTCTGCACTGGGAGCTGTGATGGGCTCTGTCCTTGGTGATCTGTGGCCTCGGCCTGCGATCTGGGGCCTCATTTATAAAGCTTGCGTACGATCAAAATGAGGCCAAAACTCTACGTACGAACATTTCTGCGCCAAAGCTGGTATTTATTAGTGGTGCAATGGATCACAAAAGTCACGGTTCAGACGGATCATGGATTTGAGCCACAGATCGCATCGTTTTTCAGCACAGCAAAAAAAGAAAGAAGATAAATAGTACTTTGTCTTCATTTATTATACACAAAAATTCAATGTACGGCATAGTGAAGTTTTCTTGCATTTCCCTGATCATTGTTTTGATTTGCTGTTCGTCGACAAGTGCTGCTTATGAATACGTAAATCCATTAATGACTAGATTTGCATTGCCTAATATGGGGGGAAATGGGCAGATTTAGGGCGGGGAACGGCGTGGAATCAGCTGCGCACACTGGTTGAGATCGTGTGGCATTGCGTGTAGATGTACGTATGTGTGTCTACGCATGGTTTTATAAATCTAAAACATTTTTCTGCGTACGTGAGTTTTGGGTTTCGTTCATACGTACTTTTCTGTGCAGGTTTTCACGTACAGTTTTATAAATGAGGCCCCTGGTCTTGGTGGTATCTAGCCTCAGGTCTTTAGGCAAGGCAAGGCAGTTTTATTTATAAAGTCTTTAGATTTTTAAACACTGCCATTAACAGCAATTCTATTTTCTTTATTGCCAAAAAGAATGACCTCTGTTGTTTTAGCATTTGGAGACAATTTTGGTTCATCCAGTTATTAATTTGTTTTAGACAGAGCGCCTTAATTGAACTGCTGTCACTTGGAGACATTGAAATTTCGGCGAGATGAAAGGCTGAAGAAAAGGGGTCCAAGGACTGACCCTTGAGGGACCCCACTTGTCATGACCATTCGATCATATTTAAAACTTGCAATGGTCACACAATGACTCCATTCCTCCAAGTAGGACCTGAACCATGTTAGGACTGTTCCATTTAGTCCTAGCCAAGTTATTGTGATAAGATCTGAAACCTGATTGATATTTATCGAAAAAATAATTAGAGTTAAAAATTATTGTCATTTTACAATACATATCTTGCACTGACAGTGGCCTTGTTTTTTCCAATTCACACACGTCCTCACCACGCACGTACGCACGTACGCACGCACGCACGCACGCACGCACGCACGAACGCACGCACGCACGCACGCACGCACACACACACACACACACGCACAGACACACACGCAGAGCTACTGGTGGCTAACTGTAGGTAACTGCAGCTCCGAAGCAAGCGCACCGTACCATACTTGGCGCATGCATGCTAAAAACAAATGGTAGCATGTATGCTAAAATACGGTAACAAGCATTCTACCATGTGTCTGCAACTGGAGTAAAATAGTGAGTTCAGTTGTACTTTATAATTCAACTATTTAACTCACGGTACTCACGTTATTTGTTGCCGTGCACTTTAATAGGCGTTCACAATCCTTTCACACAATGGTGCGGCCTCTGCAGTGGATCATTCCAATGCTTCTCCAGTAGTGTTGTGTCGTTCACGTACGTTTCGTTCAAAAAGAACAAATCTTTTCAGTGAACGTGAGTGAACGGATCACTTCCTGAAGTGATTTGTTCTTTTCTCAGTTGATTTGAGCTCAGTCACACTAATGTCGTCAATCTTCGCGAACGACCAATCAGCCGCCAGCGTCAGACAGGGGCGAACGTACTCCCATGCTATTGGCGTTAGCCAACACGGATCAGTGAGTGAACGAGTCAGTGAGTTGAACGTGTTGCCAATTCCGGTTCAGGAATGATTCAGTGAGTGAACGTACTTTTGTTTTTGATAGAAACCCACTCAAATATACAAACACACAACAAATAACGTCTCAGGAACTCGGTGCACACATAAGACAAATTTAAGTGCGCCTTATGGTTTTAAAATATGTAAAATTTTCTTGAAAACTTCTTGGGCGGCAGCCAGTTTACGTATTAACATGGTGTGGGAATGGCTGAGGGTGGGGGCAATATTCCAATAAATTTTTTTTTGCAAATTTGCCACTTTATAAAGTGGCAAATTTGAGAGGGAAAAAAAACTCGTAATAAAGATATCTTGAAATAAATCATATACAGTGCTGCTCAAAGGTTTGTGAACCTCTTGAGCATTTTAGACTTTCCAATTGTTTCAACCTGATTTTGTTGTCCAATCTGAACCTTTTAATTTTATATGAAATAAAAGGTGTAGGTTTATCAATTCAATGCATTGCTATTTTATTTTTTTTATCAATTGTGTAGTCAAAACTTAATTAAAAGAGTTGTTGGTAAATTCATGTAGGTGCAAAAGTAAGTGAACCCTTAGCTGCATTGCTTAAAACAAGCAGTCAAGTAAGATCAGGTAGGACAAATTGGTAGCTAACCAAACTAACTACTGAAATGGAGCAATGAAATGAGAGGTTTAGCAAAAAAAAAAAGAGTGCATCACTGACTGAAACAGAGACAAAACCACGTCACTTTAGTCTTACCCAGGTGAACCCATACAGGTCAGTCATGCTGAGAGGAAGATAAATATCAGGGGACCTCAGGGAGTGGGTAGTGACAGCACATCTGTCTGGGGAAAGCTATAAAGTCATCTAAAAAAAGTTGAGCTTCATCATTCCACTGTGAAGCAGATCATCTGCAACTGGAGAATACTGAAAAATACTACAATCTATCCTAAAAGTGGATGACCTTCTAAAATATCAGCAAGACCCACAAGACAAATGATAATTCAGGTGAAAGACAACCCATGCATCGCATCGAGGGATTTGCTGCATCTGGGACACATGTGCATGCTTCAACAATCAGAAGAAAAGTCAATCGACAAGGCTTTCATGGAAGGCTTGCTAGGTAGAAGCCTCTGCTCACAAAAAAAGATCAAAGCTGCCCATCTCAACTTTGCCAGAGAGTACCTGGACAAACATGAAGCTTTTTGGAAGTCCCTTCTGTGGACAGATGAGTCTAAAATTGAACTGTTTGGTCACAACTAAAACGGTCATGTTTGGTGAAAAGTCAACACTGCATACCAGCAAAAGAACCTTCACCCTATAGTGAAGCATGGGGGTGGGAATATTAAATTCTGGGGTGGCTTTTCATCCTCAGGACCTGGACAACTCCACAAAATGCAGGGAATCATGAATTCAGAGGAATATTGTGAAATCCTGGAACATAACCTGAAGCCGTCCTTTGTGAAGTTACAGCCAGGTAGAAAATGGATCATGCAACATGACAATAATCAAAAGCTTTCCAGCAATACAACCAAAGAATGGCTGAAGAACAACAAGATTCAAGGTCCTTTGGCGCTGCCGCGGCCTGGGGGGCCCTGAGGTGTTGCGCTTGCTCTGTTCCGGTGGGGGTCGACGGCTCCCCTCTTTGGTGGAGATTTTCATGCATGCCAGATCCACCACACCAGCATCTACCGAAACTCAGACACAATCTGTTTCCTCCTCAGGTTATTGAATCGGTGGAGGCTGGTGTCTGCGGATCTCACGCGGCTTCGTCTGTCCTTCCTTCCTTTTCTCGGTCTCTCCTTTGGTCTCTTGAGGCCTCCCTGATTTTATGTTTTTTGGATTTGTTGGGGTCTGGATGTTTCTTGGGCTGGGGAGGAGTTCTGGTGGGGGGTGTCTGGTCGGTGCTGGATTTCACCTTCCTTGGTTTTCTTTGGTCCCCTCGGGTCTCCTGGTGTTCGGTTTAGGTGAACGGTATGAGATTTTTTCTAATAGGTTTTCTGGTGAGCTAACAAATACACGCACGCACGCACGCACATACACATACTCACCCACACACACACACACAAAAAAATAATAATAATAATATATATATATATATAAAAAAAAAAAAAAAAGAGCAATGATGATGACATTTCCGAATGAACAATACTGAGCTCTAGAAGGAAAAAAAAGAAAAGAAGAAGAAAAAAAAAAAAAAGCTTTCCAGCAATACAACCAAGGAATGTCTGAAGAACAACAAGTATCATGTTCTGGATGTGCCCAGTCAAAATCCTGACTTAAATTCTTTCAAAATACTGTGGCGGGACATGAAGCGGGCAGTTCATGCTAGACGCCCATCCAACCTCTCTCAATTGGCTGCATTTTGCAAGGAAGAGTGGCAAAAATTCCCCCAAAGTAGATGTAAAAGACTGATAAGTCACGAAAGAAAGTGTTTGGATGAAGTTCTCATTGCAAAAGGAGGTGCAATGTCTGATTAAGTGAGAGGTTCACATACTTTTGCACCCATGAAATCTGAGTTTTTCTTAAATCAACAACTTTTGTTCAAGAATGAATGACAATATTATCATTCTTTTTGTTCAAGTCCATTGTTTTCAATGTCAGCATTGTAGATTTGGGTATGACAAAACATTTAATAAGGTTATTTTAATATTTTATACAAAAAGTCTGACCATGCCTGCAGGGTTCACAAACTTTTGAGCAGCACTGTATCTTGAACTTGAATTATGACTAGTCAGAGCCACATTGTAGATATTACAAAGCGGAGCTAGAGATCTCGACAATTCCGTTGCAGGAAAAGTTAAAAGAGTGTGGCATATGTTTGGGGGTAAGGGCTACTTTAATGGACAACGACCTAGAGAATTATTTTTATTTAACGCGAAGGCCACTAGTCGAGGATGTCACATGATTATTTCAGTGTCGTTTTTCTGCCACATTTAATTGTGTGTTTGTATGTCTAGATTCGAAGTGTGCAGGTTCTCCCTGTTGACTATGAGATTGAGTACATATGCAGGGGAAACCGTGTGATTGTGGGACCCAAGGTCAGGAAATGTTTGCCCAGTGGCAGCTGGACCGACCTCAACCAACAAAGTAGATGCTGTGAGTGTAACGCTCCTCAACATAAAATATTAGTGAATGTCCCAAAAAAATGTGATTCAGACTTAGATGTGTTTTTCACTTTCAGTATTATTATGTCCTCGAGTTTGGACATCTTTGGAAAATGGTCGAGTGTCTTCTTGGCCACCGGGGCTCCCAGTGGAGGGAACTGTGCTGCACTACAGCTGTCTCCCTGGCTTCATCTTGATGGGCCAAAACTCAACGGAGTGCAATAAGTTGGGCAAGTGGGACACGCCCAAACCCATGTGTCACTGTAAGCACAACAAAATAAAGTTTTATTTTTAGCCATTTACACACAGGGTAAATTTTGAGCACATGTAAAATATACAATACAATTTTCAGAGGTGGCAAATCCAGGTCCAGAAAGTAACAACCATGCCACAGTTTGCTTTTAGCCCTTTGTGCTAGCTAGCTCCCTAGCAGGTAACCGATCACCTGGGGAGTTAGCTAGGAATCTCGCTAGCTAGCACCTGGAGCTAAAGCCAAACTGTGGCAGGGTTTTTACTTTTTGGATCTGGATTTGCCACCTCTGATGGTGGACTTATCATAAGATTTGATTGTGTTGTCTTTCATTTTTAACTTTAATAATTTAAATGATTAAAAATCTAACTAATATTTTCTTGTTGTTTTTCTCTGAAGACGATAAACATTTCAAAGGTAGGACCTTTTTATTCCTGTTGTATTATTGCATGCTTCCTTCTAGCTAAAACACAACTCTGTGTTGAAAACCTTGCCTCTGCTGACTTCACCTAATATTGTCTTCTGGGAGTTTTAGTACTTGCTCTGTCAGGGTGTTAAGCCCCTCTCACTCTTCACTGTACAATGTTGGAATATGAACAGTTGGCATACATTCTGCTTTGAATTTCTTGGTACCGGTCACAGTTTGTAGATGCTGACACCTAGTGGTGTTTATTGCGGGAGATAATAATTTGTATTTTGCCTGTTGAAGGGCAGCAGAGGAACATATCTTGAGCTTTTGAACGTAGCCTACTGTTTGATTCTGCACTAAAATGTTTGATGAATCAATAAACAATGTGGTTTGTCCAAATTTTCTTTCCAAGGCACAGTAAAAATTGCAAATTGCTATAAAAATCAGTGATGGCTTGTATTCAAGATTTTCCATTTTTAACATCAGGACTGCAGTGATAAAAAAGACACTGCAGAGGGTTTTAAAACAAATCAGAGTCAGATATAGGCTCTCGCAATCAAATAACATTGACATCAACCACCAGTGGAGGAACACAACCAACAATACTACTTTAAACCTCATAGGGGCAATGTTGCACTCTTTAAAAAACATGAAATCCTGGTCAACTCATGTTTCCATCTTTCATGACTGGTTGGCAGAGCCACAACACCTCAAATGTCATTACTCAGAAGATAGGTCATGAAACTGGCGGCTCGGCTGCTTTTCATTATATCCTGCAAATAACTGAGCGGAAATTATGTGCATAGTATATTTGTTTGCAGGTATATGCTCAAATTACAAATGTATCTCACTTTAGGGCAAAACTGACCTGAAGTAAACTGTGATAAATACAGCATTGAACTATTTACATTTTATCTTTTTTCTATTGTGTGATTTAAATTTTAGATTATACACAGGGTAGACACATGATTATTCCTAGCATCTTAACTGATGTTTTTGTTGATTTTTTTGCATATTAACCTGAGAGGCCTATACATAATTAAATAAATAAATAAAAATCACCATGTGAGGTGTAATGCTCTGAAAATTAGTGTCTCAAAATGACCCAACAGTCCACACCATACACTAAACTAATGGTTCTCAAAGTTTTTACACAAAGTACCACCTCAAAAAGTACTATATTGACCAAGAAAAATACAGTAACATAGTAGGTCCAAGTATTCAAAAATAATAAAATGCATATACATGAAAAGAAAATAATGTACTGTCCTGGAGTATGTTTTAAACAGACTCTGTGCATAGCTACAAGATTCATTCTAATATGGGTGATTATATTTCATATTTTAAATGTTAATCATATTTTCATTTAAGCCAGTGATTCTTTCATGTACCACGAGAGGTTTCAGATGCACCATTGATCTAGAAACGAAGTCCTCCAAGGTAGAAATCTCGGTGTGATCACATGTGATCTCTCAACGATGAAGAACAAACATTCTTGGATGTGCACGGGTGTCACAGTGTTTCTGAAGAGGACTGAAGGCAGGAGTGAAATAATTTATTCATGAGTACCTGTCAGAGGTGGCAAATCCAGGTCCAGAAAATAAAAACCCTGCCACAGTGTGGCTTTAGCCCCGAATGCTAGCTCCCTAGCAGGTAAACGAGCACCATGGGAGCTAGCTAGGGAGCCACCTGTACCTGTAGTCTTCTTTCCCACATGAAGAATTTTGGTCGTAAATTTTTAGCGTGTTTATAGTTAAATTGTCAGCTCGACCCATTTCTAACTAACCGTAATATTGGGACAAATTTACTATTGCACCTCAGACTGAAGGTTATTGTTATACAATTTCACAAGAAGACATAGACATAGTTTGACTACCTTGGTCAAGAAGGGGCATCAAAAATAGCCCGATTGTCTTGTCTTTAAGATAAGGTAACCAGATTTTCAAAATAAAAAATGGGACGCTAAAAAAAATTTCACCATATTTAATCGTGAGTCAATCTTCATCAACAGGGGTTGGGAGTAACTAACTAACTAATTCTTGGTTGACAATTCAACAGCGCTAAAAAAGTCAATGCACTCACCATTATCCAAGCTTTTTTGCTTGGCCCCCACAGCTATTGGAAGCTGGCTGTGCTGTTTACCTCGTGCCTGTAACATTAGCAGAGGTGGCAAATCCAGGTCCAAAAAGTAAAAACCCTGCCACCGTTTGCCTTTAGCCCCTTCCCCTTGTGCTAGCTAGCTAGATCCCTAACAGGTAAACGATCACCATGCGAGCTAGCTAGGGAGCTAGCTCGGGAGCACCAGAGGCTAAAGTACTTTTTGGACCTGGATTTGCTACCTCTGAACATTAGAAATATACCACTAGAAAGCTCAGCTAGCATTGTCTGATCAGCGAGTGGCGACAGCAGTGTATAGTAGAACTACATTTCCCAGATTCTTAGATGCAAAAGCAGGAAGCAGTTCTAGTTCTGGTCAACATAGCTATAAACACTAGATATCTTATCATGTCACAATTGGTCGGCCATTTTAGGACAGGGGACTGCTCTGGTTCGCTGTGCTGTAGTCAGTGGTAAGTTGGATGATTTACTTACTTACTCTTCATAAATTCTTGACAGATTTAAAAACGGATTGGTTTATTAATGTGGCTATATTCAGGCTATTACTGTTACTACAGTTATTTTAACGTCTGTGCTCCATTGATTGTAATGTTATGAGTGATCGAGCCGCCTTCTTCCCAAGATAGCTGTCCTATGCGCACGTTTCTTCCCATATGCTCAGGACGTGCGGACGAGACAATTGCCTGCTACCAATTAGATTGTGAATGACAATGCAAACGTGAATTTGGAAGTTAATATGAAGGACATTAACAGTTAAGTTCCCTATTAATGACACAAAGTAACTTTAAACATAAAATTAAATATTTTAGCTAGCGTAAGTTTGTTTTCTGTTGTGTTTGAAAAGCTTATTGGTCGTTTGACCCACCTTCTAGCTGTTTCAGCCAATAAGATCACAGCTGTTGCTGGTGTTCCACACCTGCGTCTCATCCATGTTGATTAGGCTGTCAGCTTAGATGACGTCATTCCATTGTCCTTGTTTGTCTTTGTTCTGTTCTTCTCGTTCATCCCACTGTCTCATTGCTTTCTTACATTTCCTGTTTATTTTCTCCTGACAAATGGAAATAATTACTACCGGTAGTCTTTCTTGCATTGAACCTTATTGTATTTGTTTCACCCTGCTACATCCACACAATAACACAATGTGTGTAAAGGAAGTAGGCCTACAGTTTTTTATTGATTAGATTTTTCGTTGTCATGTCAAGTAGGTTAAGCCCACATCGATGGCATTTACATACTGATTATGATAATATATACTATTGTGACACTCCATACTGTTTGGTATAAATATTGCACTTTTGAGCCTTTTCTGTCACTGCTCAGTTGTGTATTGTATATGTCATACAACAATATACACCTGAGTGAGTGGTTTTATTGACATTATCAGTGTGTTATTAACAGAGGTGGCAAATCCAGGTCCAGAAAGTAAAAACCCTGCCACAGTTTGGCTTTAGCCCCTAGTTCTAGCTAGCTAGCTAGCTAGCTCCCTAGCAGGTAAACGAGCACCATGGGAGCTAGCTAACTAGCACCTGAGGCTAAAGCCAAACTGTGGCAGGATTTTAACTTTCTGGATCTGGATTTGGCACCTGTGGAACATAGTTGTGATTTTGGTTGCAGTTTACATACGTATTCAGAGTGTTGTATAAAATGTAAGATGATATATTGGCCTGACATACAAGACCAACTTAAACCAAAATATAATTTGAATATCAGCATGATAACACACTCAGATATTTAAAAAGATGACGCTGGTTTAGAAAACCAACATGCTAAGGTATGATTTACTCGTGATACATGCGTACAGTCATGCTTGTCGTCATGCCAGAGCACTGCTGTCAATGTCTCCGGATATGAATGTCTCTTTGAGGGGTTAGCCCACAGTGTTGAGCCCAGTGATTAATGACCATGTCAGTTGCCCAATCTGTCAAACACTTGCAGACATTCAGCAAGATAGCACTGAAGGGAGGCTCATTCACAAGGGGGAGGGGGGGGGGGGGTATTATTGATAGTCCAAGGTGAATAAAGGAAGGAGGCTGGAGGAACAGGTAAGAGCAGGAGATTTATGTTCCAAATCTTCCAGTAAATATTTTTTTGTGGATCTTCCAGAATGAGAGTGGAATAAAGCTCTCTGCACATATATTAAAATTCTACTGACTCCAACTGTGTCTGCTCTGCTCCATGACTTCAGGGACACTCTGTCCTCAAATCTTGTGCTAATAAACAGCATGCAGCTCCTCTTATGCTCAAGCAGTGGTCAGAGGAGCGACTGAAGCGCAATCTCATTATGAAACCAAAAGTGCACTTTTATTATTTTACGCAGTACGTGCTTATGATGATAATTCTCTTTATGTTGCTATAAAACACCTTTAGATAGAAATTATAGTGGCAAGCACAGTTATAACAATTTCTCATGTTGGTGGGATCATAAAAAATGCTAAATCACTAAAGCCTCAGTGGTCACCAAAAGCCAATTTTATTTTATGAATATTTTCTCCATCATTACTGCTCCTTTGTGCTCATTTTTCAATGAGACATATCTGATGTTGAGGGCACAAATGATGTAATCACAATCATTGTGCACCAATTGATTAGCTCATTAATCTTTTATCATCAATTCATAGTTACTAAATTTATCACACTAATATCAAAATTATATTACAGTACATTCATAAAAAATATAATTTAGTTAAATCCGGCCAGAAAGGTCATTTGGTAATTTTTAACTTAGATCAACCATACCATAAATCGTTCCAAAGTTGCACCAGTCAGAAAATGCATTATGAAGAAAAAAAAAGATATAAAAGTTGTACTGACTGTAAGTCACATTTTATTTTGAAAATGTATACAGTATCTTACTAAATCCATTAACAGTAGTGCTCCGACTAGCACCCAAAATCTTGGTTCCCTAGTTGTGTTGACAGCAGCGAACGAGTTCCGGTTGGATTTGAAACTATTCAAACTAATTACAGAAATGTTTTTGTTTTTATTTAAAATGGCGCTTTTTTTCAACTAATTTGGTCCCCAAAACATATAAATAAGTTCGATTTGAAATATTACTAGTGTCCCCAAAACATAATTATGATTTTTTTATGCTAGTGCATACAGATGGCTTTGATGCAGCCTCTGAACTGAAGAGCATGGTGAAAGCAATAGCAGTTGTTTACAAAACTGCCAACAGGTGGCAGCAGAGTATAGGAGATCAGCCAGGTCCATGTTGCAAAAAGCTCTTTCCCCACTGTTTAAAACAGATTTGTGAATAATGATTAAACTTAGCTATATTCTAATGCTAATGCCAATTGCTGCAAAACGGAAACAGATAGAACTATACATTTTTTTCCTGATGAAAGAAGAGACTCTAATCTTTCTTTTGGTAGGTTACATGTTTTTATAGCAATGGAACACAATATTCTGTGGGCCTTGCAAAATCTGTCAACCGCCGGTAGTGAAGGGGGCTGCTTCAGTGAAAATGTCTGGGAGTGAATGAGTTAACTAGAACTCTGTGTTGCATTGTGGCCAAAGATGGAATACTGGTCCGTTCATAGCCGTTTTTTGCTTTAGGCCAAGTAGGCGGCTGCCTAGGGCCCCCAAGCCACCAGAGGGCCCCCAAGCTCTATGTGTAGTATTACCTGAGGACGATAAAAATGTCCTGGCGTTATCTGTCTCTAATATTTGTTTATTACATGCCTTTTATGCTTAAATTAATAAACATAGGATATAATAGGGGTGTTAGAAAAAATCGATTCGGCAATATATCGCGATATTACAGCGCACAATTCTCGAATCAATTCGATATGCGGCCGAATCGATTTTTATGGGAATATTCAACAAAACGTCTTACTTAGGGTTAGGATTCACACATTAAGCATGGAAGAATGTTATATTAATGGAACATTAAGACTTAGTATTTTATTTCAGTGCTGTTCAAACATGAAACAGACTGCAGTGGCTCAGTTATAATCCTGACTTTTCAGATGAATAAATACATTTTCATACAAATCTGTGTACATGTAGAAGTTTACTGATTAGTATTTTCAAAATTTGAGTAAAAGAAAATCGCAATAATCAATGTATAGATTTGTATCGGGATTAATCGGTATCGAATCAAATCGTGACCTATGAATCGTGATACGAATCGAATCGCCAGGTACTAGGCAATTCACACCCCTAGATAGAAATAAAATAAACTGTGATAATAAGCTTAAAATAATTTTTTGGGGAATTAATTAAAGAAGTGAATATTAATGCTATTTTAGATGGAAAACAGCAAAGAAATGTTACGGTTTATCAAGAATTACAAAAGCAAACTTCTTCTTCTTTTAAATTACTGGTGGATCACATCTCTATGGTGTATACCGCCACCTACAGCGGCGGAGTCCCCTCTAATTATTCGCAAAAGAAGAACAAATGGAAACGAGCATAAGTCGTATGTCCGTTTTGTGCATTTGCAGTAAAACCGCCGTTAATTTTAAAAAAACTGGCGTAGTTAGAAGCGGATGTTTCTGGTTGCTGACCTAGGACCTGTTTGCCCTGGGGGACTTTGTCAGTGGCATTAAGCTCCAGAACACTTGGCTCCTAGAATCACTGAGATACACAAACCCCTCCACCACGATACAGCTCAGGCTCACGGAGGCATTCAGGGACACCTGTGGCAAATGCCTCTAATATGTGAATTGTCCCGCTGGACCTAACTGCGCCGTTTGACACTTTGGACCACGATATTTGTTATTGGCTCAGTTACAATGTTGTGGTCGTGCTTTGGATTTGTTTTGATCTGGCAGACAGAACTATATATGTGTGTTGGTGTTCCAAGTCCTACTTTGCACCTCTGTCTTATTGGGATTCCACAAGGTTCAATTTTAGGGCTACAGCTTTTCTGTTTCTATTTGCGTATTAGTGGCCCTTCTTTTTCATTTGGAGATAGCATTTCTTTCCATTGCTATGCTGTTGTCAGTCAGATTTATGTGCCACTTAAGAAGAAAGGCGCCTTCTCCTTATACCTGCTTTGTAGGGGTGTGAATTGCCTAGCACCTGGCGATTCAATTTGTATCACGATTCATAGGTCACGATTCGATTCGATACCAATTAATCCCGATACAAATCTATAATTAATTATTGCAATTGGTTTTTTTTTACACAAATTTAGAAAATACTAATCAGTAAACTAGTACATGTACACTGTAAGATTTGTATGAAAATGTATTTATCTGAAAATTCAGGATTATAACTGAGCCACTGAATTTAACAAACAGGTTGTAGTCTGTTTCATGTTTGAACAGCATTGAAATAAAATATTAAGGCTCATATTCCATTAATATAACATTCTTCCAATGCTTAAGGTGTGAATCCTAACCCTAAGTAAGATGTTTTCTTAAATATTCCCATAAAAAAATGTATGTTTAAAAATCGATTCGGCCGCATATTGAATCGATTCGAGAATTGCGTGCTGTAATATCGCGATATATTGGCGAATCGATTTTTTCCTAACACCCCTACTGCTTTGTATTATGAATTGTAGACATTAAAAGCTTGGATGGCCTTGAATTGCTGAAACTGTAATGAGCAGAAAACCGAAGTGATTGTGTTGGTTCTTAGTGGCCTCCCTGTTGACTTGGGGCCCCTTGGCACACTTTGTGAAGCAAACTGTCTCGAACTTGGGTTTTAAATTGGACAGTAATTTTAGATTGGATTGGCTTCTTCTTTTTTTTCAATTTACGGCAACTGGCAAAGGTGAAGCAGCAGCAGCAGCCCAAAACAGTAATCCATGCCTTCATCACATCTCGGCAGGATTACTGTAATACACTTTACTCTGGAATCACCCAGTCCTTCCCTCAGACATCTTCTCATGGTTCAAAATCCTGATGCTCAGATCTTGGCTAATAGAGCACATATAATTCCTTTCCTGGTTTCCCTACATTGGCTGCTTGTGCACTTAAGTAATCATTTTAAGATTGTTCTTTAATTCATTCAAACCCCAAAACAATTTATTTATACTTTGTCCTTTACTCCCCAAAACTTTTTTATGCTAGAGCATTCAAAAGGCTTTGATACAGATTCTGACATGAAGAGGTTGCTTAAAGCAATGGTAGTTATTACAAGAAATAGCCAGCAGGTGACAGCCGAGTATAAGAGATCAGCCAGGGCCATGTTGCAACAAGCTCTTTTTGCCAGTGTTTTCAACAGGTTTGTGAATAATGATGAAACTTAGTTATATTCTAATGCTAATTGCTGCAAAATGGCGACAGATACAAATCTATATTTTTTCCTGAGGAAAGAAGAGACTCTAATCTTTCTTTTGGTAGGTTCCATGTTTTTAAAGAAATAGAACAGAATATTTTGTGGACCTTGCAAAATCAGTCAAAATCCAGTAAACAACCGGGAGCGAAGGGGGTTGCTTCAGTGAAAATGGCTTCGAGTGAATGAGTGAAATATCTAAATGGTCTCACAACGCCCTACCTCATTGAGCTGCTACATCCCTATGCCCCTCTGGTCAGCTGACCCCCTGGAGGTACCAAAGTCAAAGAGAAAGCTTAGAGGAAGCCTTTTTCATTACTTGTCCTAAACTGTGTAATGACCTCCCAGAGGACATCAGACAAGCACCTTCAGTATTTGTTTTTAAAACCCACCGCTAAACTTATTACTGTTCTTTGGCGTTTAACACAAGTTGAGACTGCCCTTGTTTTTGTGTCTTTTAATTTTGTATTGTTTTAATTGTTTTTGTTTTGGGTGGATACTTAAGATGGATGGATATATATGTAAATATATCTGCACACAGCACTCTTCCTCATATATATTTTATTTGTTAACGTCAGTTCCACAGCCAGAACAGACTAGTATCTCATTTAATATATATATATATATATATATTCAAATAATGAAGAAACACCTCAGTGAGCATGTTCAGTTTGCTTTCCATTAGGGCAACAAAGGTCAATGCATCCATCAGCTGACAGCTCCTCCATAAACAACAATTACAATTTAGTATTAACATGGCCACCAACTTTTTTTACCGTTAGTATTAGCTGTATCTTCTTATCTTATATTTGTCATCAATTTCTCTCGGGGCCACTTGCAGAGAGGTTGGCTACAGTCCCGTGAATGTTGAATAATAGTGCAACTATGGTCTTATAGCCTTGACCTTTAACATGATTTCCTTTCCAATCTCCTGACACAAGTCTCTCCTTTGCTTTATCTTGTCCATATTAAGGGTTCAACATGTCCCTATGGTAATAGTATCTATTCTTGGGGTACCCTCATTTATGGGCCTGTTTCATGAGCTTTTTATTTGTATTTTTTTACATTTTATTTTATACAGTAATTAAGTTTAAATTTAAAAGCAGTGTCTACCTTGAAAACAAGCACTGTGCCATCCACCCTTAAAATTGCTCTCATTAAACCCCTCATTAAAGTCCTACCTTGGACCCTGGACTCCTGTCGAATTACAGACCAATTTCAAATCTTCCGTTCATCTACAAACTCTTAGAATTTTTTCTTCCACCAAGCTAAACAACCACTTCAAATGCAATACTCTGTATTCCAATCTGGTTTTCGCCCCTCCCACAGCACAGAAACAGCTCTTATCAGAGTCACCAGCGACCTACTGATGACTTCTGACTCCGGTTCAAATTCCCTCCTCATTCTTCTCGAGCTCTGTGCTGCATTTGACACTGTAGACCACCACATCCTCCTCCACCGCCTCCAGCAAAATCATTGGTCTGGTTTCACTCTAAATTCTGGAGAGTAAATTTGACTCGATTTAGAGTGGGACCAAATAGACTCAGTTTTAGAGTAATATTTACACTTGGATGAGAGTAAAATAAATACTGTAATTGAAAAAATATATATACAGTGCTGCTCAAAAGTTTGTGAACCTCTTGAGCAATTTGGACTTTCTAATTGTTTCAACCTGATTTTGTTGTTCAATCTGAACCATTACATTTTATATGAAATAACAGGTGTAGATTTAGCATTTCAATGCATTGTTCTTTTTTTTTTTTTTATCAATTGTGTAGTCAAAACCACTGAAATGGAGCAATGAAATGAGAGGTTTAGCAAACAAAAAAAAAGAAAGTGCATCACTGAGTGAAACAGAGACAAAACCACGTCACTTAAGTCTCACCCAGGTGAACCCATACAGGTCAGTCATGCTGAGAGGAAGAGAAATCTTAGGGGACCTCAGGAAGTGGGTAGTGACAGCACATCTGCCGGGGAAAGCTAGAGAGTCATCTAAAAAAAGTTGAGCTTCATCATTCCACTGTGAAGCAGATCATCTGCAACTGGAGAACACTGAAAAATACTACAATCTATCCTAAAAGTGGATGACCTTCTAAAATATCAGCAAGACCCACAAGACAAATGATAATTCAGGTGAAAGACAACCCGTGAATCACATCAAGGGATTTGCTGCATCTGGGACACATGTGCATGCTTCAACAATCTGAATAAAAGTCAATCAACAAGGGTTTCATGGAAGGCTTGCTAGGTAGAAGCCTCTGCTCACAAAAAAAGATTAAAGCTGCCCTCTCAACTTTGCCAGCAAGTACCTGGACAACACTGAAGCTTTTTGGAAGTCCCTTCTGTGGACAGATGAGTCCAAAATTTAACTGTTTGGTCACAACTAAAACAGTCATGTTTGGTGAAAAATCAACACTGTTCCAGCAAAATAACCTTCATCCGAGAGTGAAGCATGGGGTTGAGAAATTCTGGGCTGGCATTTCATCCTCAGGACCTAGACAACTCCACATAATCCAGGGAATCATCAATTTAGAGGAATATTGTGAAATCCTGGAACATAACCTGAAGCCGTCCTTTGTGAAGTTACAGCCTGGTAGACGATGGATCATGCAACATGACAATAATCCAAAGCATTCCAGCAATACAACCAAAGAATGGCTGAAGAACAACAAGATTCATGTTGCAGATGTGCTCAGTCAAAATCCTGATTTAAATTCTTTCAAAATACAGGTGCAGGACCTGAAGCAGGCGGTTTATGCTAGACGCCCATCCAATCTCTCAACTGGCTGCATCTTGCAAGGAAATATATATTGATTCGTAGTGTGTTCAGCTGTGCATGAGTGTAAGTGCATTTACCAGCTAAATAAAAACGAACTTGGCAGCCAGTGTGAGAGACTGACGCAACACAACCCAAGCTCTGCCTTGTCAAGAGCGCTGCGGTTGCACAGCGTTCCAAAACAAGTTTCCCGTGTAACTTTTGACAAACATACAAAACTAAATACATATACGCTGTAGAAAATTAAGGACCAATTAAGAGATAATTAATTACTGTCCGCGTGCCAGAAGGCGACACCGCGCGGACAGATCCGCTCTCTCACTCTCTCTTTCTGCATGTGTGCCGCGAGAGGCCGGCTTTCTTTCAGCACAGATATTAAGGAAGTCTATCCGTGGTATATTTGTATCCGGGAAAAATCAACCGGATATTCGAACAACACGAGTATCCGGTACGGATAATTGATTTTTCCTCGTAATTATGATAATGACATAATTATGTTATACTTAAATATGTTGGGTAGAGTTTACCTAACATTTCTGTTTACATCCTACAACCAATTACTAATCATAATTGGGTAAAATAGACTCACAATTTCTTAGTATACTACAACTCAAAATTAAGTACTATGTTGGATGTAACGTGTTATAAACAACAAAAAATTATCACAATAAATTAGAATGAAATTATTTCATCATAAACAAATTAGTTCAAACAGTCTTCATGAGTGAGAAACCATACCACTTACATACGTGAAGATTTTTAGTACACAAGTACTTACCAATATGCTTATGTATGAAAGTATTTCACGTAGGTATGTAAACATACATTACGTAACGCGGTCACTCTTCTGACGTTATAGCGTTATGTTATAGGAAGAATCTCTCTTCCTATCACTACTACGCGTCGTATATGGTTGAGAAGTCATTTATTGTTTGTATTACTGTCACAATTTCATAAAATAAAATACCAAACATATTAAAAATACAAGATAAGTAAAAAGTGTTTCTAATTGCGAATAAGTAAGAGTCATTGTACTTTTTAGACATTTGTGCCATCGTTTGCAGTGTGCAAATTGGAGATCACTCTGATTGGCTGTTTAGCTAGAAAATTCAAATAATTCCTCCTCTGGGCGAAAGACTTCCACGGGCCGATGACGTCACACTACGGCAACTCCAATCAGACAAATTGCATTACACCTGATCCATTATGTGCTCGTTAAAACTCGTAGAGTGATGACGCAAACGCATATTGCGGTGCATACCGGTTGGATATATTTTACTAAATTTTTCTCTTTTATAAGTCGTTTTTCCATCTACCCATTTTAATTTGAATTTTCAAGAAATGCGAAAATAAAACTGAATGGAAACGGCACAAATTTTTAAAAAGGGCCCAAAATTCACAAAAAAAAATTTACGCTTAGAGGTGGATTTTAAAGCGTATCAAAAAAAGGAAATTGCGAATTTTGGCTATGGAAACGGGTTTTGCGACTAAACGCTGACAAGACACGTCGCCCATTTTGACCGGATATTACATCATACGTACATTTATAGTCCCAAAGCAATGTCGGATGATAAAGTAAGGCATGTTTGTGGGGACGACGAAACATAAATCTTTTTGGAAATAATTAAAGAAGCGAATATTAATGCAATTTTAGATGGAAAACAGCAAAGAAAAGGTACACTTCACCAAGAATTACAAAAGCAAACTCATACGACGTCATCGCACGGCGCAGTCACTTCCTGTTCTTCTTCTTCTTTTATATTACTGGTGGATCACATCTCTATGGTGTATACCGCCACCTACAGCGGTGGAGTCCCCTCTCAATATTCGCAAAAGAAGAACGAAGAGAAGAACAAAAGAACGAAAGAACAAAAGAAGAAGGAAATGGGCATAAATCGCATTTCCGTTTTGCGCATTTTCAGTAAATTTGCTTAAAATGCGAAACAAATGGATGGAGACCTGACTAATGTTTTATTCCGTTTTTGTCGGTACCACTTTTTACTTATAATAGTGTAAGTTAAATTTACCCTGTTTGATCATTTCTTAGCTTTCTAATGTAATCAGGTAATTTTTAGATAATTTTTGTGGATTATATTTACCTCTCTCCAAAATCGTTTTTTTACTGTGTACATGATAGAAAATCAATTCTATTACCATAGGGGGTGGTGGGCTTAGAAATGACGCCCTATGAGGCCACACAAAGACACACCACAAAAATAAGAAAAACAATCACAATATGTTCATTCATTCAATGTGAGGTCCATGTCTCGGCTCCACACAAAGTGAAAGGCAGCAAAATGCGTTTGGGCAGTGACTGCGTCCTGAGGGTATTTGGTTGTTGCAATACTGTATTGTGTTCAGGTTGTTAAACAGCAGACAGCATTAATCCACGGCTTTAACAATTATTTAACATAGGGGATCTGGAACTGTGTTTGTGCAGACAGCAGGCAGCAGCCTGCATTAGCATCATTTAATTAAGACTGCACTTCCACTATAAATCCCAGTATACCGCCACCTCTGCTCTGTCACCCAGTAGGCTAAAGGTAAACTGTATGTTCATTAATGTGTGTTTGACGTGTTCATCTCATGTTTATTTTTCTAACCTGATACTTTTCTTTTTTTCTTCTTTTTTTTTACATACATTTCCATTAGAAGATCAAATTATTGTTTTAAAATCCCAAGCTCAATGTACTTCCATTAGCAGTTTACAACAGTCTTATGGTTTATGAAAACAAGTTTAGTGTCCCTAATTACAATCTTTTTTTAAAAATCCATTAACATTTTGTTTATTTTAAATGCACTGCAGTAGGTGAGTTAAGGAGTCTGAGGGAAAATAATGTCGTCTAATAGTTACCTAATATCAATGCCAAGTTCACCGAACAAATGAGTATCTTGCGGTTATTAGACGCTAACACTGATAAGGCTATAACAGAAGTTTACGCTAATCCGTGCTTACAACAAAACGCAGCTTTGCTTTGAGCAAAGTAAAATTTTCCCAAGAAAAATATGCAAGTTCAGGTCTACTCAAATGTGAACACTAATCATGCATAAATCATACTCATTTTAATGAATCATTTTAAGTTGTTCTTTTCTGGGGTGGAATAAATTATTATTATTATTATTATTGTTGTTGTTGTTGTTGTTGTTGTTGTTGTTTTATTAGTATTGTTGTTGTTGTTGTTATTATTATTATTATCATCAATATTATCATCATTATTATTATTATAATTACAATTATACAACTTTTTTTAAATAATTAAATATTTTTTAAAGACTTTGACCTTTTAAAAAGCTCAATTTTAAATGCAATTCAGTTTGCATCAAACTCAGTTTTTAAATGCTATGGACATTGGTACATGCACATTCAGTTTTAGCAAGTTTTTTTTTTTTTTTGCAAGAATTCCCTATTCTCCTCGGGTCCATTTCACAAAGCATGTTCAACAAACACCGAGATTAACCCTGAACAGCGAGTTGACATGCCCTGAGAAACTCTGCGTTTTCGGTTCCAGGACAGCTGATTTGAGGTAGTTAAATCAACGCAGAGTTACACTAAAAAGTCCACATCAATGGAGCCCCGATTCCCAGAGTTACCATGGCAACGGGGAAGTGCAGTGTGCAGCGCCGCCTTTTGCTTCCGCGTTTTATTTTTATTTTTATCCCTCTCAGCTGAAAGTCTTAATGCGATTATATTTAGAAAAAAAGTGAACCCCTGCAGCGGCTCCCCATAGAGGTAGGTGGCGTGGGAGTCGGGTCAATGCGTAAATTTCAATGTAGTTCTTTGCAATCCCAATAATATTACAGGGGAAACCTGTTGAATGGTAACTCAATAATTAATTTCATTTAGGTGCAATCCTGTGGGGAAGAAGCACACTTGACTTAAGATGAAATATAAAAACATTATTTAAACGGTTATAAGAAAAAACGGAGCGCAACACACAATATATGCTGTGATGTGAGCGAAAGGACTACGGCTGGTTGTGTATATATGATGGACTGTGATGTGAAACGGTACTGTCCGGAAATGCCAGCATATCTATGCTATCTATCTACATATCTATGTCTGATAACAATCTTACCACAAATATTTAATTCCCTGCGCAATAATGCCATGTTCGTGACAAAAGAGGACTTTACGCTATAGACTATAGGCGGATTTACGCAAAAACTAGCAGCAGCAGACTTTATGAATGAGGAAATGTGGCTGAAAGGAGGCGGGAACAGAGAAAACCTCGAAGTTCATTGTGGAAAACCTGCAACCGACCAGGTTTGGTTCATGGAACATGTTAATACGGTAACTGACCTAGAGCTTAAATGACCTCTTTATATGAAACAGGTTAGAGTTACCTCTTTTTCTCTGGTTTCATTTACCCCCCTTTCTGAAACAGAAAACGAGTTTCCCACATTTCAGGGTTTCAGGGTTTGACCCAGAGTTCTCCCTAAACCTGCTTTTTGAAATAGACCCTTGATGTATAACTAAACCATTTTCTTTTAACTCTTTCACTCCCAGTCATTTTCACAGAAGCAACACCCTTCGCTCCCGGCTGTTTTACTGGATTTTGACTGATTTTGCAAGGCCCGCAGAATATTATGTTCTATTACTATAAAAACATGGAACCTACCAAAAGAAAGACCAAAGTCACTTCTTTCATCAGAAAAAAGTATTTTTCTTTTTTTTCCTGAGAGCTTGGTATTGTTCATTCGGTAATCTTACTGATTCGACATGTCATCGTCATTGCTCTCTCCCTTTTTTCTCTCTTTTTTTGTATGTGCGTGAGTTTGTGCGGGTGTGTGTGCATATGTGCGTGCGTGTGAGTGTGTGCTCCTTAATTCACCTAAAACCTATTAAAAATCCCATACCGTTCACCTAAACCGAATACTTTAGAATCCCGCTAGAGTCGTGAAGTTGTCAGGAGACCCGAGGATGGATCAAAGAAAAGAAAGAAAAGTGAAATCCAGCACCGACCAGACATCACCTACTACCCACCGGGTTACCAACCAGAATCTTTCACCAACCCCAGAAACATCTAAATTCCAACAAATTAGGGAGACCATAGGAAAGACTGAGGAAAGGAAGAAAGGATAGATGAAGCAGAGTGAGATCCACAGACATCAGCCTCCACCGAAAGGAAGCTGAAAAAGGAAGAGTGTTGTATGACTTTCAGGAAGGATTTTAGACAGGCTCTGGATGGTCAGGAGGTGCTTCCAGATGACTGGACAACTACAGCAAACGTGATCAGGGAGACAGGTAGGACAGTCCTTTGTGTGTCATCTGGAAGGAAAGGGGATAAGGAGACTTGGTGGTGGAATGAGGAGGTGTAGAAGTAGATCCAGAGAAAGAGGTTAGTTAAGAAGAATTGGGACACTGAGAGGACTGAAGAAAGTAGACAGGAGCACAGGGAAATGCAGCGTAAGGTGAAAGTAGAAGTAGCAAAGGCCAAACAAGGGGTTTACCATGACTTGTATGCTAGGTTGGATAGTAAGGAGGGAGAGACTGATGTATACAGGTTGGCAAGGCAAAGAGACAGAGATGGGAAGGATGTGCAACAGGTTAGGGTAATAAAGGATAGGGATGGAAGCGTGTTGACAGATGCCAGTAGTGTGATGGGAAGATGGAAAGAGTACTTTGAAGAGTTGATGAATGAGGAAAATGAGAGAGAACAAAGAGTAGAAGAGGTGACCAGGAAGTAGCAAAGATTAGTAAGGATGAAGAGAAGGGCATTGAAGAGGATGAAATGTGGAAAGGCACTTGGTCCTGATGATATACCTGTGGAGGTATGGAAGTGTCTAGGAGAGGTAGCAGTAGAATTTCTGACTGGAAGTCTGGAGTAGCAGAGAAGTATGTTCAAGTGGTGCAGGACATGTATGAGGACTGTAAGACAGTTGTGAAGTGTGCTGTAGGTGTGACGGAGGAGTTCAAAGCGGAGGTGGGACTACATCAAGGATCAGCTCTAAGGCCCTTCTTGTTTGCTATGGCAATGGACAGGATGACAGATGAAGTTAGACAGGAATCTCCATGGACTATGATGTTTGCAGATGACATTGTGATCTGTAGTGAGAGCATTGAACAGGTGGAGGCATGGAGGTTTGATCTGGAAAGGAGGGGAATGAAGGTTAGCCGTAGCAAGATGGAGTATCTGTGTGTGAATGCGAGCGACCCAAGTGGAAGAGTGAGGTTACAGGGAGAAGAGACCAAGAAGGTGGAGGAGTTTAAGTATTTAGGGTCAACAGTCCAAAACAATGGAGAGTGTGGAAAATAAGTGAAGAAGCGTGTGCAGGCAGGTTGAAATAGGGTGGAGAAAAGTGGTGTGATGTGCGATAGAAGAGTTTCAGCTAAAATGAAAGGAAAGGTTTATAAAACTGTGGGGAGGCTAGCGATGTTGTTTTGTCTGGAGACAGTGCCACTGAGGAAAAGACAGGAGGCAGAGCTTGATGTGGCAGAAGATGCTGAGGTTCTCTTTGGGAGTCACCAGGATGGATAGAATCAGGAATGAGTACATCAGAGAGACAGCACATGTTAGAGGCTTTGGCGATGAAGTAAAAAAGGCCAGACTGAGATGGTTTAGACATGTCCAGAGGAGAGATAGTGAGTATATTGGTAGAAGGATACTGAGTTTCTAAATGCCAGGCCTAGAGGAAGACCAAAGAGGAGATTTATGGATGTAGTCAAAGAGGACATGAAGGTAGTGAGAGCAGAGGATGCAGAGGACAGGGTTAGATGGAGGCAATTGATTCGCTCTGGCGACCCCTGAAGGGAAAAGCCGAAAGGAGAAGAGGACTAAGCCATTTCCAACAATCGTTGCAAAATGTTGCAAGTGCTGCTTGTCATGACCTGAGCAGATGCTTGTGCTGTAAAGCCTACAGTAGATGAAGTCAGCACATCCCCAGCCAAAGAATCGCAATATGCCGTTTCATGGCATCGTCTGTACCAGAACCTCAGATCTACCCTCTACTATCTACGGCGAGTGTGTGTACATGATGGTCTTATTATATGGACTATATAGAATATATCTTGCTTTACCGTAGAGCAGGGGTCTGCAACCTGCAGCCCTGGAGCCACATATGGCTCCGGCTCTTTAGTCCCTCTCCTGTGGCTCCCCGTGGCTCTCTAAAAAAAATATTATTATTTTTAATTGATATATATATTTTTTTACATATATGTATTTTTAATTACATTTGTTTTTTTTTGTTTTTATAAATATTTGGCTAGTTTGGTATATTACATTATATATATATATATATATATATATATATATATATATATATATATATATATATATATATATATATATATATATATATATATATATATATTGTATTATATCCATTATTATATTATGTTATTTTATTATTTATTTTATTTAAAAATAATTTTTTTTACTAAATATAGATGTCAGAGTCCAAATTTGTAAATTGTCAGAAAAAGAGAAGAAAGGTAGAAACGTTTGTAAAAATACCTAAAAATGTCCAAAAAGTGACTATGAAATGTCCAGAAATATCCCCAAAAACCAAAAAACTACCATGTGATGTACACAAATTTAACCAAAAATTCAGATTTTTTTTTTTTAAATGGCAGAAAATAAAACATTCAAAAAGTTACCATAAAATATCATTGGAATTGCCCCCCCCCCAAAAAAGTCAGAAAATTCATTAAAAAAAAAAAAAAAAGCAGAAAGAAAAATATTTTAAAAAGTAACTATAAAATGTCCAAAAACAACAGAAGAAATCCTAAAAATGATCATAGAAAGTACACAAAATTGTCAAAAGAAGTCAGAATTTTAATTTTTTTTAAATGTCAGAAAAGAAAAGGCTTAAAAAGTAACTATAACACCCAAAACTAAAACCAAAAAAATCCCAAAACTTAGCATAAAATGTCCATAAAATTGACAGAAATTTTATATAAAAAAACATGAAGAGAAACAAACAGTTTTCATTATATGTCCATACTGTTCTGCGGCTCTAGACAGATTTTTTTGTTATTTATTTGGCCTACTTTGACAGTTAAGGTTGCTGCAATGTGCACACATTTATCAAATGAAACATTAACGAATATCAAAATACCTCATTGACATAATCAATTCCCAAAAATGTCTAAACATACAGTATATCAAATCTTTTACACAAATTAGCATTTAACGGCAAAGCCAAAATTAGTCTTTCTTTTGCAGGAAATCCCACAGATAACACACTACACACAATTAATGTATGACACTTTTTTCTCCCTGAAAATACAATCATGGTATGTGTGTGCAATTTTCAGACCTGTTCTTGTAGGGAGACTTCACTCCCAATAATTGAGAATGTGAAGAAGCCTTTCAAATTATACGTGAATTATCTTCAAGAAACAAGAACCAGTCCAGTGTCGATGATGTAAGAGAAGAATAAAATACACGTTTGTTACTCTTATGCAAGTGTAACGCACTTAAAAAAAATATATATATATACTGCAGCTGAACAAATTCCCGCCCCTGAACCTTCCGCCACAGGGAATATCTGCTTGTAATAAGCAAGAAACAGAATATTGTCGTTGGTTAATTAGTAGAGCTGCATATTGACGTGATTATATTATGTATTACTTATTATCCTATATACTGTAAATAACGTGTCATCTTAGCTTGTTAAGGACTTGCAATAGTCCCGCTCAGAAAATTATACTCATTGAGGGAGGATGTATCTCACGGCTGTCGTATTAGCTTTATCTTTTAATGCAATTAGCTTAAATTAGCGTTAAATTGGTATTAGATCAAATTAGATGCAATGCACAGTGAATTCAAAGTCAGATTAACCAAGTCTGGCTTTAAAGAGAACAGAAAAAAAATGGAGATCTTAATGTGTTGTTTTCAATCAGCGCTTTCTGTCATTTGTTAATTGCATTTCATATCTATGTATAAATAATGTATGTGTTTAAATGATTTAGATGCCTGCATTGCTTAAAGCAAATAACAAAGTGAGAGTTGTCATAGTTGTGGCTGTACATACACGTAAGTGGTTGTGTAAGACCTGTAGCAGCTGATTTGACACATCTCCCATGGAAAGCCGCATGAGCATATCAAGCCTTTTAAGATGACAGAACAAAGTATGTTATAGCTAATGTAGTTATGACAGTCATTTGAGTTCACTGTAACATTGGTGCATACCTCAGATACAAGATATTTTAATTATCAATGTCTCCAAGGTATTGCCTTGAGATGTCAAAAGGCAGAGCAGGACTCGACATCATGCTGGAACCAGGGTTAATATAGTTTTGGAATTTTCATTTTAGTTAGTTTTTATTTTTGTTTTTACATTTTTTTTAGTTTTTACTAGTTTTAGTTATTTAAAAAATGCTTAATTTTAGTTTAGTTGTAGTTTCAGTATTAGTTTTTTTATGTGTATTACTTGTGCACAATATTTAATAAACACCATGGTAAAATTAAAAAAGTAACACATTTCTTGCCTAGCGTTTCATTTCGACTGAGTTAAATGAAAAAACAGGCAGGCCGAGCCATTGGAGCCAAAAGTCAAGCACGAATTGTCGCCTCGGAGTGACATCATCTGAAGTTGCTTTTCTATTGGCTGCTGCTAGATGACGTCACTTTTGTGTGACACACTTTCAAACGTTCTTATTCTGGATAATATCAAAATAGATCTACTTAAAATCACATTTAACACAGTGCCAAAGGCTCACGTATTAAATTAATTACCAAAGACTAAAATGAAGGTCATTTTCGTTATAAATATAGTTAGTTTTAGTTTTGTAAATGTAAAATGTAGTTAAAGATAGTTTTCGGGTTTTTTTTAAAAGCATTTTTGTTTTTATTTTATTTCATTGACAAAATAGTTTTTGAATTTTAGTTAATTATTTAACTAAAATAACCTTGGCTGGAACACACATTCAGTGTTTCCTCTAGGATTGTTTTCAGCTGCGGGGGCAAGGCCCAAAAATCCGGAGATGGTGGAGATGTTGTACGGTTGTAAGGTCGGCGGGGTATTAAGCCGGTGCGTGATCGAGGGGGGGGGAAGACAACTTCCTCCAGGATTCCGTGATAGTGTAAACAAATGACACTTTCACAAAAAAATAATATATATATAAATGTATTTTCCTATGATCACTTTGTACACTTTGCTTAAAGTAAAAAAATATATATGGTTGTAAAGTTTCTGGGGAAGGGGGGGGGCATTGATAAAGTATATTCTATTTATCAATACATTCTGTCTTAATGTTGTCCTTTGTTTAAAAAGGAAACAACACAAAAACACTTAAAGGTTGAAAATTGATTCTGAATAAGCAATTCGATGATACCTTAATTAAAAGAAAAAAGATATATGCCATCATTTTCAAAAGGTATCAATATCGGTATTGGCGATATAGCCCTGTGTTTACTTGGTATCGGATCGATACCAAAATTTGCAGTATTGCACACCACTAGCCAAAATTTGTCAAGGTAAAACAAAACCTTATAGTCTTTAAAAAGATCAACAGTGATTGAATCAATTAGAAGACAAGATGACATTTTTTAACCAATAATTTTTCAAGTTGAGCAGAAACGCATCAATGAGAACCAAACAAGCACTTTTTCAATCAATTAAGCTCAGCTCAATGATACTGTTTCAGAAATATTTTGAAACGAAGCAACAGTGGCAATACATTTGGTGCATAATAGAATTGAGAGAAAAAAAATGAGCGCTTCGATGACATCACAGTCCCCATAATCATGATAAATAGGAGCGCCAGAAATAGCAGCACAGGTTCAGCCGCATGCCCACAGACAGCCAAGGAGATTACAATTTGTTTTATGGACACACTGCAGATAACATTAACATTATTACGTTCTTTCCAAGTCAGCCGTTAGGACGATGAGGAGAGGGAGAGAAGCTGGAAGTGAGAGTGGAGGAAATAGGTGAGGGGGCAAATGAGAGTGCATGGCAAGAGAAACTCAAGGAGTAAAATAGAGCAGAATGAGCATGTGTAAATCCCGCAGAAAGGGGAGGAGGAAAAGGACAAGTGGAAATCTTTCCTTTTTATGTCTAATAGCAACAAGTTTTATTTTGAATATAAAATAATGTATACCCTTTGTACTTTTGCACATTTACAGCAATTAGAGGCTTTTGTAACAAATTTATGTCATAATATTATAAACAGGGTTTTCCGATTCTAATCAATTTGGTCGTCTTTATTTAAGTTAGCTATATCTAAGATTTTAAATAACTCTATTTAAGTATAAGTATTTTTATCTAGCTGAAAGGCTGAAGTCAGGGATACCTATAATTCTAAATTTTCAAGAATATGTGGACTCTGGCTGTGGATTTCTCCTTGGCTCAAACATTTGTGTGTTTACAGGCAATGTGCACACACATAGCTGCACTTAAATCAGCCAGTAGTGGCCACGCGCATGATTCGCTTGCAATCTGTACATGCAGGTTGTGTTATTTGAATCTGAGTCTTCAAAAGTGTTTAAAGCCCCTGAAAAGGTTTTTTAAGGTATGTTGCTAGTTGCTAAAATTAGTTTCCAGAGGGGTCTGAATTAGGGCTGCCACAAATGATTTGCTAGTTGACTAATCACCAACAGTCGTCGCAATTAGTCGACCAATTAGAAACATATGTAAATAGCAACATAATGCACCAACAAGCAGCTGCTCTTTTTTTAAAACCATCATTAGTTTACATTTTGTTTTTGTTTTTAACGTATGTACAGATTAATTAAGAAGACAATTAAGATTAATGTGCATTCAACTTTTATTAGATTTTGCATCTTTTACCATCATTCCTGACATGTTTATTAGGGGTGGGAATCTTTGACTGTCTCTCGATTCGATTTGATTCAGATTTTTGGGTCTGCGATTCGATTCTGAATCGACTTTTGATTCAAAATTATTTGATTGACAATTATTTCTGCTTCAATTTATAGATGTGCAAATAATTGTCATAATCTACTCCAATCTGACTCGTTAATGCAAATTAGCGTACTACTGGAGGCACTTTTATTACTCAAAAGAACGGCTATTCATACAAAACGCTTCAGGAATGTTTACAGAGAAGCATCTTAACATTACTCACCGGCATATGCTCTTCATATGCTGAAAAAAACCAACACTTTTATTGGAATAACTTGAGTGTGACTTTCCTTCTACTCTCTAATGTGGCTACGACTTAACAGTGTACCAGAATGCACAGAACCACACTGCCCCTAAGTGGCCAAATGTACAACATGAACATGAATAAAGGCACGCACAAACAAGGGCAAGACAGTATAAAATAATTTAAATAAAATCGATTTTGGGACACTTAAAAAGATTCTGAATCTTACTAAATGAGAATTGTGATTCTTATGAGAATAAATGTTTTTGGGCACGCTCCTAATGTTTATAAAGGATGGAGAAACTTAAATAAATGGCAATACTGTGGCTTTAGAATTTTTTGGGGTTGTAAATGTTAAGTGTGATTTTTAAAATTTAACCCAAAATTTTATAGAATAGCACTAATACTATGAAACTATTTATAAATACAAAAATGAATACACACACATATTTTATTACCGTATTTTCACAACTATAAGGCACTGTATTAACTCATTTGCCCCCAAAAACGTATAAATACTTTCTATTTTAAATGTTGGTTGTACTTTATTGAAGTATTTAACAATGTACTCACGTTACTTCACCTGTCAAAAAAGCACCCACATGTTTGTTTCTTTTTAATTTCAATAAATCTAATCGAGAACTTTAATCCCTGTTCAGAGCATTGATTACTCTTCTTGTTCGTTTCGTCATCAACACTTGACGTCGACGATATCCTGTGCGTGCCGACATTTATACGTCATCGACTATGTCGGCTAGTCGGGACAGCCCCAGACCAGTGTTTCTCAACCCTGGTCCTGGGGACACACTATCCAGCCTGTTTTTCCATCTCTCCCTATTCCAACGTAGCTGATGATCGTAATCAGGCTTCTCCTCCAGAGCTTGCTGATTAGCTAATCATTGGAATTGGCTGTGTTGGACAAGTAGTTTGCCCCGAGGACCAGGGTTGAGAAACACTGCCATAGACTATTGAGAATATATATATATATATATATATATATATATATATATATATATATATATATATATATACATATACAAAGATGCAGCAATTGACATGGATATTTTAAAGTATTTCAATTTAGCTATCGTTGAGTACATGTCAAGCCTTATCGAGCTAAGGAGAGAAAAGTTACAAACCCCGACTGAATATTATTCCTTCTATCATTCATATTGAGCAAACACGTTTTGTTTTTTACAGTGTGGTAAAAGTAAAAGACTCGTTTGCACTGCGATGGTGTGTTCAATTGAAAATCCGAATTTAGACCTATAACAACTACTAGCCAGAGATGCGTGCTCCCAGCGCTTCCCAGCCTTATAAATCCACAAAATATGTAACTATAATGTTTACATGATAGGCAGATAGCGTACTGGCTTGGCTTGTAAGATTATAGTTTAAGTTTATGATTTTTTTCTGGCGTCTTCGCTGCTAAATAAACCAAACACGGCAGGATGGGATTCTAGCTCTTTATTTTTACTCTCTCTCTTTTCAACTCATGACATGCGCAGTACACAAAACACCTCAGCATGTAAACTAAAATACAAAATACAATATTAGTCAATTGCAAGTAAATAAAAATACACATTTGCAAACATGTTACAGCAGCTCCATATCCTCACTTAATTTCACCAACTTCGACCCTCCTCGCTGCATCCGCATTGCCACCAGGGCCCCCTGACCACCGCTGCAGCAAGCCCGAATAGGTGCTTCTGTTCCCGGTGCACGCCTCCCTTGGGTCTGGAGCTCATACCGTTCCAAGTTCTGCCCGCTTGGAATGATGGCTTTTGCATAATTAAGCGGCGGGAAGGTCTGGATCCTGTCAGGCAGCCGCCTTATTCCCCACTCCCACCGACCTTCGTTGGAGCTGCAAGCGGGTTAGGAGCCGGGCAGTGGCCGGGGATACGCGGACGGTCCGCGTGAAAAAACATAGTGGACGGGTAAACGCTGTTGTAGAACACCAGTGTTTTCTTCTTCCCGATTCTTTGTTTACATTTATTTTGTTAAATGTATGTAGACCATTCATCCCAAACTGCTGAAGTTGTTAGTTTATTGTAAAAAAATAAATAAATACAATTGTATTCTACTTCTAATGGGTTAAAGTGTTGTTCATATGCCGTAGGCGCTCTTCACTGCCTCCCATAGTCTGGGAGAATATCAAAACGCTGAGTATGATGAAGGCAGCAAAACGTGTGCTCGCAGGCGTACACGCATCAAGCAAACCCTTCGAAAGTGGAGGGGACGGATCGAGGTCTTCATAAAACTCAGGGGGACGTGTCCCCCCCGTCCCCAGTGCCATCTGCGCCCGTGATTGAATGTCTAAATCCTCTACCATCCTGCGTTTTAGGGTTACTTAAATCGACGGCTGTAAGTATTTTAAAATGCACATCTTTGGGCATATATTGGTCTATATTGTGAGATAAGTGTGTTGGGAATAACAGAATGTGTTTACTGTTAACACAGGGATCGGTACGTTTTGAAGGCACAAGGTTTGTCGGTGAATGGAATGTTCATTTACATACTGTACACATTCACCAAAGGAATTTCAGAGAATTTGGCAGTACATCCATCCAAACCATATGTGACATGTGACATGAGACCAGTCACCCAAACAGCTACTCCATCAATCTGTTTACGTGACAAAATAATTTCTGTACAAACTGCCAAGAACTGCATAATGAAAACTAATTTGCATGCTTGCACCTGAATGCAGTTTGTGTGGACAAATGCTCACATTTGATCTTGCCTGGCACTTTGGAGAGGTCTTCTCTTCACGCATGAATCCCTGTTCTGTGCAAAGCAGATGGCAGACAGCTTGTATAGCATTTTGTGGTTAAGCGGTTCACTGATGTCAACGTTATGGATCGAGTGGCCCAGGTGGCGGTGAGGTTTTGGTATGGGCAGGCGTATGTTATGGACAACAAGCACACATGCGTTTTATTGTTGGCATTTTTAATACTTTGAGGAAATGCTGAGGCTGATTGTTTACCATGGTTCCAAAACATTCACCTCATGTTGCAGCTAATACATGAAGTAAAAAATAATGAATCAATGTTATTCAAGGTTGGAAACCTAGCTGTTGATGTGACAGCGCACAATAAGTAGAACATATTGTACATACTTCCTGATTGGGCAAATTGACCAGTGGAATGATGTCTACTAGCACTCAGCTCTGATCCTTCTTCAAGACATTTTGTTTTGTTTTTGTTTCGTTATTTTTTTCCTTTCGGACACATTATTACAGGCTACATCGATCACATCATATAATTTGCAACATTGACATCCGAAAGAAGGGCTGACGGGTAGAAGCCATGCTTATTAGTAACCCGTCCCCATCGACTTTTACTATACGCATCAGCCATATACATTGATTATGATAGTCATTGATTCATATCGTTATCAATCCCAGACTTAAGTCTGCACACTCCTCGCTCAGTTCATCTTGAGTAATGTCCGTGTGTAAGTTGCAGCTAGTACCAATCAGAAATAGAGCCAGATAATGTTTACATTCTTACAGGAACAGCAATACATGTTATCAATTAACCTTAGCAGTGTCAGCAAGTAATCATATGCTATATTTACATTATTCAAATCATGGCAGCTCCAGTTTTGGGTTAATTTGTAATATGTTACAATAATTTCATTTCGGTAAGAAAAAATCCACAATTTAATGATGTGAGTTACTGATAGCAGTTATTGTCTCTCAAACTCCGCCAATTCTTCCACTCTTTGCACGATCCGTATTTTTTTCTGAGAAGATGAGTCTTCTTTTGTTTGGATGAAGATCCGACAGTCCATGTGTCCATGTGTTCTCGATAAATCCATTCTTTCTCAATTGTTGCGCCCTTCTGGCAATGTCAGCATTTCGTTTTGTGAGATTCTCATTGACGTAGACATGTTTACCTTTAAGCTCATAGCTATCTCTCAAAATCTTTTTCTTCCTGTCAACAATCCTGATCAGAACTGCCGGTGGTCGTCTCCTCCCAGTTAGAAGCGAAAAGCACATCTGAATGTGCGCTGGATCCACAATTAATCCCCAAATCTCTGAGTTGAGTTGTCACATGCTGTTTGACAGTCTCGTTCGCTGAAGTTTGGTCAGAAGCAACTGCACTTATGCTCGCGCACGGTTTAATCTGGATACCTGTAACTATCACATCGTTGATTCTAAGATTCTGTTCCAAATCATCCACTTTTTGTTCCAATGCGTATTTTTTTTTCTTGTGCCTTTTTCTTCAACTGCTTAATTTCCTGCAGAAGTGACTCAATGCTCTTTTTCATTTCAAGTAATTCGGTGACCATTTCTTTGAATTTTGCAAGAGAAGATTTTATCTTCTCAGTTTTGTCAGCTCATTTTCCGCCAGGCATATTGCAACAATGTAGTTAAAAACCCCAATGTCAACAAAATAGTTAGAAGTCACGAAGTCACGCGAGTGCAGGAGGTGTGCGTCCTTCCTCGACAGATGCGTCCTTGATTCTGAAGGCCAACTCATGTGATTAACTAATTCAAACCCAAAAATGTATAAATACGTTTTTTATAACTTTGCCCTGCACTCCCTAAAACGTATTTTTACGTTTGTGTGTGTGTGTGTGTGTGTCTGGGTGTGTGTGTGCGCGCGTGTGTGTTTGTGCCTGTGTTATTTTGTTGTTTTGCATACATATGGCTTTGATGCAGCTTCTGTCCTGAAGAGGTCGCTTAAAGCAATTGTAGTTATTACACACACAAAAACGGCCAGCAGGTGGCAGAAAAGTATAAGAGATTAGCCCGGGCCTTGTTGCAACAAGCTCTTTTTGCCAGTGTTTTCAATAGGTTTGTGAATAATGATGAAACTTAGCTATATTCTAATGCTAATTGCTGCAAAACGGAAACAGATAGAAATATACTCTTTTTTTTTTTCCTGATGAAAGAAGAGACTCTAATCTTTCTTTTGGTATGTTTTTATAGCAATAGAACACAATATTATGTGGGCCTTGCCAAAATCAGTCAAAATCCAGTAAAAGTAAGTAGGGGGTTGCTTCAGTGAAAATGACTGGGTGTGAATGAGTTAAATTTCACTTCTGCTTCGACGGAAAGGTGATTTCCCACACCCAAACAAAATGTATGAAAAATAGGCGATATGATTCAGTTTGATTTTAATATTTAATTGGTCTGATTTACATTACATGATCAGGGACGTTAGTAAAGATACGTTAACTTGTTAGCCACAACAATCTGGACAACAACCGTTCAATAACTTACAGCAACTCGTTGATGAGCCATATTGTACTGACGACAAACATGTTTGAAACTTTATTGTAATCAGTTTTATACAGTATATGAAGTCTCACAGGCATATACTTAGTATATAGAAGAAGATTATGATTGTGTTTTCCTACTCAGTCTATTGACAAATACTATACTGATATGAGACTTCTGGAGTCACACACTATCGCATATGCTGTTCCTCAAGCATCATTGCACAATGGTTGAAAGAAGAATGAAAACAATGTTGTTTAAGTGATTTGGCCAGATGTGGTGTTCGATGTGGAAATGAATGAATTGAAAACAATGCAATTGCACAGACAAGCAGTGGTGATTGCAGTTGTCGTGTCTTCCTCCTAAAAAGTCATGTTTTGCTCCTCTAAAAAAATCACACAGTTCTTCGTGTTATATAATGTTAAAATTTTGACAATTTCTCATTATTTGTGTGTGATTTAAAAACAAAATAAAACATAATTAGTCCCTTTTTTTTATTTGCTAATTGAAAATGGAAAGAATGAATGATACATGGATTCTAACAAACTACTAGCAATAAAAATACCTTGCATGATTGTGTATTGAAAAGTCACAATGGGCAGATATTTATGTTCTTTGATGACTAAATCGATAATCCCAAATGTAAGACTGGTTGTCTTAGAATTCCAAATGGATAAATGCACATTTTATGTAAAGTCATTTGATATTTCCAACATGGGAGAGGCAGCAGTTGGAAGTTTTATGCAGTGGAAAAAGCACTAGTGACTAAGTTGTCACCACGTCCTATGCACCAAGTCACAGTTTTTGGCTCAACCCAGCGTGTGACCAAGTCTGTCAAGTGAGCCCACACACTGAGAGATGAAGGGTAAGAACTTTCAAATATGTATATCCTTCAAATGATAGCTAATGTTAGCTGGATTGATGATGATGTTCCAGTGGCTGGTGACTGGTGTGCTACTCTGTTAACCAAATGTGCTGAAGTTGCTGGTTTGTACTCAAATGAATTAGCGTGACCATGTTTTCACCCCCCAAAGAGGACACTCGTCCCGACCTTGAGATACTTAAATGATACTCAACGTTTGCCCAAAGATGCCATACATTCTAACTATTTAAAAGTGTAGTGTGTAATATTTAGCGCTGTCGAGTGGTGAACTAATAATGCATTCATTTAAAAAACCTTCCACAGCTGGTGCCTGCATGTGGTCATCGCTGAGTCCCGTTGATTTTGGTTCCCGCCGCTTATCTCCCTCTGCTTTGCTCGTGCTAGATTTTGCTAGCTTCTCCCGCTAGCTGCTCTTGTTAGCCGTTCCAGCTAGTTCTTACTTGCCGGGCTGCTTGATCGCTCGCTCACTGCAAATGATAATTCGTAGTGATAACACTTTATTTTCGTGAATTAGTTATGGTTTGACGGAAAGGGCAATTCGGTCCAAAAATTACTTGCCATAATTGAAAGTTCGTACTGAAAATTTAGGTCTGTAAAGTGTCCTCCTTTGAAATAAAACAAAAACATTGACCTGTTGTCCTCCCATCGTTGTGGAGAACGTGTCGGCCACGCTTGGTTTCCGTCAGGTGCCGCTAGCTTGGTTGGAGCAAAAGTTCAACCTCATCAACTGCTGAAAGTCCACAAACGGCTGCCATCAGTGTTCGCCTCATCACCACAGGTATCCTTCCACCAATACAACTCAATCACAATAGTTCCCCAAATAAGAAACAAAATAAGCCAACACAAACACATTCGTCAATATAAAAATAAATCCACTTAGTAGTAATTGGTGGTAGGCTTGCAAAGTATGGCCTCTCTGAGGCTCCGTAGTGTGCCTGGTCCAAAATCGTTGCATTTTATTAGTCCACCACTAGATGTCACTAAATAATACACATTGGAACTTTTAACATATTTCTCCTCTCTTTGGGTAGAACATAAAATAAAAAACATAATTCTCTTTTGAAGTCATATTTGACGAATTAATAAATAATGACACAATGTTGTAAGCCCAACCATTTTTTCTCCCGCAATCGACTTTTCTTTTTCTTTTTTTAATGGGGTGAACGAGCTGGTATCGTACAAAGTAGCTATTGGCTGTCCTAAAAGTCACTAGAAGTCGCTAAATGATGCCATTGCATAATTGTCAATTTGCATGTAATAATAATGGACGCTGTAGGAGAGAGGAATAACGTTGTGGGAGAGGCAAAAAGTGAGTAAAGAACACCCTAAAAGAACACCAGAAAAAAGTCGCTGGATTTGTCATTAGTCACTTTTGACCAAAACATTTCACCAAGTGGCTTGGAAAGTTGTCACGTTAAGCGAGAAAGTTAAAATGTTAAAATTACACATCACAAATTTTTGGGAGGTGGGGTCTTGGTTTGCTCTCCATCCCCCGCTATTCATCACTGAATCTCTTGTTAGCTTGTATATAGCATCTGATATACCCATGGAGCAACACTTTGGAGTAACCGAGTATAAATGGGATTTCGAGAGCAACATCAGCAGCCTTTCAGTATGGTGTAAACGTAAATCAATAATTCAAAAGATTACAAGAATAATGCAAACAAAATTTGTGGTTTTATTACTTCAACATTTCATGTTTCATGAAACAATGATATGTAAATGTGTTACTGCACTTTACAAGCACTGAACTTATCTAGACACCATATAAATAAATAAAATAGTCATATATAACGTTAAAATAAAGCCTGCCAACAGACCAAAAGGAATAGGAGTTTTTGTTTTTGTTGCCTTCAAAATTGCAGCCTTGGCGATTTGAAAATTGCAACCTACTACATAGCGATGTTGATTTGAATTTGATTATTTGTTTAGCTGCTGGTCTATTTGTACTACACTTTTTGGGACAAGGTGAAGAGTACATTCAGTCAATTTGTTTTTGTAAACAGACTATGTAACTTGCAGTGATCATCCGGCAAAGACAACTCATCTGACAACATTCGGCATTGCACCACTTTCTCATCATTTCTCTTGTCAAAAGTGAAACCTGAAAGTAATGTCTTATGAGAGTTCAAACAACACCCCCCTGTCAAAACAATTAATGTACACACACTATAAGTTTTAGAATGAAGACTTTCAATGTAAACACGAGATATTCCTATTGTGTTGAACATGCAAGACGCCACAATGTTGGCATTCATAGCTTATGGCAACTAACAATGGATGGACCAAATGTATATTGGAAGCTGTCTGAGACACTGTCTAGGGAGTTGGAAGAGGAGATTGGCTCCAAACTGTGGTCCATATGTGTACACAAACGTAAAAGCCGGCAGCATCATACCCCTCTGAGACATTGAACAAACTCTTAAACATAGTTGTCTTTACTTTTACTGCATTTTAAGGTCTCCATAGTCTGACGTGATTATGCAAAAGGATCTGTTTCCCAACGCAGATGGACAGAAAATGTTGCAGTCCTAGAAAGAAGAAAAAAATTAAGACGATGAGGACACCACTGTAGCCTTTTCTCAGAAGATTTCAACGAGCAAGCAAATCACAAAAGATGCTGCCCTTGTCAATATAAGATTTTTTGTACAAAGACCTTCCTTGTTCCAGCTGTGTCAAAGCTGCTGCATGAATGCCTCCTGTAATCCACTATGCTGAGAAAAACAAACAAACAAAAAAAACTGTATGGCTGGATCAAAAGATGATTAGAGAATCCACACTTTTGGAAAAACAAAACCAAACTGGATCTTCAAACCCCTAGCAACAAAAATGAGTACACCCCTAAAGTAAAACTATCCAAATTGAGCACAGTCATTTCCCCCTCCCCACTGTCATGTGACTCGTTAGTGTTACAAGGTCTTAGGTGTGAATAGAGAGCAGGTGTGTTAAATATGGTATTACAGCTCTCACACTCTCTCATACTGGTCAGTGATATACGGTGCCATGATGGAAAAACCTGTGAAGTGACAAAAACGAAGACAAACAATACACAAACCAAAAGTTAGAAATGTACTTAGTGTTGGGAAACAGTAATCACACTGTACAATAAATCACAATCAAATGATAATACGGAAGAGACACAGATGAGTCCAACAAAACAAGCGCATAGGGGTAAGCAATGTAATCAATCATCTGACACCAGCAACTGCTACAGCTGTCCTGAAAAATATACTGATTGTGATTGTAATGGCATACATATTTAGAATAATGAAAACAATTGAGTAATTGCATGAGTACGCGATTTATTAACATGATTTACATCCATTCACTCAAATGCCATTGTTATCAATTTGATTATATTGGATATTGCTGATTTTCCATTTTATTTTGTTACATTTTGCTTAAACTTAGTTTTGGAAAGCACACTATATGACCATCAGACGTCTCTAAGGCAAATTTTCAATTGCAATCTTCATTATTTGCAGCCATTTTCACTGAAGCAACTTTCTTCTTCTTTTTTTTTTTACTGGATTTTGACTGATTTTGCAAGGTCTACAGAATATTCTGTTATATTGCTATAAAAACATGGAACCTACCAAAAGAAAGATTAGAGTATCTTCTTTCATCAATAATTTTTTTTATATTTCTACCTGTTTTCGTTTTGCAGAAATTAGCATTAGAATATAGCTTAGTTTCATCATTTACAAATCTGTTTAAAACACTGGGGAAAAGAGCCTTTTGCAACATGGCCCTGGTTGATCTCTTGTACTCTGCTATTTTTGTATTAACTACCTTTGCTTTATGCATTTTCTTCAGTTCAGAGGTTGCTCATAGCCTTCTGTATGCTCTTGCATAAAAAAAACATAAAACACGTACAAATACGCTTTTGGGACCATGGCAATGTTTAAAATATTTTTTTTTATAAATGTTTGTGAGCAAATGAGTTAAAATCAGTTCACAATGGTTGGCATTTCATTTCCGCCACTTTCTTTTCGGAGTCTGAAACTAATGTTTTTCTCTTTCCATCTTGGCCTATAGTAGAATGAAAAAAAAGTTATTGTATGACTTTTAAACAATAGAACAGCTGGGGTCGTAGATGGTGGCCGACATCCACAATTTTTCACATATAATGTGATCCAACGTCAAATTGTTGACTGTCTCCAAAAGTATCAACATTGAAGACAAATGATGAAGGTATAATAGCATAGGTGAGTCTCGAAAGATGGCGAGATAGGGGACGGGGACAGAGGGCAGAGAGAGAAAAACAGGATAGTGCAATTAGGGCAGTAATTACAAAACAAGGCTTATAACCGTCAGTCATTGTATAAACAATAATTACGGTAATTAGCAATAATGATGCAGGTACATATTTAACAACTATTAATGGCATGGCCTACTCCTAAATACTTATCACAACTGTACAATCATGGGCGCAGTTGGCACTGGGGACGGGGGAGACACATCCCCCTTGGTTTCATAAAGACCACGATCCGTCCCCTCCACTGTCGCCACACGACAGCCAAAATTTCCGGTAAAACAGAGCACTACATTCCTCTACAACAAGTATGGAGCCTGAACAGTGTATGTTGTACTACAACTGCTGATGCGTTTATGTCACACAAAATAATGTTGGAACTTGTACCTCTCTGAGTCAGGATGTTAATCATCCCTCTTCCTAAAGTCGGATCTCCAACTCAGCAAGCCAGAGTAGAACATATGCTATCTGCTAATCATGAAAACATTATAGTTATATGTTTTGTTGCACATTTATAAGGCTGCAAAGCGCTGAGAGCACACAACTCTGGCGTGACAGTGGTTTGAGCTCTAAAATCCGACTTTCATTTGAATAAAACTTCACGGTACACGCAAGTCTTACCACGCTGTAAAAAATTTGGTGTTTGCTAAACGTGAACGACAGAAGGGACAACATTCAGCCGATGTTTATAACTTTTCTCCCCTTAGCTAGATAATTCTTGTGACATGTACTAAGCCATAGCTGAATTAAAATATACATACTTTAACATAACATGTGGAAATTGCTACATCATTGTTTTTATTTTAACCAACAGCTAATTTTTTTACAGTGTAGGGTTTGTGGTCACTAACCAGGGTGATGTCCTAATAAGTAACAAATAGCCCCGCAATGCCTGCTATAGGAAAAATTATCACAGCATTTTGTCAAAAACAAACACTAGACAATAACATCCTATGCCTGTTGCTGAGTTGCGGCATTTAATAGTTCGTACTATAAAAGAGTGAGATCTACACAAATAAATTGCTATTTGCTCGTAATACTACTACTAAGTTACACTGTCAGAGTAAATTTCCCTGAGTGTTGGGCTGGAAGTTGGGTGTAACCTGAATAGCAATACTTTGAGTGTTAAATTGACCACACCCTCAATTCTGGTCAAGGAGAAACTTTCCAATTTTTTAGCGCACTGTCGACATTTCAATGGCGACACATCCAGTTGTTGTTTTCGGGGTGGCGTGGCTCAGTGGTAACGTGGTCGTCTCACAACCCTGAGAGCTTGGGTTCTATCCCAGGCCAGTGTGACTATGTCAAAGTATCCTTGAGCAAGATACTGAACCCCCAGTTACTCCTGATGCCATCAACAGTAGTCAAAATGTTAAGCGCTTTGAGGGACTTGTAAGGAGGAAAAACACGATATAAATGAAGTACCGTTAACCAGAGTAAAGTGTTGATTGAGTTAAATTTTTAACGCTGACACTAGTGCATTACACACATAAATGTTTAAACACCAGAGTTAAGTGTAGTTTGGTAGAATTAAATGTTTAATACTGACACTAGTGTAGAGTACTTTCAACACTACTCAATGTTTACCAGTGTAGATTTTTAACACTATACATACAGTGTTGGAGTAACACTGGTTAAGTGTGAAAAAGTAGCACTTTGAAAAGTTTCAGATTTACACTCATTGGTGTGGACACATATAAACACTTTTTTAGTGTTAGATTTGACACTCTCAGTGTTAATCATTGCCGATTTTGCTGTGTACAGGAGAAAGAAAAAGAAGTATGGAAAAAGGTTTTTAACATTACATAAAAGGAATAAGACTTTACAAGAGCTGTAACTATGATGTTGTTATAAGCAGTTAAGGTGTACTATCAACAGGACAATTGCTGACTTGCTAATTTACTCTTTACGCAACCAAAAGTAATAGTTGTAACACACAGTAAATTATGTAGAGTAAATTTGACTCTATTTAGAGTGGGACCAAATAGACTCAGTTTTACAGTAATATTTACACTTGGAAGTGAGTAAAATAAAGAATTGGAAAAAAAAGAAGAAAATCACTCAAGGGTTGAGGAACAAACTCACAACCTTCAGCTTAGGAGACAGCCTATTTACTCCCTGAGCCACGCAGGTCCTGCTTTTGTGTTAGTATATCGCTCATTGCAGCTGGAATCTTCATAACTCCAAGAGACCAAAAACAGTGTTCTGGTCTCCTTTTGGAGATAAGCAAACAGTAGGATGAGCATAGCTCAGGTGGTAGTGTGGCAGACTCCTAAGATGAAGGTCGTCAGTTTGTTCCTCAACCCTTGATTGACTTTAATTTATTATTATTTTTAATTCTTTATTTTACTCTCTTCCAAGTGTAAATATTATCCTACTCTAAAACCGAGTCTATTTGGTCCTACTCTAAATAGTCAGATTTACTATAAATAGAGTCACATTTACTATAAATAGAGTCACATTTACTCTACAGAATTTACTGTGCAGTGTTGTTGTCTGTGGCACTGCAAGCAGGAGCACCAACTACATGGGTTGAGGAGAGTGACAGAGTGGTTGATGCAGTGTATGGTGTACAGTATGAATGTGAGCACGGATAGATAAGGTGGCTCAATGCATTATAGATCACCTGACAACTAGACCTATGGAATTTTAAGTTAGAGGTATGATCAGGAGAAACCTGAGTCAGCCTTGACTATAATTTTGGACCAACTGGAGAGATTATAATCCTAGACAATAATCCTAGTTTAGGGTCACAAAAGTGTGCACATATTTTCTCAAAATGAAATAGCGGCGAAAAATTACACATTTTAAATGTTGCACCGGTGGAAAAAACAACAACAAAAGCAGTCTTTGACACTTGTATGTGTGAGCCCAATGAAAATTCTTGATCTAACGGTTAGGGTTAGCAAGAGAGCAGCATGAGCAGCATCTTTATTTTCACGCCGAGCCAAGTCTAGTTTACCGTGTTTGGGATTTTGGCAAACTGCGCTCTGCCTTTGTCTGCAATGCGGCGTACCAAGGGCATTTTCTATTACACGTGCGGAAATACGAAATGTTGGTTCTGGCAAATTCCAGGTGCCGTAAATATGTTTTGAAAAATTATTAAAATTGCTTCAACGCATGCATTTTCGCTTTGAGCAATTTTTGTGGTCGACCCAAATGACTTAGTCGACTTTTTTTCCAACCCTAATATAGATGTACTTTGCACACTTTGATCTTGGGCATGATCTCCAGCACGTGCCTCTTTTCCACTGAATTGAAAGGGAATGAGTGGCGCCACTTTCTTTGAACTGTTAACAAGTCGTCTGTGTTCACTCCAATAATGGCGCAAACCCAACTTTCTAACTGCACCCGTCTACAAAAATACTAAAAGAAAGAAAACTCCACACATACGCACAGTTAGACCGCACTTTGCACTAGACTTGTGCTGGCCATGAAAATAGCGACCCCTGTCTTGTAGTCCTGGCAGCCACAGACTATAATTTTGTCTTTAACTCATGCACTCCCAGCCATTTTCACTGAAGCAACCTCCTTTGCTTCCGGCTGTTTTCCTGTATTTTGACTGATTTTGCAAGGCCCACAGAATGTTGTGTTCTATTGCTATAAAAACATGGAACCTACCAAAAGAGAGATTAGAGTCCCTTCCTTCATCAGGAAAATAAAAGTTTATTTGTATCTGTTTCCGTTTTGCAGCAATTAGCATCAGAATATTGCTAAATTTAATCATTATTCACCAATCTGTTGAAAACACTGGGGAAAAGAGCTTGTTGCAACATGGCCCTGGTTGATCTCTTATACTCTGCAGCCACCTGCAGGCCGTTTTTTGTAATAACTACAATTGCTTTAAGCGACCTATTGTATCCTCTTCTCTAGCATTAAAAAAAAAACATTACAATGTATAAATACGATTTTGGGACCATGGCAATATTTAAAATAAAACGTGAATATACGTTTTTGTAGGCAAATGAGTTATTCTGAGTTTAATTTTAAGAAAATTATTTCAAAATGATTTAAGAAAATTTGGTTAAATTTGTTTTCAATGATAAATAAAATCTGCAAAACAGCAGTTAGCAGCATGTTTTCTAAAAAAATACTGCTCATGAAAACTGAACAGTACCAATTTAAACGCAACTTTTACTCAAAAGCAGTCTTAATCACTGATATTAACAAACTGTGATCTGATGAGTAGTGTAAACCAGTTAAAGGCAGTTCCTTTAATGCAAAAAAAAAAGTCATCCATTCTGTCGAAGCCTGTGTTAGATTATTAACATTGTTTTTCTGTTTCAATTTATATTTTAATCGTTTTTGATATTAGTTAGAGATGTGTAATAATAAGACAACAGTTAATTCATATGTTAGTCAATCTATAGTCTTTGTTCTCTTCCCTGGGGAAGTAAGGTTTCTGATTCAATCTAAATGAGGGGATGTTTGTAAGTGCAATCAGAGGTCGGTCCATAAAAATCCCTGGTGCGAGGAGGCGCCGGGGGCCAATTGTTTACCCACATCTGGAGTGGACTAAGATAGGAACTGAAGTAAGATTATCAAGTAGTGTATTTCACTCTGCTGACAGGACAAGATGACAGGGGGGAGTAAACTGTTTTTGTATAAGTAAGGGAGAGCGGAAAGAGAGGACACACTTCTAGACCAGATGCTGTTTGAGCAAGGTTCTAAAGTGACTTCAGAATTCTGAATAAAAGCTGGCAAAACTTCTTCACGAGATCTCAACTTTGAGTTTTATTTTGAACACGCAGAAATCAAAGAAACGATTTCTAACACCTGCTAAGACCTAACGTGACAAGTACAGCGATAGTAACTCTGTCAGAGGAGACAAGAAGGTTGTTAGTAGCCTTGATTAGTGCTGTCTAAGTATAATGATTCGCTGTAAATCCTGACTCAAAGTCCTCAAATTGTTTTGTAGAAAGAAGTTGAAAGTTTGCGACTGCTTTTGAGAAAATCATGGACAGAAAATAAAGACTGGATGTCAGTTCTATAATTGGCAAACGACATCTAGATCAAGAGTGACCTTATTTTTTTTTAATTACAGCCAATTTAAATGACTGTGCCCTGTCAATAAAGACATATTGATTACATTAAGGACAAGGGAGTCAACCAGTTGTAGGGATCCTTAAGTAGACGAGTAGGGACTGGGTCAAATAAACAAATTGAGGATTTTGAAATGGAATACCGTGGAGGCCCAATCTGAAGGACTAATCGGACAAAAGTCTGCATTAGTCATTTTAACTTCCTCCAATGACGCCAGGTTTGGTGCAATTGATGAGGTAATCACATTTATATCTTATGATCTTAGGAACTGTTGGAAATCAGTCCTTGATTTCTGCGTGTTCAAATAAATTCAAAGTTGAAATCTGTGAACAAGTTTGCCAGCTTTTATTTCAGAGTCTGAAAGACAAATTAGGGGCTGCTCAATCATAGCATCTCACCCACAAATGTGTCCTTCTCAAAGTTCATGCATGCATATATACACAAAACGTTCCCACCCCCTTCATTGACAAGGAAGTACCTTTTGCCCTTCCAGGCATAGCCCCCCATGTGGCATTTCCTGTCAAAACAAGTCTACACACCCCCTCTCCTTATCTCTTACCTCAGGATGTGGGCAAACACTTGGCCCCCGCCACCTCCTTGCACCAGGGACTCCCCATAAAACCCCACACAGAGCACACTTTGATCTTTTAGTCCACAATAGATGTGGGTAAATAATTGGCTCCTGGATAAACAATTGGCCCCTGGAGCATCCTCGCACCAGAGATTCACGCAGACGGCCCTTTTGTTCAGACACCTCTTATTTAGATTAAATCAGACACCTTACTATGACAGGGAATAGAACAAAGACCATAGATAAACTAACATATGGGGAACAGTTGTAACATATCTAACTAAAATCAAAAACACTTTGAAAAATATAAATTTAAACAGAAAAACAATGTTAATAATCCAACAGAATTTATGATTAATGATGCACAGAGGTGGCAAATCCAGGTCCAAAAAGTAAAAACCCTGCCACAGTTTGGCTTAACCCCTGATGCTATCTAGCTAGCTAACTCCCTAGCAGGTAAACGAGCACCATGGGAGCTAGCTAGTGAGCTAGTGTTAGAGTAGACAATATTAAGTATTGTACTCTTTACGTGTTCAATTAACTGAATGGTGAGATCCTGGTGAAGAAGTCCCTTTGCAAAGGTATCAAAAGCTTTTGATGACAACAATTGAACTCTCTCAAGCAGTGTGTTCAGATTGTGTGTCCTCTACTCCGGCACATCATTATTTATTGAAAAGTGGGTGAATACGAAAAGTCTCCTCCCATCAGCCCTTTTGTTTACAACTCAGTGAATACAAGAAAATCCCCCCTTCTGTTCCCATCAGCAAGTTCCCATAGGTATAAATCAGATTAGAGAAAAATAATAATAATCAGCCTGTGCCTCCCTTCCGACCGGCTGAGACCGGTCCTAGACTCCCTTCAAGATAGCAGTGGAAGAACTTGTTGCCCTTCTTCTGAGAGTGAGGCAGATAAGAATACAATTCTATTCATTGAGCCATACTGCTATAACTAAATCCAAAACGGCTAAAATATAAATTGAAACTGAAAAACAATGTTAATAACTTAACATTCCCTCATTTGAGCTCATGAGAGCTCAACACATTAAAACATTTTTTTCAATGGTTGTGTGGTGGAAATAATTATCATTAAAACATCCCTTTAGCAGAAGAGGAGGTAGTTTAGCAATCATATGACATTAAAAAACAATTTGATACATTTAAAAGATTTTTAGTGGAATAAGCATAGCATATGTGAGGCTTAACATACAATGTTGTTCATTAACAAGTGTCGCAATGTATCGGCAGACGAATATGTGTTCTCTGAAGCCATCTCGTGATGAAGTTCTTTGTTGAATGAAAATATGTCGTCATCTTTTTGCAGAACCCCAGAATAGATTGCCTGCAAATGTGATTCTCGTGATGATTGCCCAGGAAAAGGCACTTGACTTGATCCGTTGAATGATGTCAAAACGATGTCGAATGATGTCGAAACGGCCGCTCCAGAACCGAACACTGGGTCAGCTGACGTGGCTCCCAGGTCGGAGGTGATAAGATTGATGATCATCAGTTGATGAGATAGCCGGCAGCCTTGTAGACCAGTTGTGGAATTTCGTCTCTCCTTTCCGTTATCAACCTGAGAGCGGAATATGTTTTTTGTCTTCTCATAAACCCACATAAATTTTATTTGGAGGAAAAACCCTGATAGTTTTGATAGTTGGGATTAGTAAATGTTATTTGGTTAAGATCCGTAGGTCCTGTGCTGTTGGAACAGGAAAAGATCTATTTTTGTGACATTAAAATAGAGCCCAGCCTTTGATTGAGTTGAATGACATTCGCTCATTCATTAATATAAGACAGAGCTTATAAATATTTATTTTTCAAATAGGTTTTGTTCAATAATAGGTAATTTTGTACCACGACTAAATTTGTTCTAAATTTGCATAACTGTGCCTTTCACCATCCTGAAAGGAATCACATATATTCAAGATAGCAGTGGAAGAACTTGTTGCCCTTCTTTTGAGAGTGAGGCAGATAAGAATACAATTCTATTCATTGAGCCATACTGCTATAACTAAATCCAAAACGGCTAAAATATAAATTGAAACTGAAAAACAATGTTAATAACTTAACATTCCCTCATTTCAAATTTACATATGTCGTTTTCAATTTCCTAAAATATCTTGCTATAGATCACAGTTCCCCACTCAACACATTAAAAATGCCTTGCCTTGCAAGAGTTGCATCCCAGTCAGACCACCAGCTTTCAAAAGTCAATGTTCAGGGCGGGGCTGTGTCAGACAAAGTTCGATGAGAGGAGACATCTCTGTAATGAGGCTTGTACACAGTCACTGGGCATTGTGGAAGTTGAGCATCATGTTTTTTTAGGCACAGGAGGAGAAGACTGTTGCTCTGCGGCTTTTGACCTTTGATCTCTGCCACATCCATTCAGACGCTGTCTGCAATGTGGATCCGATGACACATTTTCGGTCCTTCCAGGCGCTCACCTCGACCAACGAATGCACCCGGCCGATCCAATGCACTACAATGCCAGACTGAGGAAATGGGATCACAGCAAGACAGTTCACTTCCTGCTTTCTCAAAAATGTTTCGTAAAAAACAAAACAGCCTTTTTTTTTTAAATACCCCTTCAAAATAGCTACTAGCAATACTTGCAAATACAACGTATCAGCAGCTGGGGCGCATCCCGTTCGCAGTTTGTAATCAGTGAAGGCCATCAAACCCTCATCTGCCTTGGAACTCAAACATCAGTTTCTGAAATGACACACTCAGAGAAAAAACAAATATTAAAAATCATTATCATTATGTCAATTTCAAAAACATTTATAACTTCTTATTCAACTATCTTACTTCTAGCCACAGCTGTACAGATGTAGGCATAATTATGTCAACTCAACACAGCTCAAACAAAATGCCATTATTTTATCATTATTCTTTATTCATTTGTCCCGAAAAGGGAAAATTAACAAATTAACCATCTTCATCAATCATTAAAGTGTAAAGACTATTGGCTCAGTCACTAAAAAAATAAAATAAAAAAATAAAACACTAATTTAATATTCTTCTACAAAAACTCAACAATATCTTTCAAATACTATTACTTATTTTTTATTGTTTATCATTCCTCTCTTACCATTTTGACAAAGAAAAAGTCCCATTACGAGGACACATTATGCTCTAACCCACAGCCCCCTCCTTTTCTTCTAACCTAGAAAGGGGGGGGGGGGGGTTCTTAACATTATACATCGCAAAACCTATTTTACCACATTCCCATTAATAAAACAAACGCCACTATCACAACAGTCTCATCTCACACAAAAACAACACCAAACTTAGTTAAAGATATTGAAGAAAAACAAACAAAATCCCCATATGCACATTTCTCACTCACAATCACAATAATAGCCCCCACCTTTTAGAAGCTAGGTCACACACTCAAATACATACGCACACACTCTTTAATCATTAGAAAATAATAAACGGTTTTATTCTATCAATTCGTTGTCTACAAATCTTATGGCATTTAAACCGCAGTTTTGTACGGTGATTTCAATAAACGGGTTAACTTCGAACAAATCACCCGTAAACTGCTCCACAAATGCTGGAGTCATTTTAGCATCAAATTCAGCCACTACATCATTACCAACAAAGAAAATACAAAAGTCTGACGTACCATTTTGTCCAGCGAAAGCTTTTCATACAATCGATCCATAGTTTGTTTTTTCATTTTTTATCGACGTTTTTATTTTTCCGCACGGCTGCGACTCACAAGTACAAGTCCCGACTATAAACCGGAAGCGCATTCAGGACAAACCATTCTGTATCCGGGTCGAAATCGCCTCCATTTTGTTTGTAGGCTATTTTTTACTTTCGGTTTCTATTCTACGCAAGTAGTATTAATATTTATCAATACAGTGACGTCTCACTTTTAGTATAACAGTTCAATAGGTTAACACATATGGCCACACAACACACATAAGAATCACGTGACCTCTCGTTTATACACAGCGGTTATCCAATCCCGCTGAGCTAAACTGTTCTCCATATATTGCAAAATTTTTGCAAGGCGCTCATTTTCAAAATAACTTGTCACGCGCTATCGAATTAAACCGTAGAACAAAAGGAATTCATACGGTAATCCTGACCCCAAAACTACAATCGTAGGAGCGCCAAAAAATAAAATAAAATTCACGTAATCTCTCGATTGCAAATACAGTAACACAAATCCAATTATTACTGTAATCAACCTGGACCCCTCAATACTGTTCAATTTCAAACAGGCGCTTTTTCAAAAAACATATTACGTGTAAAAGGACGTTCTCACCAAGAGTCATGAGCAATTACTATACTAGTCCCCGATCGGCCTAAACTGCCAAAAAGGCAGAGCGCACCATAATCTTCGCGATACTTAGTAAAAAGAAAGACTTTTTACGTCATCCGGCAAACCCTTTTATTCAATATATATTATGGTCTAAGGATTCTTCGTAGCGTGACGAGAAACAAAACAAATTAAAAAATCTAATTCGCTACTTCATCCCGTATAAAAAAAAGCTTTATCTCTTCCGGTCTGCATTTACGTCACTTAAAAGTGCACCACCCCACGACGTGTTTAGTTCAATATCGTCGGAATTATCCCAACTCTCTAACGACATCAAACTACAACTTGTTCACACAGATCTCATTTAAAATTTAGACAATTTGGAAGACGAAAAACCAGTTGCAGCGGACCCAAACAGACAGAACCTCCCTACGTGGATAAAAGTCTCCACTTACCGTACTTTATTTATTTAGGCCTAGAAGTTCCGCCCGTCCGTGAACGCCGCAGCTTGCTCTACGTCAGAATACCACCATCCGTTAGAATTCAGCGGAGGAGGTCACCATTCGTTATAATTCAGCGTCGGGGATCACCATTTGTTAGAGTAGACAATATTAAGTATTGTACTCTTTACGTGTTCAATTAACTGAATGGTGAGATCCCCGCCACCTCCTTGCACCAGGGACTCCCCATAAAACCCCACACAGAGCACACTTTGATCTTTTAGTCCACAATAGATGTGGGTAAATAATTGGCTCCTGGATAAACAATTGGCCCCTGGAGCATCCTCGCACCAGAGATTCACGCAGACGGCCCTTTTGTTCAGACACCTCTTATTTAGATTAAATCAGACACCTTACTATGACAGGGAATAGAACAAAGACCATAGATAAACTAACATATGGGGAACAGTTGTAACATATCTAACTAAAATCAAAAACACTTTGAAAAATATAAATTTAAACAGAAAAACAATGTTAATAATCCAACAGAATTTATGATTAATGATGCACAGAGGTGGCAAATCCAGGTCCAAAAAGTAAAAACCCTGCCACAGTTTGGCTTAACCCCTGATGCTATCTAGCTAGCTAACTCCCTAGCAGGTAAACGAGCACCATGGGAGCTAGCTAGTGAGCTAGTGTTAGAGTAGACAATATTAAGTATTGTACTCTTTACGTGTTCAATTAACTGAATGGTGAGATCCTGGTGAAGAAGTCCCTTTGCAAAGGTATCAAAAGCTTTTGATGACAACAATTGAACTCTCTCAAGCAGTGTGTTCAGATTGTGTGTCCTCTACTCCGGCACATCATTATTTATTGAAAAGTGGGTGAATACGAAAAGTCTCCTCCCATCAGCCCTTTTGTTTACAACTCAGTGAATACAAGAAAATCCCCCCTTCTGTTCCCATCAGCAAGTTCCCATAGGTATAAATCAGATTAGAGAAAAATAATAATAATCAGCCTGTGCCTCCCTTCCGACCGGCTGAGACCGGTCCTAGACTCCCTTCAAGATAGCAGTGGAAGAACTTGTTGCCCTTCTTCTGAGAGTGAGGCAGATAAGAATACAATTCTATTCATTGAGCCATACTGCTATAACTAAATCCAAAACGGCTAAAATATAAATTGAAACTGAAAAACAATGTTAATAACTTAACACTAGCTAGCTAGCACCTGGGGTTAAAGCCAAGCTGTGGCAGGTTTTTTACTTTCTGGACCTGGATTTGCCACCTTTGATTGATGCACCATAAATGGCACATTGTTAATGGCAAATCAAGAGTATCTTCTAGATGCTGATTATGTATTTTTAGGGACATAAGAGAATTGTGAGTGTCGTCCAAAATCAAACACAACCTTGTCTGTCTTGTAAAGTCACTCATGGATTTCTGACTTAAAGGCCATTACCGTATTTCACCGGAGCTTCTAATGGCTCTGCTATTAAACTCTATCCATCACTGTGTTTTTGAGAGCTCTGTGTTTCAAGCACCAAAGCCATTGTACTCACTCACACTTTCTACCATCTCATCCCTTGGCCTGCAGGGATCTTGGCATCATGTTGAGCCAATTGTGCCGCACTGCAGTGATCCAGAAAACCCACGCAGCCCAACATTCTGGCCTGCGTGACCTGGCAATCCGTGTAACAGCAGTGTTCGCAATCGATTGAGGGCTTTGTAGCCCCCAGTCAAGTCCCGTCTGGAAAAGCTGCCCGCTGCGCCATTCAGAAGCAAAGAACACCAAGCTTGTTATTTTTCACTCGATACATATGGATGGCAAGAAATGTTGTTGCATGAGAGGAGTACTAGCCTTCAATTAGGATACATCTTGTTATTTCTAAGATCCTAAATTATGGTGTTGCATCAGTGGGCATAATTTGATTGTACACTGCAGGAGAAGCAGCAGCATCTGTGAGAAATGTTAAAAAGGATTTAAGAACATAAGAAGAGCATACAGACTTGTGCAAAATGTACCAATATAGTAACTGGCCTGGGTGTAAACAAAGTTAAAAAAAAAAAAGCTGTGGATAAGTGTTGTGTAATTGTTTTAATGTTGGGGTAGCTTTATATGGAGGACCTGCTAAAATAAAAAATAAATAAATGATTCAATAAATGAATAAATAAAAGTGAAAATAAAAACGGATATAAAAATATTGTTTGTATTTATTGATTGATATTTAATTCTATTTATATATTTATTTTTGTATTTATTTTGACATTTATTTTAATTTTTTGAATCATGTTTTTTTATTTTTGTATGTATATATATATATATACATATATAGTTGTTTTTAATTCCCTTTATATTTATTTTTTGTAATAAATTTTTTAATTATATTTTTTTTATCCGTTTTTTATTTCACATTTATTTAGCCATTTATTTATTTTTAATTTTGGCAGTTTTGGTCCTCCTTAGCTTTAGTTGTCCATGCTAGACCAAATTGTCTGGCTAGTGCCACATGTTTCTTGGGAGCTCGACTGTGCCTTGTGGTAGTTTGGCGCCCATTGACTAGTTTCTATTTTCTATAAAAATGTATCCTGTTCTATATGATGGGAAGCTCTGACTTATCCCAGCTGACTTGCTTGACTGCACTACCATGCTCCCTCCGCACTGCCAATGGTCAATTGGCAGATCTATTGGTGCGCACGTCTAAAAAAATAACACTTCATTACATTGACATTTAGTGGTACGGATCATCATTAATCCATGGTCGGTTTGAATCAAGCCCCATGGTGCGAATCACGCACGATCCGCGGATTGGTTGGTGGAAAAAACAATACAAAGTGCACATTCAGTCGACACCACTCAGATATGTCAAGGAAGTTGAAACTCATATTCAATCGCGAATTAAAGGACGCTAAGAAACCGTTAATTAATTATGCCGTCATTGTAAGCGGCTAACAGTAAGCTGTTAGCATTACCTACGAGTGCCTGTGACTGGTAGCTGTAAATCAGTACCTGGCTTACTTGAATTATTTTTCAATATTCTGGACCAAGCCTACTTTGTAATTCACTCTCTTTAAAGCAAGGGAATGTACCCTAAATTGCACTGTGAGGTGTTTTCATTATTATTATTATTATTTAAAAAGAGATAAATAGAACTTCTTCATTTATTTTATAAGACAAATTTTTCCATTAAATAAAATAACAACAATAAAACATTTAACAAAAAATGTCAACTATAACCGTTTAGATTTTAGGAACACAATTTGTAAGCCATTAATACTTTATTTTACACATGGACCATTTATGAAATAAGATGTTTCTGCCTCATAATGCACTTAAGAGTATTCTATATTTTATTTTAAAACTGGTTCAGAAAATGAATGTATCAAAAAACATTTCAATGGGGAAAAATGCTGTTTTTATTTTATATATAAATATATATAAATATATTTATTATGGGTGTCAAATTATCGCGTTCTTATCTCGTTAACTTAAAAGTGCCTTTAACGGCAATAAAAAAAATTAACGCTCGATTAACGACCGTCACTTATATGGGAAAGCCTCAACTAAGGAGCCATTTGGACTGTGTAGCACATCCACCCGTTCCCTGCTTTGAAAGAACGCACTCGGTTAGCCGTTAGCAACGAGCTAACCGTTGCTCCGAATGGTGTCCATGGGCTCTCAGAGGGGTGAGAGGCAAGAGCTGAATGGACGCTATCTTGTCACTTGGAGTGACCCCAAGCCATTTGATCTTTAGTTGTGAAGCTCATAAGGGTAAAAGTGAAAGTGTCGATGTGCTCGCTTGCAGTAGAGCGACGTCACAGCGCAACCAAGTACTTAACAAAATAAAAGCATTCAACGTTGTGAAAATGAGTCACTATAACACAATTTAGCTGTAATACATTAAATTATACTGCATATATTTGTAGGTACTGGCGTCAAGTTGTATTTTACAATTTTAAAATGTGCAGAAGTTCGCAAGTTACTTCTTGTTTAAATTAGATTGCTCTTAATATGGAAAGAACACGTCGATCGTTCCTGGTTCCTTCGTATAAAGTTGTGTCATTTATTTACAATGCGCATCCGTATTGAACTTGACAAAATAAAAGCATTCAACGTTGTGCAAAGGAATACACTGTAACACAATTTAGCAGTAATAAATTAAAGAAACAATGCATATATTTGTGTGTACTGTGGTCACGTTGTATTTTAAAGTTTTAAAAATGTGCATAATTTTACAAGTTACTTCATGTTAAAAATTAGTTAGCTTTTACTATGAAAAAAATGCACTTAGCTGTCACCATTGTCTTACAAACGCAATTATGCCATGTAGTGACAGAAAAATGACCAACACAAATCAGTCACACTCGTTTTTTTTACAGTACATATTTTAAAAAAATATATTGAATTGTTATGAAATTACTGTATCAATGACTAAAACAATGCAACAATATTTAAATTAGGAAAACAAAATTTAAATTTTATTGTAAATTTAGATATAAATTGAGATATAAAATGTTTGATTAATGTGCGATTAATCATCAGTTAAATGTTGAAGTTATGTGATTAATTACGATGATGAATGTTTCTAGAGAGGAACATAGTGTGGTGTTAAGCACAATTTAAATTTAAAATAGTTGATTATCGAAAAATGAAAACCAGCAGTCCAGAATCAATCAGAAATTATTAACTCATTCACTTCCAGCCATTTTCACTGAAGCAACCCCCTACGCTCCCGGCAGTTTTACTGGATTTTGACTAATTTTGAAAGGTCCACAGAATATTCTGTTCTATTGCTATAAAAACATGGAACATACCAAAAGAAAGATTAGTGTCTCTTCTTTCATCAGGAAAAAAATGTATATTTCTATCTGATTCTTTTTTTAAATTGGCATTAGAGTATAGCTAGCTAAGTTTCATCATTATTCACAAATCTGTTGAAAACACTGGGGGAAAAAAAGCCTTTTTGCAACTTGGCCCTGGCTAATTTCTTATACTCTGCTGCCACCGGCTGGCCATTTTTTGTAATAACTATCCTTGCTTTAAACGACCTCTTCAGGTCAGAGGCTGCATCAAAGCCCTCTGTATACTCTAGCAGAAAAAAAAACAATAAAAATGTATAAATACGTTTTTGGGAACATGGTAATATTTAAAATAGAACGTTTTATAAGTTTTTGGGAGCAAATTAGTTAAAGGTGTTTTTTTAATGGGGGAAGGGTGTACGGGATTTTACGATAATCTTCCATGTTTAGGGACTATACTCCCATAAACCAGTCTTCATAAATTAGTTATAGCGAAAGCTCAACCAACCATAACCGAACTAAGATGTTATACGCCAGCATATCTTATATCATCTCTTCTCACTGCTTCACTGTTGCTGCCTTGTTGCATCGCTACTAGTGGCGTGTACCCACGTAGTAAATGAACATATTTGTGCACCATAGGTGGGCTCTTTCTGGCAAGTGCAGCACATTAACTCTGACGACTTAAGTCAATGGTGGTATAGATTGAAGCTGGCTGGTAGCTGTTTCTCTCATCTCATTGTCACTTTGAGCCTATGCTCTATTTTAGAACAGACCCCCCCCCCCCCCCCCCCCCCCCCAGTCTTACTGCCGAGTCGGTAACAGAAATCCCATGAATATCAGATGTAGCCCCCAGCTTCTGGAGTCCTACCAAGACTGTCGCGCGAGCAACACTTAAAGATCCCTCTTCTTCTTCTCCCTCACTCTGCTTTCGAACGGCATCAATTTAAACCCCCCTGCTGTAACAAACACTTTTATGATCATCAAACAGATGTCAGGCACAGGCGGCATATGTGAGGTGTGTGGGTCCACCGGGAAGGTGAAGCGCTCATTCTCTGCAGCAAGTAGCAGCACAAGGCCAACGTAATGCAGTAGTTTTGCCTTCATTCAGCTCCCCCAGTAACAAGAGTAATTTAGTTTAATGGCTGCACTGGTGGCAGTGGTTTCATATACTGTAGCGTGGCCCACTTTGAAGACAAGTGCTCAGCAATAGATTCAACAGCTCTGGGCTCAGGTGGAGGGAGGACACAGTAGAAGCACTTAATGCATATTAACATCTCATACCATGTGTGCAATACTGACAGTGAAGAGCCTCAAAGCTTTCTATGGTCCATTTGTCATGTAACATGTCAACAGTTCGGGACTGTAACAAACAATTGGTATGGGTTAGCAATGTAAAATCAATATTAATTTAAGAAATGTTTTATTGTGGTAGTAGTTTACAATTGTGTAGTGCAGCACTACATACTGATAGGTCCATGCATCCATTTTCTATTCTGTTTGTCCTCAGTATCCTGAAGTCACCAGTCAATCACGGGGCACATATAGACAAATATTCACATTCACATTCACAACTAAGGGCCATTTTGAAGTCTAACCTTTTAAAGTTTAACCTATTATCCATAGGTGCTTTATAATCTCCCCCTTTATAAGGTGAAAGATACGGAAGAGGATCAGGGCCAGTGAATAAAAAAAATTTGGGGCAGGATTCTCAGAATTCTGACTTTAAAGTGAGAATTCTGACTTTAATCACGGAATTCTACAGAAGATTAGGGCCAGTGAAGAGAGAAAAAAAGTTTGGCAGGATTCTCAGAATTTATATTTAAAAGTCAGAATTCTGAGAATAAACTGAGAATTCTTACTTTAAAGTCAGGATTCTGAGATTAAAGTCAGAATTCTCACTTAAAAAAATTATATTACTATAATATTCGATAGTGACAGCACTACATAAATGTGCACACAAGTGTTGATGTGTCAGTTCAGAATTAACCAATCCCATTCAAATCCGTGTTAAACATGAAACGACTGTCAGCACACACCTGCCCCCATTTAATGTGTCTCTGATTAAAGTTTGTATATTTTGGTATGCTTTTCCGAATATATATATATATATAAAGGTTTTGTGCTAACACTGACTTATTCCGACATAAAGCTAAGTAACATCTGTAATCTTTTTTCTTTTTTTTTTTTGCAACTAAACAGACAGTGACTCAACCATAATGAATCCTTAAATAGACAGTGTACAGAATTTTTTTTTTTAACACCTGTTCAATCATTCAAAACACACTGTTAATTTCAATTCCATCAAATTGTTATTGCTTTTTGAGAGTACAGTGGTTTTAATGTCTGCCTCAATATCGGAAAGTTCTGTATTTGAATCTCAACTCAGCCTTTCTTGTGTGGAATTTGCATTTTGTCAGTGCGCTTGTGGAGGTTTTCTGCAGATGAAAGCTGTTAAAAAGCTTTGTTCAGTGATAACAAACATATATTGTACTTGCGTATTTCTCTGGCTGTCAACAGCCTTCTTTCAGTGCTTCAGTTCAGGTATTTTTTTATTTTTTGTGTGCTGTCAACACCAAGGCTGACATTTGTGTCTAGAGCCCTGCATGCTGAAAGCTGCATGCCAATGTAGACTCATGCAGCCAACCCTGACAGTTGCTTTTAACAGACAGCAGCGTGTGGTTGTTCGTGCCTGTGCATGGAATAGAAACAACGTGTGCCAGCCTGGTTTATTTTTCATGCCCAACATGGTCACCTCATTCGAATCCAAATGCGTTAAGTTAGACAAACTGAATAGAGAGCGCAATCCATGTAAGAGTTTAGAAATTATACAGTTTTTTTTTTTTTAATTAAATAGTTTCAGTAAGGTTATGTTGTTTAGGATGTTGGGCAAGTACCGATACCAGGTGTCGGTATCAGGCCACATTTCATGGTATCGGTACTCACGACGGCTACCGATACTGGTATCGGCCCCTGCCCTTGTGGCCATTTTTCGGTCAGGAACTGTCAGAAAGACTGGGGGGAAGGAAAGTTTTGTTCCGTCTCGTTCGTTTCCTGTGTGTCTCCTTATGAGGTAACACTTGTTCATTTCATTACTTCCGGCAGCGCCTTTTCGGTGTGCGTTACTGAGAATAAGTAAGCACTCTTGTTGTGACTAATATCACCCTATATCTGGGGTTCATATATGTTTGTAGCTCACGTAACTTCAGCGTGTTTAATTGCCTCGTTTACGTTTGCCATGTGCTTAATTGCCTCATGAACGTCTTCAAGCTGCGGTGCTAAAAATAGAACGGTGTCGTTTACGGCCCTCGCAGACGCTAATTATAGATCTTATACATACTACATTATATTTGTAATGTGTCTTTCTGATGATGATGAACGGAGAACGTGAAACAGGAAAACGGAACTACAGAGCAGCCTTCCAAATTAAAACCATGGATTTCAAACAAGATATAATTAAACATCACACACTGAACAGCTTGAGGAATACTTGGTAGATATTACTAAATTGCTTGAAGCCCTGTTGTATTGAATTGAATTATTTGCACTTCACTGTATTCCTTAAAAATAAGTTGTACAAACACATATTTTGATTGGGACTTTTTTTTCTGGACACTGTTTTGTCAGTTTCATCTTATTTATCGATTTTTTTAAATTAATTTTATTGTGTGCTCTTTGCAAAAGGACTTTTATGAGCAAATTGAAAAAAATAGAATTGACATTAATTTCATTCAATATTAAGGACATTTGCTATAGTTGGTATCGTGAGTACTGAAGATTTGTGTATCGGTATCGGTCCCAAAAAAGGTGGTATCAAACATCCCTATTAGGAACCATTCTCAGCATCGTCTAGTGCATGACTGCTTGCCGCACATTATAAATGACTGGAGAAATTGAATTGAACATTTTCTGCTGTCATTTATAATGCATAGTGTTGTCATGTATCAGGCAATACAGTCACATGCTTTTTGGCTTTAAATGTGCTGCACACTTGCAATGCCTCATTAGCCCTGATGAAGACTCTCTGAGTCAAAACGTGTTGGCCAATAAAATCCTCTGTCAGAGAGTACCTCAGTTTTTTTTAATGCCATTTTATTATTATTTTTCTCCATATAGTTTGAAGAGTGCCTGTCACATACAAGTTTTTCCTCCTACTTTCATGCTACAGGCACATCTTCAATGTTTTCGATCCACTGCACCACCATCATCCTCCTATTTTTTTCCTATATAATGTATAATGCTTCAGTGTCACTCAGAATTGAAGATTTCAAAGAGCAGAATCTTTTGATACAGCTCTTGTGTTAGAGCTCATTAATTTGATCAAGCACTCGTACTGTTGGAGCTGGTAGATGTATGTGCACATTCTAATGAGGTCCAATGCAAGAGCTGTTTGAAACACGATCCAAACAAGCTTGGATACTTATCACTGTGTTACATCACCTTTCCATTTAACAACACTCACTAAGCGTTTGGGAATGGAGGACACTAATTGTTGAAGCTTTGTAGGTGGAATTCTTTCACATTCTTGCTTGATATACAACTTTGGTTGCAGTCCAGCATCTCCCTTCTTGTATTTTGTGCTTTACAATGCTCCATACATTTTAAATTAAGAGAGAGATCTGGGCTGTTTTACTACAAAGGCATGCTGTTGTAATATATGCAGAACTAAACAAAAACAAAGTACGCATTCACAGTCCATTCTGACATGTCAAGGAAGCTGAAACATACTCAACAGAGTATACATGCTAAATCTAACTTCACAATAAAGTTTACCGAATACAGTAATACATTGAGGGCAAAGCAAATAGACTTAGTAACTTTTACTTTGAAGTTGGCCCACGTCGCTTGACTTCCCTTTTAGATGTTACTTTATCCTAGTTGTTTAACATTGTAGTTGCGACCAACATCAACACAACGCTATCCCAAACTCATATTCAATCGATAATTTTGGACGCTAAGAAACCACTAATTAATTACATTGTCATTGTATGACACGGCAGAAGTCTCCGACGTAAGTGGCTAGTGGCTACCTGTTAGCATGACAAATGAGTGTCTAGTGTCTGGCTGCCTGATAAGTAAGTTTGACAGCTTAATTATTTTTCAATATTCTGGACCAAGGCTACTTTGTAATTCACTCTCCATGTTTAAAGGAAAGGAAGTGCCTTAAATTGCATGTTGAGGTCTTTTCATTATATAAAAAAAAGACCAATAGAACTTTGTCTTCGTTTATTATATAAAACACTTTTGCCCATTAAAAAAAGAAAAACGTTCAACTCAAAATGTCAAACTTATCTGTTTAGATTATAGGAACACAACTTAAGCCATTAATACCATGTTATTTTACACATGAATCATGTAAAAATAATGTCTCTGCCTCATATTGTACTGTGATTATTATTTTTTTATTTAATGGAAAAAGCATTTTACAAAATAAAGACAAAGTACTATTTATTTATTTATTTTTTGCTGATCTGAAAAACAAATCCATGATCCAATCCGAAACCGTGACTTTTGTGATCCCTTGCACCACACTACAAGTTACCCATGCCATGGGCATTAACGCACCTCTATACCTTTACAGATGCTAACTTTTAAATTTTGCACTGGTGAGAATCTGCATGGTCCTTTCATTTGAAATGTGGACTTATCGGACCACAGCACACTTTTCCCCATTGTGTCTCAGATGAGGTCGGAAAGCCGACGGCGTTTGTGTGTTGTTAATATTGTTGGAATGACACTCTTTGTCTTCCGCGTGTTCGTTTTGTTCCGGGTAGAGAGAATGTTGATTTTCTGAATACAGACTGGAGATCGGTGAACAGGTCCTTCGAAGGATTTATTTCAACAGAATATTCCGGGCACAAGCAAACTCCCAGCAATGGTGGCAGCCTCTCGCAAGTGCGAAGTTACAGCGGACTCACAACATTTTTATACTATCTTGAAGGGCGGTTCCAAACAGTCCACCTGGAGTTCACCGGACATGAGATAAGACTTTAAACACATCAATGATTACAGACACTTCAACCACAGACAATGGCCCATTGTTATGGAAATTGATGAGATCCCAGTCATGAGATCCCAGTCATGACGATAAGATTTTAAACACATCATTGATTACAGACACTTGGCAGAAATTGCGACATCACTCACAAAGACACATCCACAGATAAAAGTTATACTGAGGAAATAAATAAATGAAAACAGTTATGACTAAATCTGGGCAGAAGACCCTCTTCAATGCCTCTTTCGGACTCAAAAGAGTCCGACACAAGCAGATAAACATTTCAGAGAAAAATCCCAGCGGGATCTTCGTCCTCTTCGTCGGATGAGATGATGTTCTTGGGTTTGAAGAAAAGAGGACGTTGTCAGCTTCTTCAGGACCTTTGTTGAATGATGTCATCAATAGGGGGCAGCTGACACTGGATCAGTAGACGTGGTTTTCCGGTCGTCGTCAGGTGGTGGGATCGCTGAGCCCGAGGCGGATCTGGCGGGTCGTGTAAACGAGATGTGGAACCACGTGTCCCCTTTTCCGTGCAGGCGAACTGCAGAAGATGTTCTCTCCTTCACTTTGTGGGGTCCTGTCCACCTGGGCTCATACCATTTTCGTTAAATCACTTTCAACCATACATATTCACAATCATTTATTTCTGAAGGAGCATCTGGTTGTTTTTTTGTTAGTTGGGAGTTAGTAAATGTTAGTTGTTTAAGTTCTGGAGGTCTTGGAACGTGCATCTCTTTCAATGGAGCTGTTGGAGCCGGAAAAGGTCTGTTGGTGTGACATTCAAACAGAGTCCAGCCTTTGGCTGAGTTAAGTGACATTCGCACATTCATTAATGCAACAGGAAGAGCTTGTAGCCAATTCAAATTTGATGAGGCCAGTGCTTTAGCCAATTTTTCTTTAATATTTATGTTCATTCGCTCAACCTGTCCTTGGGATTGGGGATGATACACTGAACCAAATTTGTGTTTTAGCCCCAATGCTTTTTCTACTGCTTGTAGATGTTTGTTTTTTAAATGGGTTCCATTGTCTGATCAAATTTTTCTAGGAAACCCCTGATTAATCAGATGTTTTACCACGATATGTGCTGTTTCAGATTTGCAGGGATATGCCTCTGGCCATCCTGAAAAGGAATCCACCATTACCAGCAAATATCTGTATCCTGACACTGGTTTTATCATGTCAGTGAAATCCATCAAAACAACCTGACCCCGGAGCAGTCACGTCCGGCCAGATCGTGAGTGCCCTGGGGAGGTTTAGATGTAGGCATACCTGTTACAAACACTGCAGTCCTGCAGTTCACTTTTAACAATTTGTCTCATGAAAGGATGCCACTAGGTGTGTAATTGTCTCAATGTTTCTTCCACACCTAAATGGCATATTCCATGGGCTTCAGAAATTAGATTTTTCAATTGTTTCTAAGATGAAATACATTTACCTACTTTCCGCCATATACCTTCTTCATCTTTTTGTCCCCCTTTGGACATCCACACACTTTTTCCTCCTGGACTTACTTTTTCCTGCCACAGCTTAACTGTTTCTGTTTTCACCTCCTGTGGATTGTCACATTCAGACTCACTTACAGTTAGTTGGAGTGTAGGTCGGTACCCCGCAACCTTTTTTGCTGCTCGATCTGCTAATTTGTTTCCATTCTTTTAATGCAACATGAACTGTCATGTGTGCATATTTTTCCAGTGGAGTTGATGCATACAGACAAACTTGTCGACTTCCTCCTTCCCCCTTCTGATAAATGGCAGCAGAAACACTGCTGATCTTTTCAGGAACATCCGGATAGAACATGCGACTGAAAGCAGGAATCACAAGAGCTGCAGTAGTGGAAAGATGCTGTTTCAAGGAGATGAAGAGCAGAGACCTGGTGGCTTCAAGACAAGAGGTTTCAGATGAGGAAAAACAACCCAAGACTATGCTTCTAAGATAGGATTCTCACTTCTCGTGCATTGAACGAAGCAAAGGCCTATTAAAGAATCTATGTAGATGTGGTGGTTGATTGTCTGGCCCACAAGGCACACCTCTTATGGCTGACTGGCCAAGGAACAAGCAAGCAGTGTGTGCTTGTCTTGAGCTTTTTACAAGGTTTTACTTTAGTTTGGTTTTACGATAATTTTACAATCATTCATGTTGTGACTGAGCAAGATTGCATGGCTTGACTTACGACTTACGAAATCAAGTGCTGTGATTCCACTTAAAATATTATGGGGACATGACTTTACTAGTTTGTTTTTGCTACAGTAACTTGGGTTTTGTTTGAAACTTGATGACGTGAGACTTACGTGCTGTAATATTGACTTTTATACATGCTAAATGACTAGATCAATGCTTTTGATTGCGGTGCATGTGTTGATGTGTTCTAATAGGATACAGGATTTGTAAAGCTGTAGTTTGTGGACATGCTAGCATCATAATTTATTGCTGGTTAATTGCTAAAATGGTTTGAGGTCCGTTAGTGTGGGTGGAAGCAGTTTACAACAATTGGAACATGATATTCTCTTATTGAGGCCACATCTGGTGTGCTTCAAGGGTCTGTGCTTTGCTCTAAGCTTTTACCTACATTGGTAATTTACAATCAATACTGAACTTTCTTTTCAGATAATGCAGATGACTTTTCGTCTATTTTTTGCTCTTTTGATGCTGTGTGTGATTTAATTTGGTTGTCAGACTTGCAGTGTACAGTTGAACTAGAAAGGCAAATGGAAATAGTAGCGGTTTTGCAGTTGACAATACTGTAGTAAGATTATACTAATAAGAAGGATGTTGAAGTACGGCGTACTAAAGTTAGTTGTAATGAGGTAGTCTGTGTTTTCTTACCATGGCAATTACGAAGACGTTTTTTGAAGATAAGTTTTATTTTTGAGAAATTCCATACGCATAACACATTCTAGGTGAGGTTTTATAAGACAACAACAATAATAATAATAATATTTAAATAATACATTTTATTTTAATGCATTTTAATTCATATGACAAATGCCTAGCAAAACTCATTCAGTCCTTGGTAAATCATCGCATTATGATACAAGATCATTTGTGACTTATTGGTCTTTGTCGTTGGATTGCATGGGAGGTCATACTGTTATTTTTGTATAATTGTGGGATTGCTGGAAGCAATGAGTTCTATATTCAAAATTCAAATTATACACAACCTTTCAGTATATACTGGCGTATTCGCTACAATTATATATAATGTCACAGATTCATCTACAGCAGAGATGGCTCACTGGGTAGAGCACTTTCAAACCCCGCTTGGACAACTCTTTAGTACAATGTTGAATAATAATCATTGTCAAATTATTTTACAGCCATTATTTTTTATGTCATGTCAAATGTAGCCGCAAGGTGGCACAAGCCAGTGTCTTCTTGTGCCGGCCCCAAGCCCGGATAAATACAGAGGGTTGTGTCAGGAAGGGCATCCGACGTAAAACTTTGGCCAAATCAAACATGCAAATCAAATGTATGACTTCCATACCGGATCGGTCGAGGCCCAGGTTAACAACGACCGCCATCGGTGCTGTTGACCTACAGGGTGACGGTGGAAACTGGACTACTGTTGGTCCAAGAAGCAGAGGAGGAAGGTAGGAAGAAAGAGAAGAGGAAAACCAATAGTCTAGGACTGAGAGTAGGGACTTTGAATGTTGGAACTATGACAGGAAAAGGTAGAGACCTGGTTGACATGATGCAGAGGAGGAAGGTGGACGTACTATGTGTTCAGGCGAGCAGGTGGAAAGGGAGCAAAGCTAGAAGTTTAGGAGCAGCGCTCGTTATTCTATCATGGTGTAGATAGGAAGAGAAATGGAGTAGGAGTTATCGTGAAGGAGGAGTTTGTTAGGAACGTCCTGGAGGTAAAAAGAGTGTCAGATACAGTGATGAGCCAAAAGCTAGGAATCAAAGGTGTGATGATCAATGTTCTTAGTGGGTATGCGCCACAGGTAGGATGTGAGCTGGAGGAGAAGGAGAACTTTTGGTTGGACCTTGATGAAATGATGCAGAGCATCCCTAGAAGTGAGAGAGTTGTCATTGGTGCAGACTTCAATGGACACGTTGGTGCAGGAAACAGAGGTGATGAGGTTTGATATCCGGGAGAGGAGCGCAGAAGGACAGATGGTGATTGACTTTGCAAGATGAATGGAAATGGCTGTCATCAATACTTTCTTCCAGAAGAGGCAGGAACATAGGGTGACCTACAAGAGTGGAGGTAGGAGTACACAGGTAGACTACATCTTGTGTAGACGGTGTAATCTGAAGGAGATTAGTGGCTGCAAAGTAGTGGTAGGTGAGAATATAGCCAGACAACATAGGATGGTAGTGTGTAGGATGACTCTGGTGGTGAGGAAGACAAAGACGGCAAAGATAGAGCAGAGGACAAAATGGTGGAAGCTGAAAAAGGAAGAGTGTTGTATGACTTTCAGAAAGGAGTTGAGACGGGCTCTGGATGGTCAGGAGGTGCTTCCAGATGACTGGACAACTACAGCAAATGTGATCAGGGAGAAAGGTAAGACAGTCCTTGGTGTACCATCTGGAAGGAAAGGAGATAAGGAGACTTGGTGGTGGAATGAGGAGGTGCAGAAGTGGATCCAGAGAAAGAGGTTAGCTAAGAAGAAATGGGACACTGAGAGGACTGAAGAAAGTAAAAAGGAGTACAGGGAAATGCAGCGTAAAGTGAAAGTAGAAGTGGCAAAGGCCAAACAAGGGGCTTACGATGACTTGTATGCTTGGTTGGACAATGAGGAGGCGAGACTGATCTATATAGGTTGACAAGGCAAAGAGACAGAGATGGGAAGGACGTGCAGCAGGTTAGGGTAATAAAGGATAGGGATGGAAGTGTGTTGACAGATGCCAGTAGTGTGATCGGAAAATGGCAAGAGTACTTTGAAGAGTTGATTAATGAGGAAAATGAGAGAGAACGAAGAATAGAAGAAGTGACTGTTGTGGACCAGGAAGTAGCAAAGATTAGTAAGGATGAAGTGAGAAGGGCATTGAAGAGGATGAAGAGTGAAAAGGCACTCGGATCCTGATGATATACCTGTGGAGGTATGGTGTCACGATCCGTCACGGTTGAAGTTGGCTGTCACGAAACGGAGTGGAGGACCCAAATGCAGGAAGGTAGGAGAGCCACGGCAGTGATGCTGATAACTTAGTTTTAATCAAAAACAAGGAAACACAAAATCACGCCCGAGGGCGAATAAAACAGCGAGTAGTGTGGGATACAGAGTAGCATCACGGAGTAATAACCCGACACTCCTTACTGCTTCTGTCAGGCTTTTATCTTGGCCTGATGAGCTAATGGGCAGCAGGTGCGTTTGGCGGGATCCGCCCTCCAGCTGTTTCCCCAGCAACTGCAAGGGAAAACAGAAACAGCTGACCCCAATCATGACAGTACCCCCCCACTAACGAACGCCCCCGGGCGGACCACCTGGCAGAGAAGGGTGCGACGAATGGAAGTCACGGACAAGTGACTGGTCCAGAATCCAGGAGCGGGGGATCCACTGGCGGTCCTCGGGACCGTACCCCTCCCAGTCGACCAGATACTGCATCCCCCTGCCGCGCTTTCGAGAGTCCAGTATGGCCCTAACCGTGTAGACAGGCTGCCCGCTGACGACCCGGGGAGGCGGTGGGGGCGCGGCCGGCGGGCACAATGGGCTGGCAGAGACAGGCTTGAGCAAGGACGTGTGGAAGACTGGGTGCACCTTGAGTGTGGGTGGCAGGTTGAGCCGAACTGCCACCGGGTTGATCACGGAGTCGACTTCAAATGGGCCGACAAACCGAGGCCCCAGCTTCTTGGAACTCCCCGCTAACTGCAGGTCCCGAGTGGAGAGCCATACCTTCTGTCCCGGTCGGTAGGATGGTGCTGGGATCCGGTGCCTGTCCGCGAGTCACCTGTTGCGGGCCATTGTGCGGCACAGGGCCTTCCTGGCGTCCCGCCAAACCCTGCGAGCCCGGTGGAAGTGGATATGGACCGAGGGAATGGCAACCTCGCCCTCCTGGGAAGGGAACAAAGGGGGTTGATAGCCATAGGCAGCGTTAAACGGGGACAAACCTGTGGCAGAGCACACGAGGGTGTTGTGGGCGTATTCAATCCATGGAAGGTGGGATGCCCACGAGGAAGGATGCTGATGGCACACACATCGGAGCGCCGCCTCCAAGTCCTGGTTAGCTCTCTCCGTCTGCCCATTTGATTGGGGGTGATAGCCCGAAGACAGGCTAGCCGTAGCTCCCAAAGACTTGCAGAAAGCCTTCCACACCCGGGACACAAACTGAGGCCCCCTATCGGAGACGAGGTCGGATGGGATCCCGTGGATCCTGAATATGTCCCTTATCAGGATATCCGCCGTTTGCAACGAGGTGGGCAATCTGGGCAGGGCGATAAAGTGCGCCATCTTGGAAAACCGGTCCACCACCGTAAGGATCACCGACTGCCCGTTGGAATGTGGTAGCCCGGTAACGAAATCCAGCGGCAGGTGCGACCAAGGACGGTGGGGAATGGGCAGGTGGCGGAGCTGACCGGCTGGCATATGGCGAGAGGGCTTATTACGAGCACACACCGTACAGGACGTTACATACTCTTTTATGTCCTTGCGTAGCCCTGGCCACCAAAACCTCTGTGCTATTAGGGACAGCGTTCGACCCACCCCAGGATAGCATGCCACTTTTGACACATGCCCCCACTGCAGCACCTCTTGACAAAGGTGTGTGGGTACAAACAACTTATTCCCAGGGCATGCTACCGGGGTCTGCGTGTCGCCAGTTGCTTCCACCACCTTCTGCTCTACCTCCCACTGGAGGGCTCCCAACACTCTGTTCTCCGGCACGATCGTTTCGGGTGGAGACCCCTCGGCGGCTGGACCGTGCATGCGGGACAAGGCATCCGGCTTGGTATTCCGGGATCCTGGTCGGTAAGTGATGATATAATTAAAACGTGTCAGGAACAGGGCCCAGCGTGCTTGACGGGGATTTAGTCTCTGAGCGGACCGGAGGTACGACAAGTTTTTGTGGTCCGTGAAGATCTGGAAGGGTTCCGCCGCGCCCTCCAGCCAGTGCCGCCACTCCTGCAACGCAAAAATAATGGCCAGCAGCTCACGGTTGCCCACATCGTAGTTGCGCTCCGCCTGGTTGAGCCGACGTGAGAAGAAGGCACAGGGATGCAGCCTCTGGTCAACCGGGAACCGTTGGGACAACACCGCCCCCACTCCCGTCTCTGAAGCATCAACCTCGACCACAAATGGAAGAGCCTCGTTAGGGTGTGTTAAAACCGGTGAACGTGAAAATAATAATTTTAATTTAACAAAAGCGGCCTCAGCCTGCTGAGTCCAAATAAACGGAATCTTGGTAGACGTCAGCCTCGTCAGAGGTTCCGCTTTCATGCTATAGTCGCGGATGAACCGACGGTAGAAATTAGCAAACCCCAGGAACCTCTGCAAGTGCTTTCTTGACGTGGGTGTTGGCCACTCGACCACGGCCTGGATCTTGGCCGGGTCGGCTCTCAATTGACCCCTCTCCACAATATAGCCGAGGAACTGGACCGAACTGGTGTGAAACGCACACTTTTCTGCCTTCACGTATAGCCGGTTTTCCAGCAGTCGCTCCAAAACCAGCCGAACGTGTTGTCGATGTTCTGCTAGATTTCTAGAGAAAATCAAAATGTCGTCAAGGTAAACAAAACAAAAGTGATTATGCATGTCACGCAAGACATCATTAATGAAACATTGAAACACTGCGGGAGCGTTTGAGAGGCCAAAAGGCATAACCAAATACTCAAAATGCCCAATGGGTGTTTTAAACGCTGTTTTCCAATTCGTCGCCCTCCCTTATCCTAACCAGATGGTAGGCACTGCGAAGGTCTAATTTGGTAAACACCGCAGCAGAATGTAATGGAGCAAATGCTGACTCCATTAGCGGCAATGGGTATTTGTTTTTAATTGTTATGTTATTCAGACCACGGAAATCGATGCAAGGGCGTAGAGTCTTGTCTTTTTTCTCAACGAAGAAAAATCCTGCCCCTAGCGGCGACTTGGAAGGCCGAATAAGCCCGGCTGCCAGCGACGTTGTGACATATTCATTAAGGGCTTGGAGTTCCGGCTTGGCTATTCGGTACAGGCGTGTACTAGGCAGTGGTGCGCCAGGAACCAATTATATCGCGCAATCATAAGGTCGATGCGGAGGGAGAGATAAGGCCCGGTCTTTACTAAAAACTTCCCGTAAGTCTTGGTATTCTACTTGGCACATTTTCTAGGTTAATCGGTTCCATTATTGCTTTAGCTGGGCTACGGTGGTGGTTTACGGTTGACTGCAGGCAATGTGAGTGACAAAACAAGCTCCATCTCTCTAACCTAGGCATGCCCCAGTTTATGTCAGGGTTGTGCCTGGCCAGCCAAGTCAGACCCAGGACCACTGGGGCTGACCTGGAGGGCATAATGAAAAACTGTCTAGTCTCCACGTGATTTCCCGATAAACGCATATGTAGACTCTCTGTTCTATGTGTAATCACCCCCAAGAGGCGCCCGTTGAGGTCATACATCTCCTTGGTTTTCTCGAGTCTAACCACCGGACATTTCAAGATGTTAACAATTTTCGGGTCGACAATACAATCATCAGCCCCAGAGTCCACCAAAGCCGTCATCTTTACATTCACCCCACCCCATGTCATTTCTCCTGACAATTGGAGCCTTTTAGTGTCCAACTGGCCATTTGGGTCACCTGATCCCGTGGACTGGGAGTACTCATACTGGTTGTTGCGTTGGGGTTGAATGGTTGTGGCTGGAACGGGTGCGACGTCCCGACGTCTATCAGGCCGCCTCCAACACGTGGCCGATTGGTGTCCGGGCCGACCACAATATTGGCACGCCTCATTTCTCCACCGGTTCCTGCGTTCCGCTGCAGAGAGCCGTCCTCCCCCCAGCTGCATAGGCTCGATGCCATCTCCCGCAGGAGGGCGTCGCCACGAAGCGCCGGGAGGCGAGGCGCCGAAGAAGTGCCCCGCGGACGTGGTCGAAACCGGCTGAGCGGCAGTGTCTGCTGCCTTAGGTCGTCGCTCCTCCTCCCATTCCCGCTGCCGCTCCCACAACCTGTTGTCCAAGCGGATGGCCAGGTTGATGAGTTCCTCCAGACGGGACGTCTCGTCCCGTGCCGCCAGCTCGTCCTTGATTCGCGGGCTGAGTCCTCGCCGGGAGATCCCACACAGCGCCGCTTCGTCGTAACGGCTCTCGGCCGCCAAAACCCAGAAGGAGATGCAGTATATGCCCGCTTCCTTCCCTTTTACTGGGTGGTCGAAGACATTTCTAAATTCCGCCAGGAAGGCAGGAAATGAAGCTCGGAGCTCTGGATTGGCTTTACTGACCGCCATCGCCCATAATGCCGCCTGGCCGGAAAGTAGGCTCATTACAACGGCGACCTTGGCGGCATCGTTCGGGAAGGTGTGCGGCTGTTGATCGAGAACCAGGCTACACTGGTGAATGAATTGTTCACACCCACCAATTTCGCCAGAGTAGCGGGGAGGATGGGGAATATTGGGTTCCCGAAGAACAAAGTTGCCAGCTGATCGGGACACGGAGGAGACAGGTGACGCCCCGGCTGGTCGTAAGTCTTCCGCGGCCGTGTATTCCGACCTCCGCTACACCTTCAAGGTGAGTGACCCGATCTGGGCGGTTAGCGTCGACATTGCCTCCTTCAGCTCGCGGAAGTATTGCTCGTGCTGTCCGAGTAAGCGCCCATGGCTGGCCATGGCCTGGCACAGGCTGTTGGGGTCTGCGGGGTCCATTCTGGTCGGGTTATTCTGTCACGATCCGTCACGGTTGAAGTTGGCTGTCACGAAACGGAGTGGAGGACCCAAATGCAGGAAGGTAGGAGAGCCACGGCAGTGATGCTGATAACTTAGTTTTAATCAAAAACAAGGAAACACAAAATCACGCCCGAGGGCGGATAAAACAGCAAGTAGTGTGGGATACAGAGTAGCATCACAGAGTAATAACCTGACACTCCTTGCTGCTTCTGTCAGGCTTTTATCTTGGCCTGATGAGCTAATGGGCAGCAGGTGTGTTTGGCGGGATCCGCCCTCCAGCTGTTTCCCCAGCAACTGCAAGGGAAAACAGAAACAGCTGACCCCAATCATGACATATGGAAGTGTCTAGTAGAGGTTTCAGTAGAGTTTCTGACTGGGTTGTTCAACAGGATCTTAGATAGTGAGAAGATGCCTGAGGAATGGAGGAAAAGTGTGCTGGTGCCCATTTTTAAGAACAAGAGAGATGTGCAGAGTTGTGGCAACTACAGAGGAATAAAGCTGATGAGTCGCACAATGAAGCTATGGGAAAGAGTAGTTGAAGCTAGACTGAGGGCACAGGTGACATTTGTGAGCAGCAGTATGGTTTCATGCCAAAAAAAGAGTACCACATATGCAGTATTTGCTTTGAGGATGTTGATAGAGAAGTACAGAGAAGGTCAGAAGGAGCTGCATTGTGTCTTTGTAGATCTGGAGAAAGCTTATGACAGGGTGCCCAGAGAGGAACTGTGGTTTTGTATGAGTAAGTCTGGAGTGGCAGAGAAGTATGTTCAAGTGGTGCAGGTCATGTATGAGGACTGTAAGACAGTGGCGAGGTGTGCTGTAGGTGTGACAGAGGAGTTCAAAGTGGAGGTGGGACTACATCAGGGATCAGCTCTGAGCCCCTTCTTGTTCACTATGGACAGGATGACAGACAAGGTAAGACAGGAATCTCCATGGACTATGATGTTTGCAGATGACATTGTGATCTGTAGTGAGAGCATGGAAGAAGTGGAGAAGAAGCTAGAGGTATGGAGGTTTGCCCTGGAAAGGAGGGGAATGAAGGTTAGCCGTAGCAAGACGGAGTATCTGTGTGTGGAGGGACCCAAGTGGAATAGTGAGGTTACAGGGAGAAGAGACCAAGAAGGTGGAGGAGTTTAAGTATTTAGGGTCAACAGTCCAGAGCAATGGAGAGTGTGGAAAATAAGTGAAGAAGCGTGTGCAGGCAGGCTGAAACGAGTGGAGAAAAGTGTCAGGTGTGATAGAAGAGTTTCGGCTCAAATGAAAGGAAAGGTTTATAAAAATGTGGTGAGACCAGCGATGTTGTTTGGTCTGGAGACAGTGCCACTGAGGAAAAGACAGGAGGCAGAGCTGGAGGTGGCAGAGATGAAGATGCTGAGGTTCTCTTTGGGAGTGACCAGGATGGATAGAATCAGGAATGAGTACATCAGAGGGACAGCACATGTTAGAGGCTTTGGAGATAAAGTAAGAAAGGCCAGACTGAGAGGGTTTGGACATGTCCAGAGGAGAGATAGTGAGTATTTTGGCAGAAGGATGCTGAATTTCCAAATGCCGGGCATGAGGTCAAGAGTAAGACCAAAGAGGAGGTTTATGGATGTAGTTAAAAATGACATGAAGGTAGTTGGTGTGGGAGCAGAGAATGCAGAGAACATGGTTAGATGGAGGCAACTGATTCGCTGTGGCAACCTCTTAAGGGAAAAGCCGAAAGGAAAAGAAGATTCGTCATTAAGAAGTTTTTTTTCTATATTATCCGTTCCATATTCAAAATTCAAATTTATCGCAGATTTTCAGCTTCATACCTCAATATTCATACAATTACATACAATGTCACAGATTCTTCAATGGCCCAGTTCAGTGAAGCTTTGACCGGTGAACAGGAGGCAAATGTTTGAATCCCACCTTAGACAGATTGCTGTTCATGTGTTCTTTTTAATCATTTATCTTTCAACTACAATTAATACTTTGCAATTTTCACATAATTTATCTTTCAATTTCCTTCATAAACATTCAGCTTAGCATTCAGCATTCATCTTTCAGCATTCCCACGCAATTTCGGCAGAAATTGCACTTAGTCTAGTTTCATTGAAATGTACACAATGTTGGGTACATTTTCATAAATCTATGCAATGTTTGTTGTCTGGCTAAACAATAAAGGACAAAAACCAAGCAATGTTTTACACATAGGCCAGGGGTGGCCAAGTTCGGTCCTCAAGTGCCACTATCCAGTCTGTTTTCCATGTTTCTCTCCACTAACACACCTGATTCATGATCAGGATCGTCATCAGGCTTCTGCAAAACTTGCTGATGAGCTGATCATTAAATTCTGCTGCGCTGAAGGAGGGAAACATGGAAAACAGGCTGGATAGGGGCTCTCGAGGACCGAACTTGGCCACCCCTGACATAGGCCAACTGTCTAATAAATACACCCAGTGACAAAGCTAAGTGAATATGGTAATACTGTCCCAGCAGAGATGTACAAAATTGGCAGCATTTGACAAAATGTCAGTATGGAACTGTGAATTGTCTAAGGAGGTAGAAACTATTGGAATTTATGCTGGTTTTGCATAATTTGACAGCACCTACCTGAGGGAAAGAGATGGAAAAACGTCGTGACCAGGATGTTGTTTTTCCAAGAGACTTTTGCCTTCCCTTGTCTTCGTTCTTGCAGCATGCAAGTCCTCAAGAGTGGGTACACTGCAAAAAGGACAGTAGAAATATATAGTAAAATAAGAAAAATCTTACTTCAAATAAGCAAAATTATCTGGCAACAGAACAAAAAATGTTTAACTTAAATTTACCAGTAAGATTTAGAAAAATAAGAAAATAATACTATGCCCATATCAACCACAGTGGTCTTGAAAATAGTATTTTTAGACTTAAAAAAGATAATATTTACCTTTTTTTAAGATGTAATAAATATAAACATTTTCTTAAAATACGTAAGCATTTATTTTTACACTTGGATAACTTTGCTTGAATGTCAAGCATGGGAGGTAAAATAAATAAATAAAATATAGGTAGATACAATGCGCCTACTAAGGCAGCTCACTATTGTAACGAACACTGCCAGTCACCCTCAAAAAAATTTTTGTTCTCCCTTCCTCAAACATTCCACTCTTGGAAATATGTGCGAGGTGAAACCTGGGGGTTTGAGGTGAATAGATAAGCTTCCCCCTCCTGTTTCACCCTCGCCAGACGAGGCCAAAATGTGACTTCTACCCTTTTAATCATCCGTCGCCCAGTTCTATCAGGAGGTTAATATTTATTTTTCACCCGCCAGAACCACAACTTTATGGTACTAAAGTGTCTTATCGCCCGGGGCTCCATCCCCTCCCCTGTTGAGTTGGGGGATTAACATGACAGACAAACCATACCAGTTGTTTAAGTGAACCCAGATGGCCACATTCCAGCGTTCTTGAAAGTTACATGTGACCACAGCGCCTTCAAGCGGGGACGGTCAAAACTGCCCTCACTTGGAACTCCTATGACCCACAAAGCAATCTTACACATTTCACCTAAAAAAAAAAAGAATTCATCACATATAAGTGAATGTACGCACAACTGAATGTTTTACACCATGTATGTTTTGTTTGTGTTTGGAAAACAATGTCATCTGTATGTCAATCTCAAGAGAGTTCTTAGTTACTCCGCAAGAACAAAATTACCTAGTGCCGCTGGATTAATCGATATGTGTAACGATAACATGTTTTGCCTGGAAGAACTTGGCTTGCCAGCCTGACCAAATTTTAATTGTTAGTTATTAATTCTTTAAATAATTTGGAATTTAAGAAATCTTGGAGTTGAGTCGAGTTAAAGTTGGAGGACGGTTCTCCTCTCCTTTCCTAGTCCACGCCCTCCACCTTTAAAAACGGGTGCGGACTATTGTTCTCTCTCTCTCGTCTTCTGCCGCTGTTCCTTTCATCTTCTTTTTTTTCTGTCTGTCTGGCCAGAAAAGACAAAAGAACTTCCACGTGGCAATTTTTGTTTTGTCCAAGAAACTACCAAGTGTCTCGGACTTAGCGATCGTGCTTGTAGGCAGTGTAAAGCAGCCGGCACGCGTCCGCACTGGCAGACGGACACCTTGTTTGTTTTTGTTTAATTTTTCATATTTTCTTTTTTTGTGTGGTCATCCCACGTCAGCAACACAGCCGCCGACAAACTTTTCCGTGACCCCTTTGGGACCCAGGCACTACAGTTGAACGGACACGCGCGAGTCCAGTGCGTCCCGCTGCACCTGCTCTCCAACTTCCCATCGTGGCGAGAGCAGGTCCAACGGCTGATCTCCCTCGGGACGCAGACACGCAGCAAATTTCGGCTTCAGGTGATTGGCCAGCTGAGACGCGGATCTTCCCGCGCGCCGAGAGGACAACTCCGGCTGGAGCCGAACACACCTGAGCCGAGCTGTGTGGCGCGCGTCCGACTGCTGAACAACGGTTCCCACCAACCGTTTTGAAACCAATTAAATTTTCTCTAGACCAAAAAGCAGTGCGTTACCATTGCCACAGCCACCACCCAGGAGCCCCTCCTCACCTTGCCAGTGATGTCATGCTAAAGCGACCGCAGCAAGAGTGCACTGCACACACAGGCAAAAACAATGGAGAGCAAACAATGGAGAGCGCAAACAATTGTAGACATCGAATGAATATTGCAGCAACCAGAAGACTGCATTCAATAATGTTAAAAAGGCTTGCACCTCCCCAAAAGCCCAAGCATGAATCTATTTGGAAGCCATTGTTGTCCTCTCTTCATCGTTAATAGCAACTGTTTTCCCGGGGTGGTGGTTTGCGTGAAAGCATAGTTTAGGAATAGCTTTTTCCTCTCATCCCATGTGTTTTCTACTTCTCATCTAAGTAAGAAATAACAGACGCCGTTTGGCGACCCATCAGCTTCCCGTTCCTGTCTCCTCCTGTTTTAGGTGTCACTGACTTTTTCATGTTTTTTGGACAGGAAACTTAATTTTGTTGCTCTGTACGTGCGACGTGTGCAATAACAATACATTTGTGGGCGGCGTGGCTCAATGGTAGAGTGGTCGTCTCCCAACCCAGAGGTTGTGAGTTTGATCCCATGCCATTGTGACCACGTCAAAGTATCCTTGAGCAAGATACTAAACACCTTGTTGCCCCTGATGCTGCGACATCGGTAGGTGAATGAGTAGTCGGATGTAAAGCGCTTTGAGGGCCTTGCAAGGTGGAAAAGCGTGCTATAAATGAAGTACTATTTGATTCCATTCCATTTCATTCGATGGTAATGGCAGTTAAACCCTGGAACACATTATTTATTCATTACTTCTTACTGGTTGCATTGTTATTAAATGCAGGCAAATTGGAGGTCGACCAGCATCTTGGTTCTGTGAAAATTAATACTGAAAAAACATTAGTTTACATAAAAATCTTTGTTGATGATAATACTTTAAAACGCGGCTGCTTTAGTATCTATATTTGGGAGAATTTGCTGGAAAAACTCCAAATTGATTTCCAGAAGCCATCATCCTTTGTCTGTCATGTCCTTGGAAAGCAGTTAAACAAACTGTGTATGCAGAGCAGCCTTCTCTGAAGTCACAGCAATAAAGCAGATATACAGTATGTGTCCCTTCTATAGCATGGATAATCAAAATGAATGGAAGAGGCGCACAGAGATACATATCGACTCACATAAGAAAATGAAAAGCAGCCAGGTAGAGCTTTGCCTGCAACCGAAATGGGTAAAGCAAAGCATGATAGATCCCTAGCTCCAGACGAAAGCAAATGACAACAAATTGGCTGAGGATGAAGGGAAAAAGTAACTAATTAGAATGAAGTGCAAGGATCAGAATCAGTTGGAACAGTGCTTATTGCATGGAGATAAATATATATTATGGAGATAACATTAAGAAGTGAAATACTCAAACGTGAAATTGTTACACTCCTGCATAATCCTAATGCTATGATTTTCTTTACACCATGAGTAGGATTAGTATTCTAGTTATTTTCAATATGTGTTAGTTATAAATCTCTTGACTGTGCCAAATCACGAGAGTAATATTACCATAAATATTCAATTAAGTGTTTATTACAATTCCACGTCAGCCTTGGGAGTGACATTCACTCTGTATCATGAGTACTCGTAGAAGGATTGTGCTCACCATGTAACTTTATCTCATGTTACTCCTACAGAGGTCATGTCTTCATGCAACAGAAAACTAATTCAAATAGCATTTATTTTCTTTGTCCCCCCCCATAGTGCCAGCGACAATGTCACCCTGTGCAGCAGCACATATTGCACATGCCAGAAATTGCCACTGAACACAATTACCAGTTTAGGGCGGCATAACTTAGAGTATATTGTTGCTTGGCATAAGTTATTTTCATTGGTCTCTTTTTTAATTTAGAGCCGAAGTGTTTTTCATATGTAACTGTAATTGCAATTTTATTGTAGCATTAGCACTGGTTAGTACAAATTCCAGTTACGCCGACACCATAGGACTCATCATCGGAAACTAAGGACCTACTGTATTGACTATAAAAATAATTTGAAAAAAATAAAAACTCTTGATCTTTAACCATCTTTTACCTTGTACTATCTTGTGGCATCATTGTAGCAAAAAACTATGTTGACGTTAGTAGAGGAGTTGTCTTTAGACAAAAGGACACACACGCACACACACAATTTTTTGGGGGAAGTTGGTGGATGGGAGTGGGGGATATCATTTCCCATTTCCCTCTGCTCCATCTCACCTGCTCCCAATTTTAATGCACCACACACATACACTTGTATATACACTGGGTGTGGTCACATTCACGATGTAGTGTTTGCCAGTCGCCGAGTTGGCGAATTCAGTAACAGGGTTAGTTTTCACTAGGCACGCTGGAGTGACGCCCGGACATTTCCCTGCAGGGCCTGGGGTTCTGGGGTGCCGCCCGTCCCCCAGTGCTCCCTCCTCTTCTTCCCTCCCCAGTGAATTTTTTTTTTGGATTGACTTCAGGGTTCAATTGGATATAATTAAGCCTCAAAGTGTTTCAGGTCTCATTGGTTAAATGGTCACAGTAGATCTTTCTGAATACTGCAGACACTCGCGTAGCGCTCACAACGACAGAATTGTTTAATGTGGGGAAGTTAAAATGAGCTAGCATGCATACTGTAAAATGCAGCTTTTATGTATGTAACCTACCGTATGTGACCACCAGCCCGAATGTGATCGATGGAAACAACATGTCACATTAGTGCCAGTAGAGAGCCGCCGTGTTGACTCGGTAATGGGGGTTATATTGATCATGTTTGAAGTAATACTGCACAAAATCAGTCTCTGTGATAGCCTCCAAACATTTATTTGATGTTTGTTTTTTGGTTTTTTTAATGGCCAGGAATGAAGATTAAAACCTTACTGGTACAGAAACACAAATCAAGCGTAATTATACTGTATATTATTACTCTTATTATGATTTAATTACTATAAATAGATAGCTGAATACTCCAACATATTTCCTACTGAAATAATTAAGCTTCTTATGCAATTTATTAGGGGTGTCAAAATTAGTGAGTTTATTTTGAGTTAATTTGAAGTTCCTTTTAGGCCACTCTTTTTTTTTTGGAATGTGCTGTTAATGACCGCCCCTTACTTGCAACGCCTGTACTGGGGGAAAATCCAGTCGCAACGCAGCAGACACATCCATGTCAAAATTTAGCAGTAATAAATGTAATAATAATGCGTATATTTGTGGAGACTTTGATCAAGTTGTATTTCACAATTTTAATAATGTGCAGAATTTCACAAGTTAATTTATTTTAAAGGTTAGATAGCTCTTAATATGAAAAGAAAAATGCACTGAGCTGACACCAACGTCTGACAATGCAATTATGCCATCTAGTGGCAGATATATGACCTCAACACAAATCAATATCAGACTCTTATCTCGTACATCTTTTTAATTTTACCTAAATTTTATGAATTATTATGAAATTAACGTATCATTGACTAAAAGATGCAGCCATATTTCTACTAGTTTACATTTTTTTCCCACTTTTACGTTAACAAGAGTATGAAAACTTGGAACCGATATAACATTTTGCGATTAATCATGAGTTAACTAGTCATTGCGATTAATTACGATTACAATTTTTAATCGTCTGACACCCCTACTATTTATATATTTTTGTTATTATCAGGCAAACAAACAAGTATTTACATCTGACCTCTACTTTCAGTCTGTATCAGTTAAATTGTTCTATTGGCTGGTTATGTTGGGTTTGGCAGTTAAATGGTCAGTGGCTTTTGGTGCATTAGCTTTGGCTAAACAATTACTTTTTTGGCATACAAGGATGAACCGCATATGCTAGCTGAACGGACCATGCTAGCAAAAGCCCAAACTGGTGTACAAGGTCAATTAGTTCCGACTAGACAGTCGGGCTAACTTCGACAAACAGCTTGGGCCACCTGCTGTTAGGTTGCCGCTGATGGTGGTTAATTGAATACAATTTTATTTTGCATTAAATTGTATTGCAAAACAGTTTCTTCCCCTGATTGCAGTTTATGACCCAATTATTGTTGTTTGGTATTTAGAGATAACAATAAAACCTAGCAATTAAACAAGAATGGATGGGGACACATTGATGATGTTCCCACCAACCGTTTTGAAACCAATTCAGTTACTGTTTCGGTCATTGTTTTCCAAAGTAAAAGCAGATGTTTGCAAGATAATCAGTCTGCTTTCATGAAAGACTACAGAAATCTGAGAACAATTACCATTCAGACACTGAAATCAGAGAATTTGGGTAATTTTAAGTTAAATAATGGCATTAAACGATTATACGATTATTGAAGTAGGCAATTCATTTGTTAAGTGATTAGTTGTCGATTAATCGGTTTATGTGATACCTCTATATATTACTTTAGTACAATATTGTAGACTTTAATTTACACCAATACGATCGGCTGAATCGGGATTGGACGATATTTAGCATTTTATGAAAAATCGGTGATCGTGTGTAATGTCTTAATTTGCCTGATCGATCAATGATATCATTGAACGAAATAAGACATGATGTCATATTTAATGTTTTTCAGCAATTTCTAAAGATTTTCTCATTCGTTTTAATTGACGGCAAATATACACGGGTTTTTGTGGCCGGGCCTGTCCCTATCCCCTGTGAATGGCGGCAAACATCTGTAGAGTAAATCTAAAAGTTTTTTAAATAGATATATTGCTCCATCTTCTGATCGAAACGTTTTTTTTCTTCAAACTTGTTGATCGTCATCGGATGAAAATTCCTGATTGTGTAAAGTCTACTGTAAAAGTTATATGGGGTTCTAGGCAGTGTTGAGAACGTTACTTTAAAAAAAGTAATTAGTTATAGTTACTCATTACTTACTTATAAAAGTAACTGAGTTAGTAATTAAATTACTTCATGATAAAAGTAATTTGTTACCAGGCAAAGTAAATATTTTCACTACTTAAAAAAAAAAAGTTCTATGTCAAATATTTGGATTTGTAATTTTATTTTATTATTATTATTATTATTATTATTGTTATTATTATTATTAAACAAGGAATTCAAATTATGTTCAGGCTAAATAGGGTGTTTTCATTTATTTTTGTGAATATTTATGTCACACTAATGCCTCACTCCATAATAACGCATCATATAATGATAATAATAATAATAATAATTAATAAATCATTACATTTTGGAGTGGTGATCTATGTTCTACCACTGCCAATTACTACAGCAAACATAATAATAATAATAATAATAAATACTGAATATATGGTGATTTGTGGCACATATGTCATCTATAGGTAATTTGTAGACAGTCCAGCCATTCCCTCCAGGATTTCGCGGGCATTTTTTATGATTGTTGCGGGCTAAAATAATCAATAATATATAAAAGAAATTGCCAATGCTATGAAATATACAGTGCTTAATGCTATCATGGCCAAAATCATAACTGCCATAACTATTACTCCATTTACTCTGAGAGGTTTTACTTAATCCTACTCCTTTTTGTATATGTACAATCTAATTGCAAAATTTTAGTTTAGCTTAATGTTGTCAAAAAAAAAATCATTCATTCCCTCACCTGGATCTGTGTAGTAACATCAAAAAAAATAAAGACTGGTGAGACAGAGGAAGAACATCGCTGTGCAAAGTGCTGCGAGAGAGGCAACAAGTCAGTGCTGAGACTGACCTGAAATAAATGATGGCAATTGAATCGCAGCCCGTTGGGTTAATCTTAATGAATCTGACAAATATAAATGTGCCCTATCTCCTCTGGGTGAGAATTATTTCACGAGGAGCATTTTATATAATTGGGGTGAAAGTGTTTTGTTAAAAATACACCGATTTGGTAGTGACGACAAAAAGGTGGGCGGAGGGGTCGTGAGGGCGTACAGTGGAAGGGGATTGAGGGTGGGAGATAAATGAGCTGGGCTGTGTTATGGGATTGCAAATTCAAAGTGGTTTGTGAAACAGAGAGAACATCCCTCCTCCTCTCCCTCCTCCTCCTCCTCCTCCTCCTCCTCCTCCTCTTCCTCTCACACGCTCCCACACGCGGCTGCCGTGCTGCTGCAGTCAAACCTCGGTCGGACACGTTTAGCCGCGCACCTCTCGTCCTCTTCTCCCGTCTTTCTTGACAATTGGGATACTTTTCCGTTTTGAGACATTTTGCGCCAGTCGAGTCCCGCTCATCTTATTTGGCTCCTCTCAATGGAAACCAACAGATGATGCTCGTGCACTGCGGCGCTCCCGAGCCAACGTGTGTCGTAATGCGCCTTTGGAACAGAAAGCAGAGAATGTAGGAGGGCTGACGAACCAAGACAGAGCGGATCGGAGCAGAATTACACTCTTTCGGCTTGTTTCTTCATGATGGATTTTCTTCATATTTGTCAATGGGGAAAAACTGGTTCTTAGAAACAATCTTAAATGAGAACATTTTTAGACATCTGAAAAGCTGGACTTCATATCCAAGTTGGGAATAACTCTATCCTGCTTTTTTCTCTGGAATGTCCTACCAGTTTAGGCTAACTTTGAGTCACCTATTATGGTCTATTTAGACGAAAAAGTGAACTTACTATGGATTTTGGCATAAAGACTAATTAGTATCTATCTATCTATCTATCTATCTATCTATCTATCTATCTATCTATCTATCTATCTATCTATCTATCTATCTATCTATCTATCTATCTATCTATCTATCTATCTATCTATCTATCTATCTATCTATCTATCTTTCTATCTATCTATCTTTCTATCTATCTACCTATCTATAAGAAAAGGAATAAGTAAATCAAAAAGCGTCTGTCAGTAAAATAGTCTTCCAAATGTCATCCCATCTCTGAGGGCAAATCAGATGCGTTCATGGAAATTAATTTTTCTGGCCTACTCACTCACACAAGCCGTGCTGCGGGCTCCAAAGTTCTGGTAGAATAAACTTTATCAAGTACCTCCGAGCCTCCGATCTTCGATAGCATGGCTCGGGTCCGGCGAAGCAGCTCTCACAGCAGGTCTGCCGGGGGCTTGTGTCTGACCCTGACCCTCGCTGTGCTCCTGTTGTGCCCCTCTCCAGCTCTCGGCAAGAAGAAGCTATACATCGGAGCTCTCTTCCCCATGAGCGGAGGCTGGCCCGGAGGGCAAGCATGCCTTCCTGCCGCGAAGATGGCCTTGGCTCTGGTGAATGAGAGGGCCGATATTCTTCCAGACTACGAGCTGGAGTTAATACATTATGACAGCATGGTGAGTAACTTAGAATCTTTTTGACTTGACATATATTTGATACTATTGCATCTGAACTACTGTACATGCCACCTGGTTTGGAATGCACAAGGTGCAGAGGTCAACAACATTGGTGAGACATTCCTAGATGGTCATTTTTTAATTCGCACTGTGTGAATGTAGACCTAACTGACCTACAACACTACTGGTGATTACAAAAAAGTAGTAAGTAAACTTCAATCTTTTGTACAATTGTTTGTAGGGCCCGACCAATATGCTTTTTTTAGGCCGATGCAGATTTTTGGCAGAAAAAAATACCGATTACCAATTAATCTGCTGATTATTTGAAAATATATACCATGCATACAATTAACCCCCCCCCCCCCATTCCTTTTCAATGGGTGTCACTTACGCAAAAAAATTCGCTATTAAGATTCTCTGTATGACCTTATCAACAAATTTCATGAAGTATACAAGGTTATTGTATAGATTTATGTGTCAATATTAAAACCATTCTTACTTGTTTACAAATGCTGGAAAGCATTAACATTTTCTTTTAAATATATACATTTTTTAATCTTGTGTTATTTTCACCAGTCTTGGGACTAACTGAGCTGTTTGCATCCTTGAATTTTGAGAAAAGAAAGTCTTTAAATCCTTGAAATATCAACTTTAAATATAACTTGAAAGGAGGATGACAAAAATAAGAAAATGAAATAAGAAAGTGAAATAAGAATAGAATGAACTAAAATAATAGCAACTGAAAAAACAGTAATAACAAATACTGACTGTTCCTGTGCATTTTGGCCTCTTGGGGGCAGTGTGGTGCCGTGCATCCATGGTGTACACACTTAGAGTGAGTACAGAAAAAAGTTGCTAATTCTATTAAAACAACTTGTTTTTCACACATTGGAAATAATTTGTTCCTTTGTGTAGTGTTATCTTACCTGTAGATATGTGTTCCCACAGCCTTTGTGTGTGGATATTCGTTATTGAAAGGAAAAACATTACCAAGTCGATGCTAACTTACTGTTAGCATTTGAATAGGATTCTCCCTTCGCTTTTAGAATTAGCGCTAGGCTAGCGATGTTTTAAAAATGAAGCTGGGTTTGTATTTAAATATAAAGTGGATGTAATTTTTATCGTTGTGTGTTGTCGTTAGTTTTACAGTTAACTCCAACTGTGATGTCATTAAACAGTTTAAAGGATGCATAGGGACAACAGAATAACCAGAATAACATGCGCTACACACTAGCTAGTTGATAATGCTACGCAAGAAAAATGGTGCATTCATGGTACTTTCACAGTGTCGGATATTCAATAACATTTTAAGGGGGAAATAATCGGCCATTTGGCCCAATTGGCCAATTGTTTTGGTCAATGTTTGACGGCCCAATTTGTTTGTTATGATATTATCTCTAAAAGCTTATTTGTCTATGAGCAAGGACAATCATATTAACATGAACACCAGTTAATTCAAAGTCATTAGTGTATGTTGTACATGCACACTCATATGTTGAAGCTGTTAGGGAGGTGAATACGCCGAGTCATGGGCCTCAGAGCAGACTCGAGAAATGTCTTTAACCAAGGGAGAATGGAAATATGAGAAACAAATCCTAAATACAAATCAAAAACCAATGGCAACATAAGGTCAACATAAGTACTTAAATAAATAAATAAAAATATCATACATTTTTGTTGGCTTGACTGGGTGGCAAAACATTTGTGTTTGAAATTTGTTTTGTTTAAAAGTGTTTTTGTTTTCTTTTTCATGACTTAATTTTACCCTGAGAGGGGAATAATTTTGTGTTGGCATTTTAATGAGTTCCTTTGTTGAAATACGTTTCTTAGTCTCGATAAGCTGCTGCTTCACTCTTCATCTTTACTGTTGGTTCGTTTTACTGTAAAACTCTGTATTGACTGTTTTTCTTTTTTAACCGAAGATGACCGAATCAATCAATTAATCAATATTTTATCTCAGCTGGACTGCAAATTACAATCACCATAATGATCATGTTACTAGGTGTGCAAGAAATAATAAATTATTAAATGTGTCATGACCCATAATGCAGATGAAAGCAACTATGAATAGATTGATGAATTGTAATAGTTACTGAGTTGAAGTATTTCTGGGAGAGTGGAAAAAAGTGACAGATGGACTGTATGTGCTCCATGTAACAGAACCACTGCACCAACTTAATTTATTTGCTCCCAAAAACTTATAAAAAATGTTCTATTTTATATATTGCCTTGGGCCCAAAAACATATTTATACGTTTGATTGTTTGTTTCTTTGTTTGTTTTTTATGTACGAGCATACAGAAGGCTTTGTTGCAGCCTCTTACCTGAATAGGTCGCTTAAAGAAATGGTAGTCATAATAAAAAACAGTCAGCAGGTGGCAGCAGAGTATAAGAAATCAGTCAGGGCCATGTTGCAACAAGCTCTTTTCCCCAGTGTTTTCAACAGGTTTGTGAATAATGATGAAACTTAGCTATATTCTAATGCTAATTGTTGCAAAACGGAAACAGATAAAAAAAAAAAAAATTCTGATGAAATAAGAGACTCTAATCTTTCTTTTGGTAGGTTCCATGTTTTCAGTGCAATAGAACAGAATACTATGTGAACCTTGCAAAATCAGTCAAAATCCAGTAAAACGGCTGGGAGTGAATAGGGTTGCTTCAGTGAAAATGGCTGGGAGTGAATGAATCAATTTAACATCATAACATGTATGTTAATGGATGCGGTAGGAAGCAAAATAACCTGGAAAGAACAAAAGCACAGGGAGAATATGCTAACACTACAATAAAAATAAATAAATAAATAAATCCATCTGAAAGTGCTGCCCTGAGCTCTACATATTATAATACATTTAACAGCCATCCCCCAGTGGAGAGGATAGAGCGTGTAGAGTGAAAATGTGTGATATTGTGGCTTAATACCGAAATCAGCTGAGTGGAATAGCTGGCACTGTCTAAGAAGTGTAGCATGGGAATTTATACTATGCATGTATGGTATATGCAATATATGGGCCATACATGCTACGGTGAGCTTCTTTTGGATCACTCTTTGCTACATTAATTCCCTTATATCGTTACACCATTTCTGTCAAACAGCGGATATGATGCAGATTGCTCACTGTGATGAATTCCATTGTGGACAGGCAACCACATGTTGCCCTACTCGTGACATGAAAAATGAAGATAAAAAAATAATAATATATATATATATCAATGCATACAGTAACATCCAAGTATTGGACATTAATTAATTAATTAATTTGACATCAAAAGATATTAGACAAAAAAAAAATCTGCAACTGATACTCAATTTAGAAGACTGACTGATCAGTTTAGTTGCATCATTATTAAAATTGGCAGACAAAATATTTCTCTAGCCTTACAGCTTCTTTTTTTCCTGATGCCGTTGTGTTTTTCAGCAATGAAGATGATTGGGCTTGCCTCAGAACATTACTTCCCACTGGTTTTCACAAATGAGCTTGTATATTTGGAATCAAGCGCAGATTCACTCCCTTTCCAAAAGTGTTGCTTTTTCCATCACTTTGGTAACATTTCCCCAGAATTTCTGAGGCTTGTCTCTGTACTTTTTGGAATGCTCCAGGCTGGGCTTCTCATTTTACTTGCAAGTTAGGAGCTTGCATCTTCTCGTAGAGCCTCTGTAACCAAGGTTATTTTTTAGGGATGGGAGACTACCGATACAAGGTATCTGTATTGGGTCGATACTCGGCCTTATTTCAAGGGCTCAGCACTCGGTACCTCTTATGGCTATTTTACGAACAGGAACTACAAATTAGAAATGATTAGAATAGAAAATTGCCATTAACAATTAATTAATTTCATGCAATTTTCTGTTTGATAAAATTATATATTGGGATATATAGGTATTTCTTTAAAATTAACTATCATTGTTTTTAGTTTTTTTTTGTATCAAAAGTACTAGTGGTATTAATACTTGGTATCAGTATCGGTCTGAAAGAAGTGGTTTCGAATATTATTTTAGGTATTTTAGTTAACAAAAACCAATGGTGGGAAAAAGAAGGGGAAAAAACAGTTTCGTTAACAAAATAAAATTAAAATTAAAATGCTTAACAAAAAAACCCTAAAACATAATGTTTACAAAATGAACTAAAACTAACTAATAACAGCAAACATTTTCTTTGTTTTCATTTTTAGCAATTTAATATATGAGCATTTGGGGTTGAAGCAGTATTATGCATTGCACTTATTGTAATTCAAAGTCTGTTATACAGTACCTGTATTGATTGTGGATGGTTGGTTTTAAAATATTTTTGGGGGTTTTAGATTGTCTACACAATACTTGCAGTGATGTTTTTTAAATGTTGCACACAAGAAATACACACAAAAACTACAAAGCAAAACTAATACCTCAGACTAATAAAAACTCAAAATGAAACACATATGTATATTTGTGCTCTGTACCTTTTTGCGTGCAGTCTTCTGCTGACAGTAGAGTGTGATGTCTTCACTCCTGTCCTCTGGAGGGAGGTTGTTTATCATAACTAAAAGGTGGGTCTTTTTTCAAAGCTCTCAAAAAGTTTCTGTCATCACCTGCTGCTGTTTTAGTTGACCATATTACAGGGAGACATTTAGAGCATTACATTTTATTTTATTTTATTTATTTCTGTAATATACTTTTTAGGACCAAAAGTGTGCCATGTAAATGATTTTGTCCCCTTAATTGTCGAATTTTAATTTCTCGACCACACAAGTTCCCTCACACACTGCATATTAACATACTGACACAAACACGCAATTGAATGCAGTGTTACATGCTGCTGCTTTTAAAAGCATCCCCGTGATTTGTTCGAGTTGCTCTGTATCACGTCCCCACTCCAAATGCCAGAGGCGAGCAGGGTGTTGGGTGGCATTAGATGTAGATTGGCATGACAACAGTAACCTTGGCAACGTCACTTCAAACAAACACTATTTCGCCTCTGAGATTGAATAAAACCCAGCATCAAGTCACTACGTTGGGTGTTTGTTGACTGCTTTTTAAACTTGTCTCAGTGGAAAGCAGTGTTAAGTTTGTAATAAATTTTAATGTAGTTTTAGTCATAGTCTTTTGACAAAAATTAATGAGAGTTTTAGTCATAATTTAGTCATCAGATTGTATTTTATTTTTAATCAAATTTTAGTCAACGGAAATAAAGAGCAATTTCAGTCGATGAAATAAAGAGCAATATTAGTCGACGAAATAAAGAGTAATTTTAGTTGACAAAAATAAAAAGCAATTTCAGCCAACGAAAAAAAACCCAATTCTAGTCGACAAAATAAAAAGCAATGTTAATCGATGAAATAAAGAGCAATTTTAGTAGACGAAAATTAGGGCTGAGCAATAAATCGAATTAATTCGATACATTGTCATTTTAAAAATCGAATCGTTGAAAATTTTCTAAATCGTGAAATCAAATTTTGTCTTTTGGATTATTAAAAGCTGTTGTGTTACATTCAAATGTTTTTGTGGCAGAATGGGTGCTTTACAAGACATGTTTACAATAGCTACCAACTACTTCATTGTGGCATTTAAGAAAAAACTATGAATGTTAAGTTTATGTCAAAACTAACATTTTGCACAGGAATTATTTTTGAATAAATGAAACCTTTAAATAAATGTTTGTTGGATTTATTAGATTAAAATCGATTAAAATCGTAATCGTCCTGAATGTCTGTAAAAATCGAGATTTTATTTTTGGGCCATATCGCCTAGCCCTAACGAAAATAAAGAGCAATTTAGTCAATGAAATAAAAAGCAGTTTTAGTCGACGAATGAAAGAGCAATTTTTGTCAACGAAAAATAAAGAGCAATTTTAGTCAATGAAATAAAGACATTTTAGCCAACTAAATAAAAAGCAATTTTAGTTGCTGAATAAAAAGCAATGTTAGTCGACAAAATAAAAAGCAATGTTAGTCGACAAAATAAAAAGCAATGTTAGTCGACGAAATAAAGAGCAATTTTAGTCGACTAAATTGACAATCTAATGGATGTTTTCCTTCAGCATACATTTAAACTTTTAAATAGAAAATTGAAACACACCTATTTGTAACTGTAGTTTAACACGCAAGACGCATTTGACACAACAGTGATTTTAGTCAACTTTGTTTCAATGAAAAATGTTGAAGTGACAATAATATGCCGTCTTAAAACTTAGTTTTCACCTAAATTTAAAAAAAAGTGTGTAATTGCTTGAGATTAATTTTACAGTAAACATGTTTGAACATTAAATAAATTGCAGTGAACAGTTTCTGAGCGGTTCTTTTCTCCCACCTGCGTTTCATTCCTTTTTCTGATTGGATTTTGTGAATTTTCGTCACCGTTTTTGTTTTCGGTTTTGTCATTGACGACATTCAACCAATTTAGTTATCGTCATTGTTCAATGAATGGCTTCTATTTTAGTTTTTGTTTCATTTTCGTCTGAAAAAAAGTGTTTGTGACGAATAATATGACAAAAAATTTAGTCTGTGAAATAATCACTGGTGGAAAGTAACACTGAGTTCAGTTAGGTAAAGTAAAAAATACTGTCTGCCCCTGTGCTTGACCAGTTGCACATACCACTCAACACTGTTGCCAGAGACTCAGCATTGCAGCAAAGCCTGTGTCAACAGGCGGTAAACCAAGCAGAGAATTTCTCACTTGAAAAAGATGATTAAATGTATGTCAGGTTCCTGTGGTGCTGAAATGGGAAGACATGTCCCAAAGGTTCCTAGAGGTATGAGGAAGCCATGGGGGTGGACATACAACCTATAGCATCTCATTTAAATGTGCTGGGGATTTCCCCAGAGTGGCGGGGTGCAAGAGGTTTCACTGATTGACAGACTAATCCTCCAATCATGACAATACCATTCACAGTGTGCACACATACCAACATTCACTATTTCCCCCTCAATTGCGGTGGTTAATGTTCCACTACTATCCTGCCCCTGCAAGAAGCAAAATTATGCTATGTTTATATACACCCTAATTTATTTTAAAACAATGCAACATATTTAAACACAAATAATATATTGTATGTCTAGTATGATAAGTAGAATACCAACTGTACTAGACTACGTGCAATTTCTGGAGAAAATGCGTGGGAATGTCAATGTCTGTCCCATTGAAAATTAGGGAAAAGTTGACATTTAAAGTTAAATTGTGCAAATACTGTAAGCAATGTGGAATCAGACGATATATACCCCGGGAGGCGTGCATTTTTTAAGCAAGTTGAAACGGTGTAAATCAGTATTATTAGGTGGGAGTTGTTACATGGCAAAAAAATGTGTGGAGAATAAAAAGTGCCTGATATTGTAATAATAATACTAATACTACTACTACTACTACTACTACTACTACTACTACTACTACTACTACTACTAATAATAATAATAATAATAAAGGTTAGAAACAACATCATTAACAATAACACTTACAAAAATATCTTCGATAAAGCAGGACTGCAAAAACTGATCAGCGAAATACCAGGGGACTACTGTACATATCGTAGCCTCATTAAAGGTCTCATATTATTCAACTTTTCAACATACTAAAATAGTTCTCAAATGTGTAAAAGACATGTCTGTGACATGCATTTGCCTGTTTTAGGAGTGTGTCACTTTTATGTAAATAGCTGCACCAGGCCATGCCTACGCCATACCCTTCTCTCTCGAAGGGGCAGTGATTTTGGTCAATGTTGTGAATGGAAACGACTGGTCATGGGAGCAGCAGAAAAGAAAAATACAGACATGTATTTTACACATTTAAGAACTATTTTAATATGTGGAAAAGTGGCATAACGTTTTACCATAAGAAAAAGTATCATAACGTTACTACAGAGACTATGTTGTAGTGTTAGTTGTGATTGTTTAGACAATGGTTATTTTGCCGCAACTGGCAAATCTCGAGCGAACATTATGTCTCCGATTTGCCGTGAATGCTTGTAGACATTTACAAGCGGTTATAAATAACACAAATGTGCACATTTAGATTAAAAAGGACAGGAAGTAAGGCTAAATAAAAAATGATAAACTTATCTTCTTTCTTGTTTGCAGTAGTGTCACACTGTTGGCACTGATCCATTATGTTTAAATGTGTTGCTAATCCAGCTCTGAACAGACTTTCACTAACAAAACAGTCCTTTGAGAAATTATGTCTGTCGGTACACGTCCTTCAAAAATAAAATTAATCCACTGTCTTCTCAAAGACTTGGGACGAAGGAAGCAACCACTTTTTCCTGATCAATGTTTCCCCTCTCCACGGAGCATTAAGGAAGGCACAGCCAGCTTCTCGAATTTCAGTGGGCGTGACAAACTTCGGGCTTCAAACGTTTTGCGCAAAATGTGGAACTTACATTTGCAAAAAACACATCAAGACCCTCCATCCATCCATTTTCTGTACCGCTTGTCCTCACAAGGGTCGCGGGGGTTGCTGGAGCCTATCCCAGCTGGCTTCGGGCAGTAGGCGGGGTACACCCTGAACTGGTTGCCAGCCAATCGCAGGGCACACAGAGACGAACAACCATACTCACAATCACACCTATGGACAATTTGGAGTGTCCAATTCACCTGCCATGCATGTTTTTGGAATTGCATGAAATGTTAAATGGAAAAAAACAGTAGTTCTGGTGTTTAGTTAGTAGTAGTTCTTCGTTTCAGTAACTGGTGTTTCATGTTCATGAATTCTGCATATTTGTTCTAAAGTGTTACTCATAAATTCTGTCATCAAAATCAGTTATTGTGACTTTGACCTTCTTATTCTAAAGAAAAAAATATCTTGTTACGACTTATTGACATATTCAAGGATCTAATTATGTCATATGAAATATTTTACTTTGATTTATATCTATCCATAATATATATATATACAGCATAGTTAGTTTTGCTGTTAGCATAATACTGCTATTATTGTCCATTGGGGCATAAAAAAAACCCAAAAACTATATATGTATAGATAGGTGTGGTGCCACTGAACATTTTGAGCGATTGAAAGTGAAAAAAAGTTTTCATAAATTATCAACCTTCAAAGGAAAAGCCTGATTTGGGACAAAATTACAATAATTTTATGCAGAAAAATGCCATTGTGTAAAAACTGGGCATGCATAAAAAAAAAATATTGTTATGACTTATGGACTTGTTTGAGCCTCTAACTATGTCATATGAAATATTCAAATTAGTATTTTATTTTATATATATATACAGCATAGTTAGTCTTGCTGTTAGCATAATACTGCTATTATTTTCCATCGGGGGCATTAAAAAATTAAAATTAAAATAAAACCATATATGTATAGATAGGTCTGATGCCACTGAACATTTTGAGCGGTTGAAAGTGAAAAAAATATTCATAAATGACTAAGTTATCTCACTTCAAAGGAAATGCCAGATTTGGGCAAAATTACAAGAGTTTTGTGCTATTCAGAAAAATGCCATTGTGTAAAAACTGGGCATGCATAAAAAAATATATTGTTATGACTTATGGACTTATTCAAGCCTCTAAATATGTCATATTAAATATTCAAATTAGACCTTTATTTTACACACATATATATACAGCATAGTTAATTTTGCTGTTAGCATAATACTGCTATTATTGTCCATCGAGGGCATTCAAAAAAATTGCCTGATTTTGGCAAAAATTACAAGAGCTTCCAAGTCGATTAAAACACTTTTTTGGCCCATTTTGCCCGAGGAAAAGAACCTGCCTAATAATTACGCACACCTTGAACTAGGCGTGTTGATCCCCTTAAGCCACACCCTCTCTCATTACACAAATACACACCACCTGATATGTTTAAATCCAATAGGCATTCAAGTTTATCCATCCATCCATTTTCTTAACCGCTTTTCCTCACAAGGGTCGCCTATCCCAGCTGGCTTCGGGCAGTAGGCGGGGTACACCCTGAACTGGTTGCCAGCCAATCGCAGGGCACATAGACGTACAACCATCCACACTCACAATCACACCTATGGACAATTTTTTGGATTGTTCAATTAACCTGCCATGCATGTCTACATACAAACTCCACCCAGGAAAGCCGAAACCCGGACTCAATCTCTCGTCGTCTGGACTGGGAGGCGGACGTGCTAACCAGTCAGCCACCGTGGTATAATATAAACCTTTCAAGTTTATATTATTAATTATTCAGACTATCCACCATGCCTTGCTGCAATTGTAAATTTGGTAAATGGACTGCTTTTTATATAGCACTTTATCTACAACAGGGGTCAGCAACCTTTCCTGTCAAAACAGCCATTTTAGGTCAAATAAATAAACAAAAATCTTTCTGGAGCTGCAAAACATTTGAACATTGTTATGAAAGAAACAGTGTGCTAATGTACTGAGGGCCCAAGAGCTAATTAGAGCTGCACCATAACAGGAAAATATGCAGCATCCAATACTTTGAGGTTAATTTTGTCTTCCGGTTATTTTTATTTATTTATTTATTTATTTTTATTTTTATTTATTTTATTATTTTTGTATTATTATTATTATTTTTATTTTTTATTATTATTATTATTTTCCCGCTTTTGCATACATTTTTAGATTATCTGCCTTTCTGTCAAATGTCTGACATTTTTGTCAATTTTATGGACATATTGTAATTATATATTTCTGCCTCTTTTTCGGATATATTTACTTTTTAAATGTTTTCTTTTCTGCCATTTTTTAAATTCTATTCTCTGATATTTTTGGCAATTTAATGGAAATTTTTACAATTTGTAAAACTTTTTCATTTACCTTTCGTCTTCCGGTATTATTATTATGATTATTATTATTGTTGTAATTTTTCATGCTTTGTTTTTGCATGCATTTTTAGATTCTCTGCCTTTCTGTCAAATGTCTGACATTTTCTGGCAATTTTCTGGACATATTGTAATTTTCTGCCCGTCTTCTTGCTTTGCTGAATATTTTATGGCTTTTTTATTATCATTATTTTATTATTCTTATTATTATTTTTTACTTTTTTCCTGCATTTTTTGCTATTAATTTCTGAAATTTTTGGGCAATTTTGTGGAAATGTTATGGTAATTTGCAGGATTTCTTTTATTTTTTTGGGGGATGTTTTATATTCACTTTTTAAATGTTTTCTTTTCTGATGTCTTTTGTTTAATTTTCTGACATTTTTAGGCAATTTCATGGACATTTTTATGGTAATATTCTGCTTTTCCTCTTCCTTTTTGGACATTTTATGGCCATTTTTTGGCCATTTTTTGGACATTTTTTGGACATTTTTAGGTAATTTGTAAAACTTTTTCATCTACCCTTCGTCTCCTTTTATTAAAATTTAGGGACTCTTACATTCTTAAATTTTATTAATTTTAATCTTAATCATTAATTCATTGAAAGAACATTTTATCTAAAAAAGAAAAAACAAATTGTACAGATTTTCTTTTTTTTTTAGAGATCCACAGGTAGCCACAATTGCAGACCCCTGATCTACACCAAATGTATGCCATACTGGTAGCAAGTTAGGGTTCAGTGTTTTGCTCAAGGACACTTCGACATGCTTATAGGCTGAGGATTGAACCTACAACCTCCCAGTTAAGAGACGACCACTCTAACACTGAGCCATGGCGCCCCAAAATTTTAACAAAAAAAAGTATTTGTTTTTCTGGGAAGTTTTTGTATGTTGTTTATCTTGTCTGTTAATATTGCTGATGAAAATCTTAGAGACGTTTGATAATTAGTGCCCCAGGCGGACCTTGATAAATACATGGAAATATGGAAACATTTGCCGACTTATATTTGCTGACTTATATAGGGATATAGTGAGTGCATGTAAGCGGGTTAAAGCGAAAGTTATCTGTAAAGTTCCGTTAGTAACTTGACTCACCCTAACCAGCTCTGTAATACTAACATTTCAAGTTTACTGTCGTGTCGCCATATCGACAAACTCAAGGCGAAGCACTCTGACGATGCTGAAATGTATAGCTGAATTTTTTTATCCAAGGTTAAATATATGTTCCATTGCACAGTGTTTACAATTGAATGACTCCACAAAAGGAAATGAATTAATCTTGAAATCATTGTGGAGACTTGACGGATGAGGTTTGACTTTTTGAGTTTGAGTTCCCACACAATATATCGTACTGTCTTGATGGAAGGTTTTTTTGGAAGGGGTATGCCCTTCTCATTCAATCATTTGTAAGAGCTTTATCTCTGCAGCGCTGGTGATTATCACTCAACCAAATTGATAAGATGAGCGTGGCCTGCTTTGTATTCTCGTTGTTCTGCTATCGTTTTGATGAATGTAGAACAGCTACAATGCTATATGGGATCATTATATAATACTGTCATTCTTTACTCCTGTTGCCCAAAGCTGTGGAGTTGTAACAGTTGGTCACCTCCCCAGCTTAGATCATGCTGAATTCTTCTCACAAAAGATAGGGAAAAAAAATTATGATTAATTGGCAAAAAAAATTATGATTAATTGGCAAAAAAAATTCAAAGGTACAAGCCTGCTGGTATGTTTCCCCGCACATTTGACGGGGTAACATCCCATCACAGCAGCTAATGTCAGGGACTGGTCTTTAATCAACCGTATGCAACTTCTTTGATTGATTAATATGCTGCATCTGGGTGATTATAATTTCATTAATAATTTTGTACAGATCTGATTTGTGTGCGTGTGTGTGTGTTTGTGTGTGTGAGTGCGTGAGTGTGCTGTGTGTGTCATGCTGAGTCTGCATGACATTTCCGTGTGCATATTTAACCAGTGTTGGTATGCATAACACGATCTATTCCCTGATGAATGGCGTACACCCCCATGAGTGAGCCTTGGAAACACTGTTCTAAGTAAATCTTTACACATCAAATACAGAATGGTTAATTTCTGACAAAAAACAAAGTCCATAATAAAACGTTTTTTTTTTTTTTTTGCTAAGCGATGTAATGTGTACATACTTTTTTTTTTTTTAAGGGGAAGTCAACCCCAATTATTTCTCTTTTTTTTGACAACAATATGTTCTATGCAGCCCACTAATTTAAATGTGGCATTCTGGTTAATATTGTGTTAGTGGAATATGAGTTAAGTAGCAAAATCCAGCCATTTTTATCCATCTCAGGGGGTGGCCATTTTGCCACTTGGCCGCTGCCTGATATGGATAAAAATGGCATAACTCACAAATGTAACATTAATCAGAATGTCAAGTTTAGACTAGTGATGTCACATATAACATATTATTGTCAAGAAATGTTTACCCGTAGGTGTTATTTGTCCATTTTCTGGCATTTTTATGTTTTTCTGTGTTTCATCAAAGAAAACCATTGGGGGGCACTAGGGACACTAATTTTTGATGCACTGTGCACCTATGTGTTGTAGTGCGTTTCCCATTATTACCCAATTTATCCCTTCAATGGGACGTCAATTAAATGTGGAAAATAAAAAAATGTGTGTTGAGAGTCTTAAGACATAATCCACCAGGAAACCATATTTCGGACAAAATCACAAGAATTTAGTCAAAATAAAATTGTTGCCCACGGGGTTTACCCAAATGCCCCAAATGACAAATGAAAATCTCAAAATTACCAACGAGCCAACAGAAAGTTAACCATCTGTGGCTTGCACTCCTCTACATGATTAAAGGTTAGTATGCCTTTAGCATTATCACTTAAATTGCTTATTGATTTTTCATTTGCGAAAGTTGTAAATGGAAAGCAAGGCTTGCCATTTGTATGTGTGACTCAAGATAATGGAACTTGACTGGTGGGTAAATGTTTTTCCTCAGTCTCCACATAGAAAAATGGACCCTCCCTGACGAGGCTGTCAGGACTGAGATGACCTTGAAACATGCCTCACCTTGCCTCTTTGGTAATGCATGTGGGCTATCTTACTCACTGGCTATATTACATATGAATGAGAGCTGACATATTTTGCTCACTATATGTTCAGTAACAGTTGACATATACGTGCTAATTTTCACTTAAATATGATTTTTTTTTTTTAAAGCCCATAGTACAACAGATGAAAAATCCAATTTAATTAAAATGGTGAATGGAGTGGACTTACACAGCACTGTATCCTGCATCATACAATGGTTGATCAATATTCAGTATTAATACAAAATGTGTTTGATAAAATGTTCAATTTAAACAAAATAAAGAAAACCCCAACCCTGGCATTGTGTGTGTTATAGGCAGAGGCTACAGTATGCAATTACAAGCATGTAAGAGAAAATCTTGAGCACAAAAGTATGTTTTGAGCACAGCCGTGTCCACCAGAACATGAAGCCGCTAGTACCAACAAATAAGTGCACACAAAAATGTGATACACTTTTTAGCCATATCACCCAGCCCTAATATACATACATACATACTATACATCCATACGTACACATAGCTGTGGAAGCGCTCCAAGTTTGATGGCTTGTGCTGTAAGATGTAATTACAAGATGTCAGGAAAATCTTACAAGAACATCTTATCTTTATTTAGGGTTAGATGTACTTTATTAAATGGTGGCAAGTCTGTGCTGAGTTCCATTTTACATGAGTTTGATTGTGATTGGTTTATTCTGAACACAGCCACATTCCCCAGTTAAAAGACGATATCCAGAAAATATTTTTGAAGGTTTTGAGTTGTACAGGTTATAGGTCAAATTATCCATCCATCCATCTTCTTAACCGCTTGTCCTCACAAGGGTCACGGGGGGTGGGGGGTGGGGGGGCTTGGAGCCTATCCCAGTTGGCTTCGGGCAGTAGGCGGGTAACACTGAACTGGTTACCAGCCAATCGCAGGGCACATTAATAAAGGAGAAAGTTTTGAAACGATGGATTATGTCTGCTCTTCAGATGCCATTCACTTGCGAGTCGACATTTAGTTGTATACGGTTTGCAACTTACTCAGTACTGGGACCACTGTTGTTTATTATCTATATTAATGACATTTGTAATGTTGGCAAATCTTTGAAATTCATCCTCTTTGCAGAAGACACAAACATTCTGGTTGCTGTGGAAAACTTGCAGAAACGTCTGTCCACGCTGACTGTTGAGATCAGTAAAAAAATAAATAAAAATTGCTAGAAATAATTTACCGCTAAATCTAAATAAACCAAAAATCCTGATATTTGGAAACTGTAAAAAATCTGAAAATATCCAGGTGCAGATTGAAAAGTTATATGAAAATAAACACATCTTGTACATGTATAATATAAATAACTAAACAAAGTGCAATTTCTGAAGAAATTGCGTGGGAATGCTGAAAAGCTGAATGCTATTAGCTGAACTCATAGCTTAACTCATATTCCAACACAAATTACTGTACAAATTATTTTGATGTAAATATCGACTTTAACGGTGAAATCCGACTTAATTCAAAATTCAGGTTGCATCACTAGCGTAGGAACGTAACTCCGCCGTAACTAGGACTCCCTGTATAAAAAATGTAGGCTCTTATGTAAGGGGTAGGGCTACATAAGTCTATATTTCCTCCTACCCCATTTCGAGCATGAGAGAGTGTTTATTTTGTCTTTCTTGATTATTATTTTGTTTTGTTTTGTTTTGTTTTTGTTTAAATGTTCCAAATAAAGACAAAAAAATACAAATAAAATCACTGATAGCCGTACAATTTCTGTGCCAACAGTGTGATCCCGGCGAAGCCACCAAGCTACTTTATGACCTTCTGTATACAGAACCCATCAAGATTGTCCTGATGCCTGGCTGCAGCTCAGTGTCCACACTGGTGGCGGAAGCTGCTCGAATGTGGAACCTCATAGTGGTAAGATTTTGGTGTCCGTTACATTAAAGTATTCAGAAATTGGCAGCCAGCGTACATAGGTTTGATCTATGGAGGCAATCTTTTCAGTGAGACATCGATATTCTCAATAGGCAGTGTAAATTTCATTTTCTTTCTTTACTGATTACTCTCAGGTTCATGGGGAAATCCAACTTACACTCTGCTGTAAATAAAGTTAACTACTGCAATATAAATACATTGAAACATTACAACCCTCTATAAACCCTTGTAACTTTAATGACTTAAGTTACAGCACTTTGGTCATTAAAGTTACTCCTGGCACAAACGTTTAAGCACTTTTTGGATTAAAAAATAAATAAAAACTAATGTAAAACTTGAAAACTATAAAACATTTCAACTCTGATAAGAAGGGATGACTCGCATAGCAGCGAGCCAATGGGAGGGTAATAAACATGCCACCATCTGTATGCATCTTTATGCATTTGTAATTTACTTTTGAATTGTGATTGCATGTTTGTAAATATTCTTAAAGGGACAGTAATGTGAAAAATCAACTTTTTGGAGCTTTTAGCCATGTTAAAATACTAATTCCTCACCAAAAACATCTGCAATGTGTTTTTTTCCTCCATTCGCCCCTCTATGAGAAATTCTAGGTCATTCTGCTCTCCACGTACCAGCCCCTCCCAACCTGAGAAAACGAGCGGGTGCTCACTGTATGGCATCATTAGGTGCGGACATACCCCCGCACCGCACTGTCTCTGAGACCTCCATGCTCACAGCATACTGATAAAAGTAGACTTAATCAGTAAACTTTCTTTCCAAATGAATTAAAAGCAATCCATTATCCTTCACATTTACGATGCCAATTGGCCGTCTTAAATTCCCAGAAAGGTTCCAGGGCTGACACTTGTGTAAACTACAAATAAACTGGACGAATGGTGTAGTGGTTAGCACGGTCACCCGCAGAAGCAGAAGGTCTCGGGGTTCATGATCTCATTCAGGTTTTTTTCCCTCACTCACTACGACGGCATATTGGGCCACGTATACATATTTATTTTTTTTATAGAGGGTGGGGCAATATTCAGAGGAAAAAAACTCGCCAAATTTGTCACTTTATTAAGTGGCAAATTTGCGATAAAAAAAAACTCAGACCAGAAACTTACGAGAAATGCACATAGCGTAACTATAGTCTAATGTGAGGATTTGTTGAAAAGGCAGGATGGAGACTGATTCATTCTTAATTTAAACTTTACTTGTCATACACAGTAGCTAGAGAGACAACACTTCCTGATCCCTCTCAGCTGTCTAACACTAACCAATCAGAAGCTAGCATACTGTAGGTAGATGCAAGTAAGTGAATGACGGAGAGCAGCAGATTCGACACATCTACTTAGTTACTTGTACAAAAAATACAAAAATGTATGAATGTGTAAACAATAATTCTGGAAACATTAATGTACAAGTAAATATTTATTTTAACAAATAAACTTAAATGATTGATCCTCACGGTCTGGGCTTTCACAAAGGTTAAAGCCCTTACTATCTCCTTATTTGGAAACCCGACCGAAAAGTATTGGCACAAACATCCGAGTAGTACGCTATGTGTATTTCTCGTAAGTTTCAGAGTTTTTTTCTCACAAATCTGCCACTTTAAGTCGCAAATTTGCCACTTTATAAAATGGCATTTGCAAGTTTTTTCCTCTTCCCTTTCTTCCCCTCCTCCTCCACTAGGAGCCGTTTTGTTTCAAATGTTTATTGAAGAATTGAACATCCATCTAATTTACACATTTAAAGAAGACGTCATTCAGAGGAGTGCTCAAACGCAGCAGCTGGCTCGGACGAGAGGGGCGCGGCAACCACACGGGGAGAAGCGGGGTTTTACAGAACCGGGCGTTTTATTTTCACGTTAGAAAAATAGCCAGCAAAATACAAAATATTTAATTAAAAATTACACCGCTTTGGTGTCAAAGGTAAGATTTAATCATTAAATGCCTATAGTTAACTGTGGAAGGGCTTAAATTACCGTGATATAATTCCTTTAAAGTGTAATCACCGTCATGTTGTCATTTTTGTGCAACTAGAAGACAAAGTGTATTACACAGCTCTTGTTAGAAGTGGTTAATTGAGTGTATTACTCACATAATTCCACAGTCAATTATAATGAGTTTATATCTAATTTGCAATGTATCATTAATTGTAGTTTTATGCCTTCCAACGTTAACAACCATGGGGACAAGTTGTGATGGGAGGTGTTGGCACTCGCTGTCAGTGCTCCAATGCTTATACCCAAATGTACAGAAGGAAAGAACAAATATACAGATTAAGTCTTTGAACTGCAGCAAACAGGTTTTAGTATTTAATATTTAGTATTTTGATTTAAGACAAGACTCAAATGGCTGCATAATTTACATTGAAAAGTGTGTCTTTTAAACTAATGACTATAGAAAGTACTAAATTACTAACGACAACTGCTCTATTTCAAAGTATAAAATTAATTCAGTTCAGTTATCAAATCTGTGCAGGTCACAAATTACAGGTGTGTTCTGTCGGTCATGGCCCTTACTGTCTACTCTATTATCTATTTTTAAAACAGTATAGCAATTATGTCATTGTGTTCTTCGGGCAATGCTGGTAAAAGGCGCGCAATCTTCCATTTTTCATGCAGTCGGCTATTTATATGATAGCGTTCCTCCACTTGCTTCCCGTAAGACAGTGACCCATATTCCTTCACCATTGTCCGCCATAATGACTGAGATACCATACAGGGCTTGAAGGAGGCTGATCCTATCTTGAATTTTAGCTAAGAAAGCTGGCTAACTTGAATGTACTATTTATTCACAGCACTAAAACACAATTCACACTAGTATTCACACCTGTGGTTAGCTTAGCGACTCCAACTATTCTTCATGCTATCAACCGGTGGGAGGAAGCCACGAAATCCATTGCAAACCAACAAAGCATAGAGAGAATGTGTAAACTCACACTGAGAGGCTACTACAACTGGCTGGCCAGGGGGTTCAAACTTGGCAAAGAGAGTTCTACTATTTCAACACACCTATTCAACATTTCCAATACTGCAATGGGTGTTATTTATCTATTAGCAGACACTGTTTATTATTTATTTATCAGTTGATCTACATTTCCAAGTCAGAGAAGTAGTACAGATTAAGATTGTTTGCCTTTATTGAGAATTCCGTACATCCGGGCATTTCTGCCTTTTTGTTAAAAACAAACGACATATTTGTATTGCTTTTGCCTGTGACTAGCATAACAACAATGTAAACAACAAAGATGGCTGATAACGATAAATTGTTTGGTATTCTGGTTAATGCAGTCAGTCCAAATCACGCTGGGTTATGTGAAGTTATGAATTTCAAATAATTAATTTTATAACTAGGGATGTTTGATACCACTTTTTTTAGACCGATACTGATACTCAAATCTTGAGTACTCACCGATACCGATACCAAGTGCCAATACCATTAGTTCTTCCATCCATCCATCCATCCATCCATTTTCCTAACCGCATATTTCTCACAAGGGTCGCGAGGGTGCTGGAGCCTGTACCAGTACATAGGATACATAAAATTTCCCAAAAAACAATGACAGATCATTTTTTTTAAAACATATATCCCAACTACAGCAAATTTCCTTAAAATTGGATGAAATTAATGGCAATTGCATTTGTACAATTTGCTCATAAAAGTCGACGACGTTAACGAGGCAATTAAGCGCGCGGCAAACGTAAACAAGGCTGTTAAATACAGCGAAGATACAAACATATATAACACACATTGAACCACAGGTATAGGTGATATTACTTACAACAAGAGTACTTCATTATTCTCAGTATCGCACACCGAAATGATGCTGCCGGAAGTAATGAAATGAACAAGTGTTACCTCATAAGGAGACACACAGGAAACAAACGAGACGGAACAAAACTTTCGTTCCCCGCAGTCTTTCTGATAGTTCCTCACCGAAAAATGGCCACAAGAGCGGGGGCTGATACCAGTATCGATATCCCTCGCTAGTACCGATACCATCAAATGTGACCTGACCCGATCGGTACTCGCCCATCCCTAGTCAGAATAAATAAAGAGATACATTTGTTTTTTAATTGTTTAAATTATGTTTTGCCATTCACGGTCTGTTGCTGCATTCAAGGAAGGTGGGAAGTCGGACATATCCCACTTGGAATCTCCCAGTTCTGACCTCAAAGCGTTTGAAGCGAATGTAAACAACAAAGATGGCTGATTCCTATAAATTGTTTGTAGTTATGGTTAACACAGTCAGTCGAAATCATGTTGAGTTATGTAAAGTTACTTTTTTTGAATAACAAAATTTATGTTAAAATTAATAAATAGATTAATATGTTTATAATTGTGTAAATTATGTTTTGCCAATCACGGTCTTTGTCTCTACAAGGTTCACCATTGCTAAGTGATGTCAGATATAAACCAGTCGGTGAAGTCGGGGTCCCATTTTTTCAGCTTCGTAACTCAGATTTTTTAGTTCAGGACACTGACACACATAACTCAGTTTAGTTTTTGTTCCCGTGCATATTTCCTGGCATGAAATCGTAAAAGTCCGACTTCCCACCTTCCTCGAATGCAGCATGTGTCTCTATTGTCGAGTGAAATCAATTTTAAGCCGGTCGGTAAAGTCGGGGTCATTTTTTATCCCGACTTTGCAACTCGGATCTCCAAGTTCAAAGAGGCGCTCTGATGCACACTTCCTGTTTTGAAGTCGGAAAAGTCCGACTTCCCACCTTCCCCTTGTCCTCGAATGCAGCATTAGACCGCCTTGTTGACTTGTGACATAAGCTCGTAATTGTCAATAATTCTGTTTATCTTTAAGGTAACAATAAAAAACATTATTGCAAAATTATTGATCCTGAACTGTTCCGACAAATACATTGGTTTACATTTGTAACCACTTTGAATTATTTTTGAAATACACAGGTAGACAGTAGAAAATAATATGGCTTGAAATCCTGATGTGCTGTTCATGTTGACCGTTACAAATGACTTTCAAATGGAATTGAGTCGTTGCACTTAAAAAAAAAAAAAAATAATAATAATCACAGTCCTACAAATGAAAAATCCAATTTGATCAAAATGGTAAATGGAGTGCACCCATATAGCGGTTTATTCAATCTATTCGTTGGCCAAAGCTTTTTACAAACCCTGACATCCACTTACTTAAAAACTATTGAACCACCCAATACGTAGTTAGATACGGCGTCCGCCAAACTACTTACTAGGTACGCAGGTTGATGCCACTTCAAATTTGGGACAGTTTTTAGTTTTTGTTAAAAATGGCTTACTTCGATTCAGATCGGTTATTGTACCTATTAACTTGTAAATTACAAATCCTCGTTACTAGCTTCTTCTTCTAGCTAAGCTAGCTAGCAAGCTCTCTTGGGCTAGAGATGGCTAATGCCCTGCATTTGTTGAAGTGCGTGATGGAGTGAGGGAGAGGCCGGCAGTGTATCAATGCCAGAGGCATTGATACACTGCCGAAATGGGTTTCATTGACCGTAGTGATTAACAGTTTAATTAATATTATCATTAGCTGGCTAACACATGCGTATTCTCTATCACTTGTATCGCTCAAAGGAACTCTCTGAATTCCCAATTCAAGTGACACACACAATATTATTGGATTTGTTCTGATCAGAGTCCGAAAATTATGATTTTAGCAATAGCAATAGTGTTAATCTTATCAGGCATTTTAAAATTTTGTCTCAGTTTTAGTCCAGTTTCAATCACACTTGTTAGTTTTTTTTAGTTAGTCAACCTCATCCTGTTTTTATTTAGTCCATTTTTAGTCGACTACAAATCGAGCACTTTAGTTTTTATTTTAGTCCAAGAAAACACAATTTTATTTGTCGAGTTTTAGTCAACAAAAACTGTCAACATTTTAGTCTAGTTTTAGTCAGACAATCATTTTACCCGTGTATATTTTTTGTCAGCAGATTATGTTGATTATGAACTATTTCACATCAAATTTTCTCTTATGTGTTGGATGAAAAACAACTTTATACACAATTACAGTATATCAACAAGTGACTGTCTTCATGCTATGACCTAGTAAGTTAGCCAGCATTAGTTAGCGGTCCGATTAACATTACCCGTGGCACGCTATGGCCGTTGGATTAATGTTAATATGTTTTAACTATTTACTTCTTTTTTTTAACCTTTCACGGTGAATCCACTTCCTGTCTGTCCCATGTGTTTGTACATGTTGCACTTGCTAGCTGCAGATTTGATAGGGAGAGGGTGTCACATTGTATCACATGACAATGACAGATTAACACAGACAGGATTTTACAAAATCATATAATTTTTGTCTCATCTTTGTTTATGAACTAAAATGTCCATAGATTTTAGTCCAGTTGTTATTAAGTGAAGTACATTTTCTTCTTGTTTTCATTAGTTGTCGAAAATGCATACTAATATAGTCCCACTTATTGTTTATTAATGAATGTTTTTAGTCTAGTCTGGTCTAGTTTTAGTCCGGCGAAAAATGTGTGTTGACGGAAATATATGAGTCTAGTTTTCGTTGACGAAATTAATGCTACATAGTAAATAAGCTATTTGACATGGAACTTCTTGGCTAGCCCAGCATTAATATTTGGTAGGTGACTGTTGAAATTTCCCGACATGACTGATTTCTTCTTCTAATCCACTTTCCAAATAATTGAATTGTCTAACTGAAACAGAAGACAAAATATCATGCCTACAGTATGTAGTTATTTATTCAGAACATTCTCCTTCCCTCTCAGTTGTCCTACGGGTCCAGTTCTCCAGCTCTGTCCAATCGCCAGCGCTTTCCTACTTTCTTTCGCACTCATCCGTCTGCTACGCTGCACAACCCCACTCGAGTCCAGCTCTTCCAGAAGTGGAAATGGACCAAGATTGCCACCATTCAGCAGACAACAGAGGTTTTTACATCAGTGAGTAAAACTTGCTTGAGATGAAGCTTCATATGTGTTAACTGTCTATTTGTGTTCGCTTCTAATTGTGTAGAAGCGGAAAGAGTCAAGCATTCAAGGTTTTAATGGTGCATGATAGAAGCTACCTTCCTAATGGGTTTGATTCAAAGAGCAAAATGTGGAGTTCATTGGAGACTACGAACTATTATAAATCCTTTTGCTGTGCTAAATGCTTCTGTAAACGAGAATATAAAGATTACAGTTTTACCTACAGACTGCCCAACTGCCTGTAAACCATGCAATAAAAAACATGTGTGACGGCAATAAATTCTTTTATAAAAATAGGCCACTTTTTTAATGTTTACAGTTGCAGGGTGACTTTAATTGCTCCTCTTTCCTTATTTCCTATTTACTCACCACTCTTTTGTCTCCCCTATTTCTATTATGTCCTCATTTATTTGTCCCCACCTCTATCTCACCTGCCCTCATTTGTGTGTTTATATCATCCCCAGCCACTGCTATCTTTGTAAACAAGCGCCTCATCTCACCGTGATGCTTTTATTTGAAGGAGGTGTCGTCTCTTCTTCACGTCTCTTTTTCTGACCTGAACTGAATTGCTTTCTGTTTTTGACAGACCCTGGATGATCTGGAAGAGAGGGTGAAGGAGGCTGGGATTGAAATCAGCGTTCGTCAGAGTTTTCTCACTGACCCTGCTGTGGCTGTCAAAAATCTCAAGGTGCCTCAAATTCACAATTCCTCCTACGTAAAGCACACTGAGTTCTTTTAGTGGTCCCAATTTGCCACATGCTGTGGGTAAATTGCAGACATTTAAAGACAACCATAATCCATCCTGTGACGCTGGTCGATTTCCAGTTTGTTTTAATTTCCTTTAATTTCAATTATACTATATACATTCCCCTCCAAAGACATTAAGGCCAGTTTACAGTTATCGGCTGTATAATGAAAACATTTGGTTTTAAATTAATATGACGAGGTCAACCGGTCAGCTTTTTGGTGATAAAAAATATTTTTTCATAAGTAAATAAAGAATTCAAAAAAGTAAATAAAACATTGAAGAAATGAAATCTTTGCATAGTAAGACTAAACTAAATTGCTTGCTGAAAGTGAGTCAACATTGTGCATCATACTTTAACATTCTTTACTTGATTGATAAATAAGACAACTTCTGCATGTTATGGTGGTCAGGCTTTTAATATAAATTGTACAATTTGATACCCTTAAAAAGAGCCAAGAGACACTTTGCGGTGTGCATTCCTTTGTTCTTTTATTAATGTTGTCGACTTGTTACCAATGTTACCAAGACAGTATGGCACTAAGCCACAGCAGGCATGTGTCCCACTTTTCTACGCTGCAATAATTTCCAGTTCTGATCATCATCGTGCTTTTTCTCATTGTGTGCAAAAGAAAAAACAACAACACTTGAGCAGTAAAAATTCTCACTGGTATTTTGCATGTCAACAGGCAAGTAAGTATCCAATCACAAACTGTCCACAACCACCAGGAGCTATTGTTTGTATTGTACCTAGGCATTGCTATGCTATATTGAACTGGATTTTAGCCTTCAATTGTTCTTTTTTTCCTTTTGCATTTTGGATCAAAATAGCAGTGAAGCATTTCCAGAAGTTACACAAAATTTTAGCACAGTAATACAACAGCGTATTAGGGCTACGTATAAATAAATATTTTTTAGAGGGTGGGGGCAATATTCAGAGAAAATAACTCGCAAATTTGCCACTTTGTAAAGTGGCAAATTTGCGAGAAAAAAAACTCCGAAACTTACGAGAAATACACATAGTGTAGCTATAGTCTAATGTGAGGATTTGTTGGTGGTTAATGGGACGCTGTTTATAAAATGAAAAGGCAGGATGACAGATTCATTCTTAATTTAAACTTTTCTCATCATACACGACAGCTAGAGCGACAACACTTCCTGATCCCCTATCAGCTGACTAAACACTAACCAATCAGAAGCTAGCATACTTTAGGTAAATGCAAGTGAATGACGAAGAGCAGCAGATTCAACACATCAACTCAAGAAAATACCAAAATGTATGAATGTGTAAATACTTCTGGAAACATAAATGTATAAGTATATAAGTAATATATATTTTAATAAATTAACTAAATGCTTGATCCTCATGGTATGCCACTTTATAAACTCGCAAATTTGACACTTTATAACGTCGCAAATTGACAAGGTTTTTTTTGCGCAAATTTGTGACTTTATAAAGTGGTGAGTTTTTTATTTTCTCTGAATATTTTCCCCATCCTCTAAAAAAAAATATATATTTATACGTGGTCCTAATACGCCGTCGTACAGTAATCATAATACATACAATAACTGGATTAATTGTTGATGTTTATAACATCAAAGTCCACTTACTTTTCTGAAGCACTAGAAGATAGATAATTACCGAACTCATAATACAAAAATGCCGATCAAGTAATCATTTGTGCATTTTGTGATTTCTTGGAGTCATCTGTCCAGAACATAAACAATCAGACGAGTTAACGTTTATGTGAAATTTCTGAGATCTGTGAATGATTAGGTTTATGCTTTTGACAAATGACTTATGGAAGACAGCTTGACCTGCTGCCACTTTTGCCAACAACCAACCATACATGCACGTTTGTGAGGATTTTCTAACACAGACACACTAAGAGCTGTACCGCACCTCTCCCTGAGTCCCAAAATAATGTGTTACTGCATGTGCAGCCTGTCTCACTCTGCTTGCATCATCGTGGCAGTGATGAGAACGCGAGCTTTAGATCAGTGAATCTGCACCCTTGTTGCGGCTTGTGGGGGTGAGTGTGTTTTGTTGCTAGCTTAAGCTCCCCGTTATGTGTGCTGAAAGCAAATGTTGGCTATGGCTGATGAACGTGATGCACTCTTTTTATAAGTGGATGTCTTTTTTTTAAGCAATAAACACGACAGCATAATGTCGAATCACTTTGTTTCATAGGCATTAATAATGCATGTCGTTATAGTTCATTATCATTTTAACAGCGGTTTGGGGAATTTAATTTTGTATTCCAGCTGGCTGTGCCCCATTGCAAAAAGCAAGTGGGTTTGGTGTACTGGCCTACTCAGCGCCTGAACCTTAACCCTGTCAGCAACTTTGGAATGAACTTCAGCAAAGAGTGGGTCTTGCTCACAAAATCCTCACATAATCTTGCAAATATTGTATACCTTGAAGGAGTGGAACTTGTTGTAGCAGCAAAATGGGAAACTGTTGTTTTTCACTTTTCAGTTATTGTGGGAATGCTTATGTTATTTCTAACCTTTATTATTATTTCAGGCACTTTTTATTCTCCACACTTTTTTGCCATGCAATAATTCCCACATATTACGATTAAGATCATCTTTATGTGTGTGGGGCGATGGTTCGAATCCCACCCTAGACAGATTGCAGTTCAAGTTTTCTTTTTATTAATTTATCAGTCAACAACTTAATAATTTGTCATTTTCACGTAATTTGTCTTTCAATTTATTTCATAAGTATTCCGCATGCATTCAAATCTTAGCATTCAGCTATCAGCATTGAGCGTTCAGCATTCCCACGCAATTCCTTCCGAAATTGCACTTTATTTAGTTATAGGAGTAATTGCTTCATGATTAACTTTCAGCGGTACAGATTATTTCTAGGCTGTTGCTCACAGTAATCAGTCGATGGAGTGTTTGTAGTTTTGATATCAGACTACTTTCAATGAAGCTTGACATGTAAATGATTCCTAATATGATCCTGAAAGTGATGAGAAAAAATAGGGGTGTCAAAACAAGTGTGTTAATTTTGAGCTAATTAAAAGTTCCTTTAAAGCCACTTTTTTTTTTTACGTGCGATTAATGACTGCCCCTTACTTGGAAAGCCTGTACTGGGGGAATTCCAGTCGCAACGCAGCAGACAAAATTTTGCAGTAATAAATTTAATAATAATGCATATAATTGTATTTTACAATTTTAATAATGTGTAGAATTTCACAAGTTACTTCATGTTAAAGATTAGATTAGCTATTAATATGAAAAGAAAAATGCACTGAGCTGTCACCAACTTCTTACAAATGCAGTTATGCCATCTAGTGGCAGAGAAATTACATCAACACAAATCAATGCAGTACAGTACATCTTTTTCATTTTAACTCTCCATCCATCCATCCATTTTCTGTACCGCTTGTCCTCACAAGGGTCGCGGGGGTTGCTGGAGCCTATCCCAGCTGGCTTCGGGCAGTAGGCGGGGTACACCCTGAACTGGTTGCCAGCCAATCGCAGGGCACACAGAGACGAACAACCATACTCACAATCACACCTATGGACAATTTGGAGTGTCCAATTCACCTGCCATGCATGTTTTTGGAATGTGGGAGGAAACCGGAGTACCCGGAGAAAACCCACGCAAGCACGGGGAGAACATGCAAACTCCACCCAGGAAGGCCGAAGCCCGGACTTGATCTCACAACCTTTGCACTGGGAGGCGGACGTGCTAACCAGTCAGCCACCGTGCCTAACCAGTCATTTAGAGATGACTAAATGATGAACAAGAAGTCAAAACTGCCCCTACAAACTAATTCAATTTTTATTTTTAGCAACATTTTCTAAGAAGAAGCATCTTTTCCCTTTTAGAGTCACTTGCATGATATGTTGTTGCTAAAGAATACGGCATTAAATAGACTTACATGTCATTTCACAAAACTCAAAAGTGGCAACCAGCTTCGGATCTTCAGCTCACCCAAATCCAATCAATCTAATCATTTTAACTCAATTTTATGAATTATTATGAAATTACTATATCAATGACTAAAGGATGCAGTCATATTTTTATTAGTTTAAGATTGTTTCCACTTTTATGTTAACAAGAGTATGAAAACTTAGAGAAAAAATATTCCATTGTACATTTAGAACAGATATAAAATTTGCGATTAATCGTGTTACGAAATTGTAATCGCCTGACATACCAGTAAAAAAAAAAAAAACATTAGCCCCAGTCGATGTTAGACTATCACATGACTTTGAAAGTTAATTTTACATAGCATTGTCGTTTTTTTATTTTCAGCAAAAACATACAATAGTAACCTAGTTGATCATTTTCGCTTAACCTTGTGAGCATAATTTTGTATAATGAATTTTGATCATTTTGAATTTAGTATTGATAGGTATTAATAAGTAAGGCATTTGGTGAAGGTGGAAGCTGCCATCTCTTGCATGCTCTCATCGCCTATGACTGTGAGAAAGAAAAAGTGCTGTACTCATATGCAGAAATACTAAATGTTCCATTATTTTAAATAGCATTGTTGTTGTAGTTTATTTATTTATTTATTTATTACTCCTTGTTCAGCACTGGTGGAGATGTGTGTTCTACTGGCACTGTGACATTCAGATACACAGCATATTTACTGGTTATTTAGGTGTAGTGTGACAGAGATGATATTTATTGTTTTAGAAAGGAATTCACTATTATTGTGTACAACCTGATATTTCTTCTCTCCAAGTGTTGGTTGCTTTTGACATTCAGTAGCACCTTGTTTGTGAATATACTGTATAAGAATCCACAAAGCTGTCTTCCATAAGTCATTTGGTAGCCCAGTTATTGTGAAATTCCACTTCTAAGAAAGTGAGACTAAAGCATATCACTGCAAGGTCATTCCTTTGTTGACTAAAATGCAAAATTGAACAACAATGTGGTGCTTATTTTGTAGTTGCGATCAGCAGTTGGTTGCTGCAATTTTCATTTGTATATTGTGCAGTTTTTTTTGGAAAAAAAGACTACTCAACTAAATTGATGTCCTTCCTGCAGTGTCCCTGCTCTCCTTCATTTCACCACCTGTCGGCCTTACTTGCTGTCATTCTTGGATGTGCACACACACACACATACACCCTTAAGAATGACCTTGCCACAGACGCTGGCCTAGATTTAATGTGCAGGATTAATTAGTTATTGGAACGAATACCATGGCAACAGCACTATTATCACCAGTAGAGGAAAGGCCTACTGCTGTGTTGGTGGCTTCTACGTTCACCGCATCCACACTGTGAAGCATGTTACGTCTTTTGATGTCCAGCCGCGTGGGTGACTGTCTTTTCTTTCTCTCTCTCTCTCAAGCGCCAAGATGCCCGAATCATTGTTGGCCTTTTCTATGAAACTGAAGCCAGGAAGGTCTTTTGTGAGGTAATTTATTCTTTTGTTACTTTCGTTTTTGTTGTACTGAATAGATGAATGATTTATCTGATATTTATTGAGAATGTCAGATTGCCATTTAAAAAGAAAATAAATGTTTTAAAAGTTCATTCTGTGTTTCGAATGGCTTTGTGAAGCCTCACAATACAATGCTGTTTATTTTATTAGCATGCTAATTTATTTTTGGACTTTTTTAATTATGGTTCATTAGTCAACAGCACAATCTTTAAACTGCTGGGTCAAAAGTAACCCAAACTGGTTGAAATAACTAACCCAATGCTGGGTCCAAAAGTTGACCAAGACAATGTTGGGTTATTTATACCGAGCACCAGAGGTGGCAAATCTAGGCCCAGAGAGTAAAACCCCCGCCACAGCTTGGCTTTAGCCTCAGGTGCTAGCTAGCGAACTAGCTCCCTAGCTAGCGTCCATGATGCTCATTTACCTGCCAGGGCGCTAGCTAGCTAGCACCAGGGGCTAAAGCCAAACTATGGCAGGATATTTACTTTCTGGACCTGGATTTGCCACCTCTGCCTAGCGCATTAGGCTAAAGAGTTCATCCAACTCATTGGGTCAAGATTTGGATCCAACAAGAAGTCAAAACTGCCCCTACAAACTAATTAAATTTTTATTTTTAGCAACATTTTCTAAGAAGAAGCATCTTTTCCCTTTTAGAGTCACTTGCATGATATGTTGTTGCTAAAGAATACGGCATTAAATAGACTTACATGTCATTTCACAAAACTCAAAAGTGGCAACCAGCTTCGGATCTTCAGCTCACCCAAATCCAATCAATTAATTAACTCAACCTGGTGTAACCGTGAAATTCAATCTGCTCAAAACCTGCAGCTATCCAAAGAGTGGGTTAAGAAAACAGCCTTTTTTTTACTGTGCAAATTTTACATTGCATCAACTGAATCAACAGCATCTCTGCTGTTTTAAACCAGCAATGGACTCCATTTTGCCTCAAATGCTTCAATATGTGATTTATCAACAATAAATCCCACTCAGTAGGTATAATTATCAACAATCAAATAATGCCCGTCCGTCCCTCTCTAAAATAAGACACCCACAGTTCTATTTCAAATCTTAAACTATAGTAATCTGAGAGAGTGTGAAAGCGAGAGAGATAAACTTGATTTTCAAGTATATTTTTGTATGGTATTTATAGGAGATATAGGATAGCCTATAAATAGATATAGGAGATTTGGGAGACCAAGAAGTAAGCCCAACATAAGAATATTGAGCAATCTTTTTATGTTTAAAACCTCCATAAAATTTGATGGTGTTCTGAAATGATATATTAAAGTACCTTATCAGCGCTTGACATTTGGAGCAATAAAAAAAAGAACTACATAGCACAAAAAAATCTCCTCTTACGCACAAACTCTCATTATCTCAAAACTCCTCCGAGGTCCAAGTGACCCAGTATGAGGAGCACTAACATTAAATTATCTTCTTTGAATATAAATGTTCTCTTTCTATTCTGTGAGCGCGTCTCAAGGGTCAATCACATCCATCCAGTAAACTCAGCCTTTATATATATATATATATATATATATATATTGCTTAATTATTTTTTGTGTTGTTTATGTGAATTTACTCCGTTTACTCCAGTAAACTCAGCCTTTTCTACACAACGGAGTAAATTCACATAAACAACACAAAAAATAATTAAGCAATATATATATATATACATATATACATATACATATATATATACATATATATATACATATATATACATATATATATATATATATATATACATATATATATACATATACATATATATATATATATATATATATACATATATATATATATATATATATACATATATATATATATATACATATACATATATATATATATATATATATATATATACATATACATATACATATATATATACATATATATATACATATATATATACATATACATATACATATATATATACATATATATATACATATACATATATATATATACATATACATATATATATACATATATATATACATATACATATATATATACATATATATATATATATATATATACATATACATATATATATATAAATAAAATATTAATATTAATCAAGTTATGTCTGAGAGTAGCTGCTCATGTGTCATGTTTGAATCCCCCTGCAGGTATACAAGGAGAAGCTGTATGGGAAGAAATACGTGTGGTTCCTCATCGGTTGGTACGCAGACAACTGGTTCAAAATCAACGATCCATCCATCAACTGCACAGTGGAGCAAATGACAGAAGCTGTAGAAGGTCATGTGACCACTGAGATTGTCATGCTCAACCCAGAGACCGTACGAGGAGCCTCCAACTTGGTAAGCATGAATACATAATGGCTTAAGGGTGGTGCTCACCAGCATTGACAAAATGTTTAGTGTTGTTTAATTTGTAGTGGTGTACTGCGCGTGCTCTCGTTAAGCTAAAATGTCATAAAAATATTTAGAGCGTATCACAGTGCGCTGCCACTAAAACTCACACACGCAATAATGAACATGTTGTTTAATCTGTTCTCCCAGAAGTGTGTCAGTAAATCATAATTATTATTACAAATATGTGTCTGAAAAAGATTAATCAAACTAAAATGAGAAATAACATACAGTAGGTACTTGTATAGCAATAAGGTGAGGCTACAGCTTCACAATGTAAATTGTTAGTTCATTTTTTTCACTTGATGAGAAACAATCAAACTGCCACACATAATACAATACAGAAAACTGTAATTTCATTGTTACAGAAACAATGTAAAATCAGTTAGGCTCACATTTAGCAAAGAATATCAAAAAGACACAATTTATATGGCTATGTGAACCCACATGCTAACCAAACTGCAACAGCTGAAACAAACGGTTTGAAGACAGATTTCATAAACCATTCTACCACTAGTTTACTTTGAGCGAGTTATGTTCACAAACACACAGTTTTTACTGGTCCCATACCGTTATTTGTATTCAGGGCTTAAAAGTACTCCGGCACGGTGCCGGATTTCCAGCGTAAGAGCCACCAGCACAATGACAAATCCAGCAAATTAAACAGTTTACATGTGGGGAATATTGGACACGTCTGGCAAAACACCGCCAATACGGAGAGAAGGCCAACCTTCCCATGCAAAGTAATATGTGGAGCGCAATACCAATAAACACTTTTATTTTGAAGTTTTTCATCGCGGCGCAATGGATGACTTGACTCGTCCTTCGGAACGTTGCCGTTGCCTGCCGTTCTTATTGCCGGCATTAACTATTGCGAGCAAAGTCAACAAAACAACTTTGTACAGAAATCACGTTTGATCGCCAATTAAGGGCACTAAAAGAATAATTAATTACTGACTGTATTGCACAATGCCTGTTGCCAGTGTTTCGGGGGTCTACAGTGTTAGCTTGCTAACGGTACTAGCGACTGTAGCTATCGGACTACTTTTCGATGGCAGTCTAATCGACGGGATGATTTGCACACTTTGATGCTGACAGCCGGACACAGTTGCCGTCCCTAGAGATCAGTTTAATAAACCGAGCTTACTCAATTGTGCAGTTGACGGTTGGCAAAATCACTGTGGTTCTGACATCACTTTGTCTCACAGACCAAAAATTACTCAACTCGAAATTTCATTTCATACAAAGTGCTGTACATGGAGTAAAAATCAGTCATGAAATAAAGACGGGTAAAACAATAATAACACCAAATAAATTACTAATTATCTTAAGTGGGTAAATGAATAAATCAATAAAATAACACAAAGAGGTAAGTAAATAAAATAGATAAATTAACGACAAAATACAGCAGGCACCGTAAAACATTGAAACAATGATGATTCTCATGCCGTGTCAAACGCCAAAGAACAAAGATGTGTTTTAAGAGTGGGTAGAGAGGGAGGTTGCCTAATATTTAACGTAAGGTAATTCCAAAATTAATTGGGAGGGATTTTTCTAAAATCTCCCCAACTTTCTAGAAAGGAAAATAATATTCTGTTAAGCACAATTTAAATTTAAGTTAAAAAAAAGTTGATTATCTAGAAATGAAAGTTGGTCGATCATTAGTAAGTGGAAATATATTATTAATGTATAATTCTTTACTCATAATTGTTTTTTCACCACGCGAAAATATAATTTTTATCCAAATACCTGATTATTCAATAGAATTTTCCATAGGATATTTGAATACCAAAGTATTCGATAGCTGCAGCACTCGAGGGGACTGCAACCCGCAGTGCCATACTGTACTTATACATAATATAAATGGATAATGAAAGAGATGACCTGACGCTTGGGGAGGACTGGCCATTGGGAATTTCACGAATTTCTCAAATGGCCAGTCCATCCACGGCGCCGAATCGAATAGTAATGGCTTGATGTCGGTCGAACAACGAATCGGCACGTTGGACACTGCACCACCGCTCCCCAGAAAAAGTTCAGGCTCAGGATTTTTTTTTTTTACTTTAAGCCCTGTGTATTGCTAGCTGAACTGTGCTGTTAGCTTACCTGTCTTTGTTGTGAAGTTAGACGTTGTCCTAGAAATGTAGCTCGGCTTCAGTTTTTTTCACTCTATCAAAGTCAGCTAACCCACCAGTCAAGAGCTGCCATTGATGCATGACAAGGTCTAAAAATGGTCCTGATTTAAATAAATAAATACAAATTCAAAAATCAATGAGGATAGGGTTGTGCAACATTTGCACGTGTGAAAAATCGATGTCCTTTAGAAGGTTCTTGGGGAAACTTGTGCAAAATTTCACCCCCATCCTATAGGGTGGTCACGGAACTTAATAAAAACTAAACCTATTGTTAGCCCATGGTCTACAAGATTAGAATTGGAGCTTATACAGAAGGAACTTGGAGGGACTATTAGTGATCTAAGAATCAAGTAGTAGAGTTCAAATTGAATGGGAAGCCTTTAAAACATGAGGCTGTTGAAATTTAATAACAAAACATAAAGTTATTAGTGCTGTCGAAGTTTAAGCATTAACTGATTAATTATAAACAAAAAAATATCGCATTATTCATGAATTAACACAGATTAATTGTACTATTAATTTTGACCATAGATGATCCTTTAGCGTGACAGCGATTGGCTACGTTAAAGGTAACACAGGTCGTGTTTGAGCAATAAACATAATTACATGCATTAAAGTAAAGCATTTAATAAATTGTTGCATATCACATTTAGAATATTTGTTCATGTCAAAATATTGGGGTCATTTTAAATTATGCAAGTAATTAACTGATTAGAAAAAGAAGAGGATGAGCGTTGAAGCCGTCCTCAGAACATTAAATGTCAAAAGAATTAACACATAACTGGTGCTCTTCAAATTTGACGGGAATTTTTTTTTGATAAAAAAGCCTTTTTAATTAAGCGTTTCATTGTGATTAATCAAAATTCTAAGATGTGATTAATCTGATTTTAAAATCTAATCGTTTGACAGCTCTATTTACAACCTATGGTAATAAATAGTTCATTGGCAACGGTTTGCCTCTATAATTTCAAGTAACGACATGTAATCAAATTCTGTTTAAGCAGTAAACTAAGTTTGAGTTGAGATGCTCATTTTCTCTTTTAACCCTGGAGAACCCAAGAACCCTTTTCTTCTTTGGAAAATTATGAATTATACATTAAATGACTGCTATAAATTCACTGAACACCAAAATATATGTTTTTTCAATTTTAACCCTTTATTGCCTAATTTAGGATTAGGGCGAAATTTGACCCTTTGGGATTTAGGGGTATCATTTCGAAAAATCTGAATAACAAAAACTGTCAGTAAACTATTTCGAATTTAAGAAAATAATCAATCAAATACACAGCTACATTGAACAATATAATTTTTTTTGTTTTATTTGTTGCATTTTAGAACTGGATTTTGAATGTACAAACACACTTTGGCCAATGGAAATAAGAACACGGTCAAAATCACTGCTGGAAAAAAAAAACACCATTGGTCTTTCTTATCCAAAAATCTGTCAGAACTCACACTAGACATTGTGATAGTCTTTGAAACAATTTATTTTTTTGTTAATGCAGAGAGGTACTGCACATTTTTCACAGTGCATTTCAGTCTCGACGGCGATTTTCCTCCTTGACACGCCAATGGCCGATTTGGTCAAAACGGACATCTGCACTCTGATAAACTCGAACAAATCTTGGTGGTGGCGGGAATGAGGGGGAGGAGGAGCTCGGAGTTGATGGCCTACCCCGCTTTCTTGCTGTTCCGACTTCAACCAAACCTAGAGCAACCAAACCCTGAAACTTGCGAAGCTTGAGAACTTTAGATCCAGTGATTCCCTGTGCCTCACAATCACGCTGGTAAAGGAGCCATGCATTGATCACCACAACAGACATGAAGTGCCAGAAAAGTATCATTTACCAGCGACGGGTCCTGATGCGAAATTTACAGCGTGCAAGATGCGCATCCAGCATGTCAACACCTCCCATGGAAGCGTTGTACTCTTTGATGATGTTCGGTTGATCTATGTAGGTGTACTCTTTTTTGGACTTGTCCCAGCGCCTAGCTTTTCTCAAAGGTTCTGATCCAGCATATGTTGACATCAAACGGACTGCTTTCGTGTCTTGCCATTTCAAACAAACTGTGTTGGTGTTGGACTCCAATTGATAATCGTAGGATCCACGGCCTTTCTTGGACAGGTCTTTGTCAGGTATCAGGTTGCACTTGGACATACGGTTTTTCCTCACAGTTCCTGTGTAGTAGATTCCCTTTGCCAATAATTTCTCAATGAGGGGCATGGAAGTGAAGACATTGTCAGCAAAAATCAGGAAATTTACTTTCTCTGCAAGCAATTCGCATAACTTCACTACAATGTCTCCACCAACTCCCAACTGACTCTTTTTTGGCCCTTTTTGTCCATTGCCACCACCTTTTCCTTGATATATGTCAAAGTCGTGCAGGAGGCCAGTGACACAACAGCGCGCCCACACTTTGAATCCCCAGGGATGTGGCTTTCCTTTGATATATTGCCTTATGCCACCAAATTTACCTTTGTACGGCACCATCATCTCATCAATGGATTGTTTTTGTCGAAAAGCAATTGTCAGACATTGTCTCCGAAAAGAATCCAAAAATGGTCTCAGTTTCCAAAGTCGATCCATTTTTTACTTCTTCATTGGCCATTTCATTGTCTACAAAGTGGATGACAGAGAGTAGCTAGTTGAATCGGTTGCGACTCATTATGTCTGCCACAGGCCCATAACGAACTTCACTTTCCCAGTACTGACGTACTCCAGACATTTGAACTAATCCCATCCTGAGGTACATTCCAAGAACTTGTTCTAACTCCTTTACTGAAGTGTTTACACATTTCCCGTGTTTTTGAACACTGTGCTGATTGGTATGTTCTACAAAATTTTCCAACATATCAAGGGAAACAAAGCGGCGAAAGTAAACCAGTGGTGTGTCTGTTGTGGCATCCTGGTATGACTCAACTTGTTGTCCTTGAAAACTCACGTCAGGTAACTCAAAGACTTTCTTTCGCCACCTGTAAGTTTTTGTGGCACAATTAGGGTCTAACTGTGGGCTTGCAGTCTCTGTAAATTGCAAATCTTCATCACTGGACGAGTCATTGGGCGAGTCACTGTCTTGGGCAGAAGATTCACCACCCTCACTTTCATGCGGTTGAAACAATTCATCACAATCACTATCGCTGTCCAATTCTGCGGCAAAGTCACTATCATCAGCTTCAAGTTGTTCCAATACTTGTCTTACAGTGTACTTTCTATGTTGCTTTCCCTGTCCTAAAGAGCAACTGGCCATACTCCCTGAAAATATATAGGTATTTATTAGTCCCTGTACCTTTAACTTAGTAAAATATATTACACAAATGAACTAATTTCAAGTCTTTAGCCAAATACAAGACTGTCACCATTCTCTGTGACAAAGTCACCAGAACCAATGTGGCTGACATTTTTTACCCCATACACCCAAAGTGTCATTTTTGACCCATTGTTTTTTTAACTAGCTCAGAGTTGCTAATTTATCAAAATATACATATAAAACATACTCCTAAGCATTCTGCAACATGATATTAAATAGATTAACAAAAAAAACACAATTTTACCATCTGATGGTTTGCTGAGAAGATGATTTTGTTTGGATTGTTGCCAGCCATCTTGTCACCACCACTCTGGCTCATGTAAGTGCAATATTCATCCGCTAGATGGCCCCATGCAGGGGTCAGAAGTGGCACTCTGGACTTTTGAAGTTAAATTTGTAAATAAAAAAAAAAGGTCTTTGTTATTTGAGTAGCAGAATTTATAGAGGCCAAATTTGACCCCGTGGGTTCTCCAGGGTTTTAATCAAAGGTAATTTAAAATGTATTCATCCACAACTAAATGATTGTGGCAATCATTTAAATAAACACTACTGCATTTTGTATACCCTTGCTATTACAGCACAGCTGGCGCAACCATTCAGTGTAGTTAAGGCAATGCCAAGAAAACAATGCCAAATGAAATCAACATTGTGCATCAATGTGTAAAATTACGCAAATACCACTGCAAACAAGAGAGAAGTTTTTGAAAGCCTTTTCATGGCAGTGACTCCACACACTTACCAAAATAAACAAAACTGAATTGAGTTCAAAATAACAGACTCTGTAACAATCCCTCTGTGAGCAAACATTACATTTAGATTACATTTATGCTACACTTTGCAGTGCTACAGTTACACAACTGGTCGAGTAGGATTTTTAGAAAATACAATTCTTGAGATGCGTTGCATGAATTGTTTTTAGTAATTAGTCATTTACACCCAGCATACACAATGATAGCTGCAGCTATGGGTAAATCCTGACTCGTGGACAGGTTACCGATGATAGAAGTTGTCATCACATGCCTATGACGCATGCCTGCTTCAAGCTCTTTTTAGACCTTGTGTAGCCACTTACAGCTATATAGCATGAATGAGTTCATTTATAATTACTTGTGACAATTCTTGAATTCAGTTTACTAATAAAACTTAATGCAATCTTTAACAAAATGCTTAATTATCTAAAACTGAGATTAATCAGGTATCTTTAACTCTTTGACTGCCAGACGTTTTCAGAAAAGGGATGCCGTCAGTGCCAGCCGATTTAAGCATTTTGACTGATCTTTCAAGGTCCACAGAAAATGTTGTGTTTAGACTATGGAAACACACATACTACCAAATGAAAGATTGAACTTTCATCTTTCATTAGAAAAAAAAAGTCTGTTTCTACCTTATTCGGTTCTTTAGTAATCAACAATAGAAAATGGTTAGTTTCAGCCAAATGCGCTTGTTTTGGACCAAAATACGGAGAAATCAAGCTTTTAGTGAAACGATATTATTTCATGCACTCTAGTGAATTTTACACTTCTTTTTGTCCATGAATGATGCCACAAACACCTAAATAGTGCTTTACTTCTATAAAACACTACCACCAAGAATGAAAAAGTGTTTTTTGATAGCAAAATACGTTTATTTACATTCAACAGTGTAACAATTTGACAACAATTTGGCAAACTATTTACAAATGTGTGCAACTGTGGTGCTATTTACAATTGTGTGGATGTTTCAACGACAGTTTATCTTTTTGTGAAACACTCCCCTGCGTGCAAGGAGACGCAACATGATTTGCACAACAGATTAGTTTCACTGCGATTGCCTCTTCGCGTGCAGAAGCTACACTTTCTTGCAGGCCGTTTTTTCCGGGGAATAGCAAGTATATACTGCAGTGTGTGTTGCCATCAAGTCTAATATCAGGATCATGCTACGGTTACGTTACGGTGGTGTTACGTCTGGCTTCCTCATGTCCTTCAGTTGCTATACCGGGTGGTAAAAGATGTTCTGATCCATTTTATCCACTCCATTCATGGTGGCATCGTAGTCCAGAAACAGTGTCTTCTCCGTGATCAGACTGTACCCGCTCCTCCGATGAATATGCATTGGACTCGGGGTACTCTTCATTGTCCGACAAAATGTCCGCATGTGCAGCTCCGGCGTTAGCAGAGCTAGCCGGTGATGCTTTATGACGTGAGAATAAAGGCCGCGTCCAACTGTGGCGTCAACCTCGGGATTCACCATCATCATCATCATCATCATCAATGCATTGCTCGATGCTTTTCGACAACTCTCGAATGTCCGATTGTGTAGAAGTACCCGGTCGGTTATTGTGCGCGTTTTCCGGCGTTAGCAGCGCTAGCCGCGCTTAGCCGGTGAGGCTTACTACGTGATCATAACGGTCGCGTCAAGGCTTCCAACTTTGGCGTCAAGCTCGGAGTCATCATCATCGTCGACATCAATGCGCTTTTTAGTATTGATCGATGCTTTCCGTCTTTGAAAAAAATGCTCAAGCGTGAGCTGCTTGCAACCGGTTGCCATTGTGGCTTCATCAGCCATTGTCCCCTCAACACTCTAGCTCCGCCTCACGTCTTCTATTGACGCCCACGGTGGGCGGCCCATCCAACCTTGTGCAAAGAGAGTCATCGCTGCCATCTAGGGGCCAAAACGAGTCCTTATACTAACCAGATCTGCCTGATACTTTCAGCACAGCTGCCCAAGGCTTTCCTCCACCCGTTCCGTTCCGTTCCGTCTTCAATTCCGCTTATCCGGGGTCGGGTCGCGGGGGCAGCAGCTTTAGCAGGGAAGCCCAGACTTCCCTCTCCCTAGCCACTTCAGCCAGCTCCTCCGATGGGATCCCAAGGCGTTCCCAGGCCAGCCGTGAGACGTAGTCTCTCCAGCGTGTCCTGGGTCGTCCCCGGGGCCTCCTACCGGTAGGACATGCCCGGAACACCTCCCCAGGGAGGCGCCCAGGAGGCATCCGAACCAGATGCCCCAGCCACCTCAACTGGTTCCTCTCAACGTGGAGGAGTAGCGGCTCGACGCTGAGTCCCTCCCGAATGACCGAGCTTCTCACCCTATCTCTAAGGGAGAGCCCGGCTACCCTGCGGAGGAAATTCATTTCGGCCGCCTGTATCCGGGATCTCGTTCTTTCGGTCACGACCCACAGCTCGACCGGTAAATCGAGAGCTTTGCCTTTAGGCTCAGCTCCTTCTTCACCACAATGGACCGATACAGCGTCCGCATCACTGCAGACGCTGCACCGATCCGTCTGTCGATCTCCCGCTCTAACCTACCCTCACTCGTGAACAAGACCCCAAGATACTTGAACTCCTCCACTTGGGGCAGGACCTCATCCCCGACCCGCAGAGAGCACTCCACCCTTTTCCGACTGAGGACCATGGTCTCGGATTTGGAGGTGCTGATCCTCATCCCAACCGCTTCACACTCGGCTGCAAACCGCTCCAGCGAGAGCTGGAGATCACGGCTTGAAGAAGCCAGCAGCACCACATCATCTGCAAAAAGCAGAGATGCAATGTTGAGGCCACCAAACCGTACCCCCTCGACACTCCGGCTGCGCCTAGAAATTCTGTCCATAAAAATTACGAACAGAATCGGTGACAAAGGGCAACCTTGGCGGAGTCCGACCCTCACAGGAAACGAATTCGACTTACTGCCGGCAATGCGGACCAAACTCTGACATCGGTCGTACAGGGACCGAATAGCCCGTATCAGGGGGCCCGGTACCCCATACTCCCGAAGCACCCCCCACAGGACTCCCCGAGGGACACGGTCAAACGCCTTCTCCAAGTCCACAAAACACATGTGGACTGGTTGGGCGAACTCCCACGCACCCTCAAGGATCCTGCTGAGGGTGTAGAGCTGGTCCACTGTTCCACGGCCGGGACGAAAACCACACTGCTCCTCCTGAATCCGAGATTCAACTTCCCGACGGATCCTCCTCTGCAGCACCCCCGAATAGACCTTACCTGGGAGGCTGAGGAGTGTGATCTCTCTAAAGTTGGAACACACCCTCCGGTCCCCCTTCTTAAAAAGAGGAACCACCACCCCGGTCTGCCAATCCAGAGGCACTGTCCCTGATGTCCACGCGATGTTGTAGAGACGTGTCAACCACGACAGCCCCACTACATCCAGAGCCTTTAGGAACTCCGGCCGAACCTCATCCACCCCCGAGGCCCTGCCACCGAGAAGCTTTCCAACCACTTCAGTGACTTCGACCCCAGAGATAGGGGGGCCCACCTCAGAGTCCCCAGACCCTGCTTCCTCAAAGGAAGGCGTGTTGGTGGAATTGAGGAGGTCTTCGAAGTATTCTCCCCACCGATTCACGACGTCCCAAGTCGAGGTCAACAGCACCCCATCTCCACTATACACAGTGTTAATGGCGCACTGCTTTCCCCTCCTGAGACGCCGGATGGTGGACCAGAATTTCCTCGAAGCCGTCCGGAAGTCGTTCTCCATGGCCTCACGGAACTCCTCCCATGTCCGAGTTTTTGCCTCAGCGACCACCGAAGCCGCATTCCGCTTGGCCAGCCGGTACCTGTCAGCAGCCTCCGGAGTCCCACAGGCCAAAAAGGCCCAATAGGACTCCTTCTTCAGCTTGACGGCATCCCTTACCGCTGGTGTCCACCAGCGGGTTCGAGGATTGCCGCCCCGACAGGCACCAACCACCTTACGGCCACAGCTCCGATCGGCCGCTTCAACAATGGAAGCACGGAACATGGTCCATTCGGACTCAACGTCCCCCGCCTCCCCCGGGACAACGGAGAAGCTCTGCCGGAGGTGGGCGTTGAAACTCTTTCTGACAGGGGATTCTGCCAGACGTTCCCAGCAGACCCTCACAATACGTTTGGGCCTGCCTGGTCGGACCAGCATCTTACCCCGCCATCGGAGCCAACACACCACCAGGTGGTGATCAGTTGACAGCTCCGCCCCTCTCTTAACCCGAGTGTCCAACACATACGGCCGCAAATCCGATGACACGACTACAAAGTCGATCATCGAACTGCGGCCTAGGGTGTCCTGGTGCCAAGTGCACATGTGGACACCCTTGTGCTTGAACATGGTGTTCGTTATGGTCAGTCCGTGACGAGCACAGAAGTCCAACAACAAAACACCGCTCGGGTTTCGATCGGGGGGGCCGTTCCTCCCAATCACGCCCCTCCAGGTCTCACTGTCATTACCCACGTGAGCGTTGAAGTCCCCCAGCAGAACGAGGGAGTCCCCGGGGGGAGCGCTCTCCAGCACACCCTCCAAGGACTCCAGAAAGGGTGGGTACTCTGAGCTGTTGTTCGGTGCATAAGCACAAACAACAGTCAGGACCCGTCCCCCCACCCGTAGGCGGAGGGAGGCTACCCTCTCGTTCACCGGGGTAAACCCCAACGCACAGGCGCGCAGCCGGGGGGCAATGAGTATGCCCACACCTGCTCTGCGCCTCTCACCGTGGGCAACTCCAGAGTGGAAGAGGGTCCAGCCCCTCTCGAGAGGATTGGTACCAGAACCCAAGCCGTGTGTGGAGGTGAGTCCGACTATATCTAGTCGGAACTTCTCAGCCTCGCACATCAGCTCGGGCTCCTTCCCTGTCAGAGAGGTGACATTCCATGTCCCCAGAACTAGCTTCAGTAGCCGAGGGTCGGACCGCCAAGGCCCCCGCCTTTGGCTGCCACCCAGCTCACTGCGCACCCGACCCCTTTGGCCCCTTCCACCGGTGGTGAGCCCATGGGAGGGGGGACCCACGTTGCCTTTTCGGGCTGTGCCCGGCCGGGCCCCATGGGTGTAGGCCCGGCCACCAGACGCTCGCCTTCGAGCCCCACCTCCAGGCCTAGCTCCAGAGGGGGGCCCCGGTGACCCGCGTCCGGGCAAGGGAAACGAAAATCCAAAGTTTGTATTCATCATTGGGGTCTTTCGAGCCATGCTTTGTCTGGTCCCTCACCTAGGACCTGTTTGCCATGGGTGGCCCTACCAGGGGCATGAAGCCCCGGACAACATAGCTCCCAGGTTCATTGGGACACGCAAACCCCTCCACCACGATAAGGTGATGACTCCACCCGTTTCCAAAAAAAAACAAAAAAAACATAGTGAACGTCTTTTAACGTCCTCGGCGCCCTTCCGTAGGTTTATGCTAAACGTTTTATAACGTTTATGGCGGTCAAAGAGTTAATAAGAAGGAATTTTCTGTCCTTTGCTAATAATTTTCCTCAAGGCAAACTCAGGCCATTGCTACATGACTAATAACAATTCCGAGCTTATGTCATAAGTCAAAATGGCGGTCAACTCGGTGAAAGGAAGCTCCGCTCACTGAAAAGTGTTGGACTTTGGATCATTGTAATTTGATTTGTGAGGATTATTTTGATGTCAAAATGTGATGAAATGTCGTTTGACTGCTATAACAATCTGCCTGGTTTGTATGCTAGTCTCAAGCAAAAGCAATACAAATACGCTGTTTGTTTTCACCATGTAAAGGAAGCATTTGCATTGTGTTGCATTGCGGAAATATCAGAAATGCCCAGAATTGTCAATTGTCGCGTTGTGGCCTGCGTTTATTCAAGAACGCATGGGAGAGGTGGGGGATCCAGTCATTTGAGTTGGACTCGACTCGGTCTAAATGACTTGACTTTGACTTGAACTCCATGGTTTGACGAGTTATTCAGTGTACATTTGAAAATCAATTTTTCAATATACTGTCGTGTTTATGTTTTTGAAAGAAAAGTTACTATTTTTTGTGTGTCATGTTTGCTATTAACCTGGAAACCCGGTAAGCTACGTTATGAGAGGGGGGCCTAGCCGCTGCCTTGTTGAGAAAGTGTCACGGAGCAAGCTCTAAGATTCATTTTGAAGGAATCGGGAGAAAGATGAGAGCAAAAAGCAAAGTTTTATATCTCAGAAGTAAGAGACACAACATCTATGACATTTACTTTTCATCTGTCAGACACAGGTAAGCTTGCTAGCTAGCTGTGTGAAATATGAAGCTAAGATAGCTAGGTTAGCTTGACAGTTTAGCTCTAGCTCGTCAAATATTAACTAAACTTAATCGCAAAGGCAAAATGATAGATTAGACACTATGTAGAGTCTTGAATCTAAAGTAAACAATTTTAAAAGTCATCAGCATTTACTGAGTGTCCGCCATGTTTAATGTGGCAGGGCTCCAGTAAACGAATGAAGGTCACAAGTACACAAAGTTAATGCCCCTATTTCACCCATTTACACAATTGGGAAACAAATTGCATCAAAAAGAACATATGTAGTATCTACTATTTACAGAGATTAGAATTCCAAGTCCATAAAGTAAAAACCCTGCCTCAGTTTGGCTTTAGCGACAGGTGCTTGCAGCAGGTCATTACGAGAAGCACCTGTGGCTAAAGTCAAACTGTGTTAGGGTTCGAAAGCGTGGGATGAAAACCCGAGTGCAGACACGGGAGGCAAACAGAGTCACTTGCGAGTTTTTTAATTAGTGGACTTTTGTTTTGGCTCCTGCTCCAGCTGTGTCTCCTCCACCTCGCCCAGCAGTGTGATTTTCTCATGCACACATACACACAAACAGGGAACAAATGGGCAGTGCTCATGGGAAGGAAGCGGGGGCCTTGACAGTACCCCCCCCCCCCCCCTCCTAGGGGCGCCACCCGACGACAGTTTAAGTCCCTGATGAGGGAACTGTCCAGGATGAAACAACGAGGGACCCAGCTGCGCTCCTCCGGGCCATAACCAGCCCAGTCCACCAGATACTGGAGGCCACATCCAGAAGGCGGCTCACGGTTTAAGCAGGGTCCTCATCCACCATCCGCAGCGGCGAACAACGGGCTGGTAGAGTACGCCTTGATCTGAGAAACATGGAATGTTGGATGGACACGCAGAGTGGCGGGCAATTTGAGGCGGATGGCGCACGGATTAATTATGCGCTCGATTTCATATGGGCCGATGAATCGCGGAGACAGCTTCTTGGACTCAACCTTCAATGGGAAATTCTTAGTGCTCAGCCAAACCATTTGGCCTACCGCGTAAAGAGGAGCAGGGAAGCGACGGCGGTCGGCATGTGTTCGGGAGCTCTCCGAAGCACGGAGCAGAGCTGTGCGAGCGCGTTTCCATGTGCTGGAGCACCGCCGTATGTGGGATTGGACGGATGGGACTGCTATCTCCTTCTCCTGGGAGGGAAGGAGAGGAGGTTGGTACCCCAGAGAGCACTGGAAGGGAGACATGCCCAGGGAGGCGTTAGGCAGCGTATTGTGGGCATATTCAAGCCACGTCAATTGGGTACTCCAGGAGGAAGGGTTAGCATGTGACATGCAACGAAGTGCGGTTTCTAGCTGTTGGTTGGTGCTTGCCGTCTGACCATTGGTTTGTGGATGATAACCGGAAGATACTTACAGAAATGTGTAGCGCAGCGCAAAAAGATTTCCAGACAAGGGATGTGAACCTCGGTCTGAGACTATATCTAGGGGAATGCTATGGAGACGGAAAACATGTTGTATTAACAGGTTAGCTGTTTCTTTGGCGGAAGGGAGTTTGGCAAGGGCAACGAAGTGGGCGACCTTAGAAAATCTGTCCACTATGGTAAGTATGACTGTGTTACCTCTTGATGGACGAAGGCCGGTGACAAAGTCCAGTGCTATGTGGGACCATGGACGGCTGGGGACTGGTAATGGGCGGGATTAACCGGAACTGGGCCTGGTAGATGTTTTGTTTTGAGCACATACCGTGCATGCAGTGATGAATGACCGAGTGTCCGTTTTCATAGTCGGCCACCAGAAGCATGGGCGCAGGATGGCTAGGGTTCGGTTGACTCCCAGGTGGCAGGTCAGACGGGAAGTGTGGGCCTATCCAAGAACCTGGGAGCGGACACAATCAGGGAAAAATAGAGTTCTTTGGGACCCACCTCTGGGGTCGGTTTGTCCGCTCTGTGCATTCTTAACCAATGTTTTGCACTCTCCAGCAGATGGCGCCACTCTAGTGCCATTTTCACAGCCAGGAGTTCTGTCACCGATGCTGTAATTGCGCTTTGCTGGGGAGAGTTTACGGGACAAGAAAGCACATGGATGTACCTTACCGTCCTCAGGTAGCAGTTGGGAGAGCACGGCCCCCACAATGAACTGTCTCGATAGGTCTGGATGAAAAGGACAGGAGCAGACGTGAACCGGCTCTTGAGGTTGCTAAATGCAGTGTCCGCCTCTTCTGACCAGCGGAAAGGGACGGCAATGGAGGTGAGGGCTGTGAGGGGGGCTGCAACACGACTATAGTTCTTAATGAATCTCCGATAGAAATTGGCGAATCCGAGGAAACGCTGCAACTGCTTGCGGTCGGTATGTTTAGGCCACTCTGAGACAGCAGTCACCTTGGCTGGGTCCATGTGCAGCTCATCCTTAGCAATGACATAGCCGAGGAACGTGGTTTTGGGGACATGGAATTCGCACTTTTCGGCCTTGACAAAAAGCCTGTTCTCCAAGAGCCTTTGGAGCACCAGCCGCACATGGACTGTGAAAAAAATCAAAATGTCATCGAGATACACAAACACAAACTTGTCAATCATGTCTCAGAGGACGTCATTGACCAGGGCCTGGAAAACGGCGGGGGCGTTTTGTCAACCCAAATGGCATGACCAGGAACTGGTAGTGCCCTAGTGGTGTGTTGAACGCCGTTTTCCATTCTTCACCTTCTCTGATGCGGACGAGATGATAGTCGTTGCGCAGATAAAGAAAAGATACCAGCACCATGGAGAGGTGCGAATGCTGACTCGATCAAGGGGATGGGGTATTTGTTTTTTATTGTTATGTTATTTAGCCCTTGATATGATATTGATGATTGAGTCTATACAATGTCTTAAGGACTTATCTTTCTTACTCACAAAGAAAAAACCTGCACCAACAGGGGGGGAGGACGGGCGGATGATACCTGCAGCCAGGGATTCGGTGATGTACTTCTCCATAGCTTCTCTCTCTGGCCGTGAGATGTAGAGTCGTCCTTTTGGGAGAGTGGCTCCTGGCAGGAGCTCAATAGCACAGTCATAATACAATCCCTAGAGAAGACTTGTCCAAGGTCATGATAGCATTCAGGTACAGAGGTGAGGTCTGGGTAGGGAGTAGGCGATCCACAGGCTGGCAAAGGTACAGCTTCAGGTGCAGGAAATCTAGACAAAGAGTGGTAATTAGGATAACGTTCTACTCAAAGGCCGGCAATAAGCTGGATGCAACTGACTTTGTGACAGAGTTGGTCTAGCGCTGAAGTGAAGTCCAAGGCTGACTTTTGTAGGCTGCTGATTGCGATTACATGCACCTGGCTCCTGCTCCAGCTGTGTCTCCTCCACCTCGCCCAGCAGTGTGATTTTCTCACGCACATATACACACAAACAGGGAACAAATGGGAAGGGCTCATGGGGAGGAAGCGGGGGCCCTGACACTCTGGCAGGGTTTTTACTTTCTTGACCTGGTTTTCCCATCTGGTGACAGTGTTACATATATTGGCGGCTGTAAACACTCATATTTAATACTTTTAAGTTATTGAAATATAATCACGGCAAAATTTTGCGATATTGAAGATAGATAGAAGATAAGATAAGAAGTATGACCAGAATTATTATTTTTTTTTTCAAATCTGTGATTCAGTGAATTCGTAAAAAAGGAATTACGATTGACAACTGAAACCATTCACATTTATAATCACAACCACAGTCAATTTATAGTCTTCAATTCACCTACTGCCGAATGTGAGCCAAGATTTGAACACTGAGGCAAACGTGCCAAACACTCTATTGATTGTCTGTTTACTGAATTATAATCATGCTAAAATGGTGGCATGGTATTGTTAATATGTATGATAGTAATGGATGTGATATACATTTGTCAGATATTCATCATAAGGGCATTCTTTAATACTGTCTGCTTTTTTAAAGTAATTTAACACCAGCACTTTCTCAGATGGATTTGTGAAACAAGCCCTTATGAAACCAACCATCTGGCATGTCAAGTTTCTCTTCTCCCTGAGACGAGACTGTATGAAATGAAAGCTTTAACTGTCTTTTTTCCAGTAATGGGTTTCAAAAGAGCTGACATAGACTACTGAATTGATTGCAATTTGTAAAAGTCTGAGGAAATCCATTTAAGTTGAATGGAAGCAAATACGTTTTTTTTCTTTTTTCCTTTTTTTCCTTTGACTGATTAATTGATTGCAAGATGTCATATGTGACAGAGATACAATACACTTGTGTTGTACTGCTGTACTGTGCGATGAACTGAGACTACAACAAAAGCCAATACACAAGAAATCAACAGCTTCTTATGAGCGTGCAAAGATGCTGCATGGGTCATTACATCTCCAGCTGCAGGCCACATTTTCTTCTGTGCTGACAGGCAGCCTGATGTAGTGTAATGACATAATCACAGCGGGAAATGAAACTACTGTTTTTGAAACCAGACCAAAAGTATTACCACTTTTTGCTGTATTTTATCTTGGCAGTGCTGTTTTGCAATTTGGGCAGATGGATTTCTCATGAAAGATCTTTCCCATGGGCGTCTTCTACATAATATAATGCAAATTCAGATGACTGAATAAATAAAAGTGGGACGCAGTAAGTACCTCATTCATGTGAAGAATGACACTACCCCTTTGCTTATTGAATGATCGCTATATGGTTCAAAGCAGCTGGAAAATATGAAAACAATACTGATAACTGCATACTCAATAGGGGACTACAAGAATACATCACAGCTAAAATGCCATACATCAACAGGAAGTGACCTGGAAAATGGCCCAATCACAACAGGAAGTGGCCTGATTTCAACAGAAAGTGATTTGATTTCAACAGGGAGCAACCCGGAAGTGACCTGATTTCAACGGGAAATTATCAGATTTCAACAGGAAGTGACCTAATATCAACAGGAAATGACCTGTTTCAACAAGAAGTGACTTGATTTTAACTCTTTTACTGCCACACGTTATCAAAAAAAAAAAAAAAAACACGACAGTGCCAGCCGATTTAGAGTATTTTAACTCATCTTTCAAGGCAAACAGAATATTGTGTGCTATGACTACATAAACATGGTGGGTACCACATAAAAGATACAGTGATTCAAATGCAGTGAATCTCAAAAGTGTGACACTATTACCACCAGTGGTATGTGGGCTCGCTCTAGTGTTACCCTAATGATTTACTGGCAAAGTACAGTTCAGTTGTATTTCACTTTTAAGCTTTGCATTTAATCTTTAAGATAATTTTGGAACTTTATTTAGGTATGTTTTTTAATATTTACCTTTTAAGTACAATATATTTGAATTTAATCCTTACTTGGGTGAAGTTCATTACTGAAAGGTTTTTTTTTGTTTTGCTTTTAGCATTTTAACTTTATTTTTGTAAAAAAAAAAAAAATCTCTTGTGTTTTGACTTTATTTTCATAAATTGCAAATGTATTTTTTTCTCTTGTATTTTTATTATTTATTTATTTATTTTGTAGTATTCCATCTTTAGTCTCACATTTTTATTTTATTCTCACAAAATTTTGACTTAAATCCTGTAAACTCTTGGGTATTGTTTTTCCCAAAATATCCTAACTTTGTCATATACATTTTCTTTCTTGTGATAATATGACTCTATGTGTAATTTAAAGTTGGTTTTTTTATTCGGTCCCTGTACGACCGATGTCAGAGTTTGGTCCGTATTGCCGGCAGTAAGTCGAATTTGTTTCCTGTGAGGGTTGGACTCCGCCAAGGTTGCCCTTTGTCACTGATTCTGTTCATAACTTTTATGGACAGAATTTCTAGGCGTAGCCGAGGCATTGAGGGGGTCCGGTTTGGTGGCCTCAACATTGCATCTCTGCTTTTTGCAGATGATGTGGTGCTGTTGGCTTCTTCAAGCCGTGATCTCCAGCTCTCACTGGAGCGGTTCGCAGCCAAGTGTGAAGCGGTTGGGATGAAGATCAGCACCTCCAAATCCGAGACCATGGTCCTCAGTCGGAAAAGGGTGGAGTTCCCTCTCCAGGTCGGGGATGAGATCCTGCCCCAAGTGGAGGAGTTCAAATATCTTGGGGTGGAGTGAGGGTAGGTTAGAGTGGGAGATCGACAGGCGGATTGGTGCAGCGTCGACAGTGATGCGGACGCTGTATCGGTCCGTTGTGGTGAAGAAGGAGCTGAACCGAAAGGCAAAGCTCTCGATTTACCGGTCGATCTACGTTCCTGCGCTCACCTATCTTGTTCTTTCGGTCACGACCCACAGCTCGTGACCGAAAGAACAAGATCCCGGATACAAGCGGCCAAAATGAGTTTCCTCTGCAGGTTGTCCGGGCTCTCCCTTAGAGATAGGGTGAGAAGCTCGGTCATCCGGGAGGGACTCAGTGTCGAGCCGCTACTCCTCCGCGTTGAGAGGAACCAGTTGAGGTGGCTCGGGTATCTGGTTCAGATGCCTCCTGAAAGCCTCCTGGACGCCTCCCTGGGGAGGTGTTCCGGGCATGTTCCACCGGCGGGAGGCCCCGGGGACGACCCAGGACACACTGGAGAAACTACGTCTCTTGGCTGGCCTGGGAACGCCTTGGGATCCCGTCGGAGGAGCTGGCTGAAGTGGCTGGGGAGAGGGAAGTCTGGGCTTCCCTGCTAAAGCTGCTGCCCCCGCGACCCGACCCTGGATAAGCGGTAGAAGATGGATGGATGGATGGACGTTTTTTTCACGTAAAATTTGGTCATTCTTGGCAAACTGTGCCTTTCTTTTCTTGCAATAGTACAACTTTTAGAATACAACCTCTATCTTATATATTATTTTTGGGTGTTACTTGTTATAAAAAATAAAAATAAATTGGAGAACCACTGCTCTTACAGATTGCACACGCTATCCGTAGGCATGTTGCGCATGATTTACTGATATTGGCAACAGCTGTAAAAGTGGTGGAAACTACCGTATTTCAGACAGATTTCTGCATTAAGTTTTCACAATAGAACATTTGGCAGAAATTCAGTTGACAATGAGTTTTGTTGTAGGTGATATGGCATGACTCCTTCTTGTGACTGCTGACTAGGTTACATTATTCAAAAGCTCCAAAACTGTATTGCTGTACACAATAACACCAATTCTTAAATAAGCCACCTAATAAATAATTACAGAGCATCACCGCGAAGCCTTTCATTACTTTGCCTCTAATTGGTGATAATGGTTGTCAGTTCAGCGTTTGACCTCATAATGTGTATTGCTAGGAAATTGCATCAAGGCTCAACGAGGCAGCTTTAAAAAAAAAAAAGAAGCAAATATCTATCATAACATGCTTCAGCTCTGTTCCCCCTCATTCTCTTGTGCCACTGCCCTCTCACTGTGCTGCGCCTATCAGTGCTTCAGCACATTTTTATTCAGCATCACTTCATGATGCTACACCCTGCTGACTTTGTGGAGCAATCGTTTTGATCACAATAAATTTCTACGTTGTGCACCTGTGTTTTCAGCCTGAGCAAGCGTACAATGACTTTACTTTGACTTTATGGATTGCTTCGAGCCGTTAAGGTTAGTTAATTTATGAAATAATTCAGTGACCTTACAAGAGGTTCACGTGGGGAAGATTCATGAAAAGACACACATTATTTATTTATTTATATATTTTCTAATTTGTCACGCTATCTATCTTATGTAAAAGTTGAAGTAATCTGTTTCATTCTTTAAAAAATGAAACTGGAACACAGAATGATGGTATGAAAGATTTAATAGTGTCAATTTCAAAGGGTTTGAGAAGGCACTGCTCTTAGCTGTATTCAAGACATGATAACACGAGTCATTATTAATGACTTTTGGACCACTGACTGATTTCCTTTTGGGTGAATAGTCAGTGTAGCATTTCTTGTGGGAATTAATAATTGATGTAAAATGTATCTAGCCTGGTTTTGTCCCTGTGATATACTACTGCACACTCTATGGACATGCCATACCCGTACAGAATTAAGTATGGGCCACTTGTCTCTTGCGACTCAGAATGGAAGAAAATATAGAGATGCTCTCCTGTCTGCAATGTAAACTTTAAAGGAAGGACTATACAAAATATGTTGTATATGTTATATTACCAGTCATCTTCTCTTAAAAGTATATGCTTTGAAGGATAGTTTTAAATTATTTTTATTAGGTGATGGCAATATGCTGATATGTAGCAAAAAAATTCTTAAATTAATACAAATGCAAAAAGAATTGTGGGAGACATATAAGGATTAAATTGTAAAAAAAAATTGTGATTTAAATTTTTTTTTGATAAAATGTGTGGGGGGAAATTAAGATATAAAGAAAAATCACCATTAACTCATTCACTCCCAGCCATTTTTACTAAAACAATCGCCTTCACTCCCAGCTGTTTTACTAGATTTTGACTGATTTTGCAAGGCCCACAGGATATTGTGTTCTATTGTTATAAAAACATGAAACCTACCAAAAGAAAGATTAAAGTCTCTTCGTTCATCAGGAAAAAAAGTATATTTTTATCTGTTTCCGTTTTATAGCAAAGTTTAATCATTATTCACAAATCTATTTAGAATTCTGAGTAATTGAGGGTTTTTTCCACATGGTCCTGGTTCATTTCCTATGCTCTGCTGCCACCAGCTAGCCGTTTGTGTAAAAACTACCGTTACCATTATCAACCGTTCTTTGCAGTTGAGAGACTGCATCAAAGCCTTCTGTATGCTCTAGCATAAAAAAACATACAAAACGTATAAATATGTCTTTGGGATACTTAAAACATTTCAAATGTAACTTATTTTTACAATTTTGGGAGCAAATTAGTTAATGTGACCTGTACAACTCAATTTTAAAAAATGAAACATGCTATCATTCCAAATGACCTAAAGCTTAAAGCTACTGAACGCAGAAAATTGAATTTTGAATCACTACTGCCACCTATGGCTGAAAAATGAAACTGCATTTTCCCTTCACGTACACAATGTGCACATCCGTAGACAGAGGGCAGGAAATTTGAACCCGAATCCAGTCGGAAATCTATTGGCCAGAGGCTTTTAGGAGTTTCCATTACGAACAGCTAAGGTGTTAATCTACTAATTAAAAAATGTTCCAGTCATAAATGGTCAATTAAAAAGGCTATTGTAAAGATCTTTTGGGCAAAATTGTTACAAAGTAAAGCTTTAATGCTGTTTAATGAAAGTACAGTAATTATCAGAGCTGGGCACTTCTGTTAATCATCAATTACCGTCTTTTGCAGGGTGCTTCCGCATTATTGGCAAATGCTTTTTTGACACGAGGCCTCGTAAAAATACACGGAATGATAGTAACCATCTGTGCTCACCCCGCTCGACGGATGTTAACCTGCTTCTGTCGGTGCTCAATCCGTGTATTTTTTGTTTTATTATCTATTGTACATACAGTTATACTGTATATCATTTCTATAGCCAGTCGCCAGCTGTCATTTAATACCTCTTCACCATTCAACCAACTAAACAACAATGTCACAGAATACAATCCAGAATTTGTTTTGAACTAACCAAACCTGCTGAATGTAAATAAACTCCAGGATAAGTGCATCACCCTTTACAGATCTTTAAAGTGAATGTTGAAAATACCTAAATACAAGCTAACTAAAGCACCTGTATTCATCTTTCTTTCTAGACCTCCCAGGAATTTCTCGACCAATTGATGTCAAAGCTGGGGGGTAAAAACTCAGAAGAGACTGGCGGTTTTCAAGAAGCCCCCCTCGCTTACGACGCTGTGTGGGCTCTGGCTCTGGCTCTCAACAAGACTGTGGGACCTCTGAAGGCCAAGGGCCGCCGCCTGGAAGATTTCAATTACAACAACCGAGATGTCACAGCTGAAATCTACCGTGCCCTCAACACCAGCTCTTTCGAAGGAGTTTCAGTGAGTACAAAAAACCCCAAGAGAAAATGAGCACATCATGATGAGGTGCAGGGAGTGAGAGAGGGATCAGCAATGAGGTATTATTAGACGGATGAATATAGAGAGAGGTGCAAAGTGCAATGCATGGAGAGAGGTGTTAAAACATAAAAATTCTGCCTGTTTCTTTCAGGGTCATGTAATATTTGATGCCCAAGGTTCTCGGATGGCCTGGACTCTAATTGAACAGCTTCAAGGTATGGTAAAGCTTGTTTCTGCTTTAAAATAGAATTCATAACAATAATGAGGTCATTTAAAACAAGCATCACATACTTTTGCAATTGCTATCAAATTATCTTGCTATCTAAATACAGTTGGGTCAAAAGTTACCCAATTATGGATAAATAACTGATCGATCCAATTTACGGGTCAATTTGACCCAACTTTGTGGGTTATTTTATACAAAATGACCCAATTATTTGACCCAAGTAAAATATCTGACCAATGTTTATGAGTTTTACGCTGAAAGACCAATTTTTTGACTCAAAGTTGGGTCAAATCGATTGGTCCATTTTGGACCATAGTTGGGTTATTTTTGACCCAACTGTTTTTAGAGTGTAAAGTTTATATCATGCACTCTAAAAACAGCTGGGTCAAAAGTAACACAATTATGGATAAAAAATTGACCGATTATAGGTCAATGTGACCCAACTTTCTTGGTTGTTTTACACAAAATTACCTTTTTTTCTGCAAAACAACCCAGAAAGATGGTCAAATTGACCCAAGTAAAGGATCTGATCCAACTTTCTGGGTTATTTTAAACAAAATAGCCCCATTTTTGTTGGGTCAAAATTAACCTAAGTAGAACATCTGATCCAATTGTATAAAATAACCCATAGTTTCAGATAAAATGAGACTATCTGAACTATATGACCAATTTTTGACCCAATGTTGAGTCAAATTGACCTAAGTAGAGGATATGTCTATTTTTGGCCCATAATTGAGTGTGTATTATATGGAGTTTTACAGCATAGGCAGAGCAGAGGACGAAATGGTGGAAGCTGAAAAAGGAAGAGTGTTGTATGACTTTCAGGAAGGAGTTGAGACGGGCTCTGGATGGTCAGGAGGTGCTTCCAGGTGACTGGACAACTACAGTAAATGTGATCAGGGAGACAGGTAGGACAGTCCTTGGTGTGTCATCTGGAAAGAAAGGAGATAAGGAGACTTGGTGGTGGAATGAGGAGGTGCAGAAGTGGGTCCAGAGAAAGAGGTTAGCTAAGAAGAAGTGGGACACTGAGAGGACTGAAGAAACTAGAAAGGAGTACAGGGAAATGCAGCGTAGGGTGAAAGTAGAAGTGGCAAAGGCCAAACAAGAGGCTCACGAGGACTTGTATGCTAGATTGGATAGTAAGGAGGGAGAGACTGATCTATACAGGTTGGCAAGGCAAAGAGACAGAGATGGGAAAGACGTGCAACAGGTTAGGTTAATAAAGGATAGGGATGGAAGTGTGTTGACAGATGCCAGTAGTGTGATGGGAAGATGGAAAGAGTACTTTGAAGAGTTGATGAATGAAGAAAATGAGAGAGAACGAAGTGTAAAAGAGGTGACTATTGTGGACCAGGAAGTAGCAAAAATTTGTAAGGATTAAGTGAGAAGGGCATTGAAGAGGATGAAGAGTGGAAAGGCACTCTGTCCTGATGATATACCTGTGGAGGTATGGAAGTGTCTAGGAGAGGTAGCAGTAGAATTTCTGACGGGGTTGTTCAACAAGATCTTAGATAGTGAGAAGATGCCTGAGGAATGGAGGAAAAGTGTGCTGGTGCCCATTTTTAAGAACAAGGGAGACGTGCAGAGTTGTGGCAACTACAGAGGAATAAAGCTGATGAGCCACACAATGAAGCTATGGAAAAGAGTAGTTGAAGCTAGACTGAGGGCAGAGGTGAACATTTGTGAGCAGCAGTATGGTTTCATGCCAAGAAAAAGAGTGCCACAGATGCAGTATTTGCTTTGAGGATGTTTATGGAGAATTACAGAGAAGGTCAGAAAGAGCTGCATTGTGTCTTTGTCGATCTGGAGAAAGCTTATGACAGGGTGCCCAGAAATAACTGTGGTTTTGTATGAGGAGGTCTCGAGTGGCAGAGAAGTATGTTCAAGTGGTGCAGGGCATGTATGAGGACTATAAGACAGTGGTGAATTGTGCTGTAGGTGTGACGGAGGAGTTCAAAGTGGAGGTGGGACTACATCAGGGATTAGCTCTGAGCCCCTTCTTGTTTGCTATGGTAATGGGCAGAATGACAAATGAAGTTAGACAGGAATCTCCATGGTTACAGGGAGAAGAGACCAAGGTGGAGGAGTTTAAGTATTTAGGGTCAACAGTCCAGAGCAATGGAGAGTGTGGAAAAGAAGTGATGAAGCGTGTGTAGGCAGGCTGGAACGGGTGGAGAAAAGTATCAGGCGATATGTGTGATAGAAGAGTTTCAGCTCAAATGAAAGGAACGGTTTATAAAACTGTGGTGAGACCAGCGATGTTGTTTGGTCTGGACACAGTGCCACTGAGGAACAGACAGAGCTGGAAGTGGCAAATATGAAGATGCTGAGGTTCTCTTTGGGAGTGACCAGGATGGATGGAATCAGGAATGAGTACATCAGAGGGACAACACATGTTAGAGGCTTTGGAGATAAAGTCAGGGAGCCCAGACTGACATGTCCAGAGGAGAGATAGTGAGTATATTGGCAGAAGCATGCTGAGTTTCCAAATGCCAGGCTGGAGGTCTAGAGGAAGACCAAAGAGGAGGTTTATGGATGTAGTTAAAGAGGACAGGAAGGTAGTTGGTGTGAGAGCAGAGGATGCAGAGGACAAGGTTCGATGGAGGCAACCGATTTGCTGTGGCGACCCCTTTAGGGAAAAGTCGAAAGGAAATGAAGAAAAGATGAAGATTATATGGAGTTTTAGCTGATAATGTAGTATAAGGTATTAATCAATTGCACATTTATTTTAATCAGATAAAAGATTCATTTGGATATGAAATTAGGCACAATATGCAATGGTGTTTGCTGCAGGTACATTACTACAGATAAATACAAATATCGTCATTTAGAAGTTACCATCTGTAGAATTTCTTGTGACTGTTAACCGAAGAACAACCTTTTTCCCTTTTGAAGTAAGCCCTCTGGAGTGTAAAGCCTACATGCAGTCCTTGAAGGATTCTTCAAAGCTTAGTTATCAACTTGATGATGCCCTTAAGCTCGGGGAAAAAAAGTCAAATAGAGCCATCCAGTGAGTAAGGTTGCTCCAACACGATGTTCTGCTCAAAGCATTATGAGATGCCACGAGTTGTCTCACCAAAGCAAATCTCACAGGAACTCTATTTAGATGTTACGTGCTGGTTAATCATGTGGCCCTGTGGCAAGAACTTGGACAGTGGACAATTAAGTTGTGTCCAACTACTGGCAACTCTTTTGTCTTTGGTGCTTGCGATACTATGAATGACCAGACAGGGCACTGTGAGTTTAATTCTAACAGGTTTAATACCAAAAGACCAGAATGATCGACTACAAGGCCATGGAGCCTTAACAACCAAACAAATGCGGAAGTCTAACCCAAAATGATTCCCTGTCAGAGGTGGCAAATCCAATTCCAGAAAGTAAAAACCCTGCCACAATGATTCCCTGTCAGAGGTGGCAAATCCAATTCCAGAAAGTAAAAACCCTGCCACAGTTTGGCTTTCGCCCCAGATGCTAGCTAGCTAGCTCCCTAGCAAAAACCCCTTGTGACAGGGTTTTTTACTTTCTGGACCTTGATTTGCCACCTCTTTTCCCTGTTCATATACTGTCCTAGCCGTGCCCACACAGGGGTGACATAGCCTAAACAAATGTCAGTATATGTGCCAAATTTGGTCTTAACTGGTTTTAACTGTTCTAAGGTTGCAAATAGATGGAGAATGTGTAGAGTGTTGAGCAAAATAAAAGGTCAACAAATTATCTCAAATCCCACTCAGTGTTACCTCTACATTCATTTAGGAGTGGCAGTACGCAACTGCTACATATGGTATGCCCTCTTGTCACAAACCACCCTCAGCTTTACTATTTAAACGCAACATTAACAATAAAAACGGCTAAACTTGTCACTGGGATAAACGTGTTTTTTTTGCGTTTGACGTAACACACCGTCATCATCGTACTTTTATAAGATTTTGGAAGATTTGGAAAGAGTAGCAGCAAATCCCATGTTTTTTCAATCTGTACCTTAAGGTGTACAGTTATGCAAAAACTGTCACCACTCTAATCTCCGCTATTCAAATGATGGTTAGTTGAAAGCCTCACTTTTTTTTTTCACGCATGCGCAAACTTTTTTTTTAATTTTTTAAATGTATTTTTCTGGAGAGCTCAGTATTGTTCATTCGGTAATTTTACCGATTTGACATGTCATCATTGCTCTATTTTTTATTTTATTTTTTTATTATTTTTTTTTTATATATTTTTTTTATTAATTTATATTTTGTATGTGGGTGAGTATGTGCATGTGCGTGTGTATGTGTGTGTGTGCGTGTGTGTGTGCGTGCATGCCTGCGTGTGTGCGTGTGTGTACTCATTAGTTCACCTAAAACCTATTAAAAATCCCATACCATTCACCTAAACCGAATACTTCAGAATCCAGCTAGAGTCGTGAGGTTGTCAGGAGACCCGAGGAAGGATCAAAGCAAAGAAAGGAAAGTGAAATCCAGCACCGACCAGACATTACCTACTACCCACCGGGTTACCAACCAGAGTCTTTCACCAACCCCAGAAACATCTAAATTCTAACAAATCAGAGAGACCTCAAGAGACCAAAGGAGAGACTGAAGAAAGGAAGGAAGGACAGATGAAGCAGAGTGAGATCCACAGACACCAGCCTCCACCGATTCAACGACCAGAGGAAGAAGCAGATTGTGTTTGAGTTTCGATAGATGCTGGTGTGGTGGATCTGGCATGCATGAAAATCTCCACCAAAGAGGGGAGCCGTCGACCCCTGCCAGGACAGAGCAAGCGCAACACCTCAGGGCCCCCAGACCACGGCAGCGCCAAGGGACAACCCCCGGGCACCGCAGGAGCCACCGGCCGGAGAGCAAACCCAGGAGCCAGGAGCGCCCCCCTACCCCAACACGGCCCGCTCCCCCAACCCAACGCAGTAGGACGGGGCACGGCAGGCCCGCCAGGCACCCCACCGGTCCACAGCCCCCGCTCCCCCCTACCCCTTGGTAATATCTTTAGCTAAAACAGGCGGTTGGAGCGTACCCCGAAGTGTACAGGCGGTTGGAGCGTACCCCGAAGTGTTGGAATTTGTTTCTTTATCATACTTTTAATTTGCAGATCATGTAAAAAAATTCAGTTTTTTATTTATCAAACTTAATGCGCACTTCGCTTATTTGGATGGAGCGTGCCTGTGATGACATCTCAGCGCATCCGATCAGAGAGATGGTGGCAGAGTGATTTCAGAGTGACAGCAGGCAAACGATTTTGGCTGAGTTCTGAAATGAAAACAGCAAGGAGAAAATAGAGGTGTCGATTAATAATTAATGCAGCATCCCAGTGTCCTGCGCTGTGGGGCAAAAGATTGATGACATACCATGAGGGGGGTAAAAAAAAAGGCACAGTGATAGAGGGAGGTTTAACAATACTTAAAACATATTGACGAGCTGACGAGCCACATCTAAACAATCAGGAAGGACCAGTCTATTTCTTGTCAGCCAGCGCCAAATATGGTCATGGTTGTCCATCTACTGTAAGTGTAGTTTGTCAGGACCTCACCACAACACACAAGAAGCATCCAAGTTGATCCAACAATAATATAAATGTCTAAAATAGTTTGTTGGCATTCTTCCAGTTTTGGGATGACTGGATCACAATTCACTGATTTCAGTGAAGTTTTTATTTGAAAGGTAAACCATTTCCAATAAATGCTTTTGAGTTTTTGAATTGTTTTTTAGGTTGCATCTCCTTTAAATATAGTATTAAACTCAATGATCAATGATCATGTTGATACTTCTGATATTTATGTATGATGGTTGTGTTAGTATTTTTCAGAGGTGGCAAATCCAGGTCCAGAAAGTAAAAACCCGTCCACAGTTTGGCCTTAGCCCAGAGTGCTAGCTAGATAGCTAGCTCGCTCCCTAGCAGGTAAATGAGCACCATGGGAGCTAGCTACGGAGCTAGCTAACTATCACCTGTGGCTAAAGCCAAACTGTTGCAAGATTTTTACTTTCTGAACCTGGATTTGCCACCTCTGGTCTTTTTTCCCCAGAATGAGTCGACTGGACCTGGCTAAGTGCTGATAATAATAATAATTTTTCCATCCGTGTTCTCTATTTCACTCTGCCTATAAATTCGGACTATTGGTGGCTCTCTGCTTTCTCGGGACTGATTAAAAAATGAACTTGTGTTGCCAGTTTATGTTGCTGCTAATTCAGCAAAATACCAAAATTACCTGTTCTTTTGCTGGGTCGAGGCCAAGTGGCTGGATACTTTTTTAGATCAAATTTCATTCAAATTTCCTGTTTGTTCTTCTACAAATGTGAGTCCATTCAGTTAGTTGTATTTAAAATAAAATAACAATAAAGTGGAAGTCAACCTTAAACATTTCTTGACAGTAATATTTTATATGTGAACTCACTAGTCTAAACATGACATTCTGATTAATATTACATTTGTGGGATATGAGTTATGAAGCAAAATCCAGCCATTTTTATCCAAGTCAGGGAGCGGCCATTTTGCCATTTGCTGTCAACTGAAGATGACATCAATAGATGCGTTTCAACTACAGTTTTTTGCAAAAATAAAAGCGATATTGTACTATTTCGATAAAGTATCATTTCGACTTGCCGGTGTTTCCATTGAAAAACGTTTTGCAACATAGTGTCCCATCTCGCAGGATGATGATGTTTACGGAAGACAGACGCCGGAGTTTTTAATATTACTTTAATATTAATATCTCCCTCCCCTCATCGGGCGGATTCGGGCATTTGGTGTTGGTGTTGTGTGTGTGTGTGCGCGCTTATAACATGTCATGGTGCGGACGGATGGATTTCAACAAGGACGTGCACCGTATGCCACTCGATTGCTCATTGCCTGGGGTAACGGCCATTTTATTTTTGTTATTTTTATTATTTTCACTCACTCACTCACACAAACACTCACACATACAAACATGGTCTCCCAGGCAGGGAAGCGAACCCACGCCAACCTGCCTTGTAGGCAAGTGACGGTACCACTCCCCCACCTGGATCCCGGTAACAGCCTTTTCTCATGCAACGATATGGGACGTGTATTGAACAGCGGCATATTGGCTCCATAGCTGAATCGCTTTGTGCTTAAGAAGACTTGTTATCCCCTCCGGAGGCAGCTCCGACACGAAAGCGAGTGGCCCCGTACTTCCTACTTCCTTTCCTCCGTGACCCGGCGGGGGTCATATGACTACAGGGAATGCGCAAAAAAGTGTTTCCATTACACTTTTGCGAAATACTTCTATTTCGACACGTCTCAAAAACCACCTAATGAGAGAGTAAAAACTTTTTTGCTATGTTTGAGAGTTGTTTCAAAAATCACGTGTTTCCATTACCAGCTTGCTTATGCGCAACTTGCCTTTTGCGCAAAACTGAGGGTAATGGAAATGCACCTAATGTTACTCAGTGCTCAGGCAATGACCAATCACAGCTCAACTGTTTTCTGAAGCTGAGCTGTGATTGGTTGTTACCTGAGACCTGAGCAACATTGATGTCATTTTCAGTCGACAGCAAGGGACAAAATGGCCGCCCCGTGAGATGGGTACAAACGACTGGATTTTGCTGCTTAACTCATATTCCACTAACGCAATATTAACCAGAATGCCATATTTAAACCAGTTGGGCTGCATAGAACATATTATTGTCAAAAAAAGGGTTGACTTCCTCCCTTTAAGGCTAATCTTTGAGGAGAGACAACAAAGCTTTCGCTGGCACAATTGTTGGTGACTTGAACTTCAACCAACTTTAATTTACATACGTCACATTAAACCATGTTGTACTTCAACAACTACATGGATGTTGCCTTCCTTTATAATCCAAATATGTCAAATCTTAACTCAGTGCTTTAATTAAACACAACACACATTCTTGCTGCTCCAATAATCCATTAAAAGTATCTATTAATTAAATTGCATGCTGTGCTTCTCTTTTTAAGTATTAACATTGCATTAAGCCTTTTATATTGAAGGCAAAAGTGGCTGGCAGTTTACGGAGCTTCTGGGCAAACTGTCGGTCATCATTACAAACAGCTTGCTGCTATTGTCACGTCTATTCAAACAAAGAACAAATGTCATTAAACCTACAGTATTACTTGCTGAAAGCCACACGACAGCAGGGAGAGAGCTGTCAAAGAACAAAAAGCCTAGCTTTAAAAAAAATAAAAAAGTATTTCCATCACTGTTAAGTAAGTTAAATTCATTCTTATTTATCTTTAAAGCAGAGTTGCAATGCAATGTTAATTTAAATGTATATTTTGTATTGCTAACTTTGACTGTGACTGTCAGTTAGTTGTCATTAAAAAAGACAAAACTGCAATTTCCACATCATTTTGGATTTAAAAAAAAATAACCAAATAATCCATAACCTTAATGACCTCTGGCAAGAGGCCTTTGCTTGAAAGGATTAACTCTGCATGTGTTTGACTTTCTCTAGCTTTTTCCGAAATGTAATCTAAAAGAAGGATCAATCTCAGAAAAGGGCGTTAAGGGAAAAAGATGAAAAAACAGACTATAAAGCAGGAAATGACACTCCTGTATTACGATGCATGTCAAAGTGAGGTCGTTTTTCTTTTATTACGCTGGAATAGCTTGTTCTTTATTTTGTTTATTTTCTTATATGAATATTTTATTTCCAAATGTGGATAAATCAGTTGGACCAACATCCTCGTAAGGATTGTACTCAAATTGGTAAGGCCATCTGTCTTAAATCGTTGGTATGGGATGAGGGATAGAGAAGAGGGAAAGAGGGCATAGGAGAAAGAAAAAATAGATAGAGGGATTGTAGGAGGGATGAGGATGTTTACGGATACCTGCATTAACATAAAGCTATGTTGATTACACCATTAATGATGTAGGTGCATTTTTTTTCCCAAAGATTGTTTTTTTAATATATGTGTGACATCATACATTTTCCGTGGTCTTCATGAATACAGTTCGCCCTCATTTATCGTGGGTTATGTTCCAAAAACTACAATCCTGGTGGATTTATAATTCCTTTAGATCTATCTTTGTTGTTGAAAATTAAACCAGTTGCAAAGACCTGTTCTTCACAATCACCACCCCACCCCGCTCCCTAAACAATAATTGTTGTGCTTACAAATCCATGTGGTTAACAGAGTGTGGCCAATCCACCAACTCTGGGCTCTATTTTCGTGACTTTCGAAAGTCTGGCGCAACGCATGATCTAAATCTGCGTAGGGGCGGGCAAGGCTTTGTTTTGGTATTTTGAATCAGCCGTTTTGCATCAACAAAAGTGACTTAATTTGCTCGTTTCACTCCCTTTAAAATTGATACGACAGAGGCGCAAAGTTCTTGACATGGTTGAAGGACAAACCGATTTGCTTGAGTCCATGCAGGAGGTCGAATTGTCCAAAGCACTATAAGGAACTTCAAGCAGCTTTTGTCAGAAAGAATGAGGATATATTAGTCACTCGCAGTACGATAATGTATTCTAAATCCTGACTGCAAGTCCTCAAAATAAAATTTTGCAGAAAATCATGCAATTGTTTGACACCTGCTTTCTAAAGAAAGATTGAATATCAATAGGCTAAGCTAAGGCATCTGGGTCAAGAGTAACTTTTTTAAGAAAAGGTTTGAGTACGGCCCCTGAAAATGACTGTGGTGCATAGCCAATAAACAGTTATTGATCTGATCCAATCCAGCTTTCTTCGTAGAGCGCTTTTAGAACAACACAATTGACCGAAGTGCTTAAAACAGCATAACGCAAACAAAAGAAAATGTAAAAAACAGTAAGGAATACATGTAGCTAGAAAAAAAATACCAGGATTATAAGACCAATATCAAACCAATATAAACAAGGGTAAAACACCTATTTCAAAAATATTATAAATAAATAAGACAATAAAAAGTAAATAATTTAAAAGCCAGTGAAGAGTGTTTCAAGATTTAAGAGCAGAAAATGAAATGGCTTGTCTAAGGTGAAGAGGCAGGGTTGCTCCTGGCTACAATATAGAGAAAGAGAAACACTACTACACTAATCATTCACTTTGATGTTATTGATCGACCAGGGCTTGTGTATGTTTCATTGTGTAAGCAAACTCTACAGTATATTGACTGTTTTTTTATAGGACAGCATTGCGTGATGACATGGAGTTTTCACCTTTTTCAAGCTCCACTTTACTCTGGTAAATGGTAACTTACAAGGCCCTCAAAGCACTTTACATTTAGACTACTGATGACACAGCATTAGGAGCAACTGGGGGTTCAGTATCTTGCTCAAGGATACTTTGACATTACACTGGCCTGGTATCAAAACCACGCTCGGGAGACAACCACTCTACGACTGAGCCACGCCGCCTTTTTCAGATAGGCAGGCATAGATAGCATTTGTGCTTTTATTAAATTTGAAAATAGGGTTGTGGGGGGATTTCGTGGCGGTGGCCAAGGGTCGGTGGGTTGCTGGGTGGGCCAAGTGCCAGTGGGGTACCGGGTGGGCCTGCCGTGCCCCGTTCTGAGCTCATACTGAGTTTCCCCCCCCCCCCCCCCCCAAAGGGACTAATTCCACAATGCAATGCATCAAATCCAAACACGCAATTGGCGACTAGTCGACCTATAATCGTCATCGACACATTGATTAGTCGACTCCAGTGTAGCCTACAGTAAATAGTAAATTATTGTATCTATAACTGTCAAGCTGTTTGGGGGTGGACTGTATTTGATCAGAAGGTAAACAATAACGAGTCAGGCTGAGCAATGAGGTATTGAGTTGGACAGACCGTGTGATATTAAAATGCAAGTTAGACAGTTATAGTAGCTCTCAAGTCTCTACTCTCTTTCCCTCACAGGAGGAAGCTATAAGAAGATTGGATACTACGACAGCACTAAAGGCAATCTGTCCTGGTATGGGAATGACAAATGGATTGGTGAGCGATATTCATCTTCCTTTTGCCCCCCTTTTTTCCCTCTTTATCACTGTCTCTCGCCCTCCTTCTACCTTCTAATCTCCTCTTTTATCTGACCCTGCACCCTTACCAGCCCTTCCACTAAGTCCTCAACCCTTCCTCGTTTATTTCCCTCCCTCAGCCTCCAGCGCTCTACATTCAAATTGCATTGTGAATGTTCATCAATCAGCCGGGCTTTATCGCGTGCTAGTGTTTATGATCCTTAACCTATCACAGCAGCTATCCAAATGAGAGCCACAGTTAAGCAACATGCTACATAACAAATATTATGTTCCATTTACTAATTAAACATGCAGTGAAATGTGCAGTTCATGACAGTGGAAGTGATGTAATGAATAGAAGATGCTCGTTGGCAGTCCAAACATAACAAGAGAATAGCAATCTTGGAGGTAATGGCATTGGTCCCCATGACCTTGACTTTGAGGAATGAAAATGTGTTTCCTAATCAGTATGGAGGCAAAGTGAGTGCTTGTGTCATTTCAGCTTCCCTGAACACACAAAATATGTGGCGCCAACAAATGTGGAGAATGTATGTTAAATAGACAGGGAAACTATAAATTATACTTTATTCAGTGTCTTCCACATCTGTGATTGGAAAGCACAAGTTGAAGAAATATTTTTATTATTATTCATGGTTTCAAGTTAGTCTGTATTTTAAAACACATAAAGCACTTAAAAACTCTTAACTTCAATGACAATTGAGGTATTGTTAGTTAAACGAAATTATTACATTTAATCTCATGTTGATGAATTATTCATAAATAAACATCTGTTCAAAAAAAACATGATACATTGGCTTTCCGGAAATAAAAACCAAAAAGCACAATCATTATAAATTATAAATTCATGAAAATTTCAGTTTTTTTATTGCGGGACAAATGGGAGTCGGAGTGCACTGTGTTGCTACCGTGACAGGTAGATCACGGACTTCCCCCAAGTCGATCGCAAAGGCTGTAGGGGGTAAAAAAAAAGAAAATTGTGTATGCAAGATTTTGCGCAGAGTCCATTCGCCACCGCCTCACTGTGTGCGCGGTCTACATAACAGTGATGCTTCAGGGAAAGTTAACTGTTTATTATGCTAGCTGGTGGCTAGCTGTCAGGCTTGTTAACAACACTTGTCTCTGTAGTGACTCTTTTTTTCACTTGACAGGGTCTTTAGTTAAAGCATCACCTGGAAAGCTAATTACTAGTTAACTTAGAAGATAGCATTATTTGGAACGAAGCACCTAAATTTCAGGTGAGCAAATGTATTGGAACAGATAGTTGGATTGTTAAAATAAGTCTATGGCTTCAATAACTTCAATGCTATCCTTTAGAAGTACAAATGGCCTGCAGGCCTGACTTTGGTCATGACTGCATCACAGGCTGTGTGCTAGAAAAAAATTTTTGTAACCAAGCCACCATCGAGCAAGGTCAGCCAAGCAACCTTTCCCTCTGCTGTGATAAACCTGGGGGGAGCCAAAGGATGCTCCGACCTCTAGAGATTTTTGTGTTGAACGTCATTTACTATGTGGTCATGCACCCTCCAGCCTGTCTGCCTGGACCATCTGGACGGCAGGTCAACAGATGCTTTCGGACAGAGGAAGAGCCAGTTACCCAGTATTTGTTGTGTGGCAGCCAGTCACCCTGACGTCCTTTTAAAGATGCCCATCTCTCTGTTCAGCCACAGTGGTGACAACAAATATCCAGAAGACACTGAGGACTTTTTGAGTGTAAATTTCAGTAATGTTTTTCAACAATATATTTTACTTGAAGTTATTTCAGTGACCATTGTGGGTTTTCTTTAACAGAACAAATAGTACCAACAATATTGCGTGGGTGTGTTTGCTCTTATTGCGCTCTCGCTCTGTACAATCTGTCCTTTTCTAATATCTGTTTGTGTCTGTCTAACCCTTCTCATATCTTGGCTCCTCCTCTGTCTCACCTCACTGTATTTGCTCACAATCTCCTCTCTTCTCTCCGTGGCAACCACTGCTGCATCAGTGCCTCACTCTCATTTTGCCGTGGTAACCATTATGGGGCTTGTCGCCATGGTAACATATATCCTGATCGCACCATCAAGGGCAGGGAGAGGTTTTAGTTTAAACCTGTGCACTGATATTCACATACACACACACACACAATTTTCTTTCTTACTCTCCCACACTCATGCACAGGTAACAAGTGTACTTACTGGCTTATATTCAATTTCTTACAAGTTAACATTTTGTTTTCTTGTCGTCCTTGTTATCTTTTCCATTGCAGTGAACTTAGTCTGAAGGCACAAAATGATAGAACTGTTTCCACAGTCATGTCCCGGGTTAGAAGGCAAAAAAATTGTTCCGCATAAGGTTAGCTAGCTAGTGTTAGCCCAAGAATACACAAACATTTTAAAAAGAGTGTACATATATTCAAATGTAGCTGCATCTTGCAGCATATTTTCGAAGGTCAAGTGACACCCCTTATTTCAGATGACAGAAATGGGCATGAGTAGGCAAATTTGGGGGGGGGGGGGGGCGTGTGGGGGTCATCAGTGCTATGAATCATGACCCAATCACAAATATTGTAAAAAATGTAGGTCATTGTTGATGTCTAAAGGTGGAATCCAATGAATAAATAGATAAATAATAATAGCAATAATGATAATAATAATAATAATATAATGATCATAATAATAATAATAATAATAATAATACAGTAATAATAATAATAAAAAACATGTGCCACGCAAAGTGAGAGAAAAGGGCAGAATGATTTTGAATGCAAGAAAGGGGCGGCATGGCTCAGTGGTAGTGGTCATCTCCCATCTGTGAGGTTGTGGGTTCGATCCTCACCCCTGGTAAACATGTCGAAGTGTGCTTTAGCAAGACACTGAACCCCAATTTGCTCCCAGTGGACCTGGCAGCGCCCTGCATGGCTGCAGTCAACCTCTGGTGTGTGAATGGGTGAATGTGAGGCATTGTAAAGCGCTTTGGGCACCATATGGTGTAGATAAAGCGCTAGATAAAGAGCAGTCCATTTACCACTTACCAAAGGTCACCTCCTTGAAAAAAAAAAGAGGAAAAGAGGAAGACCTCATAGATTTACAGTGTAGCCTCGATGCCAATGACCAGAGCTCTGAAGGCAACTTTTGGGTCTGACAGTGAGGAAGGGAAGTTGATTATTCCAACACTAGCCAACAAACTTAGACATATTCTGGTTTAAGCAAACTAGCTCTTAAAAGTTCAGTGTGTTGTGTCGCACTCAACAATCAAGACCTCGTAAAGAAAGCCACTGAGTTTCGAGAAGTCCATCAGCAAAGATGGAAATAGTTGATTTTTGCTATCACCATGAGGACCATCAGCAAGTTTCAATGGAATGTGCACACTCATGTATGTGTTCAGAAAATGCACATATATCTCAACCAAATGCACGATGAGCACTTCAAATCCCTTGCTCAAAGCCGTTCTACCAAATCCTGGATGAAGCTGGCAAAGGTGCGTCTCAGTCTGATGATTCTCTTTAATCTGCGATGAGTTGCAGCCATGACCTAATCTATATTTTTAGCACAAGGAGGCTGGCACGTAGAGTCGATTAGAAGACCAAGAGCCATGACGCAGGCCTGATGTTCAGACTGCCTTGGCCATGCAGTTTTGCCTACGAGAGCTACCAGAAGATGAAGCCACTAACATCAGATGAAAAGTGACTCTAAAAGTCTGAATCATTTTAGGTAAAGCTTCGTGGAAGAGGAAAGCACTGTGTGGAGTGACCGGGAGTTGCACCAGCAAAGCATGTCTGTGAAAAATCTTTAATGACCGAACCAAAGACTTTTAAGGCACGGGATTAGAAAATATGAAATTCTATGGGAAAATGTAATGTGAATAGATTGAATTCAATAATGGTCTTATTCAGTCCAATTCGGTCCAATGAGTAGTACTTTTATTTTAGTAACTGAAGTTGATCCACAAAAAGGGCAGTTTCAGAGTGGGTGTGAGCCAGCCCTCGCAGACCAACCCACAACCACTGTTGACATCTGCCTCCTCATCCTACATGAAAACCTGTGTGTGTATAGTGTTTATTTATCAGTACCTCCGCACTGTCTTTGTGTCAGAGTACAGTACATCCTATTTATAGTCCTTGATCTTCAGATGCTAATATCATATACAGTACACATATCTATGAAGCATCCAAGAGGCATTCAACAAGCTTTACTGGCAGACTGGAATTTGCCTACATGACAGATTTCAGGTTGAAGAAAATCAAAAGAGAGGAAAGTCTTTTTGTGTCCTGTGTTGTCACGCAGTCAGTCTGCCAAGGTAAAATACCTCCAGGCTGGGTTGGGATTTTCTGGCATTTATCTGATCCCTGACCAGAATAAACACTGAAAGATGTGCTTGAGTGAGAAAGCCATGGCCAAGGTGAAAGACTTGCAGTCCTAGACACTCTTTAGACTAAAAACACTCTGAAGTCTGAAGGGATCTTGTCAACCCAGATGTCATGGTGCTACCTTTTTTTATTAGTATCCTTAACTCCAAACCATAGTAAGATGTAATCTTAACACTGTTTTTGGCTTGTTCAACTGGCAACATGCTTCTTTGTCTAACGATTTCAACAGCATGAAAGTAAAAATTACACAAGCTTGCTCAAATTAGAGGCTTTATTTATATCCTTTTCAGTACCAAAGCACTCAAGCATGGTTACAAAAGTTATCTACATCTGCGGCTGTGTTTACAATTGACCATTCGCAAACCACGGCCAAACCATGCCCTCAAACGCCCACAGCTCCGACATGCGGCTCAAAGCTCCATTGACCTCCATTGTCAAATCGATCCTCAAAACTTTTGTCAGCTTCTTTAATATTAGACCAAACAGAGTTCCAACAAGCTGTGGACGTCCAACAAGCAAAATAGTGACGTGATGTGCCCATAGATCGTATGTGTGAATCGTGTGTGATGAATCCACAAAGTGGAGTGATGTCTTCAATGTCTTCAATGGGATTACACAGTGTGGACACTTTCACCCCCCAGAAAAATGTCTCCAAAACAAATATTTCCTATGTACGCTCAAACGTAAGACTATAATGGGCTAGGCTAAAGCTAACTAGCAACCGAACGTCAAAATTGTCAAATTCACTCAAGCTTTAGAGGCAAGATCATTCAAAAAACAGGACATCAAAGTTATACTTATGATTATTTAATATTGTATACAGTGTTCCCTCGCTATAACGTGGTTCACTTTTCGCGGTCTTTGCTGCAATTTTGCATGCATTTTTTTTTTTACTGAGTCCCGTGATTCTGGCTCCCGTCACGTGTTGCCCTCTTCACTCTGGCTAACTCCCGCTAGCCGCTCTTGTTAGCTGCACTCACGCTAGCCGCTCTTGTTAGCTGCTCCGGCTAACTCTGGCTCGCACAGTCTTTCGGCGTCGCTGGCAAGGGTTCTTGCCGGCTATCAAGTCGACGTTGCTCGCCGAGATACTAGCTTGCTCATGGCAAATATTAATTGGTAGTAGGTTTGCGAAGCTTTGAAATGCACACGATTCGGCTGCATTCTATTATCTAGCGACATCTAGTGGTGAACATGTTCACATTCTAACTTTAAAAGGAACAAAGTCTGGGCTTTTTTCTGCAACAGTAAAAGATACAACTTGTCGAGGGGCAGTCTAACCAGCTGCAAAATCTCTATATTTACTTTCTGGTAGGCTGCTACGTCAGCACAAATATACTTTTACACTGAGCATGTGCAGTGTGAAAAGGGCTTTACAGTGAGTTTGTTTATTAAAATAAAACCCCTTTTTTAAGGATATACAGTATGTTATAAAGTGCAGTAAAAGCTTGACTATATTTGAGATTTAATACTTATCTATATTTTGAAGTATGTTCTAACGGATACTTCAATCAAATGTATTGCTCCTAATGTTACATCAGTCCATTTTTTTTATCAAATTGTCTAAAATTACATATTGTCTTAGAATGAACAGTATCGTATGATTCATACTGTTTATTATCACTATATACCATCAACACTTTTCATCAAAACTGCATAGGTGAGATGTTTCAAAGTCCTCTGCATTTAAAGTTAAACTTCCTTTTCATGTTGATTGTTTGATGTTTTGAATATTCATGTTGTCTCTAAATTCAAAATGAGCCTGCATTTTTCAGGTTTAAATGCAGCTCTGAGCAGCTTTTGTTTCATCAGGTTAAATGTGTTAATGCAAAGCAGTGCTGAGAAATTAGGCAAATTAGCTTATACACCAGATAGAGGCGCAGAAGATTAAACACAAATATGGCAACAAATATAATAGATACAGATACGCTAAGGGTGATAAAATAATACGACTCAAAAGTGTCTCAATGCCTTGCTTTACTGTAACTAAATGTCATCACTTTTGGGCAGAAACCTCCTATGTCCAAATTTGGTCAATTTAATATTTTTTCAATTAATCTATACTAATGGTCAATCTCTATATAGGTCAACTTTTTTAACAAATTGTTGACCAATCTAAAGTGTTTACGGCTTGCTCTCTGACGATGCAATGTTAATGGCTAAAGGAACATCTAGTTTATTTTTACAGAGGCAAGCACGTCAATGAATTTTGAGCATCTGTCATTCAGCAATTGTCAACTGTCAGGACACCCTATCGTCATTGTCAATCCGTCATTCGTCATTCCCTCAACGAAACAGGCATCTGCCACGGCATCTATTTGCGGATTGACGAACCTTCCGTCAATATTGACAGAATGCCCTCTTCTTCTTTTTTTTTTTTTAAACCTAATCTTAACATCAGTCTCGCATGGAATCCCATGCATTAGGCATTACTGACACCTAATTGTAGAAAGAGCATATTGTATAACATGCTTTCAAAGTCATTGTTTGTGAGACCAATTACCGTCATGGTTTCATTAAATAAAATTCCAAACATATTAAAAACACAAGCAGGAGCATATCTAACTAAAATGCAGGTTTTATAATTGTGACGAAGTAAGAGCTATTGTGCTTTGTAGACATGGTTTCAATTGATGTGCCATCAATTGCAGTGTGTAAAATGGAGATGACTGATTGGCTGTCATCTCGCAAATGCAAATCATTTCTCCTCTGGGCGAAGATCTCCCCTGGCCGATGACATCACGCTACGGCAACTCTAATCGGACAAACAGCATTACGCCCCATTAAATAAGAGTGATGTGCTCGTTTATTAGTTCAATTTGTTCGTTGAATTCACCTGGAACCTTTGTCTTCATGTGTACTATATCCATTGAGCTAGCGTACATGAATAAGTCGGATTGTACTTGTAGTCTTTTGACTGAGCCTTTATTAACATGCCACGTTCAGACCAGTAACATAGGAGAGTCTGACCTCTTAATAATGTGTCCCACCGGATATCTACCATTAGTTCCTATTTAACTACTCTCAGCACACTATATAGTAAAGATAATGACAATTAACTGAACTTTGATTTGTGTTTTGATGTTTTTTCTTAATGAAATATGAAGAAAAAAAGATGTGCTCTGGCAGGTTACAGGAGGGGAAACAAAAGTGTCAACTGATTTGCATTTCCTGTCTAATAGCCAATAACAGCGATTATCACCAACATCAATTTGCATAAAAAGCAAAATGACAGAAAATCTCTTAATACTTAACCATTTTAACCACAATTTTTTACTTTGTTCCTGCCTACACCATGTATGTTTTAAGCAAGATTGTGTACATTTCATGCATTTCACTTAATGAAACCATGACTGTGGACCGCACAGCAAACAAAGACCTCCCAGCCATGTTCCTTAGCTGTCATGATGTGAAAGTCAGTGATTTTGAGAGGCTACTTAGTTCTTTAAAGTGATTGTTGCTCAAATTGCACTGTACTTGCTGTTACATTGTGATATAATGCAGGTGGTGGTCATTTGCAGCATGCTTACTGCATAACATGATTGGAACACAGCTTTAGGGACATTAGACTTAGAGTCATCTTTATTCTGGCTATTGTGCAGTCCCAGTGGCAGTAATCTGCAGTCAACATCAAAAGACATGGACATCAGTTAATAAATTTGGCATATCCGTCAATGACAGATGTCCCATTTTGGTGACGAATTGACAATTAACGGAATATTGAGAGACAGGAACCCCCTTCCGTCAATGCTTAGTTTGTCAATTTTTACAATGTTGGTGGAATGTCCACCTCTCTTTTTTTGTTGTTGTTGCCTGAACAGTGATGGTTTTGGTGATGTGAGGATTCCACCCAATGCCAGCAATTGGCAATACATTGCCAATGATAAAAGTTGTGTTTTCATTGACCTTTTCTAAAAGAGAGATTAATTTGTGTTAATGAATGTATTTTTTTACAATTTTTTTTGTTGTGTCATAGGGGAGAAGCACCAGATCCTTCACTCCTCTTTGGCAATCTGCAACCATAGTAATAAACATGTCAAAATAAATTGCTCGCTGGCTGTGTCTATCAAGACTGATGGAAGATTTTGTGCAGCTCTTGAATTGTACCCTGTGGAGGTTTACTTAACAAAGTGTGCTGGTAGTTGTAGACATATAAAACTAGAAGCAGACCAAATAATTCAAATGAGAAATGATTCAGTGAAAACTTCAGTGTGCCTCAAAATGAGGCATGACATTACAAAATCAAAACCATATGTGAGGTATGAGTACTAACATTACATAAATGCACGCACAATGTAACTTGTCGTTACTTCAAGTATATGGTCTGTGTAGCATTCATATTAGAGCTGAAGTGAAATTAATGGCACAACTGTGCATTACTGCTACTATAGCCACATTTGCGCATACTTTAGCTTGCTCTAGTCTACTGTAAGTTTGTTTATGATAAGAGCTGGGCCGAAAGCATGTGACCAGTGCATTTACTGGCCCTGTGTTGAACTGCCACCAATTCTGGAATTAACTGGTTTATTTAGCGTAGCAGAAACTTTAGCAGGGGTGTTTTAAAGTGGACTGGGCACTATTTTCTCTCCGTTAACTCCAGAGTTTTTGGTTATGGATCTGTTAAATCGAGGTTGCACTGTACACAATGCTGAGCCTATTGCTCAGGAGTTTGTCATTCGGGTGAACCATTTTCTGTTCCAAGTGTGTTCCTTGATATGACACATACATCAGGAGCCCATTCCCTTGCTCCAACCTCTACATTCTCATTGTTCTTGTCTTTCCCTTTATAGGCTCTGGACCCCCTGCAGACCAGACAATGGTCATCGAGGAGTTTCGCTACCTCTCCCAGAAGCTATTTGTGTCCATGTCTGTGTTTTCTGGTTTGGGAATCCTGCTGGGCATCATCTGCCTTACTTTCAATATCTACAACAGCAGTGTCAGGTACATGCAGTACTTTTGATGACCATGAAGCACATTTTATATACTGATGCCTGGTTGTTCAATTCTCTGTTATTTTAATCATAGGTTAACCTCTAACCACTGGTGGTTAAATTCTTAACCCACCGTTAGTTAACCAACCGTTAAATATGCAGTATTCAAAACTTGGTTAGTTACCTTGTTAGTTAACGCCACCGTCAAAGTTAACTGTGTGGTTAACGTCACTGGTTAGCATGAATTTATCCCACAATTCCTCATTTTGTTTACTTCCAGGTTTGCACAAAAAAAAAGCTGGATATTTTTTTGACAGATATTTTACATGTTGTGTGCTTATGTCTATTTCACATCTGTGTTATTATATATAATTGAATCAAATTTTTGACTGTTCCAGTTACTGAGAAAATCTCATCATTTTACGTTTGCTTCATAGACGCCATGTTTACCTCTTTCCATTACAGGGAGTCTTCGAGTTACATCGTACGTGCCTCGTCCGTGCCTCGTCTGTAGCATCTTCTTTTTCGTTAATTTCCCACAGTAATCACGCCATTTTAAAGTTATTTAAAGTTGTGTTGTTGTTACCTCCAGCAACGAACGTCCATCAGCCGGTCAGCTCGTCATCAGGCGCGTTACATTCCCTGATTAAGTTTGAATTAGCTCTGCTCTGCCGTCCTTCAGCAATGAATGTCCGTGCGGAAACACAAAATGTTGGTTCCAGATCCTCTGGGTCTTGCAAATGTGTTTTTTTAAATTACTGTACAAAGTATTTTGATGTAAATATCGACTTTAATGGTGAAATCTGACTTAAGTTGATATTCGGGTTATATCGTCAGCGTAAGAACGGAACTCGGCCGTAACTCGAGGACTCTCTGTATTTGTTTTTGTCTTCATTTTGTAATGTCATTCAACTGTTCAAATAGATCACAATCATGTCTTATAAATTGAAAAAAAATCGATGAAATTTATGTTTTTTTCCCAACTTTACAAAAGATTCTGACAATATAAATAAAGTAGGATGGTGTCGATCCTTGGAGGTGTGTTACTTTTTATTTTATTTTATTTATTTATTTTCCTGGATAGCTCAGTTCATTCGGTAACTTTACCGATTTGACATGTCATCATCATTGCTCTTTTTATTTTTATTTTTATTTATTTTTTATATATTCTTATTTTGTATGTGGGTGTGTATGTGCATGTGCGTGTGTGCGTGCGTGTGAGTGTGTATGCATTAGTTCACCTAAAACCTATTAAAAATCCCATACTGTTCACCTAAACCGAACACTTCAGAATCCAGCCAGAGTCGTGAGGCCGTCAGGAGACCCGAGGAAGGACCAAAGAAAAGAAAGGAAAGTGAAATTCAGCACCGACCAGACACCACCCACCACCCACCGGGCCACCAACCAGAGTCCTTCACCAACCCCAGAAACATCTAAATTCCAACACATCAGGGAGACCTCAAGAGACCAAAGGAGAGACTGAGGAAAGGAAGGAAGAACAGACGAAGCAGAGTGAGATCCACAGACACCAGCCTCCACTGATTCAACGACCAGAAGAAGAATCAGATTGTGTCTGAGTTTTGACCCCCACCAGGACAGAGCAAGCGCAACACCTCAGGGCCCCCCAGGCAACCCCCGAGCCCCCGCAGGAGCCACCGGCCGGAGAGCAAACCCAGGAGCAGGAGCGCCCCCTTCACCCAACCCAACGCAGCAGGACGGTGCACTGCAGGCCCGCCAGGCACCCCACCGGCTCACAGCCCCCGCTCCCCCCAAGGAACCCCCGCCCCCCCATCCACCACTGCTCTATACTGCGGTCTGCCCCAACTGATGGCACCCCCCCCCCCCCACCGAAGTGTGTTATGTGCCCTATATGTCTATAAACAAAGTGTATTGTGCAAAACTAGTGCAGTGAGTTAAGAGGAGCGACCAGCGGGGCCCTCCCCAACCGGGCGGGGGCAAGAGGCGCACCCGCCCACCAAAACCCCACCCACGGGGCGATAGGGCTCGCACCCCGGATACTGGGGCCCGCCCGAGGTGCCAGGTGGTCCACCGGAGCGGGGCGGGCACAACACCCACGCCCGGCCCCCGGAGCCCCAAGACCCGGGCTACGGATGGAGCCCCCGGCCCAGGGGAGGGGGAGGACGGCGGACAGGGGAGGGGGAAGAGACGGGGAAAGGGACGGGGGAAGGAGACGACAAGAAGGGCAAGGAGCAGCGGCAGGGCCGCAGAGAGAGGGGGAGAGGAGGATGAAGGGTGACGAGGGAGAAGGTACAGGGAGGCGGAGGACGGGCGGGGAGAGGCGAGGAGGGAGAGGCAGCAAGGGGGAGGAAGAGGGACAGGAGAGGGAACCATGGGACACCCCGGCGGCCCACAGGCCCCGAACCGCGTCACCGGGCCCGGAGCGACGGACCGCACCGGGGCGGTGCCGTCCCGGACACCAGGGAGAGCCCTGCAACGCAGCACCCCCCAAGAGACCCAGGGAACAGCCAAGACGCAGCAGCCACCCAGCAGCCAACAGAGGGGCAGAGCCGCCCACGCCTAGCCAGGGGGGAGACAGCACCTATAGAATTAACCCACTGGCATGCAGTGAATCCGAATATTAACCCTTGGTGCCCATTGGAGGTGAATCTTGAGGAGTTTGTGATTTAGGTGTCGTTTGATGTAGTCTGCTCGATCCTGCTGGCAACTGGGTTCCTGACTTTAATTCTTTAACGAGGTGTGTTAATTTTAACGTCAAATTAACTGCGAGTTAACCAAGTTTTGAACAACATAACGGTGCCATTAATATTAACAGTTGGTTACGTTTACAAAACTAGTGGTTAAAACGTATAGCAGAGTTTTGAACAACCGGATACAGGTTGCTATTGAGGTCTGTAGTGGGGAGTAATGGAGTACAAATGCTTATTACTGTACTCATGAATGTTTTTCAGGTAGGCTACCTTATTTCCGTATTTACTTTTCTATTGTTTGAAAAATTTAATCTGTAATTCCTCCTTTCTTTGTCAAAATACGTTGGGGTTTTTTTAAACGTTACGTAAATAAGATATAAATAGAGAAACATAAAGTCAACTTGAGATCTTAGACTGAGATCTTGGAGACAGCAGCGATGCTAGCTAGTTACCTAGCTACAGTTGATAGATAGCTCGCTCGATAGACAGACAGACAGATTGGCTGACTGACTGACTGACTACTTTTCCAGTACATTTCAGTCACTACTTCTTTTTACTTTAGTACTTTTACACAAATATTTTCACTTCTCCTCCAGTACAGAGTGAGTACTTTTACCAGCTCTGCGTGAGGTCGACGTTTTACCTTCTGTTGTTTTGCCATTCAGCATACATCACTCTGTACGCATGAGAATACTTGTTCCCTGTTGGATGCTGCACTCCTGTCTTCTACCTGCCCAATTTTAAACAGCAGGAAGGCAGGGCAGATGCAGGTTCATTTAGACAGAGATATATCAAGATTTAGCATGTTATTTAAGTGCCTTTATTGCTCATGGTAATTTGCTGAAAATCTTTAAATATTTGATGGGCATTGTTTATTAAGGGATTGTGTTGTTTTATGTTTAATTTTATGTGAAACGGTTCAAGCTCCAATTGTTTTGGTGGATCACATACTTTGCTCTTTTTTTTAGCTGCCCTATTTGATTTCTACTGTTTGGGTTGACACTTACTGCTCTTTGGGGTGTCATTTTCAACTTTTACCTGGTACTTGTTTTCAGGAAACAAAGCTTTAAAGCCCCACTCTGAGCTACTTACTCAGCACCAAGAAGAATCACAGTCAGTGGAATGAACATAGTGGAATAATATGCAATTAAAGGGGCAATGTATTTCCCACTAGGCTTTGAATGGTGGAAAAAAAAGAAAAAGAAGAAGAAGCTAAAATGAGAGTCATTGTTCTGTTTACATTAACCATGATGACAAAGCACAAAAGATTACAATAATTTATTTTTTTAGGTTTTTATACTCTTGTTAACAAAAGTGGAAAAATGTTAAACTAATAGAAATAGGTCAAATGAATTTTAGACATTAAACTAATAGAAATAGTTCAAATGATTTTTGGACATCTATAGCCGTCAATGGCAGTGAATGAGTTAATAGTAGGAAATGTTCTTTCTGATTTTTGGAAATACTATAATATGTTTGATATGTCTGTTTATTATTATTATATTTTTGACAGTAATAAATGTACAAATTTAAAGCATTGTAAAAACCGGATGTATCAAATCTGACACAAATCAAAAGTCATAGGTGGAAGTTGATTTTCCAAATTTCTGTTTGTTTGTTTATTCAAAAAGACCAATAAATGCTCTATTTACAAATAATCCAAATTTTCTCTCATATATTTCATGGTCACACTTTATAGGGTTAACTACTTGGTGCCCATTAGAATGCTCTGATTTCTTCTCTATTCACAGGTCCAAGATTATATTTTCATGGTATCTGGGGGTTGCTATGATGATTGTTAACAATTCTTAATAATACAAGGCTGCGTCACAGGGGCCTCAATAGTACAATGACGGAGAGGAACCTTGTGTTTGTGTGTCAGCAATAATTAGTCAACGTTTTATGATCAGATGAATATCATTTTTGTTCTGTCCGCAGGTATATTCAGAATTCTCAACCATACCTGAACAACATGACTGCAGTAGGATGCATGATGGCTCTAGCTGCCATCTTCCCTCTGGGCATTGATGGCCTTCATGTCCGCAGGAAGCATTTCCCTGTTGTCTGCCAGGTACACTTTTAACTTCTCTCAAACACTGCATTTCCTTTCAAGCGAATGCACAGCATTCGCACAGTTGCCATGGAGACGGGGCTTTATATAGACATTTATATGGTTGGTTTTATCATCAGCTTTGGGTCCCATGGCGATGAGGGAAATCCTGAGTCCTATGTTGACATTAGAGCTTATTCAGCATCCTCAAGTCATATGTTAGGTATAAAACACATTAGGGGTATAATATACTACTAAGATTTGTTCATTCTTGGCAATGTGAAAGCAAGTGAAAGCCTGCATTTGTGAGACAATTGGAATTAAAGTAAGGCACTGAAAATCCAGAATTTACAACATAGTTTTTGGTGTCAAGTCAATGTGACAACTGGAGTTGCAGGAAAGTTTCTTGCTAGCTAATGACTCCCAGTTTTTTATTAATTAAAAATTTGGTCTGGTACTAGCACATAATTCAGGTGAAACAAATTAAGGTTTGTTTACAGGATAAATCTTTAATCACTGGGCTCAGGGGTAGGTCGATTTTTGTTTTAATGTTTAAACAGAGGCAAAGGCATTACAGGGCTAATCCACACCCCGACTGCAGTGTTGTACTCTAAGTAATCAACTAAATTATTAAATAGATCCTTACAAATTGTTCAGGGGGGAAAAGCATGGATCTTAAACAGCATTCACTGTACTACACTATTTCTGTTACAATTCAATGCTGTTGTACAGCCTGGAAACAAATAAAATGCTAAATTAGCATAACATAGAAATATTCTATACCACTTTTTTCAGACTGATACCAGTACAAGTTCTCAACTCTTAATTTGTCACCAATACCATGTACGATACCACTAGTACTTTTGATACTCAAAATCCTTCAAAAACAATGATAGTTCATTTTAATAAAAAAACTACCGTAAAAACAATGTTCCCCATATAAAATTATCAAAAATCATCCCACGATACTATACACAGAATTATATATATATATATTTTAAAACAATTTATAGACATTTACCAGTACCCAAATGTTATAGAAAAAGGCCTATTTAAATTCCAACATGATATTTAATGATTATTGACTAGTGTTACAAATGTAAGTACATTAACTACCTCGTTTCCAGAAATTGTTCATGTGTAAAGACCGTCAGCAAAACTAGTCAAACTAAAAGCAGCAACAATTGTTCATGCTATCATGACAGATCATGCAGCCACTGGTGAGGCCAACTTCAAAATGAAATATTTCCAAATGCAGTAATACACTGAAATCCGTGCCTTGGTCGCTTTTAATTTGAAGTTGCGGCAGCGTGATGCAGCTTGACCACAAACTTTTGCCACCGATGTTACGTCAACAACAAAACTTTGTGTTGAAATCAAGTTCAATTGCTAATTAAGGACGCTAAGAAACCTGCTTTTTTTTACGCCGACATTGTATTACACAACGCCTTTTGTCAGCATCGAGCACAGACTCCAGAGTTAGCATCTCCAGCGCAAGCCACAAGTTGAGAGAGCCGTCTGATTACTTTTCACCGGCAGTTTCAGAGACAAAAATGTCTCTACACACATTGATGCTGACGTCCTGACACAGCCTGATCACTTTTGAACGAACCAGGCTCACTCAAATGTGCTGTTTACTGACATCACTTTGTTTCATCCATCAAAATCTATGGGGAGATATTTCAGTTGACGTCATTCTTTTTTATTTATTTATTCATTATATTTTTTATTTTTTTGAGAGTTCAGTATTATTCATTCGGCAGCTTTCCTGAGTCAACATGTCATCATCATTGCTCTCTTTTTTTGTTTGTGTGTGTGTGTGTGTGTGTGTGTGTGTGTGTGTGTGTGTGCGTGTGCGCGTGCGTGTGTGTGTGTGGGGGGGGGGGGGTACGTGTGTGTTCGTGGTCTTGTTTTTGTGACATAGTGGGGCCAACATTTCAGGATTTCACAGAGTTTAGACCTCTTTTTCAGGGTTAAGACTTGGTTTTAAAATGTAGGTTTGAATTAGGTTATGGCAGAGGTTAGGGTAAGGAATAGGGGTAGGCAATCATTTTTGATGGTTGGGGTTGGGGGAAGGGGCTAGGAAATGCATTATGTCAACGAGATGGCCCCGCAAAGAAAGTAAAACAAACTTGTGTGTGTGTGTGTGTGTGTGTGCGCCCGCCTTTGTCTTTGCTACATTGTGGGGCCCATACACGCGTATATATATATATATATATATATATATATATATATATATATATATATATATATATATATATATATTAGAGGTGTGAATTGCCTAGTACCTGGCGAATCGATTCGTATCACGATTCATAGATCACGATTCGATTCGATACCGATTAATCCCGATGCAAATCTATAAATTGATTATTGTGATTTTTTTTTTTACTCAAATTTAGAAAATACTAAACAGTAAACTTGTACATGTACACTGTAAGATTTGTATGAAAATGTATTTTTTTTATCTGAAAATTCAGGCTTATAACTGAGCCACTGCATTTAACAAAGAAGTTGCAGTCTGTTTCATGTTTGAACAGTACTGAAATCAAATATTAAGGCTTAATGTTCTATTAATATAACATTCTTCCATGCTTAATGTGTGAATCCTAACCCTGAGTAACACGGTTTGTTGAATATTCCCATAAAGAATTGATGTTTAAAAATCGATTCGGCCGCATATCGAATCGATTCAAGAATTGCGCGCTATATATATATATACAGTATAACAGTATAAATACACTGTATTTTTATTTATTTATTTATTTATAGTAATTGTGCTTTAATACATTTCTTAAAAAATACAAGTGGACAGATAAACTAAAGTAGACAGATTTATCTAAAATCTCACGGGGAAAATCTGAGAATTAGGCAATATTAGCAGTAAACAACATCTTGCTTCACTTTTATTAGAGAATAAACGACAAGCCTTTTTGTTGTCAAAAAAGCAATCTCTCTCTCAAACTAGAGCCAATTCAAAGAAATAGATGTCATTTTCGGACTCAACAGCCCAGAATTACTCAGATCATTCAAATGTTGGCCAGTATAATAAAGGATGTCAGCAAATCAGGGGACCGTTTTATACATGGGTACAGATAAAAATAATTTTAAAAACCCAGCTTTTTAAGGGTGATTTTTGGGAGGCTAGCCTGTTTCATAAAAATAGGTAATTTAAGCTCTTGATCAGTTATCGTAGTAACAGTGTCCATGAAGCTAACCTGGTCAGTTGCAGTTTTTTCACAATAAACCTCAAGGTTTTCTCTGTCCCCGCCTCCTTCAGCCACACACAACATTTCATTTCCTCATTCGTAAAGTCCGCTGTGGTGGTGAAACTACTCTGCGTTGACAAAACTACCTCAAATCTGGAACCGAAAACGCAGTTTTCTCTCTCAGTTTATGTGAACTCGCTGTTCAGATTTAGTCTCAGTGTTTGTTAAACATGCTTTGTGAAATGGACCCTTGGTATAGATATTTGAACGTCCCTATTTTAAACATTTAAATAGAAAAGTGAGTTGAGTACTTCTGTCAGGTTTTTATTGAAAGTTTTAACATATAAAACAAAAAATATATATATATATTTTTGAAAATTGCTAACTTTCCCATCATCTGCGGGAACATGTGCTGCCAGGGAAGATAGCAATTTGTATAAGGAAAACAAAAACACAAGCGCTTGTCTTGAAGATTAAACACAGCTCACTTTTCATTGTGCTTTCAATTCCTGTTTTATTATTAGCACTAAAGTATTGAGCAGGCAGGAGAGAGGCTTTCCGCTGCTTTTCCATGTTGCTCATCAGTTTTATGGTTCAATTATATTTCTCAGCTGCGCTATCACCGGTACCCTTCTGTGATGGCATCAAAAGACACACTCACGCACACATGCACACAAAGCAAAAGCTAAATATACCTACATAGTTAATCCTTTAGATGCTCACTAAACTAAAGTCTCAAGAGATACTGGAATTTTGACATCACACGGATGATGATGACTCAACACACATTTAGGTTGATTTTTCTCTCCTTACTAGTGGGTTTTTGCCCGCCGGCACCAGGTAGACCCCAGGGACTACATGAGTAGCCCATGGGCCTGTTCTAAAAATAGCTTAGCAGGGATGAGAAATTGTGATTTTCTATGCTTGTTATAGAAGTGACCATTTCAAAATGTAAACACTAGTAGCGATTTGTAAAAAATAATGCTTGCATATCTAATTACTGTGAGAAATTATTAACCTGAGCAGTGTGTCTCATTAATGAATATAATTCAATATTAACTAATTCACTCCCAGCCATTTTCACTGAAACAACCCCCTTCTCTCCCGGCTGTTTTACTGGATTTTGACTGATTTTGCAAGGCTCACAGAATATTGTGTTATATTACTATAAAAACATGGAACCTACCAAAGGAAAATATTAGAGTCTCTTCATTCTTCAGGGAAAAGAAAAGTATATTTGGATCTGTTTCCGTTTTGCAGCAATTAGCATTAGAATGTAGCTAAGTTTTGGCAATATTCATATTCCTGGCTGATACACTGACAAAAAGAGCTTGTTGCAGTATCTCTTATACTCTGCTGTGGACTGGTTGTCACTGGGGGAATTGCCCTTTTAGGGATCAATAAAGTCATCTGAATATGAATCCAAATCATAAAGATACTACTTATGAGTGAAATTCATCATCAGATTATTTTAATGTCATGTTTTGGTTTGAAAAATATTCAACGGTTTATTAAATTGCTACATTAATGTTAATCACAATTGATTTGTAATGCACTGTTAAAGAGGAAGTCAACCTCCAATTTTTTCTCACAATAATATATTCTATGCCGTCCCACTAGTCTAAATATGGTATTCTGGTTTATGTTGTGTTAGTTAATATGTTAATATGAGTTAAGCAGCCAAATCCAGCTGTTTTTATCCATCTCAGGGGGTGGCCATTTTGCCACTTGCTGTCGACTGAAAATGACATCACAGTTGCTCAGGTCTCAAGTAACAACCAATCACAGTTCAGCTTCAGAAGACAGGTGAGCTGTGATTGGTCGTTGCCTGAGCATGTTTAAGGTGGACTTCCACTTTCATATTGAATGTGGTATATAAATAGCCTCTTCAAGAAATACATTATTAGATAATTGAAGTGAAAGTGACCTCAACGCTTGTGTAGTGACCTCAACGCTTGTGTAGGTGTCAGAGACTGAGAGGGAACCAATGAACTAATGAAATTGTAAAACTACCCACTTATCGAAGAAGATGCAGTAATTACCTTTGCCATCTTAATTTCTTCCTTAATTGAAGGTCTTCCCTTGTGATCCCACCACCACAGCAAAAGTAGACACAAAATGTCGGTCGGCACCAAGTGAGAGAGCCTCTGAGATGTTTAATTCCATTTGAAGGTCACTTTAGAAAGTCTATTAAACTCAGACGAGGCTTAATGATGGCAAATGTCTGTGAAGCTGATTTGGTTAATTTGTTTGATATATGAATCCAAGATTGTAAGCTCTCATATCTTTGCTTCTCTAATAGTTCCGCCTTTGGCTGCTGGGTCTGGGTTTCAGCCTCGCATACGGCAGCATGTTCACCAAGATCTGGTGGGTCCACACTTTTTTCACCAAGAAGGACGAGAAGAAGGATAAAAAGAAGGTAATTGTGATTTACTATACGTATGTTCCAGGGGTGTGTAGTTAAGCCTCGCCCAAGCTCCATTGCTGAGCAGTGGGGTTCAGCTTTATTTAATCATCATCTCCTTCAAGGGCAAGCTCCCCCGGCAGAGTTGATGCATCCCCCAATCATCTTTTATCTTTTTACATTTACTCACCCCATGATTTTACAATCGTCCCACTCCTTGCCCTTGAGTGTTCTGTATCATCTTTTTGTCATCCTGCCAAGACAACAAACTCTTCCAATTGGTCCCAACAGCGACTTCCTCGTCACTTTCACTGTTGACGTGTTGTCTTAGCGGATGATCCTGCTGTGACTCAAGAGCAAGACTCCTCCCAGCAGAGATATGCAGCACCGTACTGAATATTTATGAGTAACCTTAGCTGCGGAAAGTCAATCAGGACAAAATTGATGGGCTTTACATTAATACCCTTAATCTCACACTCCAACTGCTGTAAACATATGACAAAATGCTCATTGCGTCACCATGCGTATTAAAAAAAATTAACTGCATGTCATTTGATACTACTGTTGCTATTTAGGCCGTGCTTAAAATACCTCATCCAAAGAGATACTCTTCTAGATTACAGCAAAATTCTAAATAAATAGAGCTTTATCAATTTAACTTTTTATGTTTCATGAAACAAATGTAGAACGTACTTCTTAAGCTCTGAATATACCTTGACACTATAAATTAATAAGTCAAATAAATATATATATATATATATATATATATATATATATATATATATATATATATATATATATATATATTGTATTTATATACTGTGTGTATATATATATACTGTGTGTGTGTGTATATATACTGTGTGTGTGTGTGTATATATATATATATATATATATATATATATATATATATATACAGATTAATCACATCTTAGAATTTTGATTAATCGAAATTAATCTCTTAATTAAAAAGGCTTTTTATGAAAATGTTTAACCCACCAAATTTGAAAAGCACCTGTTATGTGTTAATTCTTTTGACACTTAATGTTATGAGGACATTGTTAAAAAAATTTGATCCACTGCACACACTCATCCTCTTTCTAAGCAGTTGATTACTTGCATAATTTAAATTGGGAAAAAATGACCCCAATATTTTAATATGAGCAAATATTCTGAATATAATACACACAAACATTTATTAAATGCTTTACTTTAATGCATGTAGTTATGTTTATTGATCATACACAACCTGTGCTACCTTTAACGTAACCATCCGCTATCAAGCTAAAGGAACATCTTTAATAGTGAACAAAATTAATAGTGTGATTAATCTACATTAATACATGATTAATGTGATATTTTTTGTGACTAATCAATGAGTTTATGCTTTAACTTTTACAGTAATAATTATATATATATATATATATATATATATATATATATATATATATATATATATATATATATATATATATATATATATATATATATATATATATATATATATATATATATATTAGGTGTGCAACAACATACAAAATTCATGGTACAATTTTTAAGTCTGGTATAGCAATACCTGCCTTATTTTCTGCTGTGTATACTTGGCAAAAATTAATTTGATAAATCACCTATCTTCTGTGGTGGATCCTTATCAGTCGAGTATACTTTTTTTTTTTTAAAGAACCCCCCTAATACTGTGTTTTTTAAACTATGGTGTACAACTCTAGGAATGTTTAAAAAAAGAAAAGTAAAAAAAGAAAGAAATATATCAGGTGCAGCTACCAGAGGTTGGCAGATTAGCGAAAAATTTTACTCAAGTAAAAATAAAAGGTAGTCATCAAAAAGAATAACTGAAGTACAAGTAAAAAAAAGTATTCGCTGAACAGAATACTCAAGTACTGAGTAACTGCTTGAACATAATGTCTGATTTATTTATTTTTTAAAACAATGTTGTCGGAGACAAAAAAAAAATATTATGTGCAAATTCTGGCATTTTCAAATCATAAAACAAAAAATAAATATTAAAAAATAGTGCTGTCAGGCAATTAAAGACATGTATCTAATTGACTACAGAATTTTAAATTAATTAATCTAATTTAATCTCAAATCTGCTAAATGTCCCCAAATAAAGAATTTGAATTCTAGGACATTACAAATTTGTAGTGCATGACTAATCAATTGAATACACCAAGAAGAGAAGATTTGAAATCCACATTTTTATTGTTGAAGTGCTTCATAAATGAAATTCAAAAGAAAAAGTTTAAGCACATCAACAAACCAATTCTAATCTAAACTTCAATTTTGTTCAAACATTTTTTGAACAAAATTTAATCTAAACTTGCCACATGCTGAGGTTCGGTGTATGGATGGTATGAGATGAACTCATAATAGCTGTGGTGGTTTTTGAGCTAAGCTAACAAACTGGTAATCAGGAAAAGTTAAAGGTTAGAAGGAGAGGTAAACAAGGATCAAAAGCTACAATATCTGGGGCATAACAACTCAAACCCAAAAGAGAAACTGGGCCTACAGTATCAACTCCTCAAATCAAAAACTTACCCCAAGCTAAGATTACAGGATATGACAACAGACTCCTTGAGCAAGTTGCTCAAACAAGTTTGTTTGACTGCGAACGGATGCGGAGCCACATTCATACGGACGCCGCAAGAAAAAGAAAGCATTTGAGTGTGCGTGTCAATTCCCAACTGCTGCGGTGTGGTGCGTATGCAGATGGGGAGCTACGTAAGGTTTCCGCAATGCTTTTATTTTTTCCGGATTCCGCATGCGGATTTTCAGGAAGTTGAAAAAAATTACACGAGCCGGACAAGAAGTCAGGCGTCTGCATCCAGGTAGATGTGGTATATTTCAAAATAAAACCGTTTGCAAACTCATTTTTGGGGAGAGAAGCTAGCTAATTACATAGCTTGACAGGAGTCGGACATTTAAAAGACAAAAAACGAGATAAAAATAAATTAAACATGACAACACTATTTAAACACAAAATGTACTTAACCATGGTAGAAGACCCAAGGTAGATGTCCAAGCATGCACAATCCATTCACAAATTGTGGCATAACTCGCTCGGCACTGCCTCCCAGTCTAATCACCATAGGTGGCAGTTTCTTAAAGCAAAAGCATTAAGACGTCATCTTTCAGTTGACTCTTTCGGGTTCTCATCATGCCTGCCTGTCCTCAACCAGGGCCGCATTTCCTGTACATAAGCAATGTGTCCGTGGAAATGCTCCCACACAGTCAGTCAAGTGGAGCGCTTACCAAAGTCGCACAACATTTACAGATTTTGGAACTCGGTGCACACAAAAGGCGCACCTCATTATTAGGTGTGCCGTCAACCTAGTTTAGCATTGTGTGACACTTGCAGGAGGAGATATTGTTCTACTGTTGTCCACGGCACACTTTTGAGTGTGAAATCAGTCGACCAATCAGGAGCGGGATTTCGCACAGTTGACCAATCAGGAGCGGGCATTGGCGAGACCGAAATGTTAGCAGACGTCAACACAATACACATGGAGGGAGTGGATAAACGCTGGCGGGCAGTACAGTGTAGTGAATGGGTCTACGCACAAGTAGACAAGCATTGCTTCGTAGTCATAAAGTGTTGCGTATTGTTCGATTCATATATATATATATATATATATATATATATATATATATATATATATATATATATATATATGAAAAATAAAGTCCACCAACCAACCGAAATTAATACTTTTTTTTAACCAAATTGAGGCTTTTGCAATTGAAAACTGCATTCTACTACATTCCAATGTTGATTTTAATTTGATCAATTGTTCAACCCTAATGTATGGCATCTACGGATCAGCATGTGTTAAAATACAATCAGTGTTTTATTTGTATTATTATGTATCCTCCATTACCAGGAATTGACCTCCTAACTAATAAACAAACACAATTGGGTCTATTTCATAGAGAAGCGCACGTGTACTCAGCGTACATGTATATGTATAATAACAGTGGCTTATTGCTGTGAATGTGTGTGAGTATATCATTGTATTGCAACTGAGGCTCAGTATCCAGTGATTACATATTTTCCATCTGCATAACTTGAGATCAAGCTTGTGTGCACAAAATCAATGCCTGCTTTATTGCACTGGACCTGATTCAACTAAATCATTCTATTCTTAATCATAGTAACATAAAGCAACACCTGTTTTCTCTGAATAAGCCAGTCGGGTGTGTATTCCCATTTGGATGTCTTTTTGTGTCATTGCTGTCATGGCCCAGTGCTTTGAGGGCAGATTGAATTGGCCTCAGTTAGTGATGGATCATTGTTTCGGGAGCAGCTTTGGCGGGTCTGTTTGTGGCTTCATAAATCCCTCTTTCACAACATTAGAAAAAGAGAGAGAATTTGTGCCTTTTCCTGACCCTGGTGTGTCCCTGCAGCACCTGGAGCCATGGAAGCTCTACGCAACGGTTGGTATCCTGCTTGGCATCGACTTCTTGTCTCTCATGATCTGGCAGATTGTGGATCCCTTACATATCACAGTGGAGGTATGATTATCAACCCTCGTAAGGAAAATGTCAAATGTTTTGCTTTTTGCTTTTTATTAATATTAATATCAAAGCATCTGAAAAAATCACTGAGTGAGCTGAAATTGCAGCCAATTGTCCAAAATATGTTGAAGTTTAAAATGGCACCGTGCAAAATTTCAAAATTATATTGTCATTATTATATGTAGGAAACAATTTTTTATAGTACACATGAGTCACATTTTTGGTCTATTGACTCCATTATAAATCATAATTGTTCATGTTTTTTGATGCACTGTACACCTGATATGTTATAGTGCATTTCCCGTGATTACCCAATTTATCATCGACGTAGAAAATAATTGTTTTTTTACTTTACAGTCATAAAAGCCGTAATACACCAGATGGCGCTAGAGAGCTAATTATCATTTTTGGTTGCGCTGACTTATGTGCTTCCTACATCTAATATTCAGAAATATTTTGGTTCATTTTACATATGTGTCGTAAAAAAAATTACATAATGAGGGTTTTAAGAACCGTTGCCAAAGCCATTTGAAAATCAACATAATCAACATATATAAATAAAGTCATATTTCGTCAAAAAAAAAAAATAATTGCCTTTAACATCTCATGAAGTTGGCCACTTCTTATGTCTGATATACCTGTATTATTGTTGTTTGCATGTAAACAGAAGTTCACCCGTGAAGCCCCGAAAGGAGACCTGGATGTTTTAATCCAACCATTATTGGAGCACTGCAGCTCTGAAAAAATGAACACCTGGCTGGGTAGGTTGAATGCAAGACATTTCCTACTTTTAACTGAACTAAAAGTGATTTTTCTTCACAATTTAGATAAGCCTCAACCATCAATTTTGAATCCAACAAAACTGCCCAACCCTCATTTTCACACACAGATACTATGTTTTGGTTCTGAATACAGATTATCTGCGCCGATATTGGGCATTCGGTATCGGGGGCCAGACAAAGCACGGCTCAAAGACCCCTTATGATGAACACAATAAATGGTCTTGTGTTTCCCTTGCCCGGACGCGTGTAACCAGGGCTCCCCTCTGGTGCCAGGCCCGGAGGTGGGGCTCGTCGGAGAGCGCCTGGTGGCCGGGCCTGGGTGCCTCGGCTACAGAATCTAGCTATTGGGACATGGTATGTCACCTTTCTGGCGGGGAAGGAGCCTGAGCTGGTGTATGAGGCAGAAAAATTCAGACTGGATATAGTCACACACGGCTTGGGCACTGGTACCAAGCCTCTCGAGAGGCGTTGGACTCTCTTCCACTCTGGAGTTGCCCACAGTGAGAGGCACAATGCAGGTGTGGGCATACTGATTGCCCCCCGGCTTGGCGCTGCAGTTCACCCCTGTAGACGAGAGGGTAGCCTCCCTCCTTCTTCGGGTGGGGGGACGGGTCCTGACTGTTGTTTGTGCCTATACACCAAACAGCAGTTCAGAGTACCCACCCTTTTTGGAGTCCTTGGAGGGTGTGCTGGAGAGCGCTCCCTCTGGGGGACTCCCTCGTTCTGCTGGGGCACTTCAACGCTCACGTGGGCAATGACGGATCAGAACCCGAGGGGTGCTCTGTTATTGGACTTCTGTGCTTGTCATGGATTGTCCATAACGAACACCATGTTCAAACATAGAGGTATCCACTTGACACCAGGACACCTTAGCCCGCAGTTCGATGATCCACTTTGTAGTCGTGTCATCTGATTTGCGGCCGCATGTTTTGGACACTCGGGTGAAGAGATGGGCGGAGCTGTCAACAGATCACCACCTGGTGGTGTGTTGGCTCTGATGGTGGGGGAAGATGCCGGTCAGACCTGGCAGACCCAAACGTATTGTGAGGGTTTTCTGTGAACGTCTGGCAGAATTCCCTGTCAGAAAGAGTTTCAATGCCCACTACCAGCAAAACTTCTCCCTTGTCCCGGGGGAGGCAGGAGACATTGAGTCAGAATGGGAAATGTTCCTCGCCTCCATTGTTGAGGTGGCCGATCAGAGCTGTGAGGTGGTCGGTGCCTGTTGTGGCAGCAATCCTCAAATCCGCTGGTAAGGGATGCCATCAAGCTGAAGAAGGAGTCCTATCGGGCCTTTTTTGGCCTGTGGGACTCCGGAGGCAGCTGACAGGTACTAAGGCAAAAACTCGGACATGGGAGGAGTTCGGTGAGGCCATGGAAAACGACTTCCGGACGGCTTCGAGGAAATTACACGCCTCTACAGCATCGCGTGGATATCGGGGACAGTGCCTCTGGATTGGCAGACCGGGGTGGTGGTCCCCCTTTTTTAAAAATGGGGACCGAAGGGTGTGTTCCAACTATAGAGGGATCACACTCCTCAGCCTTCCTGGTAAGGTCTACTCAGGGGTGCTGGAGAGGAGGGTTTGTTGGGAGTGGACCAGCTCTACACCCTCGGCAGCGTCCTCGGGGGTGCATGGGAGTTCGCCCAACCAGTCTACATGTGTTTTGTATATTTGGAGAAGACGTTCGACCGTGTCCCTCAGGGATTCCTGTGGGGGAGTACAGGGTGCCGAGCCCCTTGATACGGGCTGTTCGGTCCTTATACAACCGGTGTCAGAGTTTGGTCCAGTGAGGGTTGGACTCCGCCAGGGCTGCCCTTTGTCACAGATTCTGTTCATAACTTGTATGGACAGAATTTCTAGGCGCAGCCGAGGCGTTGAGGGGGTTCAGTTTGGTGGCCTCAGCATTGCATCTCTGCCTTTTGCAGATGATGTGGTGCTGTTGGCTTCATCAAGCGGTGATCTCCTACTCTCACTGGAGCGATTCGCAGCCAAGTGTGAAGCGGTTGGGAGGAATTCAGCACCTCCAAATCCGAGACCATAGTCCTCAGAAAAAGGGTGGCTTGCCCTCTCCGGGTCGGGGATGAGATCCTGCCCCAAGTGGAAGAGTTCATCTTGGGGTCTTGTTAACGAGTGAGGGCTGGATGGAGCGCGAGATTGACAGGCGGATTGGTGCAGCGTCTGCAGTGATCCAGACTCTGTATCGGTCCGTTGTGATGAAGAAGGAGCCGAGTCGAAAGGCAAAACTCTTGATTTACCGGTCGATCTACGTTCCTATCCTCACCCACAGCTTGTGACCGAAAGAATGAGATCCCGGATAGAAGCGGCCGAAATGAGTTTCCTCCGCCCGCAGGGTGTCTGGGCTCTCCCTTAGAGATAGGGTGAGAAGCTCAGTCATCCGGGAGGGACTCGTAGTAGAGCCGCTGCTCCTCCACCTTAAGAGGAGCCAGTTGAGGTGGCTTGGGCATCTGGTCCAGATGCCTCCTGGACACCTCCTTGGAGAGGTGTTCTGGGCATGTCTTGTTTTAGTAAATAGCCGTCGCTAAATTTGTGTGTTCACTTTCACAGACTGTGTGTTGTTGGTGGTGGGTGCTAAGATCCCATGTAGTGCAGGACTAAATTACGTGTTCACTCACACTAACAAATTGCAGTTACAGGGCTATTTAAATAAGGGTTTTAACAAGTGACTTCATGTTCCCCAGAATGGTCAATTTAATTTCCTGTCTTTCTCAATCTTATCTCTCATAGTTTCCTATGGTGGCAAAAGTTTATTTTAGTTAACCAAAACGAACGAAATAACTAAAACTAGAATTCCAAAAACATTTTCGTCAATGAAATAAAATAAAAATGAAAATGTTTTTTAAAAAACGAAAACTAACAAACTACATTTTACATTTACAAAACTAACTAAAACTAACTATAAGTATAGCGAAAATGTCCTTTGTTTTAGTCTTTGGTAAATAATTTAATACATGAGCCTTTGGGGATGATTTTAAATGGGATTTAATAAGGACGTTTGAAAGTGTGTCACACAGAAGCGACGTCATCCAGCAGCAGCCAATAGAAAAGCACCTTCAGATGATGTCGCTCCAAGGTGACAATTATGCCTGCTCGACTTTTGGCTCCAATGGCATGGCTCGCCTGTTTTTGTTTTCATTTTACCTTGGTGGTTATTAAATATTACTCCTAAGTAATACACATTTTTTAAACAAAAAACTAATACTGAAACTAAATAAAACTAAGTATTTTTTAAATAACTAAAACTATTAAAAACTACCATAACCGAATTCTAATTAAAACTAACCTAATTTAAAAAACACAACTCAAAACAAAATAAAAACGAACTAAAATGGAAATTCCCAAACTATAATAACCCTGCAGTGGATGCGTGCACAGTGAATACCGGGTCCATGTTTGTAGCAGAATAGCTCCTCACAGCTCACTTTTGAATGCGCATTGTAAATGTACTAAAAAAAAACATCCGTTACCGTTGATGTTTTTGGACAACAAAATACAGTATACAGTTCCTTACAGATATTTACAGTATATGCTGCAAAATATGGTTGAAAGTTCTATGGATCTTTTACTGTGGTTAGTATAGTCGAATAAAAGATTCAGATTAATGAGGAGTCATACTAGGCAATTTCCTTTTTTCTAGTTACAGTAATTGCAGTGGCAGCAATGATTGAATCTCTTATATTAATTGGACTGCGGAACCAGTGCTTGAATCCATGTAAATCCATAATTGGACTGTTCTTGTGTAGATGTCTGCGTGAACACTGATGGCAACGTATTGGCTCTGAAAAGGGGCTTCATTTTTCATTTAGGGATTCTCATAACATGGTCTAGTTTATTTATAAATGATGAGCCAAAGCTCTATATTACTACTACTGAGGTCCTGCAGGATCAGTACGATGCCAGTGTACAATTTTAAAACCTATAGTATCCTATGTATGACTTCCCTTAAGGAATTAAGATGAATATGAACAGCACACACACAATGCATAAAAAATGTTGCTCTCATGGCACTCCTGTTGTTCCCGTTCAGCCAAGACATTGAATGCAGATGACAATCATCATTTCTATGCAAGTTACGTAGTTATTAAAGTCAAATTATTGATGATGTATCATTCAGAATATTTGTAGTGCTTTACATTACTTTTATGTTGCTTTTTAGTGACTTTTCCTATCCCAGTGACTCGGAGTTCATTCACTGAGATATGAAATATTGTAAGCATTTTTTGTTGTTGTCATGTATATGTGATAATATAATATTGTTTTTGAGTGTTCTGTCTCAATCTTTCTGTGCAGGTGTGGTGTACGGTTACAAAGGCTTACTGCTGCTGCTCGGCATCTTCTTGGCTTACGAAACCAAGTCTATCTCCACGGAGAAAATCAACGACCACCGAGCTGTGGGCATGGCCATCTATAACGTTGCTGTGAGTTGGACAAACATAATGCATCATATGAAACTTTTGAATAGGTATGTTCGATACATTTTTTTTTGTAATTTTGCAGAGAGCACACAATAAATAAATAAATAATTTTAATCGATAAATAAGATAATCCAGTGGCCAGAAAAAAAAGTCCCAATCAAAATATGTGGTTCAATACAATAGGACTTCAAGTAATTTTGTAATATCTACCATGTTAGAATTCCTCAAGCTGTTTAGTGTGTGATATTTAATTATATCTTGTTTTGAAATCCATACTTTTAATTTGAAAGGCTGCTCTGTATTTCCGTTTCCTCTTTCATGTTCTCTATTCATCACAAATATAATGTAGTATGTATAAGAGCTATAATTAGCGTGTGCGAGGTCCGTAAACGGCAGCGTTGACGTTAACGGTGCAATTAAGCGTGTAGCAAACGTAAACGAGTCAATTAAACACGGCAAAGTTAGGTGAGCGACAAACATATATAACACACATCGAACCGCAGATATAGATGATATTACTTACTTACTTATTTTCAGTAATGCACGTCGAAATGGCACTGCCGAATTAATGAAATGAACAACTGTTACCTCATAAGGAGACACACAGAAAACGAACGAGGCGGAACAAAACGTTTGTTCCCCCCAGTCTTTCTGACCGTTCCTGACCAAAATATGACCACAAAAGCAGTGGCTGATTTCAATATCGATATCTGTCGCGAATACCGATACCATTAAATGTGGCCTGGTATCGACCCGATACCTAGCATCGGTACTCGCCCATCCCTACTTCTGAATACCGATAGCCGTGCGGGCATCCCCCAAAATTATCATTTGTTAGGTGCCATCTTGATGTCAAAATAAGTAAACCGCATGATGAAGACGACTGTTGAAATAGTACTTCTACTTGACAGGGTGCCACTTGGTGACCCGTCAGTCCTCCAGCTCCTGTCCTACCTTTGTCAGTTGTCACTATTTTGATAGACTCTTGGAGGTGTTAAAACTGTCAAATGAATTTCGTTGATCTGTACCATTCCACTTCCACTGTGGGTCAAGATTTTTTATTTAACAAGCAGTAGACCACATGAGTTTAAGCTACCAAGAAATGGGTTAACATATTATCAATGTAGCTGTGGATCAAAATGGCAGTGGCTTGGAATCATCCATCTATCCATTTTCTTAGCCGCTTGTCCTCACAAGGGTTGCGGGGGGGCGCTGGAGCCTATCCCAGCTGGCTTCGAGCAGTAGACGGGGCACACCCTGAACTGGCTGCCAGCCATTCGCAGGGCACACAGAGACGAACAACCATTGACACTCACAAACACACCTATGGACAATTTGGAGTGTTCAATTAACCTGCCATGCATGTCTTTGGAATGTGCGAGGAAACCGGAGTACCCGGAGAAAACCCACGCAAGCATGGGGAGAACATGCAAATTCCACCCAGGAAGGCCAAAGCCCGGACTCACTCTCACGTTCTCTGCACTGGGAGGCGGGCATGCTAACCAGTCATCCATCGTGTTGAAGTATTTTACTCTGAAATCAGTTGGGTCAAAAATAACCAAATTATGGGTCAAATAGGAATCGACTGCTTCTTGGGTCAATTTGACCCAGTTTTTTTTTTTGTGGGGGGGGAGCTTTTAAATGGCAAAACTCCCTTATTTTACGGGGGAAATTGGGATCTTTTGTGCAACAAATAACAATAATAACCCAATTTCTTAGGTTGGTTTGTGCAAAAAAAAAAATTGTTGGATCATCATGACCCAAGTAGTGGTTGGTTCCTTTTTGACTCATAATTGATTGATTTTTGACTCAACTGTTTTTTTAATGCACCCTTCGACCCCGACTAGGATTTGAACCCCGATCACCAACTGAGCCATACAGCTATCAACATTTTCTAAGAATGTTACATTAAATTTAAATAGCAAATGGACTGCTTTTTACATAGCGCTTTATCTACACCATATGGTGCCCTTTTGTCAGGTTCAATCCACCTAGAACATTTAATAAACAACATACAAGGAAGCAAGACAAGAGACTTAGATTATTTTTTTGCTTGCGAGGCGAACGGACAGAAATGTGCTCAGTTACAATCTTCTATCTGCTCTGAGGCACACTCTCCCAAGCCCTCTCTTTTTTTCTTTTTTTTTACAGGGCGTTCCAACAACAAAATGTTTCAGTCCCTATCTCGTGATACGGGCACAGTTTCTGTTCTGAAACTGCAAGAGCAGAAGTCATGCTTTGCAATACTATAAGAGTAAATACGGGATAACTTATGTACATTTATTCTAACACCTTTACAATGCCTCACATTCACCCATGCTGCCATGCAGGGCGCTGGGATCAAGTCGGTGTTCAGTGTCTTGCTCAAGGACACTTCAACGTGGTCACAAGGGTTGAGGATTGAACCCACAGCCTCACTCTACCACTGAGCCACGCCGCCCTTACTTCAAAGTCACCCTTCAAATCTGTCCAAAATGATGACCAGCTTCAGATCCTCAGTCCACCCAAATCCAATCCTCAACCCAATCTGCTGAATCAAAATCATTAACCTAATATTGGATAAAAGTAGCCCAATCCGTTCAAAATGCACAGCTCCCCCAGCAAGTATGTTAGAAAAACAACCCATGTTTTCGTGTCTAGTTGAACAGGGCAATCTCTGCATGCAGCCAGGGAGCCATGTGCTGGCCAATCAATGCGTCGAGTGTGACAGTAATGTATGTCATATTCCTTTTATTGTGACGGATGAGTTTTAACAATAATTTTACACCGTATTTTAAGTTATTATGTGTATATTATTTACATTGAATAAATATTTCTGTTTTGTTTGTCTGGGAATGCTGACATGTTTGATGTTGCTTCTGGAGGCTATATACTGCATTAAAAGCAGTTTGACTCCTGAATAGATGACATTGGTTGATTTCTTCTCAAAACCCCATGTTTGTTACTGAGAGATGAGTGGAATGAAACAGGAGTTCTATGCGAGTGGTGGAAAGGATATTATTTGTGTGCTGTTATTTGTACCGACATAAAAACCAGGCTGCTCCTGCTGCTTTTGCTTCTGCCGGTAGTGTGTTCATTCCCTTCGTTTGCCCTTCTGAATGACATTTGGGTTTTTTTCAGCTTTGGTACAGAGATGACTGAGTGTTGATCGATGTGTATCGATTTTTTGGGGGGCCTCAGCTACGTCTTTCTCATGTCCCCCACCCTCTAATAGTCTATCCCGGGCTTCATCCAATTTGTCTTCTCCACCTGTCATCTTTTGGTGAATTGTCCTTTCTCTTAGTTTGCTAGTCACTGCAGCACTGTTTTAATTTTGTCACTCCTGGGAGTCAAGCATTCGTGTTTTTTTCAGTAACAAAACCATTTGGTTAAACTGTTTCTGATTTATTTTCTCTTTTCATTTTTACGGAAGCAGGCAACTGCCAATTTGGAGTAAAAGTTATTTATGTATGTTTGTATGTATGTTGGAACGTATAAATTAGGGTTGTCAAAATTAGAGCGTTAATATAAAGTTCCTTTAACGCAACAAATTTTTTTAACGCACAATTAATGACCGCTATAATAATAATTAAAAAAATGCGCAGAATTTAACAAGTTACTTCATGTTCAAGATTAGATTGCTCTTAATATGAAAATAAAATTTTACCTGTCACCAATGTCTTACAAATGCAATTATGCCATCTAGTGGCAGAAAAATGACCAACACAAATCAATATTACTCTCGTTTTTTGCAGTACAGTACATCTTTTTAATTTTAACAAAATTTTATGATTATGAAATTACTGTATCAAAGAGTCAGCCATATCTTTATTAGTTAAACATTCTTTCCACGTTTGTGTTAACAAGAGTATGAAAACATTTTAAAAATATTTTATTGTACATTTAGAACAGATATAAAATGTATGATTAATCGTGAGTTAATTATTGAAGTCATGCGATTTATTATGATTAAAAAAAGTAATCGCCTAACACCCCTAGTATAAATATGTTCGAATATGCTTGCAAATAAGTTCTAACATTCTTGTGAGCACGTTGGAACATACAAAATGAATAAAAATTTGTGTGTGTTTTTTTAATTCGCGCATGCGTGCGTAATACCCCGTGGCATTATGGGAAAATATGCTATGTGTCGCATTTAGCCTACAAGTACGGTTATGTGGGTTTGTGAGTACTTTCAAATGTATTTGCAAGTATGTTCAAACGTATGTGAATGTTTGAATATATTCGCAAATACGTTCAAATGTACTCGCCAATACGTTCAAATGTACTCGCCAATACGTTCAAACGTACTCACCAGTCAAAAATGTTTACTCCACATTGGCAGTTCCACACTTCCATTCTTTAGTTCAATCTGTGAACAACGTACATTTAGTGGCAGGTGTGGGCAACACCTGTAGCATTCAGTTATAATTATCATCATATATTCACACATCATTTTCACATCCACATATTTTGAACAATGCCAAATCTGCTGGTCGAGCGCTTCTGGATGCAAATCCAAGTACTTGTATATTCACTGACTGTGTCTCACACACTCTTCACTCGCAGGCTGACTGGCAGACTGGAAACATTTTACACTTGGACCCAGCCACACCCCCTCAGTGAAACTAGCCTAAAACCGCCACTGCAAAATGACTTTTTCATAACCAGTGAGCTATTGTTTCATTTTTATTCACATTATTTAATTTGACATTTTCTAGCAAAAAATTCAATGAAAAGGTCATGGACAGAGGACACAAGAATATTGTCAGATTGCTCTGAGGCAGAAATATAAATATATTTTCACAGCCATCACTATGTATGTTGTATGATCTGTATAATCATATGTCAGAGCTGTTCCTATTCCTCTCAGCTTGTACTTTGTAAAAGTAAAGGGTGCCCCAAAAGTCACGCTACACTTCTGTTTTTCAATTTCGCTTCCGGTATCATTCAGCTTATACTTTGCAGTTTTCACAAACAAATCATTCCCTTGCCCACAGCTTACCAATCGACATTGGAGCAGCATTGCAAAATTGCAGCCGGCAAATGAGAGACTTTATGGCCTTTACACTGCTCCAATGCTTAGTACCATTTACGCTGTCCTTGGCAAGTTTCTCAAAACAGGATCTGTTCGCCCAAAGCCAGCACAAGTCTATCTGGGGGGATGAACTGTTACTAAACATCAGTAAAAGTTCAAGTCCACTAATGCTTTGGAGAGTGATAAAGCTTTACCTGTACTGACTTCAGGTTAATGAGCACCCTAATCTTCTGCTTGAAGCCTTTGAACGACTGCGCTAGCAGTTTAGTATTTTAATCAATGGTGGTAGTACCAGGCCTGTAAGAACAGATGCTGTTTGGAGAAATTTGCCATGGGGAGCATAAACTGTACTACATTTTGGAGCAGCGTAATAATCATAAAGCTTCTCAAACTGGCTCAAACTGCAGTCGGGGACAGAAAAAAACTTTGTCCCAGGTGGCAACTTTTCAATGTCAATTGGCAAGCCATGGGCAGGGGAATGCTCATGCTTTTATAAAGTGAAAAGGCTAAGATGTCAAAAGCTGATGGCCTCACATCTGTCCGATTATTACCTGAAACAAAATGCAAAATGAGAAGTGTATACTGGCTTTTGGGTCAACACACTGAATGTACAGTATATGGCAAAACATTTCCACAAAGCTAATAATATACACAGTGCCATGAAAAAACATTTGCAGTCTTTCAGATTCTTTTTGCATATTTATCACTGTTAACTGTAATTACCCTCAGTTTTTGATTTAAGTTTAATTTCACTGGTTACACCCAGACCTGATTACCACCAGATTTGTTGAATCAAGAAATCACTTAAATAGTACCTGACAGAACAAGTGAAGTGGCTCCAAGATATCAAAAAGCAATGTGTCAAGAAATGATCCAAAGGAATCCAAGAACCAATGAGAAAATAAATGAGTGAAATCTATCAGCCTGGAAAAGGTAACAAAGCCAATTCCAAGGTTTTGGAACTCCAGTGACCCTAGGTCAGAGTCATTACCCATAGAACCATCCCAGGAGCTCAACCTGTCTATTTCTCAGTTTCCCACACACAGACACACTGTCAACATTAAGCGTTGTAAACAGGTACGTATTCCACTGACCCTCCCAGATCACGCATCGTGTTTCAGAACATAGTACAGGGAGCCCTCAAGCCAAGGCAGTGTTCCGTTCCTACGCTGGCAACCCGAATTTCGACTTAAGTCAGATTTTACCGTTAAAGTCAATGTTAACATCAAAATACTTTGTACAGTAATTAAAAAAAAACATATTTACGCGACCCGGGAGACGCCAAAACCAATATTTCGTGTTTCCGCACGGACATTTATTGCTGACAGACGGCAGAGCGGAGCTAACTCACAATTAAACACGGAAATGTGACACGCCTGATGGCAAGCCGACCTGCTCGATGGACGTCCTTTTCTGGAGGTAACAACAACACAACTTTAAATAACTTTAAAATGGTGTGATTACTGTGGGAAATTAACAAAAAAGAAGGTGCTACGGACGAGGCTCGGGTGCCATAAAGTCGAAACGACGTAGGTCGCATTCGAGGTAACTCAAGTACTCCCTGTAGAATGCAATACATCAAATGATTGTACCCAAACTCCATCTTGTTGTTCGCCCAATTATTCGCTGTAAGAAATCCACCAAAAAAAGGATGCAGAGGTGCGTCACAACCTACGGCATGCTTTAGCAAAAAGACTTTGTGATACTGAGCTCCTGCTGAAACCAGATGAATCCGTTCATAAAAAATGGAACAACATCAGCACCCTGCTGTATGAGTCAGCGGCCCAGACCATTGGCTATAATGTCAAGAAGCACCAGGATTGGTTTGATGAAAATGCCCTATACATCAGCACCCTTCTGGACAGTATGCATAGAGCGCACAAAGCAAAGCTTGCCTATCCTGCCTCGCAGTCATTAAAACAAGAATGAAGAAGAATGAAGAAGTCAGGAACCCAGTTACAGCCAGCAAGATCGAGCAGACTACATCAAATGATACCTTACAGTCACCAACTCCTCAAGATTCACTTCCAATGGGCTCTAAGGGTTAATATTCCGAATCACTGCATGCCAGTGGGTTAACTCTAGAGGTGCTGTCCCCCCTGGCTGAGCGTGGGCGGCCCTGCCCCTCTGTTGGCTGCTGGGTGGCGGCTGCGTCTTGGACGTTCCCTGGGTCTCTTGGGGTGTGCTGCGTTGCGATGTTCTCTCTGGTGTCTGGGGCGGCGCCGCCCCGCCGCGGTCCGTCGCTCCATGCCCCGTGGTTCCCTCTCCTCTCCCCCTTCCTCCCCCTTGCCGCCTCTCCCTCCTCGCCTCTCCCCGCCCGTCCTCCACCTCCCTGTCTCTTCTCCCTCATCACCCTTCCTCCTCCTCCCCCCTCTCTCTGCTGCCCTGCCGCTGCCCCTTGCCCTTCTTGTCGTCTCCTCCCCCTGTCCCGCCCCCCTCCCCTGTCCGCCTTGCACCCCCTCCCCTGGGCTGGGGGCTCCATCCGTGGCCCGGGTCTCGGGGTTCAGTGGGCCGAGCAGGCGGATGGGGGTGTTGTGCCTGCCCCGCTCCGGCGAGGCTCCTGGTACCTCGGGCGGGCCCCAGTGTCCGGGGGGCGAGCCCTATCGCCCCGTCAGGCTGTTCCCATATGCCCGCTGGGGTCCCAGTGGGGGGTTGGGTGGGGTAGGTGGGGCTGTGTGGTGGGCGGGTGCGCCTCCTGCCCCCGCCCGGTTGGGAGGGGCCCCGCTGGTCGCTCCTCTTAACTCACTGTGGGCCGGTGGGGTGCCTGGCGGGCCTGCTGTGCCCCGTTCTGCTGTCCGTGTTGGGGTGGGGGCGCTCCTGGCTCCTGAGTTTGCTCTCCGGCCGGTGGCCCCTGCGGGTCCTGGGGGTTGTGCCTTGGCGCTGCCATGGCCTGGGGCGCCCTGGGGGATTGTGCTTGCTCTGTCCTGGCCGGGCTCGACGGCTCCCCTCTCTGGTGGAGGTTTTCATGCATGCCAGATCCACCACACCAGCATCTACCGAAATTCAAACACAATCTGCTTCTTCCTCTGGTCGTTGAATCGGTGGAGGCTGATGTCTGTGGATCTCACTCTGCTTCATCTATCCTTCCTTCCTTTCCTCAGTCTTTCCTTCGGTCTCTTGAGGTCTCCCTAATTTGTTGGAATTTAGATGTTTCTGGGGTTGGTGAAAGATTCTGGTTGGTAACCCGGTGGGTAGTAGGTGATGTCTGGTCGGTGCTGGATTTCACTTTCCTTTCTTTTCTTTGATCCTTCCTTGGGTCTCCTGACAACCTCACGACTCTAGCTGGATTCTGAAGTATTCGGTTTAGGTGAACGGTATGGGATTTTTAATAGGTTTTAGGTGAATTAATGAGTACACACTCACACGCACGCACACATTCACACACACACATACTCACGCACATACAAAAAAAAAGAAAAAGAGGGGGGGGGGGGAAAGAGAGGGAGAGCAATGATGATGACATGTCGAAGCTTCGCTACCTGCAGAACAAGTGGTGAGCCTCCAAAGCTCAAGAAATCCCGATCTATGCCGACAAGCTTGACATGCAAAACTTCTTTAACGCTCTTTGGGCTAAGAAGCTGCTGTGTCTGCCTGGTTAGAAGTGCAGATGGGTCCATCCTTATAAAGGAGCAGGTCAAAATCACCAAACGATGGAGAGAACACTTTGAGGCATTCCTCAATCACACCACCACAGTGGACATCTCTATCCTCAGCGAGCTTCCTATGCTGCCCACCATAATGTCTCTCGATGACCATCCAACTTTCAGCGAGGTCCTTTTAGCCATTAGATCGCTGTGGGACAACAAAAGCCCTTGGTCCTGATTCTATCCCAGCTGAAATCCAGGATTACTACCTCTGCACACAAGCAATTTATCTATTTATTGCTGAAGTATGGATGCAGGAATGTGTCACCCATCAATGGAGGGCCGCAAGCATTATTGCCATCTACAAGAACAAATGCGATAAATCGGTATGTGGGAACAGCCAGGGAATTTCACTTCTTGCAGCGCTTGGAATTCCATGAAGGCATAAATGCCAAGGTTATTGTAAATGGAACTGAGTCTCAGGCATTTGGTGTAGGCACAGGCGTCAGTCAAGGCTACGTGCTCGCACTAGTGCTCTTTAACATTTTTCTCCTTTGTGTGACAACTCTTCTATACAAGGACATCGAGGAAGAATGTGGGGTGACCATTGTTTTTCGTTTGGACAAGAATCTCTCTGACATCAGGAAGCTCAAGTCAGTTCGCATACTCGAACTACAGTATGCTGATGATTGTGCGCTTGTGGCACACACCCCAAAAACATTGCAGGCTGCTATCACAGCTGCTGTGAGGGCCTACAAGCGAATGGGACTGTGTATTAGCATCGCTAAAACAGACATCCTCTGCCAATGGTCTTTTTTTTATGCTAGAGCATACAGAAGGCTTTGACGCAGCCTCTGACCTGAAGAGGTCGCTTAAAGCAATGGTAGTTATTACAAAAACGGTCAGCAGGTGGCAGCAGAGTATAAGATATCAACCAGGGCCATGTTGCAACAAGCTATTTTCCCCAGTGTTTTCAACAAGTTTGTGAATAATGATGAAACTTAGCTATATTTGAATGTTAATTGGTGCAAAACGGAAACAGATACAAATATACTATTTTTCCTGGTGAAAGAAGAAGAATCCAGGGACGTCACTAGGTTTCATGGAAAGGGGGGGCTTAACTCGGTCCTCGAGGGCTGGAGTCCTGCAGGTTTGGGATGTTTCCAGTCTCCAACACAGCTGTTATATGATCAGTTCATCAGCAAGCTCTGCATAAGCCTGATAACGATCCTGTTGATTGGAATCAGCTTGTGTTGGAAGAGGGAAACCTGGAAAATGTGCAGGACTTCGGCCCTCGAAGACCGAGTTTGCCCGCCCCTGCCCTAGAATATGCACAGATGGACAGATATAAAAGGAATACAATACTGTGTAAAAGTTAAAATTCATTATTAGACTTGAGGTGTTATTTCCGTCAGTGTCTTAATATGGTACACAAACACATGAAGCATTTTCATAAAATTAACCAAAAATACATAAATATATGTACACATTGTCTTATAGTGTATGAAAAACTATGCAAAAAAAGGTAACTGTGTTGTCATTAAGTGAGTCTATCATTTTCAATTAAGATACATTGCATTAATTATTAACTGATCAACAGAGAGGCCGGCCAATGACATGAATTTGGCTCAAAGCACAGTACCTGTTTGCTCCCAAATACTTCTGAAGTCGCATGTTACATTTCGGTGCATATGTGACTAGAAGGAAAATATTACTCAATGACTTCTAAATTAAATATGAAAGTAATATTAAAGTGTGAATATTTTTTATTTCAGGTTAAAAACTATGCTTTTCACCATGCCTATAATTGAGATCTTTCAAAGTTTTTAATCCCAAATTATTTTTCTTACACTGTAAATTTTATTTACTAATTTTAGTCATCTCTAAAATTTAAATTAAACGTTTATTTCCGTACTTTGTAGGTGTCTTTAGTTCTTTTGAATTTTTTTTGTTTTTGTTTTTTGCTTTAAAGTATTGTAGTTTTAATTATGTAAAGTGAATTCAAGCATAAAGTTCCCTCTAAAACCCCGCTTCATCTGAATATCAGCCAGGAACTTCACATGCATTGTAGAGTAATTGTTAGACAATATAGCATGGGACTTTCTGCTATTTGTAACTAATTGTTACTACCAGCAGACAGTGATGATGACCATGTCTTCCTCAGAAACTTTCTTCCTTATATGCATCATGACTCCCTTTCTCGGTCGTGAAAGACAATGGACGCTAATAGCGGCAGGTTAGGAGCAAGCAAACAAGGAAAACATGGAATGGATTATCAGTAATAAAGAAGTTCAAGTGGAATGGATTAGAATTGGATAACAAAACACGACAACGGCTCTCGCTATCTACAGTACTATTGAAGTGAAGGAAATCACTTGTTTTCTGATCATAAATGTAATTAATTACAGTCCATCCGTCACATTATTTTCCTCAATGCTGTTTGTAGTTGGCATGTTAGGAACACTTGGCTGACAGAGGCACGTTCAACTGCAAGCATGGTCGCAGTCGACGACGCAGTGAAAACATGGACTGGATTTTTACTAATAAGGACGTTTTTGACATGATTAAGTGGAATGGATTGGATAATGACACACGAGAAGCGTGGACGAGTTTACACTTGGAAGTACAGGGAAACCCAACAGATTTATGATTATATTTACATGAATAATGAGATTATGTGCCTGAATATTTAGTTCATTTCGCATTCTGTATACTATATATTTAAGGTTTTTGATATTTTTAGTAAAACATAGACTATATATATATATACATACATATACTGATGTGTACACTGAATGCAATTTAGCCTGTACGCTAGCCCTCTTTATGTCATCCTTGTTTATATAGTCATCTTAATTTAGCCATGTAACCCAGATTCACGTGTGCTGTAATTCAAAACATTGTCACACACTACCACTTATAACTGTGACAGACTACTATTTGGAACGTGAGTTGGTTCCTGATACATCAAGTGGGTGGCTTTCAGTTCTGTCCTGATGTCTGTGAGATATTTACTGCATATATGTAGCTTCATGTATGCTTGAGTCGTTTTACCATTGGATGGAAAAATCAAGAGGGTCCAGCTTGATGGATCGATTTGTCGTAAGCAGCCGCTGAGTAATTGCATTTCGGCTCTGAAGGAGATCGCGCTGGTGTCTTTTTCAGAGTTTTTTTGTTGACTTGACTGCAATCAGCAGTAAACCACATCACTTTGTTACAGCCAAGGAGACAACAAGCACAGCTCTCTTTCCACTATTATTATGACTTTAATTCACTTGTTGTGCTTTGCGACAAACAAAATTGGGTAGGATTGGATTCATTTTGTTTGTGACAAGACAATGTCTGTCTACATAACTAACTTGGTTATTTACTTCCACACCATATTGTTTCATCATCTTCTAAAAGGACACTGCTGGTATAACAAATAACATTTCCTTAGAAAAAGGTGATTACTAAGAATTCAGTAGCATTCAATCCATGCATGAAAAAAATAAATAACAAAATCTTGTAAGTATAACATACGGAAGCGTATTGGTGGCGGGGGTGGGGGGTTGCATGTTTAGAACTCCTGTTTTCTGACAATTTTTGGGGGGGTGCTTCGTTTATGTGCGTATTTTTGTTAATTTTCTATTTTTCAGAATATTTTGTCTGTTAACTGCATATTTTCTGTCATAAAAAAAAACGGGGTAAATTATTCAGAAAAACAGGAGAAAAAAATTACTCAGAAAAACAGAAAAAAAATTCTGAAAAACGGGGGAAATTATTCCTAAAAAATATATATATTAAACAGAAGCTGGTGCTCTGTTTTTCAGAATGTATTTATTTATTTTTTAAGTGTGGTAGAAGGAGGATTAGGATGAAAGTGATGGTACAAAACATGTTTTTGAGGGTATGGAAACACCAAGGTAATCAGGCAATGACATATTTTAACGCAGAGAGAATAATTCATTTTCTTATTTGTCTGATCTCGTCAAATTCTATTTAATCCCTGCTCACCCCCAGAGACAGTGCCAAGCAGCGTGGGACTTTACTTGCATACACAATGCACCAAAAAGTATTCTGCTAACATATTGATAATCACCTTTTTCCCCAGAATTGTGAAAACAAGTTTTCTTTGCAAAGCTGGCAAATAGCAAAAAATCTAACAATTCTGTCACAATGACTTCATGTCCATCTAACAATGTTTTATCAATCTATCTTTTCCTCAGGTGCTTTGTTTGATCACAGCCCCTGTCACCATGATCCTGTCATCTCAGCAGGACGCTTCGTTCGCCTTTGCCTCCCTGGCCATCATTTTTTCTGTTTACATCACGCTGGTGGTTCTGTTTGTTCCCAAGGTAAAACAGCATCACTGCTGCCCGTCACGTCTTCATGCAGATTAAAACAGCAGTCAAAGTCTGTTTAATAAATGGCCTTTCTTTATCTGAGCTGCAATAATATATCACATAATGACCTGTAGAATGTCTCTGTCTTGCTTTGTCAGCAGCGACTCCTGTCCAAGCTTGCTCTTTTGTCAACCTCGGAGTCTATTCATCATTTTCCTCTTTGGCCACATTTAAATTATTGTGGGAATGCTGAAGCAGATTTCACATTACTTACAGTATTCGCACAATTTAACGTTATATATCAACTTTTTCCCATTCATTTTCAATGAGACAGACAATTAAATTTTTCTAAGTCCCACTTTCCACGCCCACTTCCATACATACAACTTATCATCATTTCCACCTGTCTTATACAGCTCAGTGGCGCAGTTGGTAAAGTACATTGTTCAATAACCAGGAGGTCGCGGGTTCAAATCCTACCTTCGACTCTATGTTGTAAATATATCCATTGCATATACATTTATACCAACTGACTACCATAACAAGAAATGTATGATAATTTAACTGAAATTATTAAATGCATGCTAGCTTTCAGCAGCATATGACACTTTTCAAAATAAATATGCCATTAGCGAGTTTGAACAAGTCAAATTAGTTCAGCGTTTAGAGCAATTGCCTCCCAAACGCCGTTTCGACTACATTTGAGTACATTCGATACCAACGGACTATCATACCAGAAAATGAATTATAATTTCACTGAAATGATTAAATGTGTTAGCTTTCAGCATCAGATGACACTTTTAAAAATAAATATGCCATTAGCCATGAATTTGAAAGTCAAGTTAACTCAGTGCTTAGAGCAATTGCCTGCCACCACGGACTACGTAGGTTAAAATCCTGCTTGGACAACATTTTAGTACTTAGTCATTTATCTTTCATTGCATGCATTAAAATCTTCCGCTAATAGCATTCATCTTTTCAGCATTCCCATTTCTGCAGATATTACACTTTGTCTAGAATAGCTGTTTGGATTCTCTCCATTTAGTGCAAGAAAAAAATATTGTTGTTTTCTAATGTCAAAATACGAGACCAAACGCAAGCATAGCATAACATTAGCCATGTTTTTGACACAGAGAGGTCCGTTGTCATGTCAAAAAAAAGCAATCTAATGATAATTTGTAATACAGCAAGTCCATGTTTTGTAGATGCGACGTTTGATCACACGAGGTGAGTGGCAATCAGACGCCCAGGAGACCATGAAGACCGGTTCATCGATGAACAACAATGATGAGGAGAAATCCAGACAGCTGGAGAGAGAGAACAAGGAGCTGCAGAAGATTATACAAGAAGTGAGACAATTTGACTTTTTCCTTATTTTGCAATCTGAATGATAAATAAAGTTGAGTTTATTAGTGACTCGAAATTTTCCAAAGGTGGAAATGTGTGTATGAATGGTTGTTTGCTTGTATGTTCCCTGTGATTTGCAGACGACCCCGATCTATTGTGGTCCCACAGTGTACACCACCTGCATATGCTATTTTGTAAAGCTGATGTGTGAGGTGAACTTTTAATAAAACCATTTGGTTCCAAAAAACTATAGAACTGTCACAAAAACAATTTGAAAAGAGTAATTTCTAACGGACTTTTGATCTTTTCTTGTCATTTTTAAATAGAAAGATAAGACCAAAAGTCAGCAAAAAATTATAGCATCTTTCAGTGTGTGGCAAATGGTCATAATACAACACAGAATGGTGTATAATTATTTTAACACATCGTTATGCACATTTCTTTGGGGGGTTTTTGTTTGTGAAATAGGCAGTGATGGTATAGTGTGGGTGAAATTTGCTTGTTGTAACTGTCAAAATCCAAATCAATCTGTCCTACGGAGGAATTTGGACCAAAATATCTTTACAATAGCATTTTTACTTGACCATTTATGACTCAAACATCGTCTAATTAGCAGATTAACACCTTAGCTGTTCACAACGAGTACTCCTGCAAGACTCTAGCCAATAGTTTTCATACTGAATTCGGGTTAGAATTTCCCATCCTCTGTCAGCGGCTGTGACGTCATGTGTGCATCGTGTACTGAGAAGCGAATGTGCAATTACATTTTTCAGCCAGACGTGGCAGTAGCTATTTGAAATTCAATTTTCTGCGTTCAGCAGCTTAAATTTCTGTTTTCTTTCAATAATTTTTCTTTTTAGTTTAAGATGGCTTACCTTAACTAGACTCCCGTGTCGCATTGTGGCCAAAGATAGAATCCTTCTGCCATCTGAATTTGTCTTTTTTTTTTCAACTCTAAATGTATTAATAAACATATTGAACTACTCAAAATGAGTATTTATGGCCTATCTTTTTTTCCGTCGTTGCTTTCTTTATACAAACACTGCATTTGACTTGACAGTGCAATTCCTGCAGAAATTGCGTGGGAATGCTGAAAAGCTGAATGCATGTGCTTAAATCATTTCAGTAATAATATAATCCTTTTCCCGATATGATAGTCAGTAGGTATCGAACCATCGAATGTACTCAAATGTGGTCCAAGTGGGGTTTGAACCCAGGTACTATGTGGTGGAAGGCAATTGCTCTAACCACTGAGCTAACTTGACGCGTTCGAAGTTATGGCTAATGGCGTATTTGTTTTGAAAAGTGTCATCTGATGCTGAAAGCTGACATGCATTTAATCATTTCAGTAAAATTACAAGCCATTTCCTGATATGATAGTCAGTTGGTATACATGTATATCACTTAGCATAATAGCCATGGATATATTTTCAATATACAGTCAGAAATGGGATTCGAACCTGCGACCTCCTAGTTACAGGACAATGCACTTTACCAACTGCCCCACCGAGCAATATCCGGCAACTGGTGATGATGATAAATTGTATGTATGGAAGTGGGCGTGGAAAGTGGGACTTAGAAAAAAATCAATGTCAGTCCCATTGAAAATGAATGGGGAAGAATTTATATTTAATGTTAAATTGTGCTGATGATGCAGATGATATATTCCCCGGTAGGCGTAAAAAAAATTTAAGCAAGTTGAAATTTGAATGGTGTAAATTGGATGTAGATGTGAGAGTTATTGCACTGCAAACTTTTCAGCATTCCAACAATTAACAGAACTGAAAGTGAGTTTTAATCCGTATCATAGGGCTTCACCGCACGCACTCAAAATTGTAATGTTATGTCCAACAATGAGTCCAGATTCTCCCTGCTGCAGTTGGATCGCATGGTCAAAGTGAAGAAAAGACACGGACGAGTCATGCTGATAGCTGCAACGATAGAGTAACATGTTACGGCGGAGGGAGCTTGATGCAAAAATTATTGGAGGCAATCTTTGTCAATGCAGACACATATACGGATGAGATTGCGAAACCCAGAAAACAGGTGAACCGTGACGTTCGCAAAGTAAGCTGAAGGCTCTTTGTCATCAGTTTCCGTTGACAGCAGGTGTCAGTAGAATGTCAAAATGCCTTTGCCCTTTAATGAATGCAAACAGGTCCATTGATCTGATTATTTCTCATTCCACCAATATTAATCATAATACTCTGTTTAGACTAGGAGGGACGCATAGAACACAGCATTGCAATGAATTTCGTCTATGTTCCCTCAGAAAGAAGAACGTGTTTCGGAGCTGAGGAACCAGCTCTCTGAGCGACAGGCCCTTCGCTCAAGGAGAAGACCATCCACTGTCTCCAATCAAAACCACAGCACCCCCCCGCTCGCCATCCCCCCCACTGACCCCAGATCATTGGCCCCGCCGCCAGGGTACCCTGCACCCACTTCTGAGCTGCATGCGGTCCCTCCATCATTTGGAAATTCCTCTAGCCTCTACCAGCCTGACAACAAAATCAGCCGGAATAATTGTCACACCAGCCGGCTGCAGATGCTCTACAAATGAGGTGGACTGACATTCATTGTATATGTTGATGAACTAAACAAGGTACAACATATTGAAAAGATGCCTCCGGCATAAAGGCAAAAAACTTCATTTTGTGAAGTGCAATTTTGCATTTGCCATATCCTAGTGGTGTGTCATGGAAACTAGGATTTCAGAAAATGGTTTCATGTTGATTGTTTGCTGAGCTTATCCCACTTATGTACAGTGCTATTGCTGAGACTTACACTTTAAAGAAGCCATTTAAATTGTGGCCCTACTTCTCCGTCAGCAAATTGAAATACTGTATTTTTCAAACTATAAGTCACTCTGGAGTATAAGTCGCAAAAATGAATCATGAAGAAGAAAACAAAATATGTTGCCCTGGACTATAAGTTGTATTTTGGGGGAAATCTAGTTTACCAAAACCAAGACAAAGAACAGCAGAGCTCGGTCTTGCACCCAAAATCCACGTTCCCTGATCATGTTGATATTAGTAATGAATTCCGAAACTTCTGCTTTTAAATATGGAAAAGTATTTTCTTTTTAGTTTAAAATGACTTACCTTCACAAGACTCCAGTGTTGCTTTGCGGCCAAACATAGAATCCTGTTCTGTTATTTTACCTTTTGGTGCTGTAAATATTGTACTGTAAATCCTTCTTCCATTTCTTCTTCTACTTTCTTTTGGTGATTGGCAAATACTTTGGTGCATCACCATCGCCATCTTCTGAAATGGAGTGGAGTGTGCGACAATATTTGATGATTTATTACGATTAAGGAACGGGTTTTGGGGGCGAGTCCGAGCTCAAATGGTTTTTCTATATAGAAATCACACCTGAGTATAAGTCACAGGATGAGCCAGACAGACTATGAAAAAAAGTGTGACTTAACCCTATAAAGCCTGAACATGAAATATCTGAAAGAAAATTAATTATTTGTAAATAGAGTATTTATTGGTTTTCGGGGGGATTTAAATCAACTTCCACATAGGACTTTTGATTTGTGTCATATTTGATACATCCGTTCACAATGCTTTAATTTTATAGAATATAATATAATATAGCTAAGTTTCATCATTATTCACATAACTGTTGAAAACACTGGCAAAAAGAGCTTGTTGCAACATGGCCCTGGCTGATCTCTTTTACTCTGCTGCCACCTGCTGGCCATTTTTTGTAATAACTACATTGTTTTAAGCCACCTCTTCATATCAGAAGCTGCATCAAAGCCTTCTGTTTGCCCTTTATAGGGTTAACTGTGTTTGATCATCAACCAACAATTTTTCTGACTAATATTATTAGTCATCCGTTTTTGAATCTCGGCTCGAGCAATCTCTTTGTGCGTGCGTAACTTTTCCGTAGATACACCGGTTTCCTCCCTGAAACATACACGCTAGGTTAACTGATGACTAAATTGTCCTTGAGAATCTGAGTTTGAATGTTTTGAAGTCTGGCCTGCAATTGACTGCAAACATTGCAGGGTGTACGCCACCTATCACCCAAAGTCAACTGGGATTGGTTCTAGTTGGCAGGTGCTATAGGAAATGGAGGGATTGCAACATTTTACTCATAATATTTTCACCTATTTATTGATACTCATTTATATAGATATATTCATCTATATATACGATTTTGTCAGTTCATTTTCAATCGAAAGTGAGAGTGAGTGAGAGGTACATTCCACGAGGACCATATGCACAATTATGGATCCAATACATTGAATTTGGAATGATCTTTGATTAGACGATAGTTGTTGACAATGGTCAAGATCCTTTAGGTGTATTTAAAAGTGCAACAAAATGATTTTTTTGGTATAGTTTATAGGGGTGGGCAGTCTTGGGGAGTAACTGAATACATGTATTGCCGTTATGTAATCAGATTACAAAAAAAGTGTAACTGTATTCCGTTACAGGAAAAAACATGTAATCAGATTACAGGTACATTTATCAAAAATGGGGATTACTTCAAGGGATTACAATTTCTACGATGAGAGAGAGTGCGTAAAAGAGCGAGAGAGAGAGAGAGAGAGCAAAAGAGAGCGACAGAGCGCGCGTGCACGCCCGCGCGAGTGGGACCGTTGCTACATGTCGGGGAGGTGGGGACCAACGAACTGACTCGTCGTGTTCTCCACACGCGTGCAGTTTGAAAAAGCTTCACGGGAGGAGGAAATTTGTGGAAGTTTGAGCTGAGAGTCCAGCGGCATGCTACGCGCTGTAGCTCCTTGCTAACTAGCCCGCTAGCCTACAATCATAATGTGAGTTACACCTTCCAAACAAATCTTCCTCCCACCAATTCACTATTTAAACATAATACACAACATATACACGGCTAAATTTGTGACTGGAATAAAAGTTCATTTTGCAGTTGATGTCACACATCGTCATCCTCATTGGATGTCTATCTATCTATCGATCTATCTATCATCCATCTATCCATCTATCTTGAGCATACTCAATATTGGAGTAATCCAAAAGTAATCCAGTTACAGATTCGACCGGATATCGTTCGTCAAGGAGAGTCATAAGGACCGTATTGGTAGCAGATTCCGATACAATACAAAATCCGCCGGGAATCCTTAGATACGTTTCTTGTAAAGCTGTGGGTCGTATATCGCGTGGCTATGAATCGGTTGTGTGTGTGAGCCTTTATGGTTTTTATCTTTATAACATGAGCAAGAGCTCTGCGCCGTGCTTTACTTGTTTTGTTTACATAGCGCCTAGTTTACGGTTATGAAATAATGAAAAGTAGGACGGCAGTAGTACAGGAACTAACATTTTTTGTGACTTAACTAGTCACTTTGTGGCATGTCAAAGTCAGCTGACTACTGGAATATCAGCTGATTCAAAGTCAGCCCTCATCAGTTGATGACTGAGTAATTCTCTTCTAAGCTTACCGCAGGATCTAAAAGTAGATTAAATGTCACAATTGTAAGATAAATCCAGGATCCCAAAAACCTATTTATATATATGTAGTATTTTTGACTGCCAATTGAATTACTCTCACAGGCCATGGTCCTGTTCTGAGTATAAATTGTTTCCTTCCACCATATTGGATGCGGAAAAGTGGAGCAATCACTGATGATACTTTAACTAATTTGCTCCCAAAAACGTTCTATTTTAAATATTACCATGGTACCAAAACATATTTATACGTTTTTGATGTTTTTTATGCTCGAGCATACAGAAGGCTTTGATGCAGCCTCTGAACTGAAGAGAACGCTTGAAGCAATGCTAGTTATTACACAAACGGCCAGCAGGTGGCAGCAGAGTATAAGAGATCAAACCCTAACCTAACCCAGCAAAATAGAAACCGATAGAAATACACTTTTCTTTCCTGATGATAGGAGACTCTAATATTTCTTTTGGTAGATTCCATGTTTTTATAGCAACAGAACAGAATATTCTGTGGGCCTTGCAAAATCAGCCGGGAGCGAAGGGGGTTGCTTCAGTGAAAATGGCTGGGAGTGAATGAGTTAAGTTTACCTGAAGGAGAAATTCAAATGGTTTATCAAGAAAAATTTTATCCAAACGTGTTTTTTTGTTACACTTATTTTGTATGTGGGTGAGTATGTGTATGTGCGTGTGTGCGTGCGTGCGTGCGTGCGTGTGTTAGTTCAAAACCTATTAAAAAATCCCATACCGTTCACCTAAACCGAACACCGCCGTCAGGAGACCCGAGGAAGGACCAAAGAAAGGAAAGTTATATCCAGCACCGACCAGACACCACCCACCGGGCCATCAACCAGAGTCCTTCACCAAACCCAGAAACATCTAAATTCTAACAAATCAGGGAGACCTCAAGAGACCAAAGGAGAGAATGAGGAAAGGAAGGAAGGACAGACGAAACAGAGTGAGATCCACAGACACCAGCCTCCACCGATTCAATGACCTGAGGAAGAAGCAGATTGTGTCTGAGTTTCGATAGATGCTGGTGTGGTGGATCTGGCATGCATGAAAATCTCCACCAAAGAGGGGGGCCGTCGACCCCTGCCAGGACAGAGCAAGCGCAACACCTCAGGGCCCCCCAGGCCGCGGCAGCGCCAAAGGACGACCCCCAGGCCCCGCCAGGGCCACCGGCCGGAGAGCAAACCCAGGAGCAGGAGCGCCCCCCACCCCAACACGGCCCGCGCCCCCAACCCAACGCAGCAGGACGGGGCACTGCAGGCCCGCCAGCCCCCCCCACCCCCCGCCTCCAACCCAGCCCCAGCCGGCCCCAAGCCCCCAGACACCCCAGCACCCCGCCACCCCCACCACCACCACCCCACCCAACAAAGCCGACCCCACCCCCACCAACCGGCAGCCCCCCAGCTCCCGGGGAACCCCCGCACCCAGGCTTCGGCGCCGAAGAGGGGCCGGACAGCGGAGCGGAGAGGGCACCCGCACCCACCCCACCCCCCGGCGCATGGAGGGACGGAACACCGGGGGCAGAAGGGGAGATGGGGGCACCGGAGGACGGTCGGCACCCCCGAACCCCAGGCCCAGTGGGGAAAGGCCCCAGTCGTCACTCCAGCGTTCTTAGTGAAAGCTAACCCCTGTTTCTGAGTCCGCCAGCACGCCGACTGGCGAACTCTACCCCTAAACCTTGAATGTGACCGCACCCAGTGTATATACAAGTGTGTGTGTGTGTGTGTGTGGTGCATTAAAATTGGGAGCAGGTGAACCGGAGCAGAGGGAAATGATATCCCCACGCTCCGATCCACCCGCCTCCCAGGCATGTCAGTGAGTGTATGTGGTGCTTTAAAAAAATTAATGGGGGGGGGGGCACGGACAGGGGACCGCAGCACTGCTCTATACTCTATACCGATGGCACCCCGACACCCCCCCCCCACACACACACATTGGTGCATTAGAATTGGAGGGGAGTTGTAGGGCGAAGACGGTGTTTCCACCCTACCCCCCCCCCCCCCAAAGTGTGTTATGTGCCCTATATGTCTATAAAAGTGTATTGTGCAAAACTAGTGCAGTGAGTTAAGAGGAGAGACCAGCGGGCCCCTCCCCCCCAACCGGGCGGGAGGCGCACTCACCCACCAAACCCCCACCCACCCCACCGGGACCCCCCGGCGGGCATATGGGACCAGCCCGGCGGGGCGATAGGGCTCGCCGCCCCGGATACTGGGGCCCGCCCGAGGTGCCAGGAGGTCCACCGGAGCGGGGCGGGCACAACACCGAACCCACCCACCCTCCCGGCCCCCGGAGCGCCGAGACCCAGGCCACGGATGGAGCCCCCGGCCCAGGGGAGGGGAAGGAAGGCGGACAGGGGAGGGGGAAGGGAGGGGGGAAGGAGATGACAAGAAGGGCAAGGGGCAGCGGCAGGGCCGCAGAAAGAGGGGGAGAGGAGGAGGAGGAAGGATGACGAGGGAGAAGGGACAGGGAGGCGGAGGACGGGCGGGGGTAGGCGAGGAGGGAGAGGCAGCAAGGGGGAGCAAGGGGGAGGGGAGAGGGAACCACGGGGCACCCCGGCGGCCCACAGGCCCCGAACCGCGTCGCCGGGCCCAGAGCGACGGACCGTGCCGGAGCGGCGCCGCCCCGGACACCAGGGAGAGCCCCGCAACGCAGCACCCCCCAAGAGACCCAGGGAACGGCCAAGACGCAGCCGCCACCCAGCAGCCAACAGAGGGGCAGACCCGCCCACGCCCAGCCAGGGGGGGGGACAGCACCTATAGAATTAACCCACTGGCATGCAGTGAATCCGAATATTAACCCTTAGTGCCCATTGGAGGTGAATCTGCTCGATCCTGTTGGCAGCAACTGGGTTCCTGACTATAAAAACACAACCATTAGTTACAAATTGCCAAATACAGAAACATCAATGTAAGTTATCGCGATGCGGTGGCTCTCGCTAACAGGCAGAATTAAGTAACCAGATTTAGGTTAAAATATTCTATATACGTAGACCATGTTTCTATAAATTTTGATATTTGGTTTTTATTTGAGGCAGATATTTTTTCCATTAAAATGTGATTTATGAGGCGGTTAGACCATTGGTCGATATTCAGTTTGTTTATTTTTCCAGTTAACAAGATTTTTTTTTTTTTTGCGATAGTAAGGGCTACAAGTGTAGATTGAAATTGTTTATGTGATAAGTCAGTTGTTGTTAAGTCACCTAGCAAACACAAGTTTGGAGAGAACGGTATCCTACAGTCCAAGATAGCGGAAAGTTTTTCTAAGACTTTAGTCCAGAAATACATAACCGGAGTACATAACCATAAAGCATGAAAATAAGTGTCTGTAGTGTTTTGTAAACACTGGAGACAAATGTCGGAGTCTAAGAGTCCCATTTTCTTTATCAATCAGTCAATACTGATGGAAGGTCTGTCAATCCGTCACTGACGACGCCTGTTTTGCTGACAGAAGAGACCGTTGCTCCAGCGCATTGAAATAATAAGCCGCCGCATGCAAGTCTGTCAAGTCAGGTTATATCCTTTCTGTTTAAATAAATAAATATCTGAGTCTGGATGAGAGATTTACATATTGTATCACTCAATAGTCAATAGTAACTAAAGGGTGCGAGTGACGTCATATCCGTCCCAACATGGTGAAACACATTAAAACTCATTCACTCCAAGCTATTTTCACTGAAGCAACCCCCTTCGCTCCCGGCTGTTTTACTGGATTTTGACCGATTTTGCAAGGTCCACAGAATATAATTTTCTATTGCCATAATAACATGGAACGTACCATAAGAAAGATTAGAGTCTCTTCTTTCATCAAAAAAGTATATTTGTGTCTGTTTCCGGTTAGAAAGCAATTAGCATTAGAATATAGCTAAATTCCATCATTATTCACAAAGCTGTGAATAATGAGCTTGACAGTGCTAAAGAGCTTGTTGCAACATGGCCCTGGCTGATCTCTTATACTCTGCTGCTACCTGGTGGCCGTTTTTTGTAATAAAGGCCTGAGGAGTGTGGCCAGATTTTTTTTTAACCAATTATCAATCTCTTATTCTAAATGATCTAATTGTCTTTATTTTATTTGGTTGTTGTTTTTGTCTTTTGCAGATGACCTTTCTGCTAATGTAACAGCTGTACATTATACTCTTCAAAGGTTCCATATCTGCTGTCAAAATGTGAATACAAATACTGTATGTTAATGAAATGGTTTATTGATGTATTCTAAAATTATTTTTGTTTAATTTCAGTAGTCTACGACTGTTTTATGGACCAACAGATGTAGCCATGTCTTTAATTTAGGTAACTGTAACCCATAAAAAATTGGCATAGTGTGTCAAAAAGGTGGTGAAAATAGAAGGTTCAGTGGCATTACTGTTTTTTAAGACGATTATTGCTTCTTGTGGTAGCATGCTGCTGACCCAGATGATATATTTCAAATAGAGTTAAAAACTCAATTCTTGACAAACACACTTATATTTTAATGTCTGCCTATTATCAGAGCAATTTAATGTCAGTTTTAATGTCTCAGGGTTGATTAAAAGGCCTTCACTGCCTTTGCTTAGTTAACACTTATTTACTTATTCAAAACAAAAAACAAAAGGTCAGTTTCTGTTTTCCTTGCACACAGTTTCTGTTTTCCTTGCACACAGTTTCTGTTTTCCTTGCTCAAAGCAGCAAATCTTTCCTCTTTTTTTTTTTTAACTCTCACTTCCAAATTTGGAAATAAAAACAGGAACAGACAGTTATGGATCAAATCATCCTAAAACTGAAAAGGGAGGATACGACGAACAGTAAAATTACACCAGTGCAACATTTTCTAAAATCATTTACCGGATATTTAGTGGAAGGAGACCACGGACAGGATGTTGTGTGCTGTTGTGGCTTTATATTCAATGGGTCAGCATTTCTACGTTGCACAATGCACACACGTGTTGGGAATAACGCAATGTGTCATCTGCATGGCTTGGAAAAACTGTGATGCCACAATCGGCAAAACTAAATTGTTTCATCTATGGCCTATTAGCATTTTATGGTGATGATGAGGACATGACTCGCCAAATGGTTTCCTCCCATGACATGCCTTCACTTGCTGCTTGTTTTTAAGTCTTCAGTAAAAAGCAAACTTTGCTGGCTTGATATCAGTCGACTCTTGTGTCTATTTGCCTTATTTGAGTTATGTTTAGGTTTATTATCTATCTGCACTGTGAAGTACTGTAACTATCAACACTGTAGCAGAAAATATCATTTTTATTCTTTGAGCAACCACAACTTGAATGAATTTAAGGCAGTTACACATAAAGGCAAAACTGTATTGGGGACAAAAACTCTGCAAATAAATATGGAACAAAACATCTGTCAATTTGATTTAAACTTATTCATAAAAAGTTTGTTTTAATGTTCCACCAAAAATCATGTACTTTGACTGCATTTCTTTTCATTAATGTGATCCCCTCCCAAAAACAGTATTTTCAGATGAACAGATATAGAGTATGGCAAGTTTGGTTGAATTTCCACAATAACTGAGTGTCTGAAAATCATTGTTGTCTTAAAGGTTTTATGCATTTTTGTGTTTTTCAGGATTTTTCAAGATTTTTTTCTGATTTTCAAAAATTATATATTTTTTTAAACTATTTTTTTCTGTTTTTTTAATTTATTTATTTATTTTTCAGATTTTTACATGTTTGTCTGGTTTTCCGAATTTTTTTTCTTTTTTTTTAAAGAATATTTCCCCCTGTTTTTTGTAATATTTTTTTTCCCTCTTAGATTAGAGTGCAAATGCGAATTGAGAGCCCATAGGCAAATATGACCGGCTTATTTAGTTTAATTAAATTTTATTTTAACGTGAGTTTAAGACACTGGGAGATAGTCCTGCCTGCCGACTTTAAACAGGTGCCTTTTTTTTAAACTCATTCATTCCCCGCTATTTTCACTGAAGCAGCCCCCTTCACTCCCGGCTGTTTTACTAGATTTTGACTGATTTTGCAAGGCCCAAAGAATATTGTGTTCTATTGCTATAAAACATGGAACCTGCCAAAATAAAGATTAGAGTATCTTCTTTCATCAGGAAAGAAAGTATATTTCTATCTGTTTCTGTTTTGCAGCAATTCGCATTAGAATATAGCTAAGGTTTATCATTATTCACAAACTTGTTTAAAAAAAAACAGTCAAAAGGAGCTTGTTGCAACATTGCCCTGGCTGATCTCTTATACTTTGATGCCACCTGCTGGCCGTTTTTTGTAATAACTACCATTGCTTTAAGCGACCTCTGCAGGTCAGAAGTTGCATCAAAGCCTTATGTATGCTCCAGCATAAATAAATTAAAAAAAAATAAAAACGTTTGAATAAGTTTTTGGGAGTGCAGGACAAAGTATTAAATAAACGTATTTATACGTTTTGGGGTTTGAATAAGTTAAGTAAATGCAATACACTTCCGCCTTTGTCCACATTTCTGACACACAAAAAAATTGCACCTCTTTATCAATCCTTAAATCAGACAAGCGACTGATTTATGTGATTTATGTGACTGATGTGATTCATTTATTAGCCTGAATCTTAATTGTTGCGTTATACGCTTCAATTCCAGAGTGTGTGTTTGGTGTGTGCGTGCGTGTGCACACCTCTGTATAGGCAACTTGGTGTATATTAGTGCTTGTGTGTTCAAGCAAGGATTTGTGTCTACAGTTTGTGGTCTAACAGCTTGATCTGTAGCATGGGTAAAGTGACTGAAAACACTTGTCAATTAATAACTACAGTTTGATCCGCAGATGTATAAATCATTAAAACGTGGCGTATTGTTCCTGCTGCATCTCTCCAAGTCAACATGTAATTAGATCTATTAAATGTTTGTCTGTAACAAAGTATTTTCACTGTTGAGCAATGGCTATGTAATTGATGTACATGAACAAATGCACACCGACTGTAAATAATACAAATGATGTAAATAAGAACATTTGACTTTGCATACACAAGCTGTATTTCATGTGTATTAAAAATATATTTCTATTCTGTAACGCCTGATGAACTGGTGATTTTTTACCTTTTTTTTTTTCAATTCAGTTGCAAGACACAACCATGCCAGTGTTGTTTTGAAAGAATATTTTGCTGTGGTAACAACTCACAAAACAAGGTTTTAAAGTAGAGTTGAGTAGAATTTTGGTCTATTATCCATAATTATTTGGTCACACTCATTTTTAACAAGCCAATTCTGAAAAGCATAGATAATATAAATTAATAGAAGTAACAAGACTAAGAGCAATATCTGGAGAAATTCCGTGGGAATGCTGAAAGCTGAATGCTAATAGCTGAATGCTAAGATTTGAATGCATGTGGAATGCTTATGAAGTCAATTGAGAGATAAATTATGAAATTATGACCTCCTGGTTACTGGATAATGCACTTTACCAACTGTGCCACCGAGCAGTATCAGACACCTGGTAATGATGGTAAGTTATATGTATGAAAGTGGGCGTGGAAAGTGATACTTAGAAAAAGTTCAATGTCTGTCTCATTGAAAATGAATGGGAAAAAAGTTGATATTTAACGTTAAATTGTGCCAATACTGTAAGTGATGTGGAATCAGACGATATATAACCCAGATGGTGGTCATTTTTTAAGCAAGTTGAAGTTTGAACGGTGTAAATCGGAAGTATTATGTGGTAGTTGTTACGCGGCACAAAAGTGTGGAGAATAAAAAATCACATTCACATATGTGGGAATGCTTCAGCAATGAGACACATCATTTCTCTTAATTGTGCTTTTGAGTTGTACTGTTATTATTCACATTCATTATAGTGAAGAAAAGTGAACTCAACTTTCTGTTTGTGGTTGATAGGAGGAAGTCGGAGGACCCAGATAAAAGCCACACAAGCACACGGAGTAAACATATGACTTCCTTCACTTCATAACTAACCACTTGGCTAATGCAGAGAGTGCAAAACCACATGCTCCACCTTAATGGGCCTTAATACAAATAAGTTTCTTTATTTTTCAGAGGTAAAAAAAAAAGATGATCAGTATAACGCTGATTCAAACCCAACAGAAAATTTCCCGATGGAAAACAATGAAAGCTCAGTTGAGAAACTATGTGTGGTTCTGCCTTTTGTGGGCTGCAGGTGTCCACAGGGGAACTCCCAGTTTACAGTGGGACTAACCCTTCACTATTTCCACTGATGAACTACTCCAGTGGAATATGTCTCAGTGTAAAAAACTGCATCATAAAAGAAAGCAGCTAATCGATCACACAATGGTTGTTATAATTTTCACTGCATACAGACAACGGATTATTGACATCTATGATGTATGATTATCATAAATGCTAGCACACAATGTTCTTTTATGGATTAAAGCGTTTGTGTTGTCACTAGTGTTACAGACACAGTAAATAGTAAATACCTGTCATAACCTACATGAGTAAAGGCGCAATTTTTTAATCAAATTGAATAGGTAGAAAATGTCATCAAGGCTGCCATTGTTACAAATCCACCCACTAAAATAAATTATTTGGTTCTGTTTTGTTTTCTTCAATTTTATATATATGGATGGATGAGCTGTCAAAATTAAAGCATTAACTCTAGTGATTAATTTAGATTCTTGAAAGGGTTAAAAACATTTATTTGATGTTGACTATTTTTCTGTTGTTCATATTTTGTACAGAAACAAGGATTTGACATCAAAACATGAATATAAGACAAGATATCATTATTTCATTTTTTATTTCTAGGTATTAAGAATACGATTAACAACTTAGATCTAAGAGCATGGAAACATGTTAGCCTCAGCTGTGTTCCATATTATTTTTAATGTATTTAGAATAAATTGTTTGTATTTGTTATGATAAACTGCTATTTGTATAGATATGACATATATTGTTATAATAAAAACTAATCTTAAACACATTTTTAAAAATACAAAAAAATACAAGCCATCATTAAAATTACTTATGTACTTACTTATCATTCTGTATATTCCGTATCATGTAATCATGTCTTTAAGGTGCCTTTTGTGGGTTAACCACCAACTCATATTAGTCGCTTCTCGTCATGACTCCCAAATATATAGATCCACATAATAATATTGACATTGATATATAATGATACAATGAAGGATTATAATACACCCAATATGTACAGTACTATTATAAAATTAAAATAAAACCTGTTGATATGTGTATTCTGTATTATCATGCCAAATCCCACCAGGAAATAAGAATGTTGCCAACAATAGGATTACTGTTGTCATTTTTACTAGTATTTATTTTATTGGGGGGTTAGTTCACTCTTTCTATGTGTTCAGTCTACTGCAAAAATAAAGGAATTAAATGCTGTTTGAGGGAACTGTATTTGAATTGTCATGGTACTGTTCGTTGATGTAAATAAATATAACATTTCTGTTTAAATAAATAATTTATTAAATATCAGTTTAACAAAAATAATTTACTAACTTCGGTTTACATTGTTGAAATTGTTAAACCACATATAACTCAGGTATAAATAAATAGACCAATACATAAATAGATTCAATAAATATGTAAGTACAATGCAGTTTCAAAAATCAACTCAGGGTATATGCAATATGTTAACCTTGCATGAACAACACAGTTGTATACGTCTGACAAATCAAGATTTGTAGTACAGCAGAAGGTACTGACTTGATAGTACACAGTACACAATATATTAAACTAATTCGCTGCCATTGACGGCTATAGACGTCAAAAGATTGATTTTTACTGGGCTGGCAGTGAATGAGTTAAATCTCCTTATATTTCAGAGATCGTACATTACAGTTTTATACTAAATCGCCTTACAGTAATGTTGCTTAGCCTGCTATTCTTACCATAGCTTGTTTGATAGAGGTGGCAAATCAGGTCCAGAAAGTAAAAACCTTGCCCACAGTTTGACTTTAGCCCCTTGTGGTAGCCTTGCTCCCTGTCATGTAAACGAGCACTCTGAGAGCTAGTTAGGGAGCTTGCAAGCTAGCACCTGGGGCTAAAGCCAAACTGTGGTAGGGTTTTTACTTTCTGGACTTGGATTTATCACCTCTGTTGTTTGAATCACATGTTAATTCATTTATTTCTATATAGGGCCAACTTTATGCAGGTGTACAAGCAGAAGTCGAAGCTCACCATCAATCTCTTCATATTCTTTCATATTCGGGTCTTTCTGTCATGTTATGTTTTCACAAGGCAAACACGCCAAAGAACGTCTTCCCGGCCTCCTCCTCCAGATTTGGCAGCATTTTCTCCGTCACAGTCTTTAACTTGTCTCCTTTATACAGGTTAAAGACAGCTCCCATGTACACAGCAGAGTACCAGCCGCCCTCTTCGTCAGCATCGCCGCTGGCTTTTTTTTGGCAGGCAGTCCGGACAGAGTGCAGGATGGTCCGGTATTCGTCATTCCCAAACGAACTGGACCAGCGTCTCACTCTGTGGGTCAGGTGGACCATCAATGTTGCGGATGCGTCGTCATTGTCATCGCTGCGACAACTGACCCGAAAAGATACTTGACTGTAAACAAAGTAGAGGCCATCTTTTGGGATCACAATCTCGTTGTTCTTGAGCTCCAGGCCACCTTGAGAGTGGGACGGGTCCACCTGATTAATCCATTGCACCGAGTTGGCAATATTAGAATTATACTGTCCTGTAGAGGAGAGATGATTTTCAATGAATGACAGTTATATAATAACATTATTGTATAACACTTTGCACCTCGCACTTTTCACACTGCACTTTGCAACATGTACGGTAGGATGGAAAGCTGTGTCACATCGCAGGTGGACATTTGACCTCAACTTGAACTAGGCATTAGGATTTGTGGGGTCATGACTTCATCACGCTTGTCAGCATGTATGTTTAGTTCGGTCTAAATCAGGTGTGTCCAAACTATGGCCTGGGAGCCATATGCGGCCGACCGTCCATTTTTCAGTGGCTTTTGACATACACTAAAAATGGCATTTGACACAGTTAAAAAATTTTTTTTTAAATGGTTACACATGGTCAAAGTAAGAAGGGAGGGTGTTGGAGGAAAATAGGTGCTATTGCAATTGGTTTATATATTGTAGCTTTTTTTTTTTTTTATTATTATTATATACAAATTTTTTGGGACTAAACAAAATTTCTCTTCATAACATAAGTGGCCCTTGCATCCTTCATATTTTCTGTAAGTGGCCCTAAATGGAAAAGTTTGGACTAAATGTCTGCTCCCCCCCCCACCCCCACCAAAAAAAAACAAAAATAAAAAATAAAAGTCATTTAAATTGACCTAATTTTAACATGTACTTAATCCCTTCTGACACGCATTTTTTCTGATTGGCAATTTATTTATTTTTTACTGGTTTTGTCTCTTTTCCCACATAAGAACAACATGGGGGGGGGGGGGTGTCATTAGGGTTATCATGTTTTTATTTGTTATAGTGGACACCAGAATAGTATGGCTGTAACGTGTTGTAAACTTACCAATCTTATATGTAACATTTTTAACATGGAAATCATGCAAATCAACTTGCACACCTTGGCACACTAAAACTGAGCATTTTTCTCAATTCCCACAACTTTTTTAATGAACACTCCAAGGTTGATTTTAAAGTACTTCTTACCTGTTAAGTGAATGGCAGCTCTGACATTGGAGATTTGCCGCAGAGTGTGATGAATATCTGTAAAAGAAAATTAATTCAGTGTTATTAGAATTTCAATAGTTTTGCTTATGCTATTTGAGGGAATAGAAAAGTTATGATTTCTTACCAAAACTGTCTTCATTTCGTCCTGGCTTCTGTCCAAAGGAAATAAAATCCGAGAGTTAAACCAGTGCAATTCAGACATGTGATCCTTACAGACAAGACAATTGTGTACGTTGTTCCCACCTTGGTGTGTACGTTGAAAATGAGAAAAGCAGCAGCGGCAATTGCAAGGAATAACGTGAAACCCAAAAGAGCCATGGTTAGCTTTGAGCCATGTTTAGCAGCGGTTCTGGACGAGTTCTTTGATTCTGTGTCCACAGCAGCAAAAAGAGTCACTTTACAGTCTCCTTCCATTGTTCTGAATGAGGGCCCTTTATCGCTTTAGTCGCTTCTGAGAGTTTGTCTTCCTTCTGCGACTCACGTTTATTGACTGTCAAATTGCACAGTGGAGCCCTTTATAAAACCGTTAGCTCCTCTGGGGAAGTCCGATGATATCATTCATTGTGAGTGGAGAGAGAACCAAAACTGAGGAAGATCTAAAACTTTAGACACTCCTACTCACTCACACCCACGAGCGTTCAAGTAGCAAAATGTAAAATGTACACTACACCTGAAGAAGATACTAATATATGTTCAATTTGTATTAGCACAAAAACAAACCAATCTCTTACAGACATCAATGTTTCACGTATATTGTGGTCATATTAATGTGGTTCCAATAAATGGAGACTAGTTTGGGGTCAAACCACAAACACATCCTTGAATTGAACGTCACACATCCGACAATGGCGTCATATCTGTTGTAGCAAATAGTAAACACAACAGTATTGCAGAGTTATTGTGTGCTTTTGTTGTATTGTGTCACTTCTTCTTTTTTGTAAAAATAGACAAGAAATATGCACTGGCCATGAGGTGACACATTTTCCTTGCCTCCGGCCCCCTCACAAATATCATACACGAGGGCTATATGATGTAAAATAGGAAACTCAAAGGTGAGGATATTTGGCCAAGTGTGAAATATATATTTAATAATATAAACAATAATAAAATAAAAATAAAATAAAATAAATAATGATAATAATAATAATAAAAAAAAATGCATATAAATAGTATAGTATATAAATAATATACTGTAAATATAAACTATTGCTTCCTCAAACTGTGGTCCATGAGCTACTGTTGAGTGAAGGTCTTTTCACACTGCACTGAGTAACCTGTAGCAATTAGCAACATGTAGGATGGGACGCCGTGTCGCAGCGCATTTGTCCTCAATTTGGAACATTTTCCGTTTTAGAGCGGCATGTGTGTCAGAAGCAGGGTTATTATAGTTTTTGAATTTTCATTTTACTTAGTTTATTATTTTTTTTTTTTTGAGGGGTACAGAGAAGCAAAATGAAACTTATTCAAAGCCCATATGATATGTGGGATGATGATAAACGTTGGTCCGACTCACATGTTTCCTGGACACACAGACATCTGCTTTGGGGACATTTACTCTTATTTAATACAAAGCCCTGGGCAAAGCTGTTGTTTTTTTTTCATTGAAGTATTCTTTGTGGTGCCGAAGGAAAGGAAGCGCAGGAGGGGTACCGCAAGTTTGTGGAAGTACTCACTCCAAAACCAACTGGAGAGCTCAGTATTGTTCATTCGGTAATTTTACCGATTTGACATATCATCATTGCTCTCTTTTTTTATTTTATATATATATATTTTTTTTTAATACATTTTTATTTCGTATGTGGGTGAGTAAGTGTATGTGCATGTGCGTGTGTGCATGCATTCATGAGTTCACCTAAAACCTATTTTAAAAATCCCACACCGTTCACCTAAACCAAACACTTCAGAATCCAGCCAGTCGTAAGGCCGTCAGGAGACTCGAGGAAGGACCAAAGAAAAGAAAGGAAAGTGAAATCCAGCACCGACCAGATACCACCCACCACCCACCGGGCCACCAACCAGAGTCCTTCACCAACCCCAAAAACATCTAAATTCCAACAAATCAGGTAGACCTCAAGAGACCAAAGGAGAGACTGAGGAAAGGAAGGAAGGAGAGACGAAGCAGAGTAAGATCCACAGACACCAGCCTCCACCGATTCAACGACCAGAGGAAGAAGCAGATTGTGTCTGAGTTTCGATAGATGCTGGTGTGGTGGATCTGGCATGCATGAAAATCTCTACCAAAGAGGGGAGCCGACGACCCCTGCCAGGACAGAGCAAGCACAACACCTCAGGGCCCCCCAGGCCACGGCAGTGGCAAGGGACAACCCTCGGGCCCCGCAGGGGCCACCGGCCGGAGAGCAAACCCAGGAGCAGGAGCGCCCCCAACACGGCCCGCGCCCCCAACCCAACGCAGCAGGACGGGGCACTGCCGGCCCGCCAGGCACCCCACCGGTCCACAGCCCCCGCTCCCCCACTTGGCTTCCATAGAAGCTAGGGTGGCCAGACGTCCGGACAGTACTACTTTTCAGTGAAATGTCCTGCGTCTATGCAACCCTAAGCTGGACGCTGGTTTGTCTGCCTTTTAAAGAAAATGAGCCGCGGTTGACTTTATGTGACCCAACATCAGCTCCACCCCACGTTTGTCACAACTGGTCTGTGATTGGCCAAGAGTGGCTTCAGTTAAAAATCTCGTATATCATTGGTTCAATAAAAGTAAAAAAAAAGTCTCCACGTGTAGCTATCTGACTATACGTCTTTTCCTCCGCCGTCTTCTTTGACAGCAGCGAAAAGGCAGCAAAAAAACAAAAATGCGAAAACGGCGGACATCTTTTAATGTTGTTTTTTTTTTTTTAAGAGCTCAGTATTGTTCATTCCGTAATGTCATCATCATTGCTCTTTTTTTTTCTTTTTTTTTGTATGTGGGTGAGTATGTGCGTGCGTGCGTGCGAGTGTATGTGTGTATTCGTTAGTTCACCAAAAACCTATTTAAAAAATCCCATACCGTTCACCTAAACCGAACACCGCCATCAGGAGACCCGAGGAAGGACCAAAGAAAACAAAGGAAAGTGAAATCCAGCACCGACCAGACACCACCCACCGGGCCACCAACCAGAGTTCTTCACCAACCCCAGAAAAATCTAAATTCCAACAAATCAGGGAGACCTCAAGAGACCAAAGGAGAGACTGAGGAAAGGAAGGAAGGACAAACGAAGCTGGTGTGGTGGATCTGGCATGCATGATAATCTCCACCAAAGAGGGGAGCCGTCGACCCCTGCCAGGACAGAGCAAGCGCAACACCTCAGGGCCCCCCAGGCCGCGGCAGCGCCAAAAGACGACCCCCAGGGCAGCAAACCCAGGAGCAGGAGCGCCCCCCACCCCAACACGGCCCCCGCCCCCAACCCAACGCAGCAGGACGGGGCACTGCAGGCCCGCCAGGCATCACAACCGGGACCCCGGCGGGCATATGGGACCAGCCCGGCGGGGCGATAGGGCTCATTGATATTTTTTACCATTAAGTTACACAAACATGATCTATAATCCATGCAAAACTTTATTGTTGATGAAAATACACAGCTGATTTTCGTTTTCCGCTGGGGTTAGGTTCCAAAAAATACTGCAATAAATGAAATCCGTGAAGTAGTTATAGCTTTATGGTTTACGTTTATTATAAATGTTTTAAGGCTCTAAAACTCTCACCACACAGTTTATACAGTTTGGGGACCGCAGTATAGAGCAGTGCTGCGGTCCCCCTGTCCTGGTGGGGTCGGGGGGGGCGGCTTTGTTGGGGGGGCTGGCGGGGGGTGCTGGGGGCGGCTGGGTTGGCGGGGGCCCCGCTGGTCGCTCCTCTTAACTCACTGCACTTGGTTTGCACAATACACTTTTATAGACATATAGGGCACATAACACAGTCTTCACCCTACAACTCCCCTCCAATTCTAATGCACCACACAACTGTGTGTGTGTGTGTGGGGGGGGGGGGTGTCGGGGTGGGATGCCATCGGTATAGAGTATGGGGTGGATGGCGGGGGTGGGTGAGGGGCGGGGGTCGTGGGGGGAGCGAGGGCTGTGGACCGGTGGGGTGCCTGGCGGGCCTGCAGTGCCCCGTCCTGCTGTGTTGGGTTGGGGGCGCGGGACGTGTTGGAGTGGGGGGCGCTCCTGCTCCTGGGTTTGCTCTCCGGCCGGTGGCGCTGCCTGGGGGGCCCTGAGGTGTTGCACTTGCTCTGTCCTGGCATGGGTCGACTGCTCCCCTCTTTGGTGGAGATTTTCATGCATGCCAGATCCACCACACCAGCATCTATCGAAACTCAGACACAATCTGCTTCCTCCTCAGGTCATTGAATCGGTGGAGGCTGGTGTCTGTGGATCTCACTCTGCTTTGTTTGTCCTTCCTTCCTTTCCTCAGTCTCTCCTTTGGTCTCTTGAGGTCTCCCTGATTTGTTGGATTTGTTGGAATTTAGATGTTTCTGGGGTTGGTGAAGAATTCTGGTTGGTGGCCCGGTGGGTGGTGTCTGGCCGGTGCTGGATTTCACTTTCCTTTGTTTTCTTTGGTCCCCTCGGGTCTCCTGACGGCGGTGTTCGGTTTAGGTGAACGGTATGGGATTTTTTCTAATACACACACACTCGCACGCACGCACACACATACAAAAAAAAAAAAGAAAGAGCAATGATGATGACATTACCGAATGAACAATACTGAGCTCTTTTAGAAAAGAAAAAAGAAAAATAAAATAATAATAAAAATAAAAGAGAGAGACTGTGTACAAATCTCATCTATTCTAAAACAGCCCTCTTATAAACCTCTCTTTTTATTCAAACTTGAGGTTCCTAGGTTACATGAGGTGATGCCTATAAAAGGGGGTGGGGTCATTTAGCAAGCAGGCATATCCTTGTGCTTGTTTACATTTCTTGCTTATTCGTAGAAATGTTTTTGCATATTCGTGGAATTTACCAAATACATATATCTTGATAAGCACTTTTAGCACGTCAATTCAGCATATCATTTAATAGCAGAAAGGTCGTCTAACGCTGTTTCCTCATATCTCTGATCTCCAGCAGATGAATTTGGAGACAGCAACGTTGGTGGAAAAGACTAGTTTGTCATCTCTTAATACCTTAGTAACAGGATAGGCACCGTCCCATGAGCTAAACTTTTTGCTTGGCACTATCTTTTTGTCATTACTTCCAAAACGCAATCTGGTGACATTCCAGCCGGAACAACTCTCAATAATGGTCTAGGCCCCATGCATGTTACACAGCTAATTTACAACTCTGGCTGCCGTCTCAGTCAGTAAGAGCCAATTATTTCCTGTTTGTGTAAGTCCAGTCACTGTCAAAAACTTGTCATCAGTAGAGAATTTACTCTTTAGTTTTACCAATGCTCCGGATGTACGATTTTTTGGAGCAATTTTAATTACATACTTTGCTCCTACATTTTGGGTGTCAGCGGTGTCATCAGAATGATTTGTTTCCATGGCAGGAAAAGGGTCAAAACGTCATTTTGGGGGAGACAAAGCACCATTCCTTTTAAAGTACATCTTCCCTTGTTATGAAAGTATCAGGTGGAGACTTCAATTGTGGGACAAAAGGTTCAAATACCCGATTAGGGTTATAGGTGTATTGTTTTGAATGGGAAGGAATGGAGGCTCCGCTAATTGTTAGTTTTTTTTGGTGTCACTGTGCCATTCTGCGGCTCACGTATGCGATTTTGCGGTGTCGGTGCTTCAATGGGTCCCATATCACGCAGGTAGAGCGACAGTGATCAACAGAACGACACAGTAACATGCTACAGGGTACCTTATATACTCCAAAAATGTAGTCATGTCCACCGAGAAACCCTCTAGGAGTTCGGGTGTCTTGAAAATTCTTCACTTACCTTCAGGTATTTTCAGAAACTAATATTCCGCTCCCTTCCCTTTTCGGATGACTCGGCGGAGATGACTTTCTTACAGGGCGTGAGGTGTATCCACGTGTTCCTCTTGGCGATCTTTACGGCTGTTGGTGTAGTCAGCAGCACTTGATGAGGGCCCTCCCACTTTGGGGGATGCCAATGCTTCCTCTTTATGCTGCGAATTAGGACCCACTCTCCTGGGGACACCAACTCGTCTTGCTGAGAGGAAGCACAATCGCCTAAAACTGGCAAAATGGGTCCCATTGTCACTATAAATGGTTTTGGGTATACCATATCGAGGTATAATGTCTTTGCATAATGCTCTTGCTACTGATAGCGCATCTGGTTGCTTAGTAGGAAATATTTCGACCCATTTTGAGAACACATCTATTATCACAAGACAATATTTTTTCCCTTCACTTTTGCTTAATTCAATAAAGTCCATGTGGATCCATTGAAACAGATAAGTGGCGTGAAATTATCCCCGTTTTGGGTGTACATTTCCCTGTGGATTGTGTCGAGCGCAGACCATGCAGGCCCTGCAGAAATTTTTCGAAAATGAATTAAACCCGTATGTTACATAATACTTGTGTATTTGCCCCACCATCCCTGCCTTTGAGACATGAGACACACCATGGCTCAATATTGCAGCCCACCGATACAAATTTTGGGATAAAATAGGCTTATTTCCCTCTCCGACATAAATCCCATCCTTCAACACTGCGCCTTTGGCTGCCCACTGTTTTTGTTCAGAGACAGGACTTTGCTGTTGCATTTCCATTAACACCGTTTTTTTGCAAAATTTCATTTTCAGGTGAGGCAATTGCCAGTCCCAAGAAGGGTTTCATGGCAGCTTCTTTGGCCATTTTGTCTGCGAATGCATTTCCCAGGCTAATTTCATCAGTACCTGTCGTGTGGGCAGTACATTTACATATTGCTATCTGCTTAGGCAGCTGAACAGCATTCAATAAATTTGTCAACAGTTCCGCGTGTGTTACGGATTTCCCCGTTGATGTCACCATTCCCCTATTTTTCCAATATTGTGCAAAAATGTGACAGGTGGAGAAAGCATATTGATTATCTGTGTAAATTGTGACTATTTCTTCATCTTCTTTCTTCAGAGCCTGATTTATGTACTGTTCCAGGCTGCCAGTTGGTTTATCAACCCAATATTTGTCAATCCAATGCTTTATGGCATTATTGGAATGCGCATGGAGAGCATTTTTTAATTGTTCCTGATACAAACTTCCTGGAGTGTGATCTTCAGGAATGCCGCTGTTTGCTTTAAAACAGGCAGTCATTCTAATTCGATAATCCTCAAATGATTCATCATGTTTTTGCTTCTCTCGGCCAATAGCAGTATAGTTAGCTCTTCGCCGAAATTTTTCTCTAGCGCGTTCCATCAAATCATGAACACGCCTATGTAGTTCTCGACTATCGTGTTCTAGAACGCCCTCGTGTTCTTTTGGATCCCAGTCCCCTCTTATGCTATGCCAATCCCCTTTTAAAGCAGTCATCCACACTTGTTGGACTTCCACTCCATTGAGATGGTAAGATCTTCTGAGATCTTCCATCTGTTGCAAAAATTCTGCGACATCTGTCTTGTGAGATGTAATACCTTATACGGCTTTTTTCACATCTTCCTGGGTCCATGTTCTATGAACCAATATCGTGGGAGAGTCATCATTTATATTTGGATTAGCTACTTCAATCATGGGGAATACATCATGTTCATAATCTTCACCCTCGCTGTCTTTAAATGTGACAGGTGAAAACACTTTCCCCATTGTTTTGGAAAACTCTACACTCAACTGTCCTTTCCCTCTTGTGGCCATCGCGGGGCTTCTGGGTAGTGAAGGAGAAAGTCAATGAGGGGAATGTAACCCAACAGGTGGCTTTGTAGGTGTCATATTTGTTTTCACTACTTCCCCTTCATCCTCTCGAAAAATCCCCACTGACCCTGTTTCATCATCTTCTTCCCTATGAAATAGAGCTTCTTCCTCTTTTGTGTTCTTTCTCCCCGCATCTATTTCATTTTCTCTTACTCTTTTTTTGTCGATGCATCTTTTTTTTGGGCAAGTGACATCCAAATTTTGGTATCATCATACCCATCTTTTTAAATTTGTTGGTGATTATTTTTTTCTTTTATTTCTTATCTTGTCACTTTAATTTTTCTGTTCAATGAGGTAGCGAACCTCCACTCACACTTTTACACATGCACTCGTTTTTGCGGAGTTTAAGTACGTACAGGACACCGCCGCCCTCTTCACGGAATTTAAGTGCACCTGCACAGGACGCCGTGCCTTCGCCCTTTTTACTTGATAGGGACTAGTCTTCTCAAGGTTTTTTAATTTACGTGCACAGACCTTCTCTGTCACGGGCCAAACGAAGTCGCGCAACCCATTCACACTTATGAGCGCTCTTACTCACCAGAGACGTCTTCGCTCCTTCGGTATCGCGCCAACCTTCCGTTCCCAGACACGAAGTCGAGGTCCAGTCCCAGAAAGGGTATTCTTTGCGTGCGCACGTCTTTCCTGGTCGTCGGCTCCGTATCTGGAAACATCAGGTATCTTGCGATCCGGCTCGAAGGACCACTTAAATGTCAGGTTCAAATGACAAATATAATTTACAAACAATGAGTAGAGAAGACGTTCCAGTTTCAGGTTACTTGCAAGGAGAACAGGAGAGACCGTGTACAAATCTCATCTATTCTAAAACAGCCCTCCTATAAACCTCTATTTTTATTCAAACTTGAGGTTCCTAGGTTACATGAGGTGATGCCTATAAAAGGGGGTGGGGTCATTTAGCAAGCAGGCATCTCCTTGTGTTTTACATTTCTTGCTTATTCATAGAAATGTTTTTGCATATTCATGGAAAAAAGTAAGTTATAGTTATAACGTAACATTAATCCAACGGCTGTAACGTTCCAACAATAATGTTAATCTAACTAATACTGACTAACTTGCTAGCTCATAGCATTGAGCCATAGTAGCCACTTATTGATATACTGTAATTGTGTGTCAAGTGAAATTGTTTTAGATCCCAATGTTCAACATTATCTGCTGACAAAATAAATAAAAAATACACGGGATAAATGATTGTCCTGACTAAAACTAGACTAAAATGTTGACAGTTTTTGTTGACTAAAACTAGAAAAATTTAATTATGTTTCTTGGGACTAAAGTAAAGACTAAAATGCTAGATTTATAGTCAACTAAAAATAGACTAAATAAAAACTAGATGAGGTTGACTATGATAAACACTAAAAAGAGTGATTGAAACTGAGACTACATTTTAAAATGGCGTATAAAATTAACACTACTGCACGGGTAACTAGTAGGAGTTTTTAACTCACTAAATAGTTTGTGAAGAAATTAATTGAATCACCTTGATCACGATGACTGATATCGGCAGGTGTCACATGACGTCTCACTTAAAACCACCACGTCTTGTCCTAGTGATTTCTTTAGAAGGGAGGGATACTGCATGTGAAAAAAAATATTCCAGGAAAAAATCACTCCCTTTGCTGTACAGATGACTGATGACTGGAAACAAATTAGAGCTAAATGCCTTTTTTCTCTGTTTAATGGGATAACCAAATTTCAGTCATATGAAAATGCAAATGAAATGTCTCTTCAGTCAAATTTCCTGTAAGAAGTGAGATATTGTCAGTCATAATTAATAACTTTTGGCTTTAAGGGAAGTAGACAATACTATTCGTTATGTTTACAGTATTTTTCCAGTGTTATATGAGACAATGGCCCGGTTTCACAGACGAGGCTTATATTAAGACAGTACGAGGTCATAAATCAGATTAGTAAAGCTAGGTCATTTAAGTGGCTTCCATGAGCGTGTCTTAAATTTGTTTTAGTTGGTCCTAGACTATTGAGTCCTGATGTAAGCTTAAACGAGAATGGTGCTCATGAAAACCTGAAAGTGAATTCAGGACAGCTTTGATGGAGGAAATTCTGGCCCTAAAGAAGAGGTGGCAAATCCAGGTCCAGAAAGTAAAAACCTTGCCACAGTTTGGCTTTAGCCCCAGGTGCTAGCTAGCTAGCTATCTCCCTAGCAGGTAAACGAGCCAGTTAGCTAGCACCTGGGGCTAAAGAAACTGTGGCAGGGTTTTTACTTTACTTGAAGTTTGAAAGACATGTTCCTATTTACCTAGGTAGAAACCCACAGAGACCACATTAAGACCACATAAATAAATAAAAACTATAACGAGTATGGGAGGGGGGGGGGGGGCTACAGAACCAAATTGTGGAAAACCATGCTGTTATCTAAAGTAAATGCCATACTGCTGCTATTGAACATAAGAGAAGTGAATTAATTCAATGCAAATGTAACCACAAGAAGGCAAATGCATGTGAGACACAAATGCCACAAAATTTCATAACATTGCTTACTTACATTGAATGATATGTAGGAGAAATCAGATAACGAACATTTGGACTGTGGACAAGAAAAACTGAACCCAAATTAGTTACTGCTTGTAAATACAGATTATTCCACTGTCTGTCTCACCCATTCTTTTTATTTCATTGTAAGGACAATGTGAGTTTTTCCTAACACTGATATTTTCCCAGAGGAAATTACTCCAAACCTTGTGAAGGAGCCATTGCACAAAGACTGAATCCTCTACATCTGGAATAGCATCCCTGAAAGAAGATGCTGCGTTCCAGCAGAGACCAAGAAGGATGTCCATCCATGAAAAGATAACCTTGGAATTTCGTGAGGAGAAAAGGAAATATATGAAAGACATGAAAATGATAATTCTACACATTGAATATGGATATGAGATTAGAAGAGAGAGCTGTTCAAAGAAATATGCATGAGAAAGCTGTGTAATGAAATGCATTGTGAAAAAAAATGATGACAAATAACCTTTGTACATACAAAAGCAATCTCTGAAAGTTATTTAATCAAATTGATGTACAAACCCAATTCCCCAAAAGTTGGGACACTATACAAATTGTGAATAAAAACTGAATGCAATTATGTGGAAGTGTTATCATTGTCGGTCAAAAGGAAACAAAGAGTTAATCTGCAAGTAAAAACTTTTGCCAGGGATTTGCCACATGATATGGAAACCTCTCACTATAGTGAGGGGTTTCCATCTGAATATTTGTGAAGCAGCCTCTCTTTGGCCTCACGTATCTTCAGACAACCTACTTTATTGTAATTTAATCATCTGCTTGAAACGTCAGTGCTCTAATATATTGTAATGCACAGGAAAACCACAGGTCCAGATCGGGGTCGTCATATTTGACAGCGTAATATGGGAAAAAAACCTGATAAGCATGACAAGTTACTTATAATACATTATATTTATGATATGATACATTTGAAATAATTATTACATTTTTTTGTTACGTTGGAGGAAGTGCAGCAGAAGTGTTGAGGTTGAGTGAAGACAAAGGGCTGTATTTTTAAGTTACAGGTGAACCAGGTGAGTGGTGTCAACTGACCAGCCACCACAGATAAAAATCATGCCAAACAAATCATTCAAGCAGTGGCACCTTGACTGAGGGAAAAGCCAAAAGTCAGAAAAAACAGGACTATACACAAATCAGTGGCCTGAGCTGAAACCATTAGAGTGTGCTTTCTATTGCTAAAGCCAAAAGTGAAAGTAGTACTGCGGTAACAAGCAACAACCGAAGGGGTCTGTATTGAAGGGCGACACAAGAGAAAACTCAGAATGAAGAGCTCCTGACTTCAGGCAGTCAATGAACAGAAACTGTTTTCATCAAAATATTTTTGCTGTATAATTATAATTAAAGTTTAAAGTCTACACTTCAATTGTATCTTGATAATTTTATTTCAAAACCTTTGTGGTGCTTTATATAATAAAACTATAATTAAAAACACAATTAATATGCGGATACAGACAAGATTTAAAGCGACAGTCAGTGATCCCTGGCGCCATCTAGTGGCAAACTAATAATTCCTTCATTTTAAAAACCGACTGTTTATGTCAATATTATGCAAAAAAAATGTATCGCATAAACATATTAGGGCTGGGAATGTTTGAATGTCTCACGATTCAATTCCGATTTTTGGGCCTGGGAATCGATTCAGAATCGATTAAGAAGGTTTTTAGATGAAAAATTATTTGATTGACAATGATTTCTGCTTCAATTTATAGATATGCAAAGAATTGTCATGATCTACTCCAGTCTGACTCGCTAATGCTAATTAGCGTGCTACTCGTGGCACTTTTATCACTCAAAAGAACGACTATTCATACAAAACGCTTCAGGAATGTATACATAGAAGCATCTTAACATCCTACACTGCAAATAAAAAAAACTTTGATTGGAATAACTTGATCATGACTTTTTGCTTCTATGTGGCTACAACTTAACAGTGTATCAGAACGAGCGGAACCACACTGTCCCTAAGTGGCCAAATCGTTTACAACATGAACAGTGCTCCCAATAAAGGCACACACAAACAAGAGCTAGACAGTATAAAACAATTGAAATCAAATCGACTTTTTGGCACACCCCTAAAACATTTCATATAATCGTAGGTCTAGTAATCACTTTTACAATTACAAACCCAATTACAAAAAATTTAGCAATTGGTGATTCTCTACCCATCTTCGCTTCTGAGACACTGCCACTCCGAGAAGCTCTCTTTATACTCCAATCAAGTTGCCAATGGACCTCATTAGTGGTAAAAATAAAATTAAAATTAAAAATAAAAATTTGTGGTAACTGGTCTTCCAGCTGTTTAAAAAAAAAAAAAAAATTATATATATAAGTGCAATTGACTTTTTCAGCCTCTTATTGCTACTTGTCCCAACTTTTTTTTGATTTGTTGGCACCATGAAATTTACAATCAACATATTTTTCCCTTAAAATTATACATTTTCTCAGTTTAAACTTTTGACCTGTCATCTATGTTCTATTCTGAACAAAATATTGAAATTTGGCACTTCCACATAATTGCATTCAGATTTTATTCACAGTTTGTATAGTGTCCCAACTTTTTGGGAATTGGGTTTGTAATTGATTTCTCCTATCCACATGTATTTGCCTGGCTGGCCTCTGTAGTTCATTTAGATATTCTAAGTACTCCACACTCCCAAACTAACTGTGCACCCTTTCACTAACAGTACTAAAATGAAGTTAAACCTGCCTCCTTGCAGGATTAATTTAATCTTTAATTTAGTCCAAGAGTAGCTCTAATTACAATTGGCTTTGCTCAAACCAGAACAGGCTAATTCTATTTTAAGATACATCCGTGCAAGTGTCTTAAAATTAAGCCAGCTCAAACAGCAGTCTGAGACTAGTCCTGAGCCTTTTCTGTGAAACCGGACGAATTAATATTTGTCAGCTTTGGAAATAGATCTTTGCCTGATCAAGATTTGTTGCAAACAAGGAGTAACAGGAAGTAGATTCCCCCGCATGCAATACAGGAATTTGTTGGGCTTAACCTCGAGTTTCAGTTTTGATGAGCATGTTTTCACCCTCTGTGAATGGTTACATTAAAATGCGGCTCAAATCTGTGATATCATCATCATATCCTCTCCCTGTCACTTCAGTGTTATTTTACTGCTGGTCAGTCATACAATGAACCTAAGCAATCTTACATTTAAACCACATCTTCATACTCAACAAACACATTGAATGCTCCTTATTAATCATGTGTGGCACATCAGCACTGTTGCCACAGTAGAAAATAAACATGTACAAAAAAGCTAATTTATATTTCACCAGAAGATCACAGAAGGCGCGTTCTTGAATTTCCAAATACACCCCTTGCTGCATGACCCTTGTGTGACCCTTTGCAGCCCATTTCTTAAATGGAGACCATAGCAAAGATGGGAAAGTTGACAGAGAGGGCCATTGCTTCCAGCACAAGCGGAATTGTTTTACTTGTGCAATTTTGAAAATCATTCAAATCATTTAAAGCCCCAGTGTGTAGTCCTTCGCGCCATTTAGTGGTCAAAGAATAGCATTTATTCAAAGAATAGCATTTTATTATTATTATTATTATTATATCTCTTGTAAGGTGAGATTGCAGTCATGTAATATACAAACCCAATTACAAAAAAGTTGGGACACTATACAAATTGTGAATAAAAACTGAATGCAATTATATGGATATGCCAAATTTCAATGTTTTGTTCAGATTAGAACATAGAGAACAGGTCAAAAGTTTAAACTGAGAAAATGTATAATTTTAAGGGGAAAATATGTTGATTGTAAATTTCATGGTGCCAACAAATCTAAAAAAAAGTTGGGACAGGTAGCAATAAGAAGCTGGAAAAGTCAATTGCACTTACACAATTACACACACAAAAAACAGCTGGAAGACCAGTTCCCACTAATGAGGTCCATTGGCAACTTGATTGGAGTATAAAAAGAGTTTCTCTGAGTGGCAATGTCTCTCAGAAGCAAAGATGGGTAGAGAATCACCAATTCCTCCGATGTTGCGCAGAAAGATAGTGGAGAAATATCAGAAAGGTGTTTACCAGTGAAAATTTGTAATCATCATCTACAGTGCATAACATCGTCCAAAGATTCAGAGAATCTGGAACAATCTCTGTGTGTAAGGGTCAAGGCCGAAAAATCACACTGGATGCCCATGATATTCGGGCCCTTAAACGGCACTGCACCGCAAACAGGAATGCTCACTCTAAGAGAAAGCACAGAAAGGGCTCAGCAATACTTCCAGAAAACATTGTGGGTGAACACAATCCACCGTGCCAGCCGCCGTTGCCAGATGAAACTCTACAGTACAAAGAAGAAGCCATTTCTAAAGCAGACCAAGAAGCGCAGGCGTTTTTCTGGGCCAGGGGTTATTTAAAATGGTGTGGCAAAGTGGAAACCTGTTTTGTGGTCAGACGAATCACGATTCGAAGTTCTTTGTGGAAAACTGGAGCACTATATCATACTGACTAAAGAGGACAAGGAAAACCCAAGTTGTTTTCAGCACTCAGTCTATAAGCCTGCATCTGTGATGGTATAGGGTTGCATGAGTGCGTGTGGCATGGGCAGCTTCCACATCTGGAAAGGCATCGTCAATGCAGAAAGGTATATTCAGATTCGAGAACAACATATGCTGCCATCCAGGCATCATCACTTTCAGAGAAGATCTTGCATTTCTCAACACGATAATGCCAGACCACATGCAGCACCAATTACAACATCATGGCTGCGTAGGAAAAGTGCAGTCCACTTCTTTCACTTCTAGAGCACATTTGGCGCATCATAAAGGGGAAGGTGCAACAAAGAAAGCCCAAGGCAGTTGAACAGTTAGGGAGACGCGTGTTAGACAAGAATGGGACAGCATTCCTATTTCTAAACTTGAGAAACTTGTCTCCTCGATCCCCAGACGTTTGCAGACAGTTGCCTCACAGTGGTGAAAATGGCCTTGTCCCAACTTTTTTTTAGATTTGTTGACACCATGGAATTTAAAATAGTTTTCCCTTAAAATTATAAATGTTCTCAGTTTAAACTTTTGACTTGTTCTCTATGTTCTTTTTTTTAATTTTTTTTATTTTTTTATAAAGAGCTCAGTATTGTTCATTCGGAAATGTCATCATCATTGCTCTTTATTTTTTTTTTATATATATATATTTTTTTATATATATATAAATATATAACTTTTTTTTGTGTGTGTGTGTGTGTGGGTGAGTATGTGTATGTGCGTGCGTGCGTGTGTGCGTGCGTGCGTGCGTGTATTTGTTAGCTCACCAAAAAACCTATTAGAAAAAATCTCATACCGTTCACCTAAACCGAACACCGCCGTCAGGAGACCCGAGGGGACCAAAGAAAACCAAGGAAGGTAAAATCCAGCACCGACCAGACACCACCCACCAGAACTCCTCCCCAACCCAAGAAACATCCAGACCCCGACAAATCCAAAAAACATAAAATCAGGGAGGCCTCAAGAGACCGAAGGAGAGACCGAGAAAAGGAAGGAAGGACAGACGAAGCCGAGTGAGATCCACAGACACCAGCCTCCACCGATTCAATGACCTGAGGTGGAAACAGATTGTGCCTGAGTTTCGGTAGATGCTGGTGTGGTGGATCTGGCATGCATGAAAATCTCCACCAAAGAGGGGAGCCGTCGATCCCCGCCGGAACAGAGCAAGCGCAACACCTCAGGGCCCCCCAGGCCGCGGCAGCGCCAAAGGACGACCCCCGGGCCCCGCCAGGGCCACCGGCCGGAGAGCAAACCCAGGAGCAGGAGCGCCCCCCGCCCCAACACGGCCCGCGCCCCCGACCCAACGCAGCAGGACGGGGCACTGCAGGCCCGCCAGGCACCCCACCGGCCCCCAACCCCCGCACCCCCCACGACCCCCCGCCCCCCATCCACCCCCGCCACCCACCCCAACCCAGCCCCAGCCGCCCCCAGGTCCCCAATCCCCCAGACACCCCCCCACCCCGCAACCCCCACCCCCAGCACCCCCCCCACCCCGCAACCCCCACCACCACCCCCCACAACAAAGCCCCCCCCCCCGACCAACCGGCAGCCCCCCAACCCCCAGCCCCCGGGGACCACCCGCACCCAGGCACCGGCGCCGAAGAGGGGCCGGATAGCGGAGCGGAGAGGGCAGCCGCGCCCACCCCACCCCCCGCCGTGTGGAGGGACGGAACACCGGGGGCAGAAGGGGGAGATGGGGGCACCGGAGGGCGGCCGACACCCCCGAACCCCAGGCCCAGCGAGGGAAGGCCCCGGTCGTCACCCCAGCGTGTTCTCTATGTTCTATTCTGAATAAAATATTACAATTTGGCACTTCCACATAATTGCTGTGTTGTTTTGTTTTTATTCACAATTTGTATAGTGTCCCAACTTTTTTGGAATTGGGTTTGTAATTAGTGATTACTAGACCTACGATTATATATATTTAAAAAATATATATACGTTTATGTGATACAACATTTTATTTTTTTTGCATATTATTGACATTAGCAGTCGGTTTTTAAAAGGAAGGAAATATTAGTTCACCACTCTGTGGCGCCAGGGATCACTGACTGTCGCTTTAAATCTTGTCTCTATCCGCATATTAATTGTGTTTTTAATTATAGTTTTATCATATAACGCACCACAAACGTTCTGAAATAAAATTATCAAGATACAATTGGAGTGTAGACTTTAAACTTTAATTGAAAATAGTTAACCAAAATATGTAAATTAAAGTTTAGGAATTACGATGTTATGCAGACTACTTCTAAAGTGACGTAATCATAAATATACAGCAAACATTTTTTGATGAAAACAGTTTCTGTTCATTGACTGCCTGAAGTCAGGAGCTCTTCATCACTAAATTCTGAGTTTCCTCTTGTGTCACCCTTCAATACAGACCCCTTCGGTTGTTGCTTGTTACCGCAGTACTACTTTCACTTTTGGCTTTAGCAATAGAAAGCACACTCTAATGGTTTCAGCTCAGGCCACTGATTTGTGTATAGTTCTGTTTTTTCTGACTTTTGGCTTTTCCCTCAGTCAAGGTGCCACTGCTTGAATGATTTGTTTGGCATGATTTTTATCTGTGGTGGCTGGTCAGTTGACACCACTCACCTGGTTCACCTGTAACTTAAAAATACAGCCCTTTGTCTTCACTCAACCTCAACGCTCCTGCTGCACTTCCTCCAGAGTAACAAAAAAACTTAATAATTATTTCAAATGTATCATGTCATATAAATATAACGTATTATGAGTAACTTGTCATACTTATTACGCTGTCAAATATGATGGCCCCGATCTGGACCTGTGGTTTTCCTGTGCATCACAACAAATTAGAGCACTGACGTTTCAAGCAGATGATTCAATTACAATAAAGTAGGTTGTCTGAAGATACGTGAAGCCAAAGAGATGCTGCTTCACAAATATTCAGATGGAAACCCCTCACTATAGTGAGAGGTTTCCATATCATGTGGCAAATCCCTGGCAAAAGTTTTTACTTACAGATGAACTCTTTGTTTCCTTTTTGACCGACAATGATAAGAGAAAGTATTTTCTGAAAAAGGAGCACTGAACCTGGTGGCCCTGATCAAAAATGTAAAATATTACAACCAAACATGTTTGGAATTGTCGATTAAACAACACATGAAATTTGAGATAATGTGATGGATTTGGAAAGAAGGGAACACCATCGTTATGCAATCTTGGCTGGAGAAGTTGTGATGACGCAACGCAGGATGAGGCCTTTGTATTTTCTCATGCGTGGGCGAGACTAGTGAAAGATGTGGAGGGGGAAGGTAAAATGAACAGATTTGATCAATGGAATTTTTTCAGACGTAGATGAAACTAGATTTGCATGTCTCATCTGTTAAAGTAGGCCACACTGGGATGTTGCCCATGCATGTTTGGCCCAAACGTCAGTGTTATTGCAACAAAATTGAAAAGGTGTGTAACACACATTTTATATAGGAATGGTTTTGTTATACAGTAGCTGCAGCTGTTGTGAAAACGCTATATAAATAACCATGAGTTGAGTTGTGAAAATGTTTGGTGGTTTCTACTGAATTGTACAGTTCATAAGTCATTTTATTTTTTTATTTATCAGAATCTAAAACAGTGGTTCTTATTGGAGGTAATGAACGCCACCGGTTTATATGTACATTCACTGAACCTTTTTCTATTGTTAAAAAAACTAACAAAAAAAGTGATTTTATTGACTTCTTTTAAGGGTGTCAGACAATTAAAAATTGTTATCATGTAGATATACTGTACTGTAAAAAATGAGTGTGGTATTGATTTGTGTTGAGATAATTTTTTCTGCCACTTGATGGCATAATTGCATTTGTAAGACGGTGACAGCTCAGTGCATTTTTCTTTTTAATATTAAGAGCTATATAATCTTTAACATGAAGTAACTTGTAAAATTCTGCACATTTTAAAAATTGTAAAATACAACTTGACCCCAGTCTCCACAAATATATGCATTACTATTAAATTTATTACTGCTAAATTTTGACGTGGACGTGTTTGCTGCGTTACGACTGGAATTCCCCCAGTACAGGCTTTACAAGTAAAAATTTGTGGCTTTAAAGGAACTTTAAATTAACTCAAAATTAACGCATTCACAAATTTTGACACCCCTAATTTATTTACTTATTTTCAAATTCAACATAGGTCTAGGTTCACTAGTGAACAAAATGAACACGTAGATGAAACAAAGGGGTGATGTGGTTCAGTGTTAGAGTGGTTGTCTCGCAACCTACTGGTTGCAGGTTTGATCCCATGCCATTGTGACCATATTGAAGTATCCTTGAACAAAATACTGAAGCCCCATGCTCCCGATGTTGCGTCCTCAGTAGGTGAATGAGTAGTCGAATGCAAAGCGCTTTGAGAGCCTTGTAAGATGGAAAAGCGCTATATGAAGTACCAGTTACCATTAGCCTGTTCATCGAATATGGCTCTCTTTCCCTTGAATTCAGAAAGCATTGTGTTCTTGTTGTCCCTATCTCTATGCAACTTAAGGAAGTGCTCCTCTAGTTTTGCTTGATAGCCATTTGTCGTGCACTACAATTGCTCAACTTGGCATTGCAAATCATGCAGTTAGGATGCTGACTCCCATCACTCAACTCAACAAACTCTATATTTATAGAGCACTTTAAAACAACTACCGCTATTTTCTAAAGATTACTTACTACCCACGGGCAGCAAATATAAAAAAGACAGTAGAGGCTCCAGAATTGAACACCATACATTCCGTTATACATGTGAAGTGATATTGCACATATTCTTCCAACCACTTTCTTTTTCTTTTCTTTTTTACTTGCTTGCTCGTTAGTAGAAAGGGATTACAATAATAATAATAAAAATCACACAACGTACCATCACAACAGTCACAAAGTCGACTACTGAGCTCACCACAATCAAGCAATGTAGCGTGATCAACTGCAGCCAATCATAGCTTATCATCACGAATCATATGGCAAATTTCATATTTTTTCAAAAATTTATATTGGCCAGTCCATACGTGTTGATGTCATTTTTATTTTTTGGGGCAAATTATTGACCAATCTAAAGAGTTAAAAATGTCTTTCTCTCTTTGATGATGCAATGTTAATGGTTGAACAAAGGTGCCTATTTTGGGGTCTCCTAAAAAGTGACAATTTTGGAGGTACAAATCTTTGGCCCAAGGCCAGCGACAGGAGTTGAGTGTGTGTCTTGACCTCTGCCAAACCCTTGAAACTGACTCACCAAACCCCTGGGGTTTAATCTAACCCAGGTTAAGAACCACTGATCTACACAATCTCTTTAGGATGTACAACTGGCAAGAAATTCAAGTACTATTCGTACACCAATGTCTCATTTTATTAACAAGATTATCCACTCTGATAATGTAGATGCTCAATTAGCTCAGAAGCAGAGAGACTAAACTAGTCACCATCGGATCAGTTTGGGAAAAAAGGTTGGCTCTCCTAGCCTACTACCAATTTTGCCCAAAGATGGCTTCAGTATTACTGTTTTAGGGTTCAATGATGGTCAAACTGCCTCTCACAAGCACCTATGGCCGCAAGTACAGTAATATGATTAATGTGCTACGAGTTAGACAAGAACACATTTTCATTTAAAAGACAAACACACATTCATATAACTAGACTAAGTGCAATTTCTACAGAAATGCTGAAAGCTGAATGATAATAGCTGAATGCTTTTGAAGTAAATTGAAAGATAAATTGTAAAAATTACAAATTATTCATTTTAGTTGAAAGATAAATGAATAAAAAGAACACGTGAACCCGGGAGGCGTGAATTTTTGAAGCAAGTTGAAATTTATATGGAAAAGTGTTATCTTAAAGTACCCTCCATTCATTTAGATGGAAAAGTTTAACCAATGATATGATATCCAAGGGAAAAATGCACCAAAAAATCACTCACTTTAGATCAGAGGTGGGCAATCTCGGTCCTCGATGGCTGGAGTCCAGCAGGTTTTTGGAGGTTTCTCACTTCCAACACAAGCTGATTCCAATCAACAGAATCATTATCAGGCTTATGCAGAGCTTGCTGATGAGCTGATCATATATCAGCTGTATTGGAGAAGGGCAACTTGCAAAACCTGCAGGACTCCGGCCCTCGATGCCCACCTTTGCGCTACAACATATATATATGGCATCCTGTATTTACACAAATTATGCATGCAAAACATACCTCTAAACTGCTCAAGGGGAGGGCCATGACCTTTAACAACACCTTCATCATCCCCACGAGTAAATGAATAAACAAAGGCATTAATTAAACATTCGGCGTCGACATGTCTCCTACTGATTATGCAGTAGGACTATAAATAGTTTTATCGTTAACAAATCAAATCGTAATATGATAATGGGGGCGTATCCTACACTTCAGTTGTCTGTGGTTTAAATTCATACACTTGTTTGCAGCACCACCATGTGGAGCTCTAAGAAAATAACAAATCTATCGCTCTAGGGCAGCAGGCCACCAAGAATCCGGAGAAGGAAAAAAATTACTTTGGTTTATCATCTACCTGTTTATATTTAATAAATAATCTAAGTTAAATAAATATATAACATATTTCCACCAAAACAAACAAACATATAAAACACTATATAATTGGTTCACATATATTCTTTACCAATAGGCCTACTGATGGATTGTTTTAGCATGTTAAAATAGAAGAATGTCAAAGTTGTCCTTTGAATTTTCTTTGTGCCTTTGAATACAAAATTTGGAACAGAAAAGGCGATGTATGTATAGAGTGGGCTGCAGGCATATATCTCTGGGTGTATGCAATATATCGAATTAATTATTTGTTTTGTGTTATTCTGAATATACGTTTGCGCCTTATTCCCCGAGAACAATTTATTTACAGTTTTCTGACCATTAAAGTAACGCTATAGCCTATACTGCACAGTGCTATTGATTTTCTTCACTGATAAAGCATGTCTTCATAATGAGTTCCAATATATTAACTGAACTGTCCAGACTCCAGACAGTCCATCCATCCATTTTCTGAACCCTTCTCAATTATTAGCATCATTTTCTTCTATGCATGTTAAAATATTTGTCTTCAATTAGTCTTTTAAATGAAAGAAAGAAGAAACGTTTGGTTCTTCCTTTATGACGTCTTTACCGTAATGTAGACACAAATCTACAAAATCTTTTAACATCCATCAAAGAAATGAGAGAGAGAGAGAGAGAGAGAGAGAGAGAGAGAGAGAGAGAGAGAGAGAGAGAGAGAGAGAGAGAGAGAGAGAGAGAGAGAGATGCGCTAGCTACTTTTGTTTGCGCTATTTTTGATTTTATTGGAATTACGGTACATGCATCGCTCTGCGACTCAGAACACAATGGAGGTGCCTTGACATTTAAAAATTAAACAGTCTTTCCCGTTGATTTAGACGGCTGTGTCCTGCCTTTGCATTACAGAGAAGACGCGTTTTTTTCCTGATTTATAACAACAAATAAACTTTTGTGCTACTGTTTTTGCTAGCGAAGCATCTGCTAGGTTGCCGGAAGCTTTGTTAGCTAGCTAACAAGGCGGCACCTGCTTGTGCAGTAAGAGCACTGCTGCTTGGATTGGATGCACTGTACTGTAAAACATAATCCAGAGAAAGAAAGGAAACATTATGGAGTTCCCTTTTAATGTTAACCACTTGTTTTCTGAGAGGTTTTCCATTTTGGACAAGAACCTTGTTGAGGGTCGCGTGTCTTCGAAAAGGTAAAGCTACTGTTTCTCTAACCCTCGTATTTGTTAGTGACCATAGTTGCAATGAAAACATACGCTTATCTCTTTCTTGTTTAAACCAAACCACTCATTTAGCGCGTGCTTTTCCATCTGTAGATGAAGCCACTTTGTTTATTGTGTATTTGCATGTCTGGGAATAAGTGTGTTTTGTAGTATAATTATTATGTATTTTTTTTTTTTTGGCATGTCTAATTACAGACGTACATTAACGTACCTTGATATAATTAGCACTGTCTACAGACTTGCTACACTCTTGGGACACTTTGTGTTCCACATTTAGATTTATAAATACTAATATGCGATTATTATTATTATTATTTTTTCATTGGCCAGCCTGAACAACTGTGATGTCATTTTCAGTCGACAGCAAGTGGAAAAATGGCTGAAATAGATGTGGGGTTTTTTTGGTGTGTTTTTTTTAAAGGGTGAATTTTGCTTTTTAACTTACACAAGCGCAATATTATCAGAATGCCATGTTTAGACTAATAAGGACACGTACAACATATTCTAAAGAATGTGTTTTTGGACATCTTAAGGTAGTTTCTTTTGAAATCCTACAGATTTTACCCCAAAATGTTGTCCATTTAAGAACTTAGACATTCCTCTTTTAGTTGCACAATGTATGAAGTAAATTTGTGCTTTCTAGATGAAACTGAACGATAATATTTCAATGATGATGACTCCTGCCTCCACTTATTGATGCATATTTGTCTGTCCTTTGCAGGCCAGATCTACAATCCAATATAGACACTGTTATTGATGAACTGGGGAAAGCCTCTGCAAAGGTGAATCTCATCATCAGGTCAAGAGTCTTGTGGCTATTGAGATAGTAATGTTCCACAAAATATGCTCCTCTCTTCCTAGATGACTCTATTAAATGTGATTGTTCTGAGGCCAACTAGAATTAATTTTGTTTGTTTGCTTGTTTGTTTCGGATTGCCTCAGGATCGAGAATAGAATAGAATATTAGATATACAGTATTAGAATTTTAGAATATTCTCTTACACTAATAGTAGTATTTCTGTCATTTATTTTTCTATTTGCCTTATAAAATTGTCTCCTTTCACCATATTAACAAAAATCTATGATGTGAATTTAAGCTTATGTTAGCTCTCCAAGTTTGAAAAAAACTAAAATCTCATATAGAGCCGGGGGCATGTGTTTGAAAATGTGACTTTTTAAATCCTTACATCCTAATGGTTGGTCACTGGTGTTCCTGCCTACCCATCAAGTGTAACTTTACAAAAGCAAGTAGATTTATGTAAACTAACTATTTTTGAAAATGTATTTTCTGAATGTCATCACTGTATTTGTGTCTAGTTTTTGTGCTCTTTTCTGGAATGCCCTAAAATGGGGCCAAATCCCTGTTTTGTAATAAATTAGTAGTTTGTGGCATATTTATAGTCTAAGCTATTTATTATATAAACAATTATTAACATTTTTAAGAGGCATATCAAATACTCGCATTCGCATTGTGTTTTGCTATGCATGGCAGGGAAAAAGTTGTCGTGTCCATCCATCCATTAACAAATGTAATTATATATGAGTGTTAGATTTTAACGACTACACATCCTGCTCAAGGTCACATGTAAGCATTAAAAAATGCAGTCTCTCCAGCTGCTTGCATAAACAGCTACATTAATTAGTACATCCCAAGTGAAGGTATATTTCCATTATAAGAATGATGTGATTTTTTTTAAGGGCACTTAACAGAATGTTTTCTTCCCCCTTGTAGTTTTACATTATGACCTTAAAATGTGTTATGTGTTCAAATGTTGAATACTGTTGACTTATCATTCTGCAGGAGATTTGTGTCATAAAACCATTTTCAGTCACCTCCATTTATCCATGGTACAAACAATGAGTATGTGCACTCTGTCCACAGGCCCAAAAGCTAACCAAACCTATCACAAGTGCTACCAAGTTGCAGTCTCAGCATCATCAACTCTACTTGATGAAGGATGGAGAAAGCAAAGGGTATATCATATTATGCTAATTTTTCAGCTCTCAACGTCTTTGCAACTCATGTTTTTGACTGTCTCTGGGTTTTCTGTAGTCATGCAGTGTAATATTCCCGGTAAATTGGCCAACTAGAGGTGGAACAGATTACATTTTTATTCTCTATTTATTCTTGCCATAGCAGAGTATTGCCGTGTCAATGGTGTGCATTCATACAGCTTTATAATAAGATGTGTGGCAATGTTGTCCCATCGGCCCAATTCAGAACATTGAGAGAAAAGTTTCACCACACTAGCTCACCCTTTAACCCCTATCTTTCTTCCTGACAGAGGGTGTGGCACAATTGTGGGATTTCTCAAGGTTGGCTACAAGAAGTTATTTCTGCTAGTGAGTCTCTTTATTATTTTGCCATTTCTTCCATCAAATTACAATAACATGAAGATTGACTTTTTTAACTGTCTAACTGCCCCCTGACGTGTTCTATCCCTAGGACCAGCAAGGTTTGCACGTAGAGGCAGAGCCACTATGTGTTTTGGATTTCTTCATATCTGAGAATTTGCAGAGACACGGATACGGATTGGAGCTATTTAACTTCATGTTGCAGGTGATGCAATACTCTGTGGTGGGGAAATCCTTGTCACTTCTAATCTGAGTTTGCATGCAAAGACAAAGTTGGTGATGAAACACCACTATAAAGCACTTTCCCAAACTAGAGTATTTTTATTATACGATTTTTATAAGAAAATTGGGAATTCCTACATACCAGTAAAACTGTGCTATTTTACTAATTTGTCATTTATCACCCACTATCAGTTTTGAAAAGATGTAGTGTCAAGATGAGTCAGTCATTGTAAAATGGCCTAAATTTTGAGTGGAAACTAATTTAGGCACTCTTGTTCAGCTTTTTGACTGTTTGTTTTTTCTCAACGAATGAAGTCGTTTCATAATATATGTCAATGACGTAAGTGGCATTTCTGTTTTTCTTCAAAGGACAAGAATATAGACCCAGTGCTGATGGCATATGACAGGCCTTCTCCAAAATTGTTGTCTTTCCTGGCCAAGCATTACTGCCTGACACAAAGTGTTCCTCAGGTACAGCCAGCATTTTGCTGTGTATATAAATTTGCAACCTCTCACTATTACAAATTCACCTAATCACAAATTATTATTATTTTTAATCTATCATATCGTTCTCCGGTGAAAAACTTTCCTTTTCTTAATGTTTTTGTGTACTTACTGAAATGCCAAAATGATGCCACAAGATGGCGCCTAAGCCCCATCTAATAGAAAAGTAAGATTACTGTATTTTTGTATTTGATTTACAGAAAAGTAGAGATGAGCTATGGTGAGGCAGAGCTAAGTTTAGCCTAGGAATTGTAAGAAGTCACAAGAAAGTTGCTAAATTGATATATGTACATTCACACTTTAAGTGTAATGTCTAGATCATATCCTCAATGTTTTTTTATTAAGGCTAATGTAAAATGAGTTTCAAATTATATTAAACTGTTCGGAGATCATAGTTTGTGATGTATTTACGGTATAAACGTTTAATGTAGCAATTATTTTTAATTTATTTGTTAGTGGTTTGGCATTTACGTCATATAAAAATGAATGAATATAATATCGATTACAACTTATTTTCTATTTTATCTATTTTTTTAAATAAATAAATAAAATCTGTATATCTTATTATTTTATTGTAATTATATAACGTTTTATTTTTAGTCTTGTATACTTTTCTTATCTGTCATTTATTTTACTCTATTCTATTTTATTGTTCAGCATGCTGTTATTTGTTACATTTATTATAGTGTTTATCTATATGATTTTTTTAGTGCTCTTCATTTACTTACTTAGATGCACTTTTTAGTATATGCTTTTATTCAATTTTATTTTAATGTCTTTATGCTTCAGTGTTTCCTTACTCGATGGCGTTTCTTCAGTTTGCTCTGTGCTCAGCCTTGCCTCTGCAGCCATGCGTTATACATTAATGATTTTTTAATTTTATTTTTTACTGCACCTACTCTGTGTGGGGCATCCCAGGGAACCACATTTTACTGGGGGTGGAAGGAAATTGGTTGGGTTTAAAAAAATATATATATATTATTATTATGTTTTTTTAAGTGAAGCACCTTGTGTTGCTCTTAAATTATGAAAGGTGCTATAGAAATAAAGATTTGATCTGATGAATATAAGGCGATACTGGCACGGCTGCTGTGTGCAGGGTTGCATTTGACCAGAGTCCTATTTAATTGTTTGCAAAAGCAATGGTCTGCTGCTGACGAAAGCTTTCTTTATTTTGTTGCAGTAGCCATTGCAACCAATAGGGTAACTATTAGTGGAATATGTGTGTACTACAGCCAACTGTTTTTATTTTACAAAATGATGGAAGGTCTGTCATTCCAAAATCCTGGTTATTTCGACTCATGGGAATAAAATAGATTCTATTCTCTGTACTAACGGCTAGTTTTATTATTTTTGAAGCTATTTTAAGTACTGTGTATTCCTGCTAGATGAATCGGAGAGAACATTTTGTGTGACGTTTTATCTTACCTTGTCTGCCATTTTAGTAATGTTGCCTTCTTTTTGCTCCTAGGTGAATAACTTTGTTGTATTTGATGGCTTCTTCCACAACAAATCAGGTACTTTTTTTTTTTTGTTAATTGACGCATGTTTCAATTTCTTAGAGTAATTTCTTTGTCAGTCTTTTCTGCTAAGCGTTGTTACAAGGTTTCTTTCCATTTTTGGGCGGTCTGACTTCTTAACTGCACTTTCCGAACTGCTGCTCTAACGCTATCAACATATTGTGCTTGGGAGGCAAGTTACACCAATTTTTATGACAAAAAATAGATTTCACATTCACAGTCATTCATGTGTCTTACTTAAACACATCGGAGAATATTCTGCACAAACAGTTGCATGCACTCCTTATAATTCCCTCATCTAGGGTTTAGAAATATGGCATTATCCTTAACTTGAGTCCCACTCCAGAATTTCTTTCTTTCCTGGTGCCGTCATCCTCCTACCAAAACTGCAGGTCACGTGCAAAAAATAAATAAAAATCTAGAATGTAATGCAGCCGTGTGATGTTCTTCTATTAGAAATAGTGTGCACCAGGTTATTTTGTAACTCTTCACAATATTCCAACATTGTAAAGTACATGTGCAATGGTGCTTGATTTATTGGAATTTACAAACCCCAATTCCAAAAAAGTTGGAACATTGTGTAACATGTCAATGAAAACTAAATACAATGATTTGCACCTTCTTTTTTTTTTACCTATATTTTATTGCTTTCACTACAAACACAATATACTTAATGTTCAATCAATGTTGTTATTTTGTGAAGAAAACTTGAGAATTTTTTTTTGCCCTACTTGGAGTTTATCCGGTAAAGTTTATCAAGTCTAAATCAACCTCATGTTTGGTGCATTTGTGTTCACATGATGTTCATATACATATTTTGCATGATACCATTTAAAAGTTAACTTACTTTTGTCATCATAGCATATCCTTTAGTTTTCTATGTATATGTACAAGATGAAAAAAAAGGTTATGAACCCATTAGAGCTAATCTACTTTTATTCCAGTTCCAAAACATTTTTTCCATTAAATTCTCCCAGGCTCGGCTCTGACGGATCAGGGGATGTACGGCTTTTTGTAAGGACTTTTCTATTCTCTTTCTTTTCTCTTACATCCCCAGTGTCTTGACCCATGTCACTTGTTGCTTTTTTCATTGCACTTCTTTTCCCTTCTCCACTCTTTGCCATGTGTGTTAGCTGTTGAAAGCATAACTGCTATTACTTAAGGTAATAATATGCAGTAATATTATATTTTTGACACTGCCCCTGTTCAAATAGTTAGTATTGAGAAAATCTTCAGCCTTTTAGACCAGTGCTAAACTCTGTGGACCACCTAATATACAGTTTAAAGTCAGGTTATTTACTGGCCTTTAGGTTCTTTTTTTATAAGCGCTGTGTGTGACAAGAGTGCGACTTGGATTGCTGATCAACTGTTCTGTTCAACTCCAATGTGTATTATCATTTTTATTTTTTTCAAAATTTTAAATGTGTCTAGGCTAGCCATGCTCTTTGTTGATGACAAACTTTAAAATCTGTTGTAAGGTGGGTTCAACTACTAGATATATATATATATATATATATTTGCCAGGCTAGCTTAGATAAAGTCAAATGTTATCTTGTAATGTAATACTCAAGGTTCTAAATGTGTTCTCTTCCACAGTGGCCCAGTTCAGAACGGTTCTCCTAAAAAAGCCAGACAGCGAGATCAAACCCTATTCTATAATGGAGAGAGAAGGTATACCGCTATTTCCATTACATTACAACAAAATTGTGTTCTCTTGTGAATATTGTCACTGAAGCAACTGTTGTACTGGATTTTGACTGATTTTGCAAGGCCCACAGAATATTGTGTTCTATTGCTATAAAACATGGAACTTACCAAAAGAAAGATTAGAGTCTCTTCTTTCATCAGAAAAAAAGTATATTTATCTGTTTCAGTTTTGCAGCAATTATCATTAGAATATATAGAATATATAAGTGTCATCATTATTCACAAATCCGTTTAAAACAGTGGGGAAAATAGCTTTTTGCAACATGGCCTTTGGCTGATCTCTTATACTCTGCTACCACCTGCTGGCCGTTTTGTAATAACTACCATTGCTTCAAGCATTCTCTTAAATTCAGAGGCTGTATCAAAGCCTTCTGTATGCCCTAGCATACAAACATTAGCAAACGTATAAATACATTTTTGGGACCATGGTCATATTTACAATAGAACGTATTTATACGATTTGGGGAGCAAATTAGTTAATATGCTTTGAATTGGTAATTGTGGTAAAAAGTCTTCAATTTAGGCCTGTGTTTCTTACCCTGGATTTGATTGAACCCCAGGGAGGAGGCCAAAGACATACCCAAGTCAAATGAGTCATGATTGGCCAGCATTAGCTGCAGGTAATCATGCTACATTGCTTGGCGTATCTGTGCGGCAGGGAATTTTGTGCACCCAGTAGTCAACTTTTAGTTGTTGTGATGGTACGTCGTGCAATTTCTTTATTATTATAATCCCTTCTTACTAATAATGTTGAATAAAAAAATAAAGTGGTCGAACGAATATCTGCAATCTGAGTTCACATGTATACCGGAACGTATGGTGTTCCACAGGGTTCAATTCTAGGGCCTCTTCTGTTTTTATTGTATCTACTGCCCCTGCACCTGTCCATCCTAAGAAAACAGTGGTGGTTGGTTTAAAAGTGCTTTAAAAATAGTTGAGCTAAGGAGGGGAGTCAGCGTCCGAACTGCATGATTTGCAATGTCAAGTTGAGCAATTGTAGTCCAGGACAAATGACTGTCTAGCAAAACTGAAGGAGCACTTCCTTAACCTGCATGGAGATGGGAAATACAAAAACACAACACTTTCTGAATTCAAGGTAAAAAGAGACAGATTCAATAAAAAGGCTACTTTCGCTTTTCATTTTATTCACCAGTAAATCATATACCTATGTCTTGAATATGAAAAAAATCAAAGGGTTCGGTGAATGTGCATAGGACATTCAGTACCTCCAAAAAGGTTAAGAACCGCTGCTTTAGGCAAAGCTTATTGATGAGACATTTCTAGAAATCAGTAATTATTTTGGCCCATCATTCATTGGAGATTTGGTTTTCACCAGAAGTAGAGGCCAAGCTAGTAATGTGATTGTTTTGTAGGTTATAATTATAATTTCTTCAACAGCAGTGCATCAGGAGCGGAGGAGTCTTCCCTGGCCGTTTGGCCCTCCCCACTCTCCCCAGCGGTTGGCATCCTCCCAGTACTCCCTCAGTGTGGGATCCTCCCCCACCAGGGCATGCCCTCAGGCCGCCATAATGTCTGCACTCGTGGTACACCGGGAGCAGAGCCCAAACTTTCCTCTTATCGAACGAGCCCGGGAAAGACGCACCAGGTAAACACACAAACTTCTGCCGGAATGGGTTGCTTGTACACAGGTCAGCATTGAAAGTGCTCCTGGCCTCTCAAGTGGAAATGCAACTGTGTGATAATCTAAGACAACCAAAACCAATCTAGGACCATTAAAAAAAAAAAAAAATACAAATTCTCAAATCCATCTGGAAAAAAGGCGATAAAACACTATGGACTAAACCAGTTACTTCATAAATGTAGTAAGCGAAAATGGAATTGAGAGGGGATATACAATATCCATACTAATCCATAAGAGATTAGCCACTGTTTATTTCAGACAGCAGTAGCTTCTTGTTTTCTATCCTGGTTGTCTTTGCCAGTCAAGCTGCACCACATAAGTGAAACTAAAGGGAAGACATGCGTTATGAATAATCAGGCTATTGGCATTCACAGAATTTAAACCCCACTGTACAACTTCAGGTTGATTAAGATTCCTTGAATATATGTTTTGGTTTGGCACACGTTTATCCTTTCAGATGCGTGTGTTTACAGAGTTAAAGTTAAAGTACCACTGATTGTCACACCCACCGAAGTGGGGCGAAATTCGTTCTCTGCATTTGACCCATCCCCTGAGGGAGCAGTGTGCAGCAGCAGGGGCCGCGCTCGGGAATCATTTGGTGATCTAACCCCCCAATTCCAACCCTTAATGCTGAGTGTCAAGCAGGGCGGCAATGGGTCCCATTTTTTATGCTGAACATTGACAAGGAGATGTTATATTGCACAAAGAGCCTCGTCTACGTACACTCAACTTCTGCTTCTTTCTGTCTCTCTTCCTTCATTTTTTTGTGCACTCATTACCCCACCCTATTTTTCTTCCAAACCCCTTTTTAAATTAATTTACTCACTGCCTCATCTTTTCCCAACTGTCATTATTATATGCTTACAATTGAATAGTTCCCTTAATAGATCTCAACTGGGTTTCCATTGACTACCTTCTGACTGGCGCCATTTTGTCATTCTTAAAGGAAAGACCGAGGTGTCCGAGTAGAATAGAATAGCCCCGGTTCTGTGTGGAGAAGGAGCACTTGCAAGGGTTAGAAGAATAACACTGTGATCATGGAAAGCTCACCTTTTTCCTTGTAAAACAAGGTTATCAGGTTAACAGAAAGAAATATGGTTGCTCTGATTTTGCCTTTTTCATTTTTGAATGCATTAAACTTCCTAATCCACAAAACAATGTACAGTGTTTCAATATTTGGTGCTTCAGCAATCAATACTATACACATGACTTACAACCAAACAGTGGTTGCTTGAAAGCTTTTTTGCAGTTTTTATTCTGTGACCATCTCATTTCCTTACATGTTATTTAATTGTGACATCCTATTTGTATGCCCAGCCTTGGTTCTGCTTTATATTTATTATGGTATGTTGTGTTTTTGCTCATCTTGATTTTCTTTTTTGTTGTTTCTCTTTTTACTGCCATTGTCATTTGACTGGCACTTTCATCTACCCACTTAATTCCTTCCCCCTACCTTTTTGCCCTATTTTCTATATTTTTTTTCTTTCACCTCCCATGGTCGCTGTTGCCTTTCTTTCCTAGCCAACAGGGTCAAGTTGCCAGAGATGGTCTGTACAGTCGCTACATGGACACCAAATCTTTGGGAATGCTGGGAAGATCTCTGCAAGGTAAAGTTCACTAAAGACATAAAACACGACTGAAACAATAGTAGACAAATAAAGAATTTTTTTTTTATGTTGTGTGTTGTTGTTGTTTTTAATCCGAATGCCATTAAATTAAATCTGGAAGTCTGCAGATAAAAAGATCATTTTGCTAATTTAATTTCTAATCCATTGTGGCGGTGTTCAGAGCCAAAAAGATTAGAATTGCGTCAATGTCCCAAAATTATTCACTTGACTGGAACAGTGAGACATCTCTGCTACCACCTCATGTACCTGTACGTGTACCTCCTCAGGTCTGAGTTTAGCGGAAGACCACATAATGGGACGTACAGCAGCACAGAGGTTGGCGAGTATGCCAATACTACAAAGCAGGTATTTACACTTTTGTCTCTCGGACAATCAGGAAACACGAGGTTAAAGCATATGGAAAAGTGGGGGGTTATGATTGTATAATTAATACATTCAGAAAAGTCCAAAACAATATTTCCCATAGGAAATAATGTAAGTCCAATTATACCATCTAGATGGCCAAAATGTTAACAAAAAATAAATTGTATTGATAATAAATATAGTTATACATAAAAAAAACAATGCAATAAATATAAAGAGCTTTTTCTTTTTTTTTAACTAGGAAAACCTGAACCTGAAATTTTAGAGGCGCAAGTAGAAGATTTAAGGGCACACACTGTATAATTACTTGTTAAGTAAACATTCATTCCATTCATTTTCTTATTTTAAAAATGGGCTAAAGTGTGGAGCACAAGTTTATCAGAAAAAAATATTGAACAATAAGATTTTTTTTAAAGCAAATTTATTTGCTGTGCTGGCGCAAGTAAATGAGAATTTTAAGGGTAAAACACCACCATTTAGGGTCAGTCTGGAGCAGCGCTAGGAACTTGTAAAAATAGTTCAACAGACAGCAAGGTGTATTACACAATGCAAGCTTTTATTAAAAAATCTGGGAAATAACAAGCTTCCTTGTCTGGTTGGCAACACTTGGACAAATGGGGTAGATGCCACGGGATTCCGACTTCCGGGTTTCGCACATCAGCGTCGTTTCCATCCACTGATGGCCGCGTTCCAACACTCGCACCCCCACCCCTGCGCCCCCCAACCGCCCATTGGTGGGAGCCCTGCAGGGCGTCTCAACTTTCTGAAATGCTGCAGACAACTGAGACAGACACACTACACACTCGCACCCGTCGATGGGAACACGCAACAGAGGGGCACAAAGCCAGAAGCGCAAGAACTGGGACGTGGCCCACACAAACAGGAAACGGAAACAAACCAGGAAGTCTGAAAACCCGCCTCCTCCGTGGCATATACCTCATTGCCGTACATCCTGTCGAAAGTCAAGCCTTCAAAATAATAGCACACCAATATAAGAGTTTCATCACAATTTATTTTGCCCTATGGTGGCTGAATTAGCAGTCACGCTCAAACTATTTGATTTTTGATTATTATAGTCAGCTTTTATTTTGAAGTACTGACTTTTGAAGTGATGTGTTGCTTAAATATGCCTTGCCCCATGTTCAAAACTTTATAAATAACTTATGAAATGCTTCAGACGACGTGCAGGAAATGAATACTGAGTCATGTGTTTCTTTTTTATGAAAACTGATCAGATATATGAAACCGGGACACAATATAGATGGGGAATAAATTGGAAAACTGAGTTTTATGAAAACAAGAGGATATGAAAACCCTATTATTCTACTATACCAAGGTTATCACTATATCTTCTACGATTTCGTATACATTCAAAAGATTTCAAAAAACAGTGCTTTCTTATCAAATGAAACCATATGGAAAAGTAATATTAGGATTATAGAGACCTAAATCATCACAGAATATTATAACAACAAAACCCAAATAAATGCAAACTATATATATATATATATATATTAGGGATGTCCATTTTTTATGGTAATTAATCACATGACTTCACTAGTTAACTCACGATTAATCGCAAACTATATGTGTTCTAAATGTACAATAAAATGTACAATAGAATGTTTTCATACTCTTGTTAACTTAAAAGTGCAAAAAAATGTTAAACTAATAGAAATATGGCTGAATTTTTTTTTGCCATTGATAGTCATTTTATCATAATTCATAATTGAGTTAAAAATTAAAAAGATGTACTGTACTGTAAACGAGTGTGTTATTGATTTGTGTTGAGGTCATATTTCTGCCACTAGATGGCATAATTGCATTTGTAAGATGTTGGTGACAGCTCACAGTGGTAATGAGAATAGCAAAAATGTAATGAAGCGGTTCATCTGCCTCTCAAAAATTTTAATCACACTTTATTTGTAAAACATTTCTTCCCAAAATTATTGTATAGCTAAATAGCCTAAATATGAGAAACAGCTCTCATCTTATCTTTGAAGATCTCTTATCTCTTGTTCACCTTCCTCCTACCAATAATGTGAACCTGTCACATTCCTTCACCCTAGGCTACTTTCACCTCTATCTGCAACTAAGGACAATGTCGTTTGCGGGCCGACATTCCTCAACAACAGAAAACTACGCCTAGAAACAGATGCTGAGGTGGCCGGTGTGAAAAACGAACTCCAGTCTCCCAATGGTCCTGGGAGCACAGGGAGAGTCCTTTTGGAAAGTCAGAGACATTTATTGGGGAAAGAGCGAGACGCAAGCAGGAATGGCTGGTCCTGGACTGTGGGAAAGGGTTGCTGCTCTGCCCCTTACGTGAAGCAGTTGCTGTTAAGCAGGGGTACGTGTCCGTGGTGATAGTTGGGTGTGTCCAAATTTGGATCACGTAAGTTGCATGTATGTGAGCATTTTGGCAATTTGGGGTGAAATTAGTTCTCAAATTACTGATACAGGATTTTAGACTGTCCTTTTAGAGGTTTAGGTTTTCTTTAAAGTAGTTTTGATAGACATTAAAGTTGCGACCAACATCACCAACACAACACTATCAAGAACTCATATTCAATCGCTAAATTAGGATGCTAAGAAAACTGTATGATATGACAGAAGTCTCCGATGTAAGTGGCTAGCAGCTAGCTGTTAGCATTTTTTTTTGCTGATCCGAAAAACTATCCGATCCGAAACGTGACTTTTGTGATCACCACTCGTGCTGAAAAATCCATTATGGAAGCCACAAAACACTGTTCAGAAAGATGTCCATAATGAATTATTTGCCAAATAATAATAAATCCAAATTGTGGTCACAAATGAGCTCCAATTGCTCAAGACCACAAAAAGTCATTTTCCCATACAATTAAAGATGTGTGTGAGCCAGTTTTCAGTCCCTCTCTGTAGAGTGTAAACAGATGGTGAGAAGAGAAAAGACAAGTCAGAGGTGTGCGTCAGTGTTGTGTTGAGTCATGTGTTCAGGAAAATGTTGAGTAATAATTCAAGAATTTGCTGCACACTCACAACAGCCTCGTTTTCCCATCCACCATTTTCCAAAGTTTTTCTCTACTTGAGCAAAAGTACAATTGTGTAAAACAAAAACAAAAAACTTTGGTAAAAGCACTCACTAAAACTAATTACTCAAGTAAAAGTTTAAAAAAAAGAAAAAAAAAGAAAGAAAAAGTACAGACTCTGAAATGTACTTGACGAGTAGAAGTACAAATATTTTTACCGGATATTTCCTCAGACGTCAATTTGGAAAATATTAGCTGATGGAGCAAAAATGGGTAGACATCAGCCAGTTGACTCTCTGACTTACCCTGCGTCTAGTCTAGTCGACCGTGTAGAGTATCACTCACTTATGTTGCTGGTCCACTTCTCGCTGACATGATTGAAACTTCTTTCATATTGTTAACAGACAATCTGCAGCTTTCTTCTTATCAAGTTCAAAGTATAGTGTCTTACACCCTCTCACAGTTAGCACACTTATATAGGATTGGCTTTAAAGATCATTTAATTATTACATATTATACATATTACTTTGTTGCAAGTAAGCAGCAGGACACAGCCATGACTGTGACATCAAGTTTGTTTGTTCTAGTTACTCCAGAGGCACTCTGAGACATTCAACCAGTGGGGGAAAAAACTGTGCTGGTTTACACTGCTCATTTATTGGTGCAGCTGTGTTTCTTTGAGTCTCTGCACAGGGTGTGTGCACCAGTTTGGAACATAAAACACATTCTGCTTTTTCAAAGTTCAGACCATAAATATTGCAAACATTTTCCACTTCCGCTCTGAGCTGAGTCAAGACGGTCTTTAGTTACACATGTCAAGCATGTGGAACTGCTGCTTATCAAATGTCATCATAACAGAATGACAAGATGGACGGGCGCAAGTCACACATTTCAAATTGTCACACAAGGGGAAAAATATGGAACTCATTTTAAATGTTAAAAACTTGCACACAAAAAACACCGTTTGATGACAAGTGATGCTTGCTTTTATACTGTTTACTTGTGTTTTTATAACAATAAAATGCTAAATGAAAGTACTTGTCCTGTGAGAGTTTAAAATACAAACGAACTACTCTGTATTTACTTTTATCCGCTGTTAAACCTAAACTCTGCTTCCTTTGGCAGTGTCTCAGGCGATTCCTGCGTTCTGCACAGATGTCGCAGAACATGTAAACAAAAGCCTGTAAGGACTTGACTTAGGGACGAGATAATTGACTGTTGATAACCCAAGAAAAGTGGAATTTGGCACCGTTTGTAGCGAGACAGTTCACTGTCCATCAATTATCGGCATGAGCAAGGCATATATCAAAAAAATCCTTGAGGCACTTCATCCACTGAATCCTCTTTACAGTATGTATGCCCATACATGACCAGGTCCAGAAGTATTTGATTTTTGTTTTTCCTTAATGCATGACTACAATGGATTAAAAATTTAAGTCAGTATGTTGCCCAGCAAAGACCACAAGTTTCTCGTGGGCCTGTTCTAAAAATAGCTCACTAGTGATACTAGTAAAACATTGATTTGCTAGAAATGTTGTAGAAGTGAAAATTAGAGAAATTATTTGCAGTACATCAGTGTCTTTATATAGATGACTATCAATTATTATTGACATACAATTATAAGGTTTATTTGGTAGGTTTGTGTTAAAATTATCTTTAATTAAGTGGGAATTTGTCATTTAAAAAAATTACATAAATGTTAAGTTAGGCTTGAATTTTTTCTGAGTGTATAGTGAAATATTTTATTATATGTAAAATATATTAGTGAAAGTAGAAATAAGCAATTTGGGAGGAATATATTCAATGGTCAATCACAACTGAATTATTTTAGTTCAAATTCATCATGATGGTGTGTATGAGGGCAAATGTCATCATTGTCCAAATACTTCTGGACCTAACGTTACATCAAAGAGCTGGAAATGATTGTCAAGCCAAAGCATTTCTTAATCCATTTCAGATGTTTAGATTGAGTAGTTTTCCATCTTTAAATTATGTGCATTTCACAGAAACACTTGCAAAATGCTCCTAAAAGTTCTCTTCACTATCATGTAAAAGTCAGATACTTGTCAAACATCTTGTCACACAAATGTAGCTAGCCTTCATCACTCATTTGGTTCCTCAGCCAGTATCAAGTTGACAGTAGACAAACACAGGCCCTGTGGCGCTTTTCCAGTATGACTCATTCTTGAGCAGACTAATGGTTCAGTGGCTAAATTTAAATTAAGTTGAGTTAAGAAGTGTATGTGATTAGATGCACCTCACATTTTGACAGAAGGACATGGGAAACAGTTGTTGGTATGATGTTGTGCAGCTGTATACATTTGCAAACCACAATAACAATCAAATTGAACATTATCTTAGTGAATGAAGCATTATTTTCAGCTCTAGTTTTGAATAACATTACATTTTCCTGGTTACTTTATCCCAGATAGAGGTCACTGAGAAAATATTCCTAATTCTTACAAATAATATGTTATTTTAGCTTTACACTTGAATTCACAGTAGGTTTGCTCAGGATTCTCACCAAGAAACATACTCTTACTGAACCTGTTTTTCCTCTCCATCGGCAAAAGAAAAGTGGCCAAGGCTTACTGGAGCGAGTGAGGACATTACCTGCCGACACGGAAGAAGTTTGATGATTAAAGTAAGAAGCTGCGCACTTGCACGGGTCATGGAAATTGTTCACAGATTTTTCTCCCAAGAAAAAACAGCTTCACAAAACAATTCAGAATTCAGCAGGTGTACACATGTGAATGTTTGTCTAGCGTTATAGTGTGACGTTGTTTTGAGTTGATTTCCTCCTTTAGATTAAATTAGCCCAATATTCTAATAATGCAATAATGATATACAGTACTAAAAACAAAACCTACACGTGAACATAACTCATCCTTATTTGATCGCACATCAATTTTATAGACGTTAATAAATCAGCACTAAAGTACACCCCATCATTCTGATCCCTAAATCCTGCAATTGCATACATTTGTCATTCAAATTTGTATACAATTCATTAAAAGAAAAGAAAAATCTGCAAAAGATTCAAAATAAACTAGAAATTTTTCTGCGGAAATTTTGAATGGGACTGCTGGCTGGCTCTTGCAAAGTGGAAAGCCGCATGCAATAGACTACGTAGAAGTAGTAGTAGTTGAAATCAGGTCACTTCCTGTTTAAATGGGTCACTTCCTGTTGAAATATTTATTTTGCTTTCTTCATTAATTCAAACTTCAACATCCAATTCAAACTGAGCACACAAACCAAGTCAAGCAAGACACAAAAAAAAGAAAACACTCAAAACAAAACAAAAAACTCCAAAAATCTTGTTGGAATTAGGCCACTTCTGGGTCTGCTTACAAGGATTTGATTTGATTTTTTAACAATTGAGCTTCACAGAAAGACAACTTTCCACATTAGGAATGAGACATCTACCTTTCTCAATATTACAATAATAAAGGTGTAGTATTACTGTGGGAAAAAAAATATTTTGACAAAAAGTAATGTTCTCCCTGTGCTTGCATTAGTTTTCTTAGTGTAATCAAGCTTCCTCCTACATTACAAAACCATGAATGTCAGGCCTAATTGAATACTAGTCAACTGTCCATAATAAGTGTCCCCTACCACTGTTCAGATGGAAAATAATTGTTACAACGTGTTGTGGCATCCTATTGGGAATATAGACAAGCAACCCCACTTCAATGGTTGCCAGTCTGCGAAAACTGTTGACTGGTACTTCCACACGGTCCTTGCCAAAAAATAGTTATACGTAACGTGCCCTTGCAATTGACTGGCAAACAGTATACTGCTGTTTGGACAAAGTCAGCTTGGGTAGGCTCCAGTTACTCCGCGCTAAGTTGAGGACTGCTGAGAATATTGTCAACTCCCCCCCCACAAAGTTAATGTTTTAGAAAATCACCATAACCATCAGTGTGAGCAGTTTAATTTATTTGAGATTGGTCAAATGTTGAAACAAAAATGATCTCTTTTGTTTGTTTGTTTTTTTACAAATATAAACCAATTAAAATAGAGCTAGATTCATGTAATATCAACAGATTTCTCATCATCATCATATTCTCATAATAGTATGTCTTTTATCTCATAATACTAATTTATTATTCTACTATTAAAACATTATTCTTGACTTTTTTTTTTTTTTTGCAATGTGGCTCCAACACTCCCCTAGGAATACCAGAGGCCATCACTACCGCATCCATAGTCTCTGCATGCAATACACATGCGGCTGCTAGTCGGCCTCTCGCAGTAAAGAGAGGTAGACGGTAGACTGGAGGAAGCGGGGGTAACAGTCTTGGTCCAGGAGTGAGTAGATGCGCTTCTGTGCGTGGGACAAAGATGTGTGAGAGGGAGCCTGCAGCAGCTGGATGGTCAGATCTCTGGTCTTGCTGTCTATGTTCACCTGAAGAACAGACGGCATAATGATGAAAAGAGGAATTAATGTGCATCAAGTTGATACATTGCCAAAAACAAATACCTTAGCAAGGAAAGTGGGACACACGTCTATGTCTAAGTACAAGATGCTAAGTGACTAAAGGTCAACATAACAAAAGAAGCAGAATGGAATGTACCGGTATGTACATTACTTTGCAAAGTGTTAAACGTTAAATGTGACGAGACACACATGCAGGCACACACGGCTAGCCAAACTCTGTAATTCTTTGTCCTTAAAACGTCATCAGTTATGTTGTATACTTTTTTTTTAACCAGATAGCTAAAATATTTAATGTAAACTGGGTATATCTATGGAGGACAAAAACTGTCAAAATTTAAAAAAAAAAAAAGCTTGCATGGAGGACTCCATCAATGGACAACTATCTTGTCCACTGTTGGTTTTTATCTATTTTTATTTTTTGAATCTCGTTTTTTATTTTTACTTTTATTTATGTGTGTGCGTGTGTATATGTATAGTTGGTGTTTTGTATTTTCATTTAGATTTATTTATTTATTCATTCATGTATTTATTTTTTACATTGGCAGTTTTGGTCCTCCATACCTATTTACCCAAAAACAAATACCATCCCTGAGTTTGGATGGTATGAAAAACAATGACTTATGTCAGTCATTGTAGCTAGAATGACCATAAAAGTGGGCATGTACCTCCCGAGGTGAACCAGGTTGGATGTAGGTAGTGCAGATGTCCTTTGCTCTCCTCTGCAAGCTGAATTTGTTGGACGAATGTTTGTACTGCTCACAGGCCAGATAGAATTGCAGATTTTCTTCACTGAACTCGGAACGTAGGAAAGTCCCGAACACTGAAACTCCAGCTGAGATGAGAGAACGAAAAAAAATAAGTCGAGTTTAACTTAGCCGGTCGTACTATACATTTTAACAATAACAGCGTTGATAGAACAATGCATCAAGCCTCATTAGGGCATATCAAGCAAACACTCCATTGGGACCCTCCCGTCTCTACTTGAACTGTCTTGTAGCTCGTTATGTGAGTATCGAGCACGACAAGCCACCCAGTATGACGCAGCTGTGGCTCAACTTCAAACAGCTGATACAGCGAACAGTCATAGTGAGCATGTTAGAACTCCCATTTAGCGTTGATAAGAAGTCACAAGTGCCTGAGGTGATGTATGGAGGACCAAAAGTGCCAGAATTAAATAAATGAATACACCATTAAATAATTAAATAAAGGTGTCAGGAAACAACTAAATGTGTCATTTATTAAAGAAATATGGAATTAAATAAACCGATCAAATAAATGTGTCATTAATTAAATTACCTATATATATATCCATCCATCCATTTTCTTAACCGCTTGTCCTCACAAGGGTTACGGAGGGCGCTGGAGCCTATCCCAGCTGGCTTTGGGCAGTAGGCGGGGTACACCCTGAACTGGTTGCCAGCCAATTGCAGGGCACAAAGAGACAAACATCCATCCACACTCACAATCACACCTATGGATAATTTAGAGTGTTCAATTAACCTGCCATGCATGTCTTTGGAATGTGGGAGGAAACCGGAGCACCCGGAGAAAACCCACGCAAGCACGGGGAGAACATGCAAACTCTACCCAAGCAGGCCAAAGCCCGGACTCGATCTCACGTCCTCTGGACTGGGAGGCGGACGTTGTGCAAAACCAACATAAAAATAAAAGTGATATTTCTACCATTTAGCTAAAGTACAGTTTTGACTTGTAGGTGTTTCCATTGAAGAGTGATTTGCTTCTGAGGCGTAGTTCTCGTAAAGACCCGCCTCGACTCTCGCGAGATCTCGCGGTTCTTGTAGGCGGTCACGTCACGCTAATGGCTCCTCATGAACGTCACGGGAATAAATAGTAGCCGCGGCAGCCTTGGCTCAATAAGATTTGTCCCCTCAGGAAACAATTCCGACACAAAAGCGAGTGGCCCTGTGCTTCCGCCTTCCTTTTCTTCCTTTTACCGGGCGGGGTCACATGACTACAGGAAAAGGGACTTCCATTTCAACATGTCTCAAAAAGCACCTCATGAGAGCGTAAATCTGAGTCTAATTGTAACGCACCTATTGAGGTCAATAGCGCCACCCAGCCTATCGAATTGTTTTCACTAGCTACTCACTCTGCATCAATTTATTGTTCTGAAATGGATTTGCCTTGACTTGGTGAGCAGGGTGACCAATCAGGTGTTAGGACCTGCCCACCACCAAACTTTGATGGGTGAGTTTGACAGATAAAAGAAATTCATGAAACACCGCAACATAGTGACCATGAAATAATTATTAATATACAACTAGAATGTGTGCTAGGAAAATATGCTAACTCTCCGACATTTGGGCTTACATACAACTAGGATGTGTGCTAGGAAAATATGCTAACTCCTCCCACATGTGTGCTTATACGCTAACTCTCCCACAATGTTGCGGGTTAATACTTTTATGAAAAGAAGAAGCTAAGACTTGTCTCAATTTGTCTTTGTGATATTATGTGAAGCATACTGTAACTTCAGTTCAGCTAAGTCTATGGCTAAGCTTTAGTTACCATGAGCTTGTGGAATCTGGCTCTTATCACAACACGGGACAGTTAGATTTCCAGTTAAAACGGAATGGCTTTTTATACACGTGGTTAAAAAAGACCATAGTTCCAGTGAAGACATTACACAGTCACAGCGAAATAAAATCAACAACCGGCCAATAATTTCTCCATAACGTAATGATTAATGCTTGTGGAAAGGAAGTTAACAACTCATGACGCAATTTAATGAGGTCTCAGTATGTTCTCACTGATATTGTTAAAAGGTGTGGCCATTTTACTACATGAACTAAACTGACCCTATTTCTCAACAGACATTTGAAAATATAAATGTGTGCATTCAATCAAATACAGTGCAGAACCAGAAATGGAACTTAATGTGTTGTAGCTTAGCAAGGAAAGTGGGACACACGTCTATGTCTAAGTACAAGATGCTAAGTGACTAAAGGTCAACATAACAAAAGAAGCTGAATGGAATGTACCGGTACGTACATTACTTTGCAAAGTGTTAAACGTTAAATGTGACTAGACACACATGCAGGCACACACGGCTAGCCAAACTCTGTAATTCTTTGTCCTTAAAACGTCATCAGTTATGTTGTATACTTGTATACTTTTTTTTAACCAGATAGCTAAAATATTTAATGTAAACTGGGTATATCTATGGAGGACCAAAACTGCCACAATTAAAAATAAATGACTAAATAAATAAATTACTAAAAGTGAAAATAAAAACGGATATAAAAAATATAATTCAAAAATCAAATACAAAAAAGAAATATAAATGGAAATAAAAATAACAAAATATATATATCCCAAAATAAATAATTGAAAGTAGAAATTCAAAAATAAAATAAATAAAAAACGAGATAAAAAAAAAAGTTGAAATAAATAGAAAAATAATTATATAAATAGAATTAAATATCAATCAATAAATAAAAACGCTCTGCTCTCACATTTATTTATTTCATGCTGCAAACGCTCTTTCAGGACGAAATGTTATTTAAATGAGGGGCGGTTCTAAGCGTGCCTTGGGTTGGACTTATTTATGGATATATATATTGTTGTTTTTATATCCATTTTTATTTAGTTTTAGTAAATAATTAATTTCTTTATTTTTAATTTTGGCAGTTTTGGTCCTCCATAATATTTACAATGATAATTACCTACTAAAAATGGCACCTTCATTCACAGCCACCACAATTATTAGCTTTAGATAGGTGGTTAGTATTTAGTTATAGTTACTAGTTAGTGTTCACCAAAGTGACATTTTAGTGGGAATCAAAGCAGTGCATATTGTCTGTAACCACAGGGTTGAATCAGAACCCATCTAGTTTTGTCCTGACTTCTAATACTGATCTTATAAGATGGACAATGTTGGAAATACCAGGAGACAGAAATGTAATCAAGGACTATATAACCTATGTCAACTTGCAGCAAGAAAAGCCTTTGGAGAGACTGGGTTACTACAGCAATTTATAATAGTGTTGGTGTTTACTATCAGTTCTATTCATAGAAGCAGCAGGCTGGCTTGGGAAGTCCTCTAGCTCTTCTGGCTTTACACAACACTCAATAACCTGTCACATCATGAAATGTCAACATCACTTCAGTGACTGTCGTAATCAGATAAAAGTCAGGAAGCAAGACTGTGCTCGCTTGCTGTTAAACTCGGTTAAATGTCAGACTGGAGAATTCTCTATCTACTGTATTTTTCAGACTCTAAATCACACTTTCTTAGCTCATTCACTCCCAGCCATTTTTACTGAAGCAACCTCCTTGGTTCTGGATTTTGACTGATTTTGCAAGGTCCACAGAATATTGTGTTCTATTGCTATAAAAACATGGAACCTACTAAAAGAAAGATTAGAGTCTCTTCTTTGATCAGGAAAAAAGTACACTTGTATCGGTTTCCATTTTGCAGCAATTATCATTAGAATATAGCTAAGTTTCATCATAATTCACAAACCCGCTGGCAAGAAGAGCTTGTCGATGGCCATTTTTTTGTAATAACAACCATTGCTTTAAGCCACCTCTTCATATCAGAAGCTGCACCAAAGCCTTCTGTTCGCTCTTGCATTAAAAAAAAGAAAAAAGAAAAATTATAAATGCGCTCTTGGGAGTGAAGCACAAAGTATTTTAAAAAGTATTTACATGTTTTTGGGTTTGAATGAGTTAATAGTTTGTCTGGTCCTGCGATTTGTACTCAAGTGCGATTTGAATTAGACCTCTATAGTGTTTGACTATCTCTGTTTTGTTATAGAAATGCAATTCAATTAAGCACTTTATTGTGATAGCAATAGTGTTTATGTTTTTTTTTTTATGTATTCACTTTTTTTTTTACTGCTTTTACTCTCTCCACTCCTCCTCACTTTGGACACTTTCCTGCCAATGGGACAAGGGATGCAAATTAGTCAAACGGCTATAATCCCATAGATATTTACATTTGTAACTGTTCAATAATATATTCTGTCCCATTTTTTTAAAATAAACAAATAAATGGGAAAAAAATATAAATAAATGACTGGTATCCAAAATCCCCATTCCTTAATCTTGTTGACAGCAGCAAACGAATTCAGGTTGGAATCAAAATTTCCGCTTCTAACTACGGATACGTTTTTCTTTGTAGTTTAAAATGTCTGACGTTAACTAGAATCCCGCGTCACATTGTGGCCAAAAGTGGAACCTTGGTCAGTTATTGCGACTATTGGTGCCGTAAATAGCAAATCCTCGTAAATCCTGTGGGAGCAAACTAATGACATATTTGATACATTGCCAAAAACATATATTGAAAACAATATTTGAAATGACTACATTATTTCCTTTTTTTTCTTCCAGTTCTTCTTATACTTTTTTTTGCAAGTTGGCAAATACATGGCTTTCATGTAGGGCTGTGACGCAGGATTCAAGTTAAGGTAAGCCATTTTGAACTAAAAAGAAAAACTTCAACGTGGTTCCAAACAGACGTTTCGAACCCAACTGTAATTTGTTCAACAGGATTAGGGAACAGGGATGTCAGGTGCTTGTCTGAGCTCTACTTTTCTTGGTTTCAATTTTTGTAAAATAAATTTCCTCCCAAACGTGATCCAGAGCGGCCTATAGTCCGAAGAAGAGAATAAATAAGAATGGCTTTGATTATCAGTATACAATTACTACCTCAATGAGACTGGAATATTATTACCAGAATAATCATTAAAAAAGAAAATAAAAGAAACTGCTCCATTGATCTTCACAACCATGTGGATGTAGTAGAGCCGCTGAGGAAACCACCACATTTCGGTGCAATGCCAAAGAGCAGATCCAATAATTACTTGTGAATTGAGCCAATTAACAAATTAGCCACAGTTGGTTGTCCTGAGCTGAGTTTGAATGTTTTGGTGCCTTGTTCAAGCATTCTAGACGATTAAACACATTGCGGGATTATGCAAACTGTATCAATTAGGGGTGTCAGGCGATATTTTTTTTAAATCGTACTTTATCGCATGAGTTCAACAGTTCTAGTTCTAAAGTATCTGTTCTAAATGTAAAATAAAATATACAGTATTTGTTTTAAGTTTTCATTCTCTTAACATAAAAGTGGACAAATATGTTAAGCTAATGGAAATATGGCTGCATCTTTTCGTATTTATACAGTAATTTCAAAATTCATAAAATAAGTTAAAATTTAAAAAATGTGTGATATTGATTTGTGTTGGTAATTTTTCTGCCACTGGATGGCAGAATTGCATTTGTAAGACGGTTACAGCTCAGTGCATTTTTCTTTTCATTTTAAAAGCTATGCAATCTTAAACATGAAGTAACGTGAAATTCTGCACATTTTTTAAATTGTAAAATACAACTTGACCCCAGTCTCCACAAATATATGCATTATTATTTAATTCATTACTGCTAAATGTTGACGTGGACGTGTCTGCTGCGTTGTGACTGGAATTCCCCCAGTACAGGCTTTCCAAGTAAGGAGCGGTCATTAATCACGCGTTCAAAAAATTTGTGGCGTTAAAAGAACTTTAAATTACCTCAAAATTAACGCACTAATTTTGACACCCATAGTATCAATACATCTGTTATTGTTCCTCCATATCTACTGTTCCTGGTCTGCCTGCCTTTCTAGTACATCAGTATAATTTTACTATTTTAAATACAATATTGCTGAATATGGATTTCCACTCTGTAATGGGAACATATTATAGAAATGTGAGTCTTTCCATATGTCTCCAAAAAGTAAAGATCCTGTAGGGCCACTCTGAATTTCCACTCTATTTAGATAATAACTGCCCCTATATAGACTTTCTCAGCTCGTGACTTGGCGAAGAGCCACCATTTTTTAACTACATTTCCAAAAACACTATGTCGAAAACAAAAGGTAAGCAGCGCTGCAGTAAGTTTTGTTGGATGCACAGAATGGTGTTGGTTGTGTCGTCTGCATGCACCCGGGGTGGACAAGGATTTTTGGCTTAGACGGCTCCTCATAATTAGTGAAACCGACTTGTATGGTATGCGCTCCCTGAAGGAATGTAATTTACTATTATCCAAACCCAACACTATTGTGGTTAGGTGTACATACTATATGTTATGTGGTATGTAGTCTCTCTTCTCTCCACTCAACTTAAGGTTTGACTAGACGGGTGAGGGGAATATGTTTATAAAATGGCAACTTGGAAATTTTATTTAAATTTAAATTTAAATAATATTTAAAAACTACCTGTAGTAACTGCAACAATGTTTGACTAACAACTAATGTTTTCAGCTGTTCCATTTGCATGTTTTTTGATAATAGTCAGAAAAGACTCAGTCATGCATGACACCAACCTAGATAACTGAAAACGAAGCTAGCTCCCATGGCGCTCGTTTACCTGCTAGGGAGCTAGCTAGCTAGCATCAGGGGCTAAATCCAGGTTTTTACTTTCTGGACCTGGATTTGCCACCTCTAAATTCTCCGCAGGCATTCTTGTAGTCAAATAAGAGCATCATATTTAAGAAAAAACAATTGTCTTTGGCTTTTTCTTCTTAGAATCATACCAAAAATATTCTTTACAATATCATGTCCTAAACCCGGTATTCTGATTAATATTGCGTTTGTGGAATATAAAATATGGAATATTAAGCAGCAAAAATCCACCTGTTTTTATCCATCTCAGTGGTAGCCATTTTGCCACATGCTGTCGACTGAAAATGACATTACAGTTTCTCAAGGCTCAGGTAACGACCAATCACGGCTCACCTGTTTTCTGTGTTTGGTCATGTGACATTTGCAGCTAGCTAGCTAGCACTATGGGCTAAAGCCAAACTGTGGAAGGGTTTTTACTTTCTGGACCTGGATTTGCCACCTCTGCATAGAACATATTATTGTAAAGATTTTTGATTAATTGTATTTATTTATTTATTTGGGGGTGGGGGGGGGTAGTTTACTAGCCTGGCAATAGCCAGTTTGATTTGTGCTTCATTCGAGGGAGTTCTCCACAATATCAGTCTGGGACTGCTCCACGTTGATTTGCTCGGGAAAGGCGCGGCATGCTGTACAACACTGTTGGGTTGGGGGCGCGGGCCGTGTTGGGGTGGGGGGCGCTCCTGCTCCTGGGTTTGCTTTCCGGCCGGTGGCCCTGGCGGGGCCCGGGGGTCGTCCTTTGGCGCTGCCGCGGCCTGGGGGGCCCTGAGGTGTTGCGCTTGCTCTGTCCTGGCAGGGGTCGTCGGCTCCCCTCTTTGGTGGAGATTTTCATGCATGCCAGATCCACCACACCAGCATCTATCGAAACTCAGACAGAATCTGCTTCTTCCTCAGGTCATTGAATCGGTGGAGGCTGGTGTCTGTGGATCTCACTGTGCTTCGTCTGTCCTTCCTTCCTTTCCTCAGTCTCTCCTTTGGTCTCTTGAGGTCTCCCTGATTTGTTGTAATTTTGATGTTTCTGGGGTTGGTGAAGAACTCTGGTTGGTGGCCCGGTGGGTGGTGTCTGGTCGGTGCTGGATTTCACTTTCCTTTCTTTTCTTTGGTCTTTCCTCGGGTCTCCTGACGGCGGTGTTCGGTTTAGGTGAACGGTATGGGATTTTTTTAATAGGTTTTTGGTGAGCTAACGAATACACACACACTCACACGCACATACACATACTCACCCACATACAAAATAAAAAATGTAAAAAATATATAAAAAAATAAAAGAGCAATGATGATGACATTACCGAATGAACAATACTGAGCTCTTAAAGAAGAAATAATAAAAAAGAAAAAAAGAAAGAAAAAAAAGAAAAATAATAAGTAGAATGTTAAATCTGGCACAGTAGAGAATTGTAAACTGTAGAGTGCAGAGAAGAAACTTCTGTATAATATCTAATCTAAACCAGGGTCATAATAGTGATGCAAACACATACGGAGGACCAAAACTGCCAAAATTAAATATAATATAATAAAATAAATAAATAATGAATCAAAGTGAAAATAAAAACAGATGTAAAAATTGTAATTCAAAAATGATATACAAAAAATAAATATAAATGGAAATAACAACAATACATATATCCATAAATAAATAAATAAAACTTTCAAAATTGTTTTTAAATCTCGGTTTTTTTATTATTATTTATTTTTACTTTTATTTATTTATTTATTTAGGGATATATATATATATTGGTTTTTTTGTATTTATTAATTTTTTTTGTATTTAATTTTATTTTCATTTATTTATTTATTTAATCATTTATTTATTTTTGCAGTTTTGGTCCTTAATAAACACAAGCTAAGTGCCAAGTGTTCATGGGAGTATCTAGTATGCTTTTGGATCAAGATACAGGAAATAATCTAAGTGGATGCTCATTCCAGAGAGAGAGAGAACAAAGAAAAACAGCTCAATTAGCTTGTGTGCTTCCGTCTTCAAGATAATGAAGGCAATGAGGAAGTCGTGTTAACATCTTTGACCAGACAAGCACTCACTCTGATTTGCCAGCAGGTTGTCCAGGGACTCGGCCCATTTTTCGATTTCTTCTCGACTTATCAGGTGCTTCCGACTGCGGCCCACCTGGCTCCACTGACGCATGAACAGCAGACGTGACCTCCTCTCTTTGGCACTGTGAACCAGCAACAACAGAGACTACGTCTTGGAACCAAAACTGAGCTACTTTCATTTTTAAAACGTGTCGGCTGAGACTGAAGTAACAAGATAATGTATAATTCTTACCTGTCTTTGTTTTCTGTGTTTGCAAGGTTGGAGTTTGACGAATGGGGACTCTGAAAGACAACACATCATTCACATGGAAGTGTAATAAATGGTTTACTGTAATATATGGAGTATTCACTGAAATATGACATTCTAAAGAAAACCGGCTGACTCATGTCTCCACTTTACATGTGTATGAACAATCTTCTCTCATAGAGCGGGTTTGGAGTAATTTAGCTAGATAGCTAAAATTTCCATTGTGGCTATCTTTGCTATTAGAAAATAAATTAATTGAAAGACATGAAAAAGCATGGAAGACAACAGTGAAGAGAGTTCTGTACAATAGTGTCTCTAGAGATGTGCCTTTTTCTTCATACTGTGGCCAAACACTTTGGCAGTGGCTAAAATAGCCTCACTAACTGCTGCTTCAACTCTTTTAAAGAACAATATAAATATTTATAGTACACGCTGTAAAAACAATAATGTGACAAAATATTAAGCTGCGGGGAAACAAGGCATTTTTTAAAATGTTTTACAGTTGCTCACAACAATCTATAAAAAAAGTGTGGCACAAACATGGAAAAATCGAACACTGTTGTGAAACTAAATTTGAATCACTGACAAAACTAGTGGCCACAAATCAAGAGATAGAATAGATACAAACCCAATTCCAAAAAAGTTGGGACACTATACAAATTGTGAATAAAAACTGAATGCAATTATGTGGAAGTGCCAAATTTTAATACTTTATTCAGAATAGAACATAGCGAACTGGTCAAAAGTTTCAACTGAGAAAATGTATAATTTTAAGGGAAAACGCAGCCATGATGTTGTAATTGGTGCTGCATGTGGTCTGGCATTATAGTGTTGAGAAATGCAAGATCTTCTCTGAAAGTGATGATGCCTGGATGGGAGCATATGTTGTTCTCGAATCTGAATATACCTTTCTGCATTGACGATGCCTTTCCAGATGTGGAAGCTGCCCATGCCACACGCACTCATGCAACCCTATACGATCACAGATGCAGGCTTATAAACTGAGTGCTGAAAACAACTTGGGTTGTCCTTGTCCTCTTTAGTCAGTATGATATAGCGCTCCAGTTTTCCACAAAGAACTTCGAATCGTGATTCGTCTGACCACAAAACAGGTTTCCACTTTGCCACACTCTATTTTAAATAACCCCTGGCCCAGGGAAACATCTGCGCTTCTTGGTCTGCTTTAGAAATGGCTTCTTCTTTGTACTGTAGTTTCATCTGGCAACGGCGGCTGGCACGGTGGATTGTGTTCACCCACAATGTTTTCTGGAAGTATTGCTGAACCCTTTCTGTGATTTCCCTTACAGTAAGCATTCCTGTTTGCGGTGCAGTGCCGTTTAAGAGCCCGAAGATCATAGGCATCCAGTATGATTTTTCGGCCTTGACCTTTACACAGAGATTATTCCATATTCTCTGAATTTTTGGATGATGTTATGTACTGTAGATGAGGATTACTTCAACCTTTTTGCAATTTTTCGCTGGTAAAAGCCTTTCTGATATTTCTCCACTATCTTTCTGCGCAACATTGGAAGAATTGGTGATTCTCTACCCATCTTTGATTCCGAGAGACACTGCCACTCCGAGAAGCTCTTTTTATACTCCAATCAAGTTGCCAGTGGACCTCATTAGTGGGAACTGGTCTTCCAGCTGTTTTTTTTTTTTTATAAGTGCAATTTACTTTTCCAGCCTCTAATTGCTACCTGTCCCAACTTTTTTTTTTAGATTTGTTGGCACCATGAAATTTACAATCAACATATTTCTCCCTTAAAATTATAAATGTTCTCAGTTTAAACTTTTGACCTGTCATATATGTTCTATTCTGAACAAAATATTGAAATTTGGCACTTCCACATAATTGCATTCAGTTTTTATTCACAATTTGTATAGTGTCCCAACTTTTGGGGAATTAGGTTTGTAGATTTACTATTGTACACTGTGGCCAAGCAGTGCTTTCTGAGAGCGTTCACTGCATTTCACTTTTTCCATGTTCAAGCCGTATTCCAAATATGGAATTTAAAAAAGAAAGAAAATCTATTCTTTAAAAAAAAAACTGCAATTCACATTGTCATTGAGTGCTGTGTGTAGAATTTTGGGGCAAAAATTAACTTAATTCATTTTGTAACTAAATGTAAAAGGTGAAGAGCTGCAAATACTTTCCGGATGTACTATGCAAGTCTTAATTAGGGATTTACCTGACCAAACAGACTCTTGAGGTGCAGTTTAGCAGCAGAAAGTTTGGCTCTATTATGTTGCCGATGCTGGGATTTGAGGGAGAATGGATTGGAGTAAGCTGGAGAAGTTAGGTCATCTCTTTCTACACTCTCTGTGCTTCCCTTTGCATCCAGGGCCAGTTGACTGTCACTGTAGGCACGGCAGCTTTCGCTGATAGCACAAACTTCAAGGTGTTTCTTGCTCTTTTTCTCCAGGTCTCTTAAGTTCTCTGCACTGACACTGAGCTCCTTAATCAGTTCATGCTTCCCAGCAGTACAAGGACCTGGCTCCTGAATAGTAGGAATCTGCCCTGCATCTTCCCCAACTTCAGCAACATAAGGTGAGTATGTGCCAGATTTCCGGTGTTTGTCGTGTTCCCTTCTCTTTAAGTCCACCTTCCTCCATGAGAAGAAATCAAGATCCAGGATGGATCCCTCAGAGCTGAATCTCCGCAGAGTGGCCATATGAGATCAGTGGCAGTGAAAACAAGGAACTGCTGCAGAAACATGGGAAAAAATACATCAAGGTAGAAGAAGTTAATCGGTGGCGCAGACTGTGAATGAATCAGATTGCTGTTTAGGGAAGTGGTCAAATTAGACAATGAGTCATAGAAAGAGAAATGCTCAATTTTGGTAAACAAGTGACAACGCAGTAGGAATTGTTCACTATTTAATCATGTTAATTTCTACAAATATCCACTCTGTTGACACTAGCATTAGCCATTGAAACCATAACCAAAAGGAGAGCATGTTTTTAATTTACATCATGATTACATTACTTAATTTTCAAGGCAATTCAATCGATCAAAATCTTTAAATCTGAAATGTAAATAAATCAACATTTTAACATGTTTTGTCCTTGAGTTTACTTTAAGTAAAAATATTGGGTAACAAACAAATGGTTAAAAAGTCGGGTTTTGATCATTTTTGCCACAGCCATTTAAAATGCTTTTAAGTATTGCATATCATAAATCAACAAATTAAACGTGTTGCCTGGGGTTACCTCTTTTTCCAGGCGTCTTAGGCTCTTTCCATTGCGGATCTTAAACGTTCCTGTTGATATCATGGGCGGCACTTGGAGAACACAAAGCTCAAGAGTCCACAAAAGTGATTTCACGTCGCCGAAAGCTCTTCAATTCAACCAGCCTCGCTTCTCTTGATACTCTTTTGAGGGTGTGCGGCTCCGTCACATTAGGACTTCCCTCCTTCGAAAAGATGTCCGCAGACTTTAATTAACGAGTGTCGCACAAACAGACTTCAGGAAAAGTTCCGCAAAGTATTTCCAGTGACACTTGAGATTGGCACTGGCCTCTCCTACCCATGACTCTCGCCAGCGCCACACCTTTTACGTCTGTCTTAACTTGTCTGAGCTGAGGACACAACAACACACGTACACGAGGTATGATAACAACGCACAGCCCACCAGCCCGAGTCATAAACGATAAAGAAAACACATCATACTTTAACTGCTATCGTAAATAAGTGACCGCACAACATGGAACATTAAAATAAAGAGATGTTTTTAATACATTCAATGTAAACATTAAAACAATTCAATGCCTATCTGATAATAAATAGTAATTGGCTACGTTAACCAAAAGACGCTCAGGCATGAAACAGACGCCCGCTATGACGTCATTGAGGTCCTTTGACGTTAGAGTGTTTTATTTTGGGAACGAGCTGCTACTTAACTCTTGCTAATTGTCGAATGTGTCACTTTTAAAATCAAAAGCGTTTTTTTTGTTTTGACTATTGAAATGCAATACTCTTTTCCATAGCCAAAATTATCTCTGACAAACGTGTCATTCGTTATTTTGCTCATCCCCGCTGGATGGACGCTTAATGTAAGCGTGTGCTATCAGGCTAATAACAATAACAAGGCTCGTATGTAGCATTCCTTCGGATACTGTAACATGCTATTCCGTATGTCTTAACGGTAGATGGCTTTTATATATTTATTTTATATTTATGAACTATACTAGCGACTACTGGCGTTGCTTTCTCAATGTCTTGTTGAGCAGTAGAAAATAACCCTTAAAGATAGTGGTGGTTAAGTATAACTTATAATAAAATTCCACTCAGTAATATGGCGGAGTCGGATCTTATTGATGTCACAGTGAAGACTCTGGATTCACAAAGTAGGAGCTATAAAGTCGGGGGCGAGGTAATGCTGCTGCCATGATTAATTAGTGTTCTATTTCTTTTCGTGTCGGATTTGCTTGACTGCATTTTCCCCTTCATTGTACATTAGTTGACAGTGAAGCAGTTCAAGGTGCACATAGCATCATCAGTGGAGATCCCAGTAGACAAGCAGAGGCTCATTTACCAGGGCAGAGTGCTACAAGATGACAGAACGCTGACTATGTACAGTAAGTAACACAAACCTCATGATTTGATGAGATGCACAAACAAGGTGTGTATTTATTGCAGCTGGCTGCATTGCACAATGAGATAAAACCCCTTTTGTGAACATATCTTCCATGGCAAATGTTAGGGAATATTGTTTGTGCAGTACAACAATACCTAGAAAGGCGCAAAGTTTATTGTCATTACTGCCTTACCGCTGAAAGGTCACAATTATTTAACCATCTGTGTCCTGTCACTGTGTTTACTTTAATATTAATCTCTCAGATGTAGATGGAAAGGTCATTCATCTGGTGGAGCGTGCCCCACCTCAAACCACCGCGACTGGCTCAGGGGGTGCAGGGGTATCCAATGAAAGGGCAGATGACAGGACCAGCCATGTTGCCACGTCCCCAGTGACACCCCAAGATCGCAATGGCAACGGTTACATGATGCTTGGGACTTTCAACCTCCCTGTCAACATCATAGAACCTCATCCAATACAGGTGCTGTTGACATTTCTAATCTTGGCCATCTGTTGAGCCAACACTGGTATATATAATTTTACAACATGTCAAATTAATCGTGTTTGGGAAATGACATTTGCCTTGGCCACTTGAATTTTGTTTTCTAGATGTCTGTTCAGCAGATGATGCCTGGGGTGGGTGAGTCTGGAAGAAATGCCAGGGTCAGCACCAGTGCAGGGGTAAAGGTTCATTATTGTCACCATTTTAATTTTTTTTTTTACAAATACAGCCACATTCATCCTGTAAAGCTGACGGGTGTTTGGATGTGTAGAATAATGGCTCGGTGGATGTCCGGATTAATTTGGACCAGTTGATGCAGAGTGAGGCACGGATGAGAGTGCAGCTGGCTGAGAACCTGCTTCGGAATGCTCACACTCTGATCCATAGGCTGGAGGTACTCTTCTTTTCTACAGAACATTGTCTCTGCATATTTACCACTCACTTAATAAGGCAAAGTTTCCAATTTAATGCACCTTTTTTTTTGTTGACATACCACTATACAAAACATTTATTTCAAGCATGAAGCAAGACAATATTAAATAAGAACAGAACACAATTTTAAAACATATCAACAAATACATAAACAATACAATCACCAAGAAGTTAAGGTACATTATTGCCACATGCGCAACAATTAACATGCCTGAAAATGTAAGATGTAGGGAGACATAAAATTAATCCTACCCTATGTTTGTAGCTTCTGTAGTATACAATATAATAGCATTTCAGAAAGTGCAGTTCACTACAGCTCTGGATTAGCTCTTACTAGAAATATGTCACATATTTACAAGTAGAATTAAAATCAGTGATGCACAGAAGTGGTCCGCTATAACGTATATGTGGTCAAAATAAATCTTGCTCAACAATTCAAGAGTAGCAATGCGAAAAGATTGCTCCAAAATGCCAGTCTGTAAAAATATTAAGTCTGGTTGGAATGGCCGCTTCAACCTGAGTACAACACACAGAGAATGGTAAAAATTAGATGAGCGTTTTTGTGTGATATCGCCTATGGAAAAAATGCTTTCAAAGTACAACTTGATCCTTTCAGACTATAATCAGAGACCCTTTTGTTTTATCTGCTACTTGGCAAACCCCTTCTTCCATTGTCTGACAAATTTCAATTATAAATATCCATCAATAAAATGGGCCAAAATTCAAGGGTTTCTTCAAGTTCACACATCATTCAATTATTGGTGAGAAGAGCGTTTTTTTTTTTTTTTTAAATAGAAAATTCCACAAAGATGGCAGCCACTTATCACTAGTAGTCAGGGTTGGGAGGGTTACATTTAAAATGTATTCCGTTACAGTTACAAGTTAAAATGTCATTAGTAACGTAATCCAAGTGCCATAATATTAAAGTAATGTAACTTGATTACTTTTGCATTACTTTTGGATTACTCCAATACCGAGTATGTTCATGAAGACAAAATAAAAACAAATATCACCACAATATACATTATTCTATATAATGTGCCCCTGCTATTTGCGGGGGTGATAGGGACCCGGGCAGCATACAAATAGCAAAAATCCTTGTGAAATTAAAATGCATGTAGGCTATAGGTTGATTGATTGATTGATTGATGACTGAAGGCCATATGCTGTTTTCGAACTGTCACTGAAAGCAACCACACCGCACAGTTCAGACAGACAGATAGCTAGATAGATAGATAGATAGATAGATAGATAGAATGAGGATGACGATGCGTGACCTCAACTGCAAAATGAACTTTTATCCCAGTCACAAGTTTAGCCGTGTATATATTGTGCATGATGTTCAAATAGTGAATTGGTGGGAGGAAGATTTGTTTGGAAGGTGTAACTCATATTGTGATTGTAGGCTAGCGGGCTAGCTAGCAAGAAGTTACAGCGCGTATCATGCTGCTGAACTCTCAGCTCAAACTTTCGCTCCTTGAGCAAGACAAGTAAGTTCCAGTCAATACTGGTCGCCATTTCCTCCTCCCGTCTGTGAAGCTTTTTCAAACTGCCCGCGTGCAGAGGACACGACAAGTCAGTTCGTTCGTCCCCACCTCCCCAACATGTAGCAACGGTCCCACTCTCTCTCTCTGTCTCTCTCTCTCTTTCTCTCGCCCTCTCTCGCATCGTAGAAATTGCAATCCCTCGAAGTTATCCCCATTTTTAATAAATGTACCTGTAATCTGATTACATGTTTTTTCCTGTAACTGTAACGGAATACAGTTACTTTTTTTTGTAATCTAATTACATAACGGCGGTACATGTATTTCGTTACTCCCCAAGCCTGCTAGTAGTAATAGACCAGTGGTTTCTTAACCTGGGTTCAATTGAAGACCAGGGGTTCAGTGAGTCAGTCTCAGGGGTTTGGCGGAGGTCAGGACACATACCCGATCACTGATCTAAATATATGACAGGATAGCCGATAGCCCATACACGCCCGTGCAAACTGTTGAAGCGACAGACTACTGTATAAACGATACGGTATACTTACAGATTCGACGTATACAGCTCGTAGCGTTGTATATAGCGTTCAGCGGTGTGAAAGACTCATCACCAATTATTATTACTATTTGATTTCAGTTATTGCTGCCAAAGGTGGCAAAACTCACTATTAGGTTCAGGGGACAATTACTTAATTCATATAGGGTCAGATAGGTTTGTATTTCCCCGCTTGGTAAATAAAATCATTATTTAGAAACAGCATTTAATGCAGTATTTCCTTGGGTAGTCTCAGCATGATATTAACTCATTCACTCCCAGCCATTTTCACTGAAGCAACCTCCTTTGCTCCCAGCTGTTTTACTGGATTTTGACTGATTTTGCAAGGCCTGCAGAATATTGTGTTCTATTGCTATAAAAACACAATACTGCCAAAAGAAAGATTAGAGTCTCTTCTTTCATTAGGAAAAAAGTATATTTTTATCTGTTTCCGTTTTGCAGCAATTAGCATTAGAATATAGCTAAGTTTCTTCATTATTCACAAGTCTGTTTAGAATTGGGGAGAGCTTTTTGCAACATGGCCCTGGTTGATCTTGTATACTATATTGCCACCTGCTGGCCGTTTTTGTAATGACTACCATTGCTTCAGCCGTTCTCCTCAGTTCAGAGGCTGCATCGAAGCCTTCTGTATGGCATAAAAACATATAAATACGTTTTTGGGATAGTGTAATATTAAAAATAGAACATATTTATGCGTTAGATTTTTGGGAGCAAATTAGTTAAAATCGGTTTGATGAAATGAAACCTTTGCGAGTGATAAATTTGTTTAAAAAAAACAAACAGAAATGGCTCTTGGCAAAAGGTTACTAGAAGCTTCCCCCCAAAAGGTAGCCATGCTGAATCCATGAGGATTTGCATTTTTGCAGTGAGTGTGGGTGAATTGGTGTGCTGTTTTGTTTTGCAGGGTGTTTCCAGTTCCCAGACAGAAACAGAGGTACCTCACTCCTCTTCGTCCTTACCAGCATCGTCAGAATCACAGCCTATGGACACCAACTCTCCTCCCGCTGCATCGTCGTCCACCTCCACACAGACTGAAGGAGCTCCCAACACACGACCCAAGTAAGTTCACTCCAAAAGCGTCAGTGCTAACAACCTTCCCACTGTTGGTCAGTTATAGAAGATGCAGAACGAAGAAGGATTCTCTGTTTGTCTCCAGTCACCCAAGTCTAGCAGAGTTTGTTGAGATTCTCTCCGAGGTCAGGAGGGTGGAGGAGAGGTTACGTCCTTTCATAGAGAGGACCCACTCGATCCTTGGGGCAGCCACGTCGGCAGACTACAACAACAATGTAAGGGAGGAGGAGACACATCATGAGCTTAATAACTAAAACAGAATAATAAGAAATATGTCCAAAGCATTTTGCTAAGGCAGTATGTTATGAATCCTAGACACAGGAACGAGATGAGGATCAGCGTGTACTCAACATGGCTGGAGATGCTCTTCGTCTCCTGGGCAATGCCTTGGTTGTCCTTGGTGACCTTCGCTGCAACCTGGCAACCCCTCCCCCACGTCACCTGTATGTCGTCCGGCCCACGGCTCAGTATACGCAACCCGTCCTAGTCCAGTCCGGTCTGCCACACATGCCCATTCCAGTGAGTCACCACTGTATTATGATTGATTGAATTAGGCATGTTAACAACCTCGAACGTGCATGTTTTAATTTTAATAACACATAGTGGAAGAGTGCATGTTCTCCAGTTTAGGCTGTAGATCAGCAATGCATTACATTTTATACTTCCTGGACTATATTTGAATACATGTAAATGTTGGACTTGCTTCAAAAATATCTACTCGCCATTCCTGATAACGTCACCCAGTGGCATTCGAGCCGATTTGTATCTTGCGCTTTTCCGAAAAACAAAACATGTCATAGGTTAGGCCAGGCTTATTATAGTTTTGGAATTTTCATTTTAGTTCGTTTTTATTTGGTTTTGAGTTTTGTTTTTTGCATTTAGTTTTAATTAGTTTTCAGGGCAGTTCTGTTAGTTTTTATAAGTTTTAGTAATAGAAAAAATGCTTCGTTTTAGTTAGTTTCTGTATTAGTTTTTGATTTAAAAATGTGTATTGTGTGCAATATTTAATAACACCAAAACGCATTTCTTAACCCAGCGTTGCATTTTGGCTGAGTTAAATAAAAAGCAAGTGAGCTGAACCATTGGAGCCAAAAGTCAAGCACGCAAAATTGTCGCCTAGGAGCGGTGTCATCTGAAGGTTATTTTCTATTGGCTGCTGCTAGATGACATTACTTCTGTGTGACACGCTTTCTTATTCCGGTTATTATCAAAATAAATATACTTAAACTCACATTTAAAATCAACCCCAAAGGCTTATTTATGTATTAAGTTAATTACCAAAGACTAAAACGAAGGACATTTTCACTATAATTATAGTTAGTTTTAGTTAGTTTTATAAATGTAAAATAGAGTTTGTTACTTTTCGTTTCGTTCGTTTTTTCGTTACGAAATTATTTTTTTAATTGTAGTTGTTTTGTTAGTTTTTGTTAACTAACTTAACCTTGAGTCCAAGACATAAAAAATCCAATGTGATTAAAATGGTAAATGGAGTGCACTTATGGAGCCCAACGAGCTTACATAGCATCACATTCCCTTAGTTGCAAACTTAATCTGTTGAACTAGAAAGTACAGTGACTGACAGCTTGTCGTTGTTTTAACTCTTAAAACATCAAAAAGTTATTGTTACTACTTTTTTGTGTAAAATGGCTTACTTAACTAGGATACCGCTCCACATCGTGGCCAAAAAGTTGAGTATGAATACTTTAAAATGTGCAATAAATGTAATGTCACTTTAAACAATTTTTTAATTAATATACAGTATGTACATACTCGACATAATGTAATCAGTTAGTGTAACTTCCTTAGGTAAATGTAGGGACCACGGTGACCATGTCATCAAACGGAGGACCTGTTGGAGCAAGTCATCGCCAGCCATCTCGGCCCAACGTTCAGTCAGATCAACGGGCTACCAGTCAGGCTCCGCCTCTTCACTCCAATGGGACCAATCATCATCAAGGACCGGAAGGACCCCGGGTGATTAGGATCACCCACCAGACCATGGAGCCTGTTGTCATGATGCATATGAACATTGATGGCATGTTACAGTACACAGCAAACACATGTAGTTGCTTTTGCATTCCATATTCTATACTTAAGATATTTTTGCTTTTGACAGGTGATCCAAGTTCAGAACAGCCAAATGCTGCAGGTTTAGTCCAACCAGGTGAGTGCGTCTTTGGAATAGAATTCTTACTTGCTATGCTGTTTTCACCATTACTTGGGATGAATTCAATGATATAAAATTGGGGGGAAAATCGGTTTGGAAAGTATGGCATTCCATTCCACTTGACTCAAACTCTGAATCGAGCAGAAACATCTATCACCTTCCCAGGATTGCCCCCGGAGTTCATGCAAGCCATTGTGCAGCAGATCTCCCACCAAGCAGCCACCATGGCAGCAGCAGCTTCACCCGATCGCCCAACACTCACGCCAGCGTCCGCTCCTGGCTCCGCGGTCACTAATGAAGGGATTTCTTCCACGCAACCTCCGCCGCCTACTCAGGCCAGGGTGGTCTTCTCCCCTCACATCCCTCAAAATGTGGGAAGCAGAGGAGCTACCATCAACCTCAGAGCTGCCATGCCGGCAACAGGCCAACAAGCAGGACAGGTGAATTTAAGGGTCTGTTTTTTTTCCATTAAATGAAAACACAATCATATTGACACAGATCCACAAAGTACGTCTTGTTTTGTTGCCAATCACCTGAATGATAACATAAGAATTAAACTTTTACAATACAACTCAAGAGTTAAACTTTTGCATCAGTCATCTGTTTCACTTCTCTGTTACAAAAATACAGAAAGGAGAAATGGGGAATGCACTTTAGATTTAATAAACATCAGTGAATGAGTGGTGGATATTGTTGAACACAGTTTGAAATGTTTGTAAAAGGAAATTAGCTTAAAAGGAGAAAACAAAAAGTTGAAATAGATAAATAAATACAATTATCTAGTTGAGTTGGGTTTATAAAAAATTTATTAACCAAATCAAACTTCCTTTTCACAGCCCGATATTGATTCATAAAACCATAAATCGATACTTTTGATGCATCTTTCTTATAAATTTATGTGAAAATAGAATTTTGAAGGCTTAATTGTTTTTTTTGTATCTTGCTGTTAGCTTGAAATTACGATGCCATATTAAAGCCACGTATAAATGTATTTTTTTAGGGGGTGGGGGCAATATTGAGAGGAAAAAAACTGATACATTTGCCACTTTATGAAGTGGCAAATAAATATGAGACTTAAGAGTGGCAAATTTGTGAGGTTTTTTTCTCAGAATATTGCCCCCACCCTCTAAAAAAATATATTTATTTGGGCCCTAATACGCCGTTGTATGAAATTTACTGTTCAGCGGAATTTAAAAGTTTTTTCTTAAAAACTAAAATACTGACGAAATGCACTTTGAGATAATTTAGACTCTTTTTAATTTATATTTACATTTATGTGTTCATTTGTCTGGCTGTGTGTCTTATGATACAGTTTGATTGACATTACAAAACATTAGCACAAAATCTTAGTGAGACAGTCACATGAATGTGAATGTTATGTGTTTACAGTGTGTTGTTGCCACTATTTACACAGCCTGTCCTGTGGTTAGAATTTATTAGAATTATTATTTATTGTTGTGATCAGGTCATGTTCAATATAACATACATGCAGAGGTGGCAAATCCAAGTCCAGAAAGTAAAAACCCTGCCACAGTTTTGGCTTTAACCCTTTTGCTAGCGAGCTAGCTAGCTAGCTCCCTAGCAGGTAACCAAGCACCCAGGGCTAGCACCCGGGGCTAAAGCCAAACTGTGGCAGGTTTTTTACTTTATAGACCTGGATTTGCCACCACTGCATACATGATTAATGTAATTGCATTTGGTTAAATTTAAATATTTTTACTAATGCACAAAGTTAAGCAAAATTGGTACTGCGTGAAATCCTTTACTGAATTGAAAATCAGTTAATTGTTTATTAAATCCAATCGAAACAAATCAATTTTGGAACTCTGAATCGATGCCCAGCTGGCCACCCCTATGATGTAGACATAATTGTGCCAGTGTTGAGGAAGCACAAATGAACATTTAGTACTAGTTTATTATTTTTTTGTCCCTTTGAACAGGGCACACCTGTGGTTGTCTCCTCCCTGACGCAGATGATCAGCAATCTGGTGGGACAGCTCCTCATGCCAGGAAATACAGGTCAAATTACAAATGCCTTATTTTCAGTCATTGTTTTTCATTTTTCTTGGATGGGTTGTGTGTTAAGTCAATTCCGTTGCTCTGTACATATGCATGTGCAATGACATTAAAGATTCATCCATTCAGAAACATTGTAAATTTTCTCTCACTTCTCCCCAGGCGATATCACAACCTCATCATCTTCAACCAGCTCTCAGTCATCCTTCTCTACTTCATCTGAGTCCTCCACATCTCCGACTCCTCCCTCTGCCAACACCACTGGCCAGGCACCGGCACACAGCTCGGGAGTATCTGTGGCTCAACCAGTAGGGGGCGGTGCAGAGGGGAACCTGGCCCAGCTGCTGGGCTCTTTGCTGACAGGAAGTTCTGGTTCTGGAGCGGTACCCTCCATCACTGTGAATCTACCTGGAGTGCCTGGGGTATTTCAGAGCATGTCTAATGTCATACCGGTTAGTTTAAATAGCTCTGCATTTACATCAACTTATCCATCCATAAGTCACTGAATCCACATTAATCGTTTATTTGAGCTTTCTTAGACAAAAATGTTCTAAACAATTGCATGCACCTTTTCATTTCACTTTTTAGAATTTGCTTAATAAAAAACAGCTTTTAACAATATTTGTTGAACCATATAAGGGGGCGGGGGTGTCTTCCCCTATATTAAGTAATGTAATATTACCATTCACCACTAGATGACAGACATGGCTTAGTTGGGCTTACACTTTTATCCTGTTTACAATGTGAGTAATCCTATTACTCTAATATTTGTTGGAATGATATGCAGCACAACCATAGTACTAATAGCCTTAAAATTGAAGTGATTGGATTTTTGTGAGAAGAAAAACTGCACAAAATTAGTTCTTGCACTTGGTGATGTGCTATCCTTGAATCATAATTTGTATGCAAGAGTCATTTGCACTGGAAAATATATGGTCATTTTGTTGTTTGGTGAGGATAGTGGATCTTGTATAAATTAAGACATGTACTGTAAAAAATGAAGTATATTAACTAATTCACTCCCAGCCATTTTCACCGAAGCAATCCTCTTCGCTCCCGTAATAACTACAATTGCTTTAAGCGACCTCTTCAGGTTAGAAGCTACATCAAAGCCTTCTGTATGCTCTAGCATAAAAAACAAACGTATAAATATGTTTTTGGGACCCTGAGAATATTTAGAATAAAACGTTTTTATGCGTTTTTGGGAGCAAATTAGTTAAGAATACGTATTTCGCAATTTTGTCATGTGTGTGGTTCTATTTGGCCATCCCTACAGTACAGTATCACTATAAAATGATATCCACAGACTTAAGAATGCCAATCAAGAGAAATGCAAAGAAAACCCACAGACAAGTGTGTGGCAGGTTCAAGATGCTGAATGTACTTTTTGTTTTTTGCAATTTAGGACTAATCATGTTTTTTGTTGTTGCTTCTTTATTTCATAGCCAGCTGCCAGCAACACCATTGAACAATCCGCACCTCAGACCGGCAGTGGTCCTAACGGCGACTCTCTGAGCCCGGAGCTCTTCACTGGCATCGTGCAAGGAGTGCTGTCCACTATGATGAGCTCACTCGGGGCGGGGCAGGGCAGTGGCGAGAGTATCGCACAGTTCATTCAGAGGCTTTCTCAGACTAGCAATTTGTTCACACCTGGATCTGGAGATGCTGTGGGTATGTATGAAAGTAACCAAGAGTCAACTCAAACCTAGCTATTTTCCCTCTCATTGCTCCATCTACTGTATTTGAAATAGTTGTCATCTCGGCAGGCTTCTTTGGTGATCTGTTGTCTCTGGTGTGTCAGAGCTTTTCTATGGTGGACATGGTGCTGTTGCTTCATGGAAACGCTCAGCCTCTAACCCACATCCAGCCCCAGCTGACTGAATTCTTCACAGATCACTACCTGCACAACCAAGAGCCCACTGACGCTAACATAGCTGTAAGTGCTGTAATGTTAGCGTTGGATGCTAATTAAGTTCTCATCAGTAATCAAAAGTTTTATGTCGTTCTGGGTGAAGAGAGCAGCTGATGACCTCAGCAGTGGTCTGGAGGAGTACATTGCCGAGAGTTTTGTAAGGACGTCATCATCATACAAACTTTCAATGAATATGGAGATCGATTATGAAGATACTTGATTCTCTCTTAGGCAACTGTGACGGTACGCGAGGGAGTGGACATTGTTCAGACCAACCTTGCTTTCCTCAGGCAACAGCTCACAAGGATGGCCTCACATGTACTGCGCTGCAATGGTTAAGTCACTTTCTTCAGTTAACTTATTTGCTCCCAAAACGCATAAATACGTTATACTTTAAATATTACCCAAATACGTATTTATACGTTTTTTAAATAGTTTTTTTTAATGCTAGGGCATACAGAAGACTTTGATGCGTCCTCTGACCTGAAGAGAATGCTTGGAGCAATAGTAGTTATTACAAAAATGGCCAGCAGGTGGCAGCAGTGTATAAGAGATCAACCAGGGCTATGTTGCAAAAAGCTATTTTCCCCAGTGTTATAAACAGATTTGTGAATAATGATGAAACTTAGCTATATTCTAATGCTTATTGCCGCAAAACGGAAATAGATAGAAATGTACTTTCTTTCCTGATGAAAGAAGAGACTCTAATTTTTCTTTTGGCAGGTTACTTGTTTTTTTTAGCAATAGAACACGATATTCTGTGGGCTTTGCAAAATCTGTCAAAATCCAGTAAAGCAGCTGGGAGCGAAGAGGGTTGCTTCAGTGAAAATAGCTGGGAGTGAATGAGTTAAAGTACCGCTGATTGTCACGCCCATTTAACTGGGGTGAAATTCGTTCTCTGCATTTGACCCATCCACTTAGGAAGTGGTGAGCAGCAGCAGGGGCTTGCGCTCGGGATCATTTGGTGATCTAACCCCCCAATTCCAACCTGTAATGCTGAGTGTCAAGCAGGGAGGCAATGGGTCCCATTTATATGACCCGGCCGGGGATTGAACCCACGACCTCCCAGTCTCAGGGCGGACACTCTACCACGAGGATACTAAGCTGGTTTAGCTTAGAAATAGACCAATATAGGGTTTTTTCACGGCCAACACCGATTATTAGTAGTCAAGGACGCTGATAACCGATATTATCCCATTATTGAGGACAGTGATTTTTTTTTTTTACTTTATAGCTTGTGATTGAGTTCATGGTTGTATCTTGTTTTTGTTGCAGATAACACATTTGGCCCCTATCTGCTGTTGCTGTGCACCCAGGGTCTGTTTGAGTGTCTTGCCCTTAACTTGTACTGTCTACAAGGAGAACAGAGAGCTCTGACTGCTGTCATCAACCACCGCATTGTTAGTATAATACACAATTAATTTTTTGGGCCACTACATAATGCTGTCTTCCTTGTAGAATACGTATTCAAATGAGATCAGAAGTTTGTACTATAAAATATGCTGAACCCAAATTTTCCTTGGTTTGTGTGTTTGCAGAGGAGAATGTCCTCAGAAGTGAATCCCAGTCTGGTTAACTGGTTGACCAGTATGATGTCTATGAGGTTGCATGTTATTCTGGAGCACAACCCAGTTACTGAGGATCAGATTCAGCACTATATCAGATTCGTACCGGTAAGAACAACTACTTTAATAGAGTGAGGAAGTGCAGTGTAGTATCAGACCACTGCAAAGCTATAACCATGACAAACTCGAAACCACAGCCATAAAGAATTCACACTGATTTATTGGGACTCGTTTGGTTGTGTTATTAAAATATATGGGTAAATGCGATGCATTGTAAAGTATGGAGAACCAAAACTGCTAAAATTAAAAATAAATAAATAAAAGTTAAAATGAAAACCAATCTAAAAAATAGAATTCAAAAATTTAATATAATATATATATAATACAAAAATAAAAACAAGATTAAAAAATATAAATAAAAATAGAATTAAATATCATTCAATAAATAAAAACGCTCTGCTCTCACATTTATTTATTTCATGCTGCGCACGCTCTGTCAGAACGAAATAAGGGGGCGTGCGTGTCTTGGGTTGGATTTATTTATTGTTGTTTTTATTTCCATTTATATTAATTTTTTGGATTTTATTTTTGAATTATATATTTTTTATATCTGTTTTTATTTTCACTTTTAGTCATTTATTTATTCATTCATTTATTAATTTTTTAATTATGACAGTTTTGGTCCTCCATAGTAAAGCACTTTGAGCACCGTATGGTGTAGAAAGCAGTATATAAACTCAGATTATTTACAACATATATCAACTTTGATGCCTTTTTAGGAAGACTCGAACCAGAGGACAGCAGCAGGCAATGGACAACAGGCAGATGAGAGTCAAAATGTCGAGGTGAATTCTGAACTTTGTCATTGCATATCCGACATCAAATTAATTTGCAGTTAAACATTGGCAACAGTGGATCAAGTGGAAATACTTTATGTAAGCCAAAATACAGAGGGACTGATTTACTAAGATTTATTAAACGAAATTGCGTTCTCACTTACTCTAACAGGTGGGGTGGGCAACAGGTGCAAAAGTGATGCTGATTGCCATATTGGAAAGAGGCTTTTGTACTTGTGCTTTTAATGATTTTGTAAACAGATAAAACTAGATAAAACATGATTCCTCGCAGTCCATGTCCTTAGTCTGCTTGTCTTCAGTAAAATATGTGTGGATTTTTGGGGGGATGGAACTCATTTTACATTACATTATAATACTTCTCAAAGGTAGTCACAACATATGTTGTGATGTTTTGGAACTAGTGAAGAATAACTAAGGCAACTCCACTCAGATTTAAATTTACGCCCGTGTGTTGTAATTTCCCATAAAAGGAATTCCACTTAATTCATCAGGTCCATTTACGCTAAGTGGAGTCAGTAGTAATGGAAAGCTGAGGTCACTCTTCATGAGTTCCAGATGGAGGAGAGTTCAGCTCCAGCTCCAACTCTCACAACAGAGGAGGCCATGGCATCGTCTGGTCACGGTCAGGAGAACACGCACACCACAGGGGTTGCTCGGGGATCTGCCGCGGCCCCACCACGACGGGTAGAGCTGACAGCTGAGGTGGAGCCGTGGGCAGCGTCTGTTCCACCTGTAAGCATGTCCAAGAAACTGAATGCACCAATGGTGGGCTACCTTGAACTCATTTGCTCCCAAAAACGTATAAATATGTTTACTTTGTCCTTCACTCCCAAAGACGTATTTATACATTTTTTAAATGTTTTTTTATGTTAAAGCATACAGAAGGCTTTCATGCAGCCTCTGAACTGAAGATAATGCACGAAGCAATGGTAGTTATTACAAAAACGACCAGCAGGTGGCAGCAGAGTATAAGAGATCAACCAGGGCCATGTTGCAAAAAGCTGTTTTCCCCCAGTGTTTTAAACAAATTTGTGAATAATGATGAAACTTAGCTATATTCTAATGCCAATTGCTGCAAAACGGAAACAGATAGATATATACTTTTTTCCTGATTAAAGAAGAGACTAATCTTTCTTTTGGTAGGTTACTTGTTTTTATAGCAATAGAACAAAATATTCTGTGGGCCTTGCAAAATCAGTCAAAATCCAGTAAAACAGCCAGGAGCGAAGGGGGTTGCTTCAGTGAAAATGGCTGGGAGTGGATGAGTTAAGTTTTGAGAACATCTCAAAGTAGGGCTGTGCAATTAATCGAAATTCAATTACAATTTCAATTATTACACGCCACAATTACAAAATCGTTAAAAAAAGATTATTAATACTCATTTTTTAGTTGTTTGAATTTATACATTTGCACCTATTTAAATTTTTTAAATAAGTAATTTAATACATTTAGTTAATTATAGTGTTTCAAACAATGTTATTTGTTTAATATTTTGTGTTTTTTACATTTAAACATTTTCTTGTTTTGTACAAAAAAAATAGATGATCGTCTTACTGCACAGTGCACATGCTGCACTCCAACTTCCAAGTTTTTGCCAACATATATAAATAAATATTATTATTAAGGGTGATAGGCGATTAAAACTTTTAATTGTAATTAATCACATGACTTCAATAGTTAACTCACGATTAATCGCAAATTGTATATGTTTTTTTTTTGTTTTTTTTGTTTTTTTCTCTTTTTTTTTTTTAAGAGCTCAGTATTGTTCATTCGGAAATGTCATCATCATTGCTCTTTTTTTTTTTTTTTTTTTTAAATATATATATATATATATATATATTTTTTTTTTGTATATCTGTTCTTAATGTACATAAAATACTTTTCCATACTCCTGTGGGAAAAAGTGTTAAACTAAAATAAATATGTCTGCATCTCTTAGTCATTGATACAGTAATTTCATAATAATTCATTAAATTGAGTTAAAAAAAAAAAAGTATGATATTGATTTGTGTTGGTCATTTTTTTGCCACTAGTTGGCATAACTGCATTTGCAAAATGTTGACAGCTCAGTATATTTTTATTTTCATATTAAGAGCTATCTAATCTTTAACATGAAGTAACAAGAAATTCTTCACATTTGTAAAATTGTAAAATACAACTTGATCTCAGTCTCCACAAAAATATGCATTATTATTACATTTATTACTGCTCAATTTTGACATGGATGGTGCCTGCTGCGTTGCGACTGGAATTCCCCCAGTACAATAATCGTGATTTCAATTATTGCCAAAATAATCATGGTTATTATTTTTTCTATTATCAAGCAGCCCTATCTCAAAGAATAATCAGTGGAAGATTAATTTTGATTTTTGCGAAGGGAAAAAATCATTTTGTCATTACTGGATGTTTAGGCATGACTGTCCGAATGTTTTCCACAGGAATGGGTTCCTATCATCAGGCATGATATGTTGTCTCAAAGGAAGATCAGGACGCAGCCGCCACTCTCTGACGCCTACCTACACGGGATGCCCGCCAAGAGGAGGAAGGTGAGCAGCGTGGACGATGCAATAAAGGTCGACATTCAAACGTCTTCATATTTTGTGACTTTCATTTTCCACATAAAAATGGGGAAGCAATGCGGAAAGGTTGGGCATGAACTTTGTCGCGTTTTCTCTCTTCAGATGACGCAGTGCGAAGGACCCCACCTGTCCTTGTCAGATGCCGTCTGTCAAGCTGCTTGCTCTGCCGGAGCCCTGCCTGTCACTGCCGCAAACAGCCTCCAAGGGGAGCTGGAGCGTCCTTATCTGCAGGATGCATACACCACACAGGCAGGGCTAATACTGATGATTGGTTATTGTGGGAATGCTGAAACATTCCCACAAATGTTATTGTGATTTTTGTTCTCACTTTTTTGACATGTAACAACTCCTGTATAATACATCCGATTTACACCGTTCAAATTTCAACTTGCTTCAAAAATACACGCCTTCCTGGGAATATATCATCTGATTCCACATTACTTACAATATTGGCACAATTTAACATTAAATATCAAAATTTCCCCATTCATTTTCAATGGGACACATTTTTCTAAGTCTAACTTTCCACGCCCACTTCCATACATACAATTTAATCATCATTACCCACTGCCTTATACTGCGCAGTTGGTAAAGTGCATTGTCCAATAACCAGGAGGTGGCAGGTTCGAATCCTAGCTCCGACAGTACATTACAAATATATCCATGACTGTTATGCTAATTAACAATTTGCATCAGTTGCATATCAGTTTGACATGAATCAGAGTAACGGAAGGCTTTGTGTATCTGCTTGCAGGTCAAGGAGGACATAAAAGTGCGAGTGCAAGATGATCCCGACTACAACGCTCAAAGATTCCCCAACACACATCGAGCTTTCTCCTTAGATGACTCTTAATATGCAGCAGCTGCATAGCAAAACTGTAATGCAGCGTGCGCGGGAATACAGGACATCAAGCCCGTATCTCACTGAGCGGCGCAGGCTTGCGAGTGTTGCTTTTTCCTCAAATTTCATTTCAGCATCAATTTATTCTCAATTTCTCTGTGACAAGAAAAATGGTTTTATAGTATAAAGAGGGTTTCAAAGTGTCTGTGCAACGTTTCAAATTCGTTGACAGTTTAAAAATCTGGCCAGGCATCCAGAGCAATCACGGCCTCTCACATTTGCCTATCCCATCGTTTTGCATTGTCACGTCATCCTGATTTGTCCATGGTGGCCTGAAACATGGTTGCCATGACTACTGTAATGAAAACAAACGTACCTAGATGATGTGATGATTTGTATCTACTTGTGTGTAGTGTAGCGGCAGTATCAACAAAATACTATCATTTAAAGTTTAAAAAATGCTTTATTAGAATCATATTTAACATGCTACTCTATGAAAATGTTAGAAATACTTTAAATTAAAATTACCGTGAAGTTGAACTTCTAATTGTATGTTTTTAACCATTTAATGTTGTGGTAGATAGGGTCAAGTTTTAATTAAACTTTTAAATTATAGCTTTTTTTAGTGGAAAGGAACCATATTTGGTGTGCATGCCTCACTGAGAGGCAGTAGAACCACCTGAATTCTCTGTTAAGTGAAAAACATTTAATTTTAAAAACATGGTGTGTACTCACTCACTATACTCCCAACTAGACTAAGTGCAATTTCTGCAGAAATTGCATGGGAATGCTGGAAGTTGAATGCTAATGAAGGAAATTGAAAGATACATTTTGTGAAAATTACACATTTTTAATTGTAGTTAAATGACAAATGTTTCATGGCAAAAACGTGAGAATAAAATGTTATAATAATAATGATAATAAGTAAGAATAAAGAATCCCAATAAGATAAGTGCTTCCAGAATTCCCACAATAAACGTCTATGGTTAAAAATAATAAACTTTTACGTTTTTTCTGTCAAAACCCAAATAGATGACGTCCATCTGCACAATATAAATCTCTCTATTGTATTCCACTATTTTATGTGGATAGTCATGGATGGCAAAATTTCTATTTCATCACCATTTGTTCACTCATTTGTATTTTACCATTTTCTAGTGGACCTTTATCATGTTCCAACAGGGTTATTATATTTTAGGAATTTTTTCATTTTGAGTTTTGTTTTTTAAATGTAGTTTTCAGAGTGGTTCTGTTAGTTTTTATTACTTAGTTATTTAATAAATGCTTGGTTTTAGTTAGTTTCAGTATTTTTTTAAGTGTGTATTACTTGTGCGCAATATTTAAAAACACCATGGGAGCAACGTCATCTGAAGGTGCTTTTCTATTGGCTGCTGCTAGATGATGTCACTTTTATGTGACACTTTCAAATGTCCTTATTCCGGTTAATATAAAAATCAATCGTCCCCAAAGGCTCATGCATTAAATTGATTACCAAAGACTAAAACAAATGACATTTTTGCTATAATTATAGTTAGTTTTGTAAACAAAAAATGTAGTTTCAGTTAGTTTTCTTTTTAAAGCATTTTTGTTTTTATTTTATTTTGTCAAATAGTTTTTTGAATTTTAGTTTTAGTTAACTAAAATAACCTTGGTTCCAAGACAGTATTACATCAGATTCCTGAAGCAGTGGAGGTAGTATTACATAAATGTTTGTAAAACTGAATGTTTGATGAGAAATAAAGCTACTTATTTCAGCAGTTTGTTATTGCTCTTCTTATCAGCAGACATCAAAAGACCAGTAACTTTTATTTATAAAGCACTGTTTGAAATGTGTGCATATGGATGTTGTTTTTTAACAAGCATGTATAGTAAGGTGTTTTGTTTTTTAAAGATGACCATATATAGTAAGGCGTTTTTTGTTGTATTTTTAAACCATGTATAGTAAGGCTTCTTTTTTTTTTTTTTTCAAACGACCATGTATATGGTGGTGGCCGTGGCTCAGGGTGTAGACACGGTCGTTCTGTAACCAGAAGGTGGGCTGCTCGGTCACCGCTCTCCCCAAGTCATGTGTCGTCATGTCCTTGGGCAAGGCACTTCACACACATTTTTCACACACGGTTTGTGTCAAAATTGTTGGCCCTCTGGGGGCAAGCAATTGCCTGCCTTGCCTGATGTCAAGCTACGCCCCTGGTCAGCATATGATGAAAGACTTGACAAATGTTCCTGCGGATGTTTTAATTTGGAACTTTATTGACTAAGAACTAGTACAGTGGGTGGTTGAAAGTCTGAAGTGACTTCATTTCTGTATGGGGAAAGATCATGCAGAAAGCACACACGGAAACAAAACGCAAGATTTACTGCTGCACTCTTGTGGACACAAATATTTTAAACATCACCAACAATAACTTTTGAGTACACAAGACTAAATAGTATAACTGAGTCTATTTGAAATAGTTTCACCTGAAGTATGTCAAGAGATTTTTCAGTCTAAGGAGTTTTCTTCATTGCCATCGTATTGCACATGTACAGCTTTTCAAGCTTCAAACACACAATAAAAATGGGGAAGTTAATGGAGTATTTTGGGGAAACGTTATGTATTTTAGAGTTTCAGGAATGGAAAAGACGAACAACCGGTTCTGTTTACTAGATTCAACATTCTTCCAATGCATCTTAACTTTGGAGGGAAATCAAACGCATCTTGTAGGATGATTTTTTTATTATTGGCATTAGTAAATGTAGTAAGTGGGAGTTGACCTAAACTGAATATGCCACCATTTATTACTAGTTGAGACAAAAAGCTGCGTATTGCATTCAGGAGCGACAAAATGAGAGTTTTTGATGATCTTCAGATCAGGTGTTCCTATGATGACAATGAAATAGTCTTGTGGACCTTCAGCGCGCAGAGATTCATTCTTGGACCTGCCACAGTGAGGACAGGAGCAGGGGCAGCAAATTGAGAGCGCGTCTGTTCACCGTCTCCTCCATCCCCAGAGCTACTAAAGCGCTGGCCAGGAGGGACGTGACTCGGGGCAGGGTTGGGGGTTGAGCCGGCATCACCTGCACAGAGATGATCACACTGGAAGGTGAGCATGATGCCAAGGTGGTCACTGAGCTGTAGCGCACGACACATGGACAAGAGGAAGTGCAAGAGAAAGTTGTCACGTCCATTTTTATTTTCACTTTTATTTATTTTTTATTTTGCCATTCTTGGACCTCCATACTTAAAGGAGGTGTAGATATATATATTTTTTATTATTATCTAGCAACCCACACCTGGTTTCTTACCTTTTCAACTTTATGACAGTGGATGAGCCCGTCATGTCCTATGTAGAACGTGGAGAAAACATCATAGGACCTGCAACAGATGCCAGTCCTTCATAAGAACACATGCTGGGTGCTCTTTCAAGCTATTATTTCAAGTTCAGTTTTGGTAGTAGAATACTACGTTTTCAAATCAATGAGTAACTGTGCTTGTGTTTATTAATCGTTATTTCAATTTCAAACAAAAGTAGAACGCCTAGGTTTAGACGGTATCATTTTTCTTCGCAAACAGCCCGTGTTAGGGCTTCGCCACATATGCCTCCCAATTTTCACAGATCTAGGTGAAACATACAACCACAAATACTTATTTTTCCCCCCCTTTTTTTTTATGTAGGGGGAACCAATGAGCCATTTAGTGAAAAATAGCACAAGAATGTTACGGTTACCTGGACAGTTGTGATTTGTCTTTGCGGTAGAAGCGTCGCATCAAGATATGGTAGGGAAGGCCCCTAAGCCTCCATCGAGCCTTAATGGTCCCGTCTTCCACGTGCTTGGTCAGTTTGAGCACCTCCAGCCGGGTGTCACATAAATACAAATAACAACAGAGGCGCCACAGCAAGACGCTGCCTTGGTATATCAGGCGTCCTCTGCAGGGGATCGTCAAGTCAAACAGGAAGTGACGCGCATAAATAGTCTCAAGCTATCAAAAGCATAATTACCTGGTCTTGGTATTGAGAAGTCCGTTGATGAATTCAACATCATTGGAGTACATGGAGTAGTCATGATTCTTATTGAAGAAATTTGGGAGCTGCAAAACATTATTTGGAATCAGACATGTCAAATAAACAGCACAACAGACTAGAACTAAGTGCAATTTCTGGAGAAATTGCGTGGGAATGCTGAAAGCTGAATGCTAAGATTTGAATGCATGTGGAATGCTCATAAAGTAAATTGAGAGATAAATTATGAAATTATGACCTCCTGGTTATTGGACAATGCACCTGGTAATGATGATCAGTTGTATGTATGGAAGTGGGCATGGAAAGTTCAATGTCTGTCCCATTGAAAATGAATAGGGAAAAGTTCATATTTAAGGTTAAATTGTGCAAATACTATAAATAATGTGGGATCAGACGATACATACCCCATAGGTGTGAATTTTTGAAGCAAATTTGAACAGCGTAAATCGGAAGTATTATTTGGGAGTTGTTACAGGGCAAAAAAGTGTGGAAAATAAAAATCACAATAACAAATGTCACAAATATACTGAAATATTATGCACCGTAATAGTTCAAAGCTCATTTTTTACCTGCACCTAATCATATGCAGTTTTGCCAGTTAACTTCCTGATTACTTGATTATAAAAGTAATATAGCTAAATTAGATTACAAGCTACTTTTTTTTTGTTACATTCAGTAGACGCTGTTAACTCTGCTGAACATAAAATGTAAAAATGTAAAAAAAATTCTAATGAATGCTTAGCCGTCTGATGTTTCAAGCTGTTGTATAATGCACATTGTTTTCGATATAATTAATACATTTGGGAACTTTGTCTATAAGCTTGAACGTATACACCACATACATGCGACTCCAAATGTTAGTTAAAGTAAAATATGTAATAACGCTGATAGTGCATCTTGTTTACAAAAGTGTAAGTGAACACTATACAGATGAAAGATTTAGAGAAATAGTAGAGGCATGAGCAACTTATAATGCAATAATTTCCGGAAAATGTAATAAAATTTGCACATAACTTCACCCCCCCAAAATTTATATATATATACGAAAACCCAATAATGTCTATATTTCACCAGTGATGTAATAAATAAATAAATCCTGACTAAAAACTGAAATTTTTTTTACCAATAATGTAATAAATATCTTATTACATTATTAAAACCTATATATTATATCATAATCCCAGAAGTCATATCAGTTCTAATCAAGTGGGCGGAGCTTACTTTGATTAACTCTGCATAGTTGGTTTAACACTAAATAAATCAACTGTCTCAAATAACTCCAACACTGACCTCCATTAAAATCTGAGTGTTAAAAATACACATTGGGGGGTGAAATCAACTCTGAAACATTTAACAACAACAACATAACACTCTAATTTAAGCTGTGAATGTTTACAGTCCTACATTCCCATAACACAAACTGGAAAACTTCGGCCTGAAAATGAACATACAGTATTACATTATCGGTGAAGTTTTGCAGTATCAGTTTTGAGAGAGAAAAATAAAAACCTACCTGAAAATGCAATAAATCCCCAATAATGTATTACATTATCGGTCCAATTTAAGGTTGGGTATCGATTCAAATTTCCTCAATCGATTCGATTCACAAGAGTTCCATTCAATTCGATTTCTTTCCGTTTCGATTCGATTCACCTCAATTTAATCCAATATTCATTAATTATGAAACATCAATGCTTTTTAAATATCAAGGACATCATAAAAACTCTACAAACATTAAATTTGAAATTTAATTTTGCAGAGGCAGTAACTCAAATAAATAATTTCGTTTATTAATGAAAGTAACGTGTTATAATCACTACATGAACATTGACATCAGCAAGGATGAGATGAAAATATTTTCATAATTCTAATTCAATAATTGTAAATAAAGTAAAGTGCAATAAGTCAGGTCTTTCATAAATGTAAGAAAATACAGTGGTACCTTGTGCCAGTATTTACAGAAGTAGTCACAGTAGTTACAACTGCGCGATAATCTCCTTCCTAATTCCACTGTGGTTCGTAGCACTGTATGTTTTTCTTTGCTGCCACTGGCACTGTTGTCTTTCTTTGGGCCCATGGCGAAGAAAATTTAAAATGCACTCGCGAGTATGGAGCACCTCCGGGAGTATTCACGATCTGACTGGAAATGAGCAGTGCATCGTCTCAACTACCGCAACGTGAGCATTCGGCATTGCTCTGCTTCACTCGTTTTCAAGGTACGTTTGGCTTAGTTTGCTTTGCTTGGGTTTTCGGACTCTGAAAATGAGTTCAAACACTGAGGCATTTTTTTACTCCCGATTTTTTGGTTGAAGTCCGAATTGTACGAGTTCCGAGACATTCAAACTCTGGGGTTCCACTGTACTTTTAAATTCATGTGAACAGTAATTTTCTAGAAAACAGTCAGATACACACAAAAAAATCGGTCTTTAAAATTCTTTTTTTTAATGAATTTATGGGGAAAAAAATATTAAAATAATCGATTCATGGTTTTATTCATCGATATCAGGCTTGAAAAGGAAAATCGATTCGATATTGATTATTCGATTTTTTAAACCCAGGCCTATTATAATATCAGTCAGGCTTTTTTTTATTATATTATTGGTGAAATTATTACATTATTGGGTTTTATTACATTTTTGATTGAGTTAAATGAACATTTTTATACATTTTCAAGTGTTATTACATTTTCAGGAAATTATTACATAATGGGATGCTACACGGTGTCAGACCTGCCATGTTGTCCGTCTACAAGTGTAGTGGACAAACCTCTGCCGCTTGTTTTTCTCAGTGCTGGTAAAAATGCTGCAAGCTTTTCATTGGACAGCAGTATTTTCCTTTTTAAGTGACTTTAAGGCTACGTTCATACGACGGCGTATTAGGGCCACGCATATTAGTATTTCTTTTCTCTTTGGGGGGTAATTTATTTTATTTAAAAAAATTCACAAACGACAAATACACGTAGCGTAGTTATAGTCTAATGTGAGGATTCATTGGTGGTTAATGGGACACTGTTTATAAAATGAAAAAGCAGGATGGAGACGGATTTCTTCTTAATTTAAACTTTACTCGTCATACACAGCAGCTCGCGCGACAACACTTCCTGATCCTCTATCAGCTGACTAAACACTAACCAATCAGAAGCTAGCATACTTTAGGTCAGGGGTGTCAAACATACGGTCCATGGGCCGGATCAGACGCACAAAGGGGTATAATTCGGCCCGCGAGATGATTTTGTAAAGTGTGGGGGGGGGGGGGGGGGGGGGGAATGATTTTTTTTTTTTTTTGTAATGTCGGACCAATTAATCAGCCAGCCACAATCAAAACATATAACATTCGTAATTTCACAAGCAGTCCTCAGATGAGCAATGCAACCTGTACGCGTAATCGTCCTGTATATCATTATTTTACACACAACTTAGTTACGGTTTGTTTAAAAAAAAATAATAATAATAATAATAATAATCATAGACCAACATAAACGTGTTAAATACGACACAAATTAAATAACTGCTAACACAAAATTAAATAACTGCTAACACAAATACATATGACAAGGATTAACGTCCTTATAACTTCATTACCTGCCACTCATTACCAGACATTAACATTACACATTAACACCACAGAATGCATTCTGGGAACAATATATATGCAAAACCAGTAGATTTAACACATCCGGAACTCATACAAGTGTTGCCGAGTTCCACTTGTATTTGTATTATGTTTTGAAACAATATGACTACAGTTGAGCTCTGTAATTTAGGGCTGGCCTACCTACAAATAGCAGAAATCTGCGTACTAGTTATATATCATTATTTCACCGATCCGGCCCGCTTGGTAATATATTTTCCGCTACGCGGCCCCTGAGCAATATGAGTTCGACACCCCTGCTTTAGGTAAATGCAAGTGAATGACGGCGAGCAGCAGATTCGACACATGAACTTAGCTACTTGTACAAAGAAAAATACCAAAATGCATGAATATGTAAATAATAATTCTGGAAACATAAATGTACAAGTAAATTAATAAATTTTAACAAATTAATTTAAATGCTTGATCCTCAGGGTGTGGACCTTTGCAAAGTGAGGCGTCTTTGTCGCTGGCAGTACCCAACGCTTCATACATCATATGGTTCATCTCTGCTAAAGCAATTACTATATCTTTATTTGAAAACACAACCGAAAAGTATTGGCACAAACATCCGCGTAGTACGCTGAGTATTTGTCGTTTTTTTCTCGCAAATCTGCCACTTTTGAACTCGCAAATTTGCCACTTTATAAACTCGCAAATTTACGAGGTTTTTTCTCGCAAATTTGCCCCTTATTAAACTTTTTATTTGCCAATTTATAAAGTTTTTAATTTACGAGTTTTTTTTCTCGTGGCAAATTTGCTAGGTTTTTCTCTGGGAATATTGCCCCCACCCTCTAAAAAATATATATTTATAGTATACGCCGTCGTACGCTCACACTGCAGGCAAATGCGACCTAAATCTGATTTTTTTTTGCCCATATGCAACCTGTATCTGATTTTTTCTAACAATTCAGATTTTTCCAAATTTGACCGGTGTCACTTTCATATGCAGACAATTGACATTGACAAGACACAGTGTGCATACCTCACTCCTTAGTCTTTCATATGCCATGGCCAGCTTTTGCTCTCTTTCACTGTCTCCTTCCCTATGAGAGCCCTCTGTTCTTGCGTCATGGCTGCACAAAGAGGTAGGATTCAGCAGGGCAAAGTCATCCATCTTGTTTCTGTCAAGTGCAATATCCTGCCTAGAGTTCAGTGCCCTGTGGTGGGCAATGGGTTCTGTTTCCGGGGAATGGAAACAGTAAAACTGAGAGCCGTATATGAAGGGCGCGGGGCAACTCTCCGCTTGGAACAGGCTTCGAAAACAGCCGTGCTGTCTCTTTTCCGGGTGTTCGCTGCTTTTCCTGACGCTGATGTCATCTTCTCTGCTGCCGTCAACTGTGGTCAGTAGGAAGGAAAACTCAGAGGACGTGTGATTCCCTGGAGAAAGTAACTCTGCTAGTTTAGTCTGACCAAATAACGGGATCTCCACGATGGTGTGCACGCAACTCGATTCGTTTTGTCGCACCAGCACACACATGCTTAGCGACTCCTCCCAGTCCTTCTCGTGGTAAGCGGTGCTCGGTGGCCAAGTGGCATGATGGAAAGGGAGGGACGGACTTGCTTGCTTATCTGTCTGATGTCTCAAACTGTTGGGCGGCGCCAAGGCCCATGATGCACTGCTGAGAGGACGTGTTGGGTAGATCCACTGCAAGTCAACAGGCTGAAAGAGACGCACACTCCATTTATCTTGAAAATGACATTAGCACTTTTTACGAAGCTGTTGACATGCACAACTGTTTTAACTAGTGCTATCAAATTATTACACTTTTTAATTAATCAACTCATTCACTCGCCGCCATTTTCACTGAAGCAACCCACTTCGCTCCCGGCTGTTTTACGGGATTTTGACTGATTTTGCAAGGTCCACAGAATTTTGTGTTCTATTGCTATAAAATCGTGGAACCTACACCAAGAGTCTCTTCTTTCATCAGGGGCGGAAAAAAAGCATATTTGTATCTGTTTCCGTTTTGCAACAATTACCATTAGAATATAGCTAAGTTTCATCATTATTCACAACCCTGTTGAAAACATTGGGGAAAAGAGTTGCAACATGGCCCTGGCTGATCTGATACTCTGCTGCCACCTGCTGGCCGTTTTTTGTAATAACTACAATTGCTTTAAGCGACCTCTTCAAGTCAGAAGCTGTACCAAACAAAGCCTTCTATATGCTCTAGCATAAAAACAACATAAAAAACGTATAAATACGTTTTGGGGAGTGAAGGACAAAGTATTCAAAAACGTATTTATACGTTTTGGGTTTGAATGAGTTCGTCAAAATGTTCCATAGTTAATCACGATTAATCGCAATTAATCAAATGTTTCTACTTCTGCTTCTACTTTTTCCTTAAAAGCTAGTAACAGATATTTACTATTTACAAGTATATCAGACAGTAAAACTATAGTTTGTTTATTCATCTTCCCGCCAGTGACTCCTTCAAGTTTGGCTGCACACTGAGTTAATTGAGTAAAAAAATGTTAACGCTTTAATAAACTTTAATTAATCTCCAGAGTTAACGCTTTAATTTTGACAGCCCTAGTTGTAACCTTCTTTAATTGTTGACTTATCAGTCACTGTCGCAAATAACGATAAGAGTGCTGTCACTATCGAATATTTAGAGAATTGATTAATTTATCAACTATTCAATCGATTGATCGACTAATCTAATTAATTTGAATTTTTATTAAAGTGTATTACGAAAGCATTTTTTCCCTGATTACTGTTTATTAACCAGTGATTGGTGTTGATTTCATACTTCGTATTTGTATAGTGATTAAAAAAGGGGGGGGATTGATGTTGTACTACGTTATTGGTTTGGTCATTGTAAAACCAGATGTTTGCAAATGTCTTTTTTTGGGTTAAACACAGAAGATAATCAGTCTTCTTTCATGAAGGACTACAGAAATCAGTGAACAATTACTGTTGATATGCTGAAATTAAAGGATTTGGACAATTAAAAAAAAAGACTCCAAACGATTACTCGATTATTAAAATACTTGTCGATTAATGTGATAATCAATTACTTGTCGATGACAGCTTTAATACTAACTAATGTTGAGAGAAAAAAGAAAGTGGTCGGACAAATTTGTGCAATATGTACGTATGGTGTTCCACAGGGTTAAATTCTGGGGCCTCTGCTGTTTTTATTTATCGGTTGCCCCTGGGTTCCATCTTACGAAAACAGCGCCCGTCCTTCACAATAACTATCTTAATTAATTTTCCACATTTCTTCAGATACAAAAAGAGCTTAGGAGAAGCGAGCTAATTACCTGACTGAGACTCCTGATGTGCTTGGTGATGGGCTGCCTCCTGCCATGGATGCGGACACAACCCACCCAGAAGGCAACGCTAACTCTGCTCACAGCCATTCACCACAGGGGCCGAAGCAACCCCAGTCAGTATGTTACTATCACCCGCAACAAGGCTGCCAAGTCACATTGATGATCCTCCAGATGGTCGCTGTTTTTAAATCCAAACTACAGCTGAGGTTCCAGGCCCCTTGAGTACCTAACGAGAGAGAAAATCAACAAAAAGTTGAAACAGCAACTGTAGTGTTGTATTCAGTGCAGACGGGACAAACAAAGACGCAACATATTATACGTTTATATTTCATCCAAGGGTCACCAACCAATTCGAAACTGAAAACATACTTCTTGAGTACTGTTTGACCAATTAACTCAAATTTTCTTGTAAAATATTAATAATTAATGATATTCCTGTACAGTCTGCGGTATGGCACAGTCGTAGAGTGGTCGTCCCTCATTCATGAGGTGCTGTTCGATCCTTTTAGGGACCACAATGGAAATTAGGGACCACAATGGAAATAAGCCAATGGCTTTATTGTGTTTTTATCCCATATCCTATTTCAATCAATCAAAACTCACCCCTTTTGACCATGTCGAAGTGTGGATGCATTATACAACAAAAACAAATCAATTGGTGTTCCAATACTTTTGGAGGGGATTGCATATGAAGACACTGCTCGTGATCGCATTAGCACCCCACATTAATGGCATTTTTCCAATTAATTTCAATTGATATATACAAGTAAATTGAGTCATAATATATACCCAAAAAAATCCACCGATTGACTGACAACGCCACTGATTGACAATTGTTGAGGCAATTATATCAACTGTTTTATATTAAAATTAGAGTATTAATCGAATCCTATCTGTGACTAATTATGTTGATCATCGGATATTGTCTTTATTAGCAATTTACAGTAAGCATTTCAGAAATTTAAAAAAAAAATCAACCAGAATGAACTAAAATGTAATTGAAAACAGCTCATGTATTATTACTTATTACGAAACAAACACTATTTAAACTGCATGTTAGGCGATAGGGATTCATTGACACATTTAATAATGGTGCTCTTTAACATCAATTAAGTTTGGAAAGTTGTCAGATATTTTATATTGTAATAATTGCAAGACAAGAGTTCTGTCAATGAAGAAAATTATGCATAGATCTTCATTTTTTGCAACATTTGCATCCATGACTGCAGTGACATTTCAAAGACTCTACAAGCACATGACCTGCAGCAGACCACAAGCTTATAATAAGAACCCGTAGTGGCAGCTAAAATTGAATTAACCAGCCAAGAACAAACTACAACTGTTTCACATGCAGCATCTCCTCAAGTAAGGGAAAGGGGGAAAAAATGGGGGAAAACATCTCAATAATACTGGATCTCCCCCGTGTATTCAGACAAGCTTCTTTTACGTAATTATTCTGGTAACTTGTGAAGGACATGTCCTAATTTAATGACAAAGCATGCCCTAAATACATATCACAGTGAAATAGCTACTTTTAATCTAATCTGATCGCATACCAAAGACGCAATGTAATGTTACAATAATTTGACATTATTATGTTTCCTGAGAATAGACATGTACTATTGTGTGATGGCATGGTTATGGGACAGGACAAGCTACATAATGACGTGAAAAAAATAATTCATTCTTTATAACTTCCATGCAAATGTAGTCGAATACAACATTATTTAACACAACTGAATCTCCTCAATGAAATGTTGGTGTCGTAATACATTATACAGTGGCATAAACTGTTCATATTAAGCAGACTTTAACTGCAAATGCGCACTATTTTCGCACAGTCATCAATCACCCCTTACGCCAAAATAGTTTCTTGTGCAACTTTCCTCCAAATAAGATTTCTCCAGCATTATCCCACACATTGACATGACTTTACATTATGCCGGTTGGCTAGCGCTAGCAGGCTATTGGCTGGGACTGGCAAATGCTATGCTAACTAGTAGCGAGCTAGTCATAGACAGAAACGCCACTGCCATGTTAGCTTCAACTGACGAAATAATGTAATAATACATCGGCCAAAGCTCTACTGACCAAAAGTTCTGCTGCATTCGCATATACGTTTATGTCAAATATAGGATAGTAAGCTTAATTGCAGCTAACTTACACAAGTGTCATCCAGTTGTGTGCCCTTGCCTGGCCAAACACGCCTCTCACAGGAAGGTGTAATGCTACCTTCAGGGACCGTGAGGAAATTGCTAGATTTTAGTTGCGCATTCCGCGTGTAGGACGTGTTTGTTACTAAAACTAGTTAAGGTCAGGGAATGTGCGAGATGTGTGGCGTAACAAGTCCGACTACGATTTTACTAAAATGTCTTTCATGTCTTTGACGTTAACGGAACGTGCCATCTTTACAGTCTGGGCGGTGGTGTGTTTTGGGATCTCGGAAATAAAACAACTCCACATTCTGGCATCTTCTGTCCGAAAATAAACGACTACATAACAACATACAACATTAATGACGATCCAGACTCCTTCATGCATTATTGAGTGTAGTGAGCAATTCAGATTGTTCACGAATAACAGCTCGAGGCCTTAATTTGGATGTTCTATCTTAATAATAATAATACCTACAGTATTAGAATTAATAATTAATTTAATTCAACAGAAAATAATTGGCTACTTAGTTGTTGAATGTGATGTGATTTAATAAATCAAGTTCAATTAAAAAAAAATGTCAATTTGAGACTGACGGCTCAATCACATATTTCGACAAGAAAATAATAAAACTCGCAATAAAACTGCCACTGATATAATAACAAAAGGAAGGCGCAACAAAGACGCAAAAAAAAATGCACGTTTTGCTCCCCCCCAAATTATTTTTTCTCGCACAACATACTAGAGGCGGTAATGCACCATTATCCTGGTTTGTGTACCATCAATAAACACCACCGAAGAAGAAAAAACAGAAGCCGAAGAAGAGATATCTTCCCTCTGCTGGGCCGCATGACATTTGTGGTTCCGATACCGGTTTTGACTACAACGCTTGATTGAACTCTCAAATTACGAAACAGAATGCCCAAGAAGGGGAAAGAAGAACCAGAGTGGGTGGGCGATGAAGATCGCCCGACAACAGGTCAGATAAAATGGTCATTAGGGTGGCTAGGTAGCAAAGCTAGCAGCCGGCGAGGCGGTAACTCAAACAAACGAGCAAAAAAAAAAGAAAAAGTAACTTGTTGGCGTAAAGTGGACATTGTATCGTTAACGCATATCGTTATAATCTGAACTGTTTGGGTCTTTAGGTTTTGCTCAAACTAATATCATTAGTGAAAATTGTTCACTTTACCAACTAAAACAACAAGTTTAATCCACGTTGTAATGGGTGTGTGGCATCGACCAAACGCGCATAAATACCTCAGGTCGTATGAATGCCTATTTATATAACACATCGTGTTGGGTTTGTGTTGAGTCAGACGTAGCGTTATCTTGACGTTAGCTGTGACGCGTCTTACGCGAGTCGTGAAAATGATGCAATGCTGTAATAACCATGGATAATGACAGCTGCGTTAACAATGTAAATGTTTGTTGGACTCCTTTCGGTAATAAAGTTGCCAAATACTGTTGAATACGTTATTGGTAAAGGGTACATGTTATTTAATAATTAAGTAGAAATACAGATACTAGTGCAAAAAATGAATACAGTTGTGCATAATGAAAAGTATTTTTACCATGTGTTGAATTAATCTATTTATGTTTCACTTTTTGAACTAATCTACTGGAATAAATGAAAAATTCTCACACACTCAAATTTATTGAAATGCGCCTTTATGGTCTTTGTCTGGCAGCTATTAATAGCTATTCAAATATTTTCCAGGTATTGACTTTTTGTTGTAATTTTACTACACTGTCGTAATACCTAACATGTGGTTCATAAGTTTACCACAATATGCTCTTTCACCCCACAGAAAAAGCTGTGAAAAGGGGGAAGAAAGATAAAAAGGGCAAAAAAAGTGTGAGTACTTGTCAAAGTGTCAATTTACTTATTTATAGTTGTTTAATCGCTAAACTTCATCACACTTGTATTGGGTTTTCCTTCAGTTTTTTGAAGAACTGCAGACTGAGGACATACCTGAAAAGGAAGCTGAGGTTCCTGTAAAAGATGCAAAACAGGTGATCTAGGCTTGGAGTAGCTTCATATGCGATTTATATCCACATACTCAAGAGGCCGGGGTCAGATTTGAGGAGGGGGGCGGGGAATCGGAATTCTACTGTTATATGAAAATAATGAGATACGTGTCACATATGGGCAAACATAGCCTTTAACAATTTTGCAAAGTCCATGAAATCTTCCATCCAATTATTGTATTTATTTTTTATGTTATTTAGGTTTTTAAGGTATAATTTATTTTGATGTTTCGGGTGTTGTTTTTCTGTCCTTGGTTTCCTCATTTTCGGTTTCAACCAAGAACTTTGATTTTGGTGCATTTCTAGTATACACGACGAGTATTACATATCCTGTCGCCAAAGTCAGTGTTTTTAAATGTGTCCCCTATTTTAGCAGCTAAATTCAGTGCTCTCAATGACATCTTTTCAGCCTCATAAAAAGAAGAAGGACCGCCGAAAAGGTGGAGATGCAGGCAATGACAGCGATGACGATGTCATGCTGAAGCTTAAAAAGCTCTCGGTACAAGCTAGTGATGAGGAAGATGAGCTTGGTAGGAAGCCTGGTGACCAAAGTTATTCTGTCAAATGTATTCATCGCAGTCATTAAATAAAATGCCTTTTTTTTCCTTCCCACAGTTGTCGCCGCCAAGAAGGGAAACAAGAAGAACAAGGTTTGCCGCCGTCTGTTACCAACAAAATTGCCAAAGACTCTCCACATGCCGGCTAAGCAAACCATTTGTGTTGTTCTGCAGGGTGGTAACCTTTTTGCAGCTCTAAGCCAGGGTATGAGTGATGAGGAACACAACTCTGATTTGGATGAGGAAGATGAACCAGTAAAAAAGGTGCCGTGTTACTCTTCACATGCTGTTACTTGAAATTTTTTGATATGTACTTTAGTTAAATAGTCATTTAAAAACCTTCTCCATCGTTAATGTGTACAACTCAACTGAAAAAAAACATCTTTGAGAGAGGGGAACTGGAAATAACTGAGGTAATTGCACAGATGTGCACACCCTTACAAATGTAGATGTGGTTGTTTAAAATTAACTAATCACATTCAACCTGTCACAATTTAAAGTGCCTCTGATTAATCCCAAACAAGGGTCCGATTGTGCATGTTGTTTCAGTTCTTTTTTCTTTTTTTCCCCCTTCTTCAACTGTCTAAATTATTTCGGGTTTTGTTTTCAGTTGAGTTGTACTGAGTAAAAAAAAGAAGTGGAAAACCTTTTTAAACAGGAGTGTGTATGCTTTTTATAGCTACTGTGTGCATATGTAAATATTTAAATGGGAGTAAACAATAGAAACTTTTGGTTTGTTTGTTTTTTAAATACATTTTCCATCATTTGAGTTTGAAGGTGAATAAACAAAAATAAACAAAAGAGAAGTGGATCTAAACTGTATGACAGAAGGCACAGCCACATTTAAAATATATTTTTGATAATACAGTACATGTATATAATTGCAAAATTTTACATTTGTCTTTTAAATATTTCATTATAATTTTTAGAGTATAATGCTACAGTTTGTGCATTTTGCATACAGGAGGCTGAGAAGGGCAAGAAAAAAGATAAAGCTAAACCTAAGGTGAAGGTGGGTGCTCTGCGGGTGCTCTTTTTTGGTGTTTCCTGAATTAAACAACTTGTTTGTTCACTCTTAACTTCTGTTATTCTAATAATTCTATGTATTTGTTTTCTTTTTTTGCATGCCCAGCTATCACCTCTTGTGTATGACAGTTAATAGAGTTATGCTATTGCTTGTATGTGCATGTTTGTTTTTTTGTTTGTTATTTCTTCATGCTTATTTTGCCTGACAAATATTTCAGTTTACTTTTCCTTTATAGTTGCCGGAGAATGATGAGGACGAGAAGCCAAAGGACAAAACGAAAGCAGTTGTATGTAATGTGTTTTAAGTGTTTTTTCCCCACATTGGTTTTCATCAATTGACATTATTTCACTATGATGCTCATTTCAAATGTCCCTATAGAAAAATAAACCTTTTGAGGAATCGCGTCACGACGATGAAGACGAGGGGGACAATAGTGACATGGATGACATGATGATGGTTTGTATGCTCTAGTAGTCGTTTTGGCTCTTTCTTTTCTATGGGTGTGTGTTTTAAATGTTTATCTGTGTCAAAGCAGAGTGCTGAGGATGTCATCGCAGAGCAGGCCAAACAGCAACAAGACGATGACCCCTTTTCTAACCTTAGCAAGAAGGAGAAAAAGAAGAAGAAAAAAATGGTAAATTAACTTGAAATGTGTTTGTACATCCCTTCAACGTCCAGTAGAGATATGTAGAGGTACAGTGTTTGATAATATGTATCAAATAAGATAAAAGTACTAACTAATGGGACCATACAATTCTTCACAACAGAATTTGCACTGGCGTAAACAACACTTCATAACAATAATTTCAATAAAACAATATTTACTCAGTATAAAGACAAATGTATTATTATGTTTCTGTAGGATCTCTTTATTTGGGTTTTATGTTGTTAGATTTGAATGTGTCTGTGTGCACATTGTAGATGGAGTATGAGCGTCAGGTGGCAAGTCTCCGTGCCCAGAATGCCATGGAAGGAGATTTCTCAATTTCTCAAGCTGAAATGTCATCCAGACAGGCCATGCTAGAGAACGCTTCGGATATCAAGGTAACGCTCTGCTTTATGAATGATGAAGTCATTGCCTTTCTAAACAAAGGTTTCCCCTTAAATTGTATTAATTCCCTCACACAAAGTCATTTTCTGTGTTGAGTAGCTGGAAAGGTTCAGCATTTCTGCCCACGGCAAAGAGCTTTTTGTCAACGCTGACCTCCTTATTGTGGCGGGAAGAAGATATGGTTTAGTTGGACCAAATGGGTAAATTCCTTTTTTTTTTCACTATTAACTCATTCACTCCCAGCCATTTTCACTGAAGCAACCCCCTTCGCTCCTGGCTGTTTTACTGGATTTTGACTGATTTTGCAAGGCCCACAGAATATTGTGCTCTATTGCTATACAAACATGGAACCTACCCAAAGAAAAATTACATTTGTATCTGTTTCCGTTTTGCAGCAGTTGGCATTAGAATATAGCTAGGTTTCATCATTATTCACAAACCTGTTGAAAACATTGGGAAAAAGAGCTTGTTGCAACGTGGCCCTGGTTGATCTCTTATACTCTGCTGCCACCTGCTGGCCATTTTTTTGTAATAAGTACCATTGCTTTAAGCGACATCTTCAGGTCAGAAGCTGCATCAAAGCCTTCTGTATGCTCTAGAACAGAGGTGGGCAATCTCGGTCCTCGAGGGCCGGAGTCCTGCAGGTTTTGGAGGTTTCTCACTTCCAATACAAGCTGATTGCAATCAACAGGATCGTTATCAGGCTTATGCGGAGCTTGCTGATGAGCTGATCATTTATCAGCTGTGTTGGAGACGGGCAACATACAAAACCTGCAGGATTCCGGCCCTCGATGCCCACCTCTGCTCTAGAACATAGTTGTCAAACTCCGATCCTCGAGGGCCGCAGTCCTGCAGGTTTTGGAGGTTTCCCTCTTCCAACACAAGCTGATTCCAATCAGCAGGATCGTTATCAGGCTTATGCAGAGCTTGCTGATGAGCTGATCATATATCAGCTGTGTTGGAAAAGGGAAACATCCAAAACCTGCAGTATTAATTATTATTATTATTATTTTAGTATAAATAAGTTTTTGGGAGTGAAGGACAAAGTATTAAAAAACATATTTATATGTTTTTGGGTTTGAATGAGTTAAAATTTGTGGTCTTCAAATTATGACAGCAACTAAGACTTTGGCAGCCACAATCCTGACTCAATGCTGATTGGCTGCTAATGACAGTGTTGCACATCTCGCTATACCAATTTTTTGCTGTCACAAATACAGTTGTCCTCAATTGGAGGAGACACAAACGTGCAGCAAAGAGTCTCTTTGAAATAACTGTTTACGTTGGTCTCTTAGAATTTTTTGGGACAGGAATTTGAATCCAAACGGATCCTTAGCTCCATGTTTGTGCCACCTACAGCTGCATGACAACAGTGAAAGTCACCAACATGGTACTTACTATGGGTATAAAAAAAAATCAACCAACCAAATTTTAAGTGTTTTCTTCCAGCAAAGGAAAGACCACATTACTGAAGCACATAGCCAACCGAGCTTTGAGCATTCCCCCCAATATCGATGTGCTGCTGTGTGAGCAAGGTAAGAAGTTAATGTCTCTACTATCTTCTTGGCAAAGTCCTCACTTCCATTCACACACGCTCATGCAATTGTGTGCAATCAGAGGTGGTGGCTGACGACACGCCAGCAGTTCAGGCAGTGCTGAAGGCTGACACTCGCCGCCTGAAGCTGCTGCAGGAGGAGAAGCAGCTTCAGGCTCGTCTGGAGAAGGGAGAGGACAGTGTGGCAGACAGACTAGACAAGGTGAGCATAACAATTGTAGTGTAATTTCAGATTTGGGACACCTCTAGCCTGTATTTTATACGTCTAAATCTGTTACCTTTTTTATCAGGTCTATGAGGAGCTGAGAGTGATTGGAGCTGCAGCAGCTGAGCCCAAGGCAAGAAGAATTTTGGCTGGCTTGTCATTTACCCCCGAGATGCAGAACAGACCCACCAAAAGGTTCTCAGGAGGTTGGAGAATGAGGGTCTCCCTTGCCAGGTAGACCTGAACTCACTTGTTTGAAACTGATCCCTCATTGACTTGTGAAGTTTTTCCTCATTCATGCCGACCACACCCACAGAGCTCTGTTCATGGAACCCACCTTATTGATGCTTGATGAACCCACCAACCACCTGGACCTGAATGCTGTCATCTGGCTCAACAAGTATATACAACTGGCTCTTTTTTTCCGCCTCTTTTAAAGCTTTCTTATTCTGCTGCTGGGTCTCTATGTTGATATTTTAAAATTATTTGCAGCAAGCGACATGGGATGTTATTTAGGTTAAAGCTTAGGTTCAGGCTTTATATATTATATATCAGATACTTCTACTACTTGTGAACTGAACTTTATTCTAACAAACAATCAAAAGGTTAAAAAAAGAAAATGCATGAATAAATAATAATTTGTGCTAGCCAAATGTGGTACATTGAGTAAGAGTAGGAAAGTTCAAAAGCAAAGATGTACATTAAGGGAACTTCCTAAGAACACTGATGTTTCAAGTAATTACAGTACTTAAAATTTTCAGAATGATACAAAATTTTAGAGCTGTTTGATACCACTTTTTTTCCCCAGACAGATGCTAATATGAGTACTCAACTCTTGAGTAGTCATCAGAGGTGGCAAATCCAGGTCCAGAAAGTAAAAACCCTGCCCCAGTTTGGCTTTAGCCCCTGATGCTAGCTAGCTTGCTCCCTAAATGGTGAACAAGCACCTGGGGCTAAAGAAGTAGCAAAATCAAATTGTTATCGATCTCAGTGGGTAGCCATTTTGGCACTTGCTGTTGAGTGAAAATGACATCACAGTTGCTCAGGAATCGACCAATCACAGTTCAGCTTCAGAAACAGGTGTGACGTGATTGATGATTGATCTGAGCAGATGTGATGTTAGTGGCAGCAAGTGGCAAAATGGCCGCCCCCTGAGATGGATCAAAACGGGTATATTTTACTGTTTAACTCATATTCCACAAACGCAATATTAATCTAAATACAGTGTTTAGACTCGGGGGGGGGGGGGGCATAGAACATATTACAGTATTGTAAAGAACATTGTTGGGTCGACGTACCCTTTAAGGATGGATTGCTCCTGTCACTAATGAAATTGGAGTGCATCCATTTTGTTATGCAATATGCATATACAGTATGTAGAGTGAAATAAAATCCCAGAAAATAAGTCAAATAACTCAATAGTGCAATGTTGTAGCGCACTAATTGTTTGAACTTTAGTTTATAATTGTTTTGGGGTAATTTTAAGTACTAATCACTTGTCAAAGATATCTACATATCTGTTCATATATGTCCTTGATCCCTTCCAGCTACCTTCAAGGCTGGAAGAAGACTCTGCTCATAGTTTCCCACGACCAAAGTTTCCTTGATGAGGTGTGTACTGACATTATGCACCTAGACAACCAGAAACTCTACTATTACAGAGGGAACTACTGTAAGTATTTCATACTACCTTGAAATGTGCATTGTATGATCATATTAACTTCCAATGTTGGATACAGTTGGCGTCATTTGAAGCAATTCTGCCTTTTATGGAGGAAAAGCAGATAAGATCTTCTTGACTAACCAAAGATATCTTTTTGTAGTGACCTTCAAAAAAATGTACGTCCAGAAGCAAAAAGAGCTCCAAAAACAGTATGACAAACAGGAGAAGAAACTTAAAGACTTGAAGGCTGGTGGCAAGTCCACCAAACAGGCTGTGAGTTTAGGCCGTCCCGGCCCACCTCGCATCCGTATTGTGAGTGGCCACAATTGTGCCTTACACTTTTATTTTCATGTTGCTTTCAGGAGAAGCAGACTAAAGAAGCGCTGACGAGGAAACAACAGAAAGGCAAGAAGAAGGGAGGTCAGGAGGAGGAGAGCCATGAAACCACAGAGTTGCTGAAGAGGCCAAAAGAGTACACTGTCAAGTTCACCTTTCCAAACCCTCCTCCTCTTTCGCCACCCATTCTGGGCCTGCACAGTAAGAAGGCATTCCTTCTGATGCATTTCATACATACTACACATTTCATTTTCAGCTTTAATATTTAAAATAGACAGGCTTACTGTATATAACCTATAGATTTCAGGTAAATCAAACGTATGGGAAATAGGTACAGCTTTTAAAAAATAATAATAATAAATAACACTTATTGAGCATATTTTGGGAAGCTTTGTAATATAATGTATCAGACAAACGTTGAATATGTTTATAATAATTTGCTTTATTTTGTTTTCTATTCCAGGTGTTGATTTCTGCTATGTGGGCCAAAAGCCACTTTTCAAGAATGTAGACTTTGGAATTGACATGGAATCCAGAAGTAAGATTGCAAAGACTTGTTTATAGATAAGCTGATATTAAAATTAAAAATAGATCATTTAAAAAAAAAATTACAGTATCTATTGTCTAATGGCGGATGGCGCATTTGTAGGCGGGACACCGTGCGCACTTAAAATCGGCACATTCAGATATTTGCCAACACTTAAAAATAAATAAATAAATTTATTCGCAATCGGCTTTGTGAACGGACTGCAAAGTCTCACACGGCGTCCTATACAGGTCTGTAGTCACCCGGAGATAGTGGTAAGTGTTTACTTGTTTAAAACTGTTGATAGCAATGGTGCTAACATTAGCTAAAGTATTTAGCACGGCCACCAAAATGCAAGTGAAAAAGTGGAAGCGGGAAATCGACAGACGTATCGGTACAGCGTCTGCAGTGACGCGGACTCTGTATCGGTCCGTTGTGGTGAAGAAGGAGCCGCGCCAAAAGGCGAAGCTCTCGATTTACCGGTTGATCTACGTTCCTACCCTCACCTATGGTCAAGAGCTGTGGGTCGAAAGAACAAGATCCCGGATACAGCGGCTGAAATGAGTTTCCTCCGCTGGGTGTCCGGGCTCTCCTTAAGAGATAGGGTGAGAAGCTCGGTCATCCAGAAGGGACTCAGGGTCGAGCCGCTACTCCTCCACATTGAGAGGAGCCAGTTGAGGTGGCTCGGGCATCTGGTTTGGATGCCCCCTGGGCACCTCCCTGGAGAGGTGTTCCGGGCATGTCCCAACGGCGGGTGGGCCCAGGGACGACCCAGGACACGCTGGAGAGACTGTCTCGGCTGGCCTTGGAGCGCCGGAGGAGCTGGTTGAAGTGGCTGGGGAGAGGGATGTCTGGGTTTCCCTCTTAAAACTGCTGCCCCCGCAATCTTTATTAGTACTCATTTTGACAAACAGGTTGTTTTCTTATCTTTGTCACATTATTGTACATCTGTGGTGCTCAACCTAAATGAGTACATCAGATATATTTGTTAGAAAACTTTGTGTTTCCTTTCAGAATTGATATTTTCTACTATTGGGCTACTGTAATGAGGCCACAAATGTTCTCCAAATGGGATTTAAGCCCTTTTCACACTGCACTCGTGTGGAAACACAAAATGGTCATCCTCCACCATGCCCATATTTGGAAATGCTGACGTAGTAGCCTTCCAGGACGTAAAAAACGATCTTTCTGCTGATTGGACCTCATCTCAACAAGATCTATTTTTTGTTGTTGCAAAAGAAAGCCCTGGCTTTGCTAATTTTAAGGAGGTGGAGGAGGAGAACACGAGGAGCAGAGAAAAACGAATGGCTTGGCGGGAATTTGAATAGTTTAGTCATGCTGTTACTTGTAAATCTGTTTGCCAAAATTACACCACATCATACGGCTGCTTCATTATGGAAAAAATAATAATCACAGCCCTAATACATCACTCCGCCAGCTCCTCTCAATTGAGGCCCTTGTCTGACAACACCAAATACATTTGCCAATTTGAGGCACCTGGCCACTTAGTGCCGTACAGCAATGCTCCATTCCGTGGTCCCCGCCCCTCACCACATACACAATGACTGGGTTTGACTACGGCGTGCTGCACCATGCTAAAATCAGTGTGAAAAGGGCTTTACTCTATTTAAACAAAAAAATATTTATTTTTTTGTTGCAAAAACAAGTTATCAATCTAATTAGTTGTATTGATAGTGTCTCATGCTAACTTGGGGTTTAAAGTCTTTTATTTAATTTTTCTAGAATTTAGGTAAATGGTTAGGGTGTCAATGTCAAAAAATTTTTTTTTATTAAATTAGGTTTTTCATTTATTTATCGGATCTGGGCCAGGAAAAGTGTATCTTTTTAAATTATCACACCTTGTTGCATCCTGACATTCCAAATACAGCTTTCACTATTCGAATTTCTGACTGCATTTTTCCCCCTCCCTCCAGTTTGTATAGTTGGCCCAAATGGTGTTGGGAAGAGTACATTGCTGTTGCTGCTCAATGGGAAACTAAATCCTGTATGTATGTCGATTTGTTGAACTTAAGGTAATAATTGATGTTGTCCACTATGAGTGACACCTAATTTTGTTTACAGACAAAGGGTGAGAAGAGGAAGAATCATCGATTAGTAAGTAATTAGTTCTTCAAAGTTCTATTTTTCGTGGTTAATACTTTTGTTGAATACAATGTTATTGTGTAGGGATGGCAATCATCGTAATATATCTTGCCACATGTACAAATCAACTGAAAACTGAACTGTAATGAAATAATGTATTGAGGAAGGACAATGTCGTTTGAAAGGTACAGTTGACATATTTTTGTGTTAACAGGATAGGATGCCTTTATTGTCATTATACACAGGTACAACGAAATTGTGGACGTTTCCCTTGTCAGTGCAATAAGAAGAGAGCAAAATATACATTAACTCATTCACTCCCAGCCATTTTCACTGAAGCAACCCCCTTCACGCTCGGCTGCTTTACTGGATTTTGACTGATTTTGCAAGGTCAACAGAATATTGTGTTCTATTGCTATAAAAACATGGAACCTACCAAAACAAAGAAAGATTAGTGTCTCTTCTTTCATCAGAAAAATATTTGTTGTATCTGTTTCCGTTTTGCAGCAATTAGCATTAGAATATAGCTAAGTTTCATCATTATTCACAAACCTGTTGAAAGCACTGGCAAAAAGAGCTTGTTGCAACATGGCCTTGGCTGATCTCTTGTACTCTGCTGCCAACTGATGGCCATTTTTTTAAATAATTACCATTGCTTTAAGCGACCTCTTAATGTCTGAAGATGTATCAAAACCTTCTGTATGCTAGCATAAAAAACGTTTAAATTAGTTTTTGGGAGTGCAGGACAAAGTATTAAAAACGTATTTATACGTTTTTGGGCTTGAATGCGTTTTAAAAAATCATACAGTATTGTGTGGGAAAAGGCTTGAGTACATGTTTAACAAAGTTGTCCATTTTCACAGTAATAGTCTGTGTTTGCTTGCAGAAAATCGGCTTCTTCAACCAGCAGTACGCAGATCAGTTGAACATGGAAGAGAACCCCACAGAGTACCTGATGAGGAACTTCAACCTCCCCTACCAGGATGGCAGGAAGTGCCTGGGACGTTTTGGCCTGGAGAGCCACGCACACACCATTCAGATTTCCAAACTGTCTGGTAAGTATGCAGAATCAAATGTGCTTTGTATTTGAAACTCAGCAATCTCATTTGCAGGTTATGCTCTGAGTGCATAGTCATCTTCTTGTAAATTGTACTTTGTGGTTTACTAGTATAAAGAAGTGGTCTGATGGTTTGTTGTGTCTGTTGTTTTCCAATAGGTGGTCAGAAAGCTAGAGTTGTTTTTGCTGAACTCTCCTGCCGCCAGCCGGATGTCCTAATCTTGGTAAAATAGGATATTACAGTGCCTTGCGAAAGTATTAGCCCCTCCTTGAACTTTTTGACCTTTTGTAAGAGAACCTCAACACCCTTCCCTTGATGCTAGGACAATTTCAGCCATGTAACCGAGCCACCTAAAATCTATTGTGCCACAAACTGAAATGTGTTCTCCTGTCTACCCTTACAGGATGAACCCACAAACAATCTGGATATTGAGTCTATTGATGCTTTGTCAGAGGCCATCAACGAATACAAAGGAGGTATGTGTAATATGGCCCGTATGTTTGCCATTTCCTTACAAGTTAAGGGGACATATTATGGAAAACTGACAGTCTCCATGAGTGAAAACACTACCAATCTTTTTTTACTTGCTGGTAACGTCTTTGAAAGTAAAAATTAAATTCAGGGAACAAAATGGTCAGGTCAGTCTGGTTGGGTCTCTACTGCATGGTTAGTTTACTCTGTGTCTGCTCCTTGTGAGCGTTTTCATTTTGTAATTTACTGCCTCGTTCCAGTGTTGTTTTTGGCAGCCATTTTATCTAAATAGTCTTATGAACGAAAATGCTCATTAGTCTTACATTTTAGTCATCTTCATATGTGATAGTCTTTGTACTTTACTATTTCAACTACAAGTAATACTTTGTAATTTTCACATAATTTATCTTTCGATTTCCTTCATAAGCATTCATCTTAGCATTCAGCATTCCCACGCAATTTCTGCAGAAATTGCACTTAGTCTAGTATTTAATAAGAATTTGTAATAGTTAATAATTTTGATAGAATACTACCACTTTTAAAGAATACAGTAGCCTTAATTATCACATTCTTTAAAGGGATACTTGACTCATTGAGCCATTTTCAACAGCAAGAAGATATTTCGTCTATAATTGTGATAACTTCATTGTTTTTCACGAACAATAAATACCTTTAAAAAAAAAAATCCACTTGCTCTCGACTACTGATGACATCACGTGTGCTGAGGAAGTAAGTAACGCCCAATCACGGCTCAGTTGGCTGACCAAACCCAGAAAACATAATTGTATATGAAAAATAACGATGTTATCAAATATAATCTGGAAAAAATATTAACTTTTTACTGCTGAAAATGGCTCAATGAGTCAAGTATCCCTTTAAATCTCTACTGTGACAAATGCTAAGAAAAGGTATCACTCTAAAACTTGTGAAAATGCACCAATTTTTGGCCATCTTAATGCAGATACTGAACCCCCAGTTGCTCTGTCATCAGAAGGTGAATAAGTCCTCTGTGGCTCTGGCTCAATGGGTAGGCTACTACAGCGAAGCTTTGACCAGTAAACAGGAGGCAAGGGTTTGACTCCCACCTTAGACAGATTGCAGTTCAAGTAGGTGAATGAGTAGTCAGTCAAATGAGGGTCAAGGGTTTAGGTGTCACTTTATGCCGCCATGGGTTGTCATCAAAGAGAAATATTTTGCTCATCACCATCTCATTGTTGTGATCGTGTACTTGAGGAATTATTTTAATAGTACTCGTTTTGCCTTACTATTTAACAGACTTCTTACAAGTTACATTTTAACACCAGTATATTTAATTTTTACTTGATTCATTTTTAAGACAGTTTTGTTAATTCATAATGATTATATTCGGAAGAAAATGCTACCGTAGATGTTTCCTGGCTCTGCCAATCGTATAAAGCGTTACAGTCCCCGACATCTTCATAACCATCAGTGTGTGTCTTTCTCGTCTTGCCCAGCTGTGATCATAGTGAGTCACGATGCCCGTCTCATCACTGAGACTCAGTGCCACCTGTGGGTGGTGGAGCATTGCTCTGTCAACCAGATCGACGGCGACTTTGATGACTACAAGCGGGAAGTTCTGGAATCCCTCGGCGAGACCATGGTCAACAAGGTTAACCCATGATTGGCCAGAGAACTTGTGGAAGGAACATGTCTAACCCCAAATCCCTCTCGGCTGGTTTCTTACCATTTTTTTCTGGACTGTTATGCGCAATGACCAGATAGTGGGGTGTAAACACTGCCATCCAATGCTTATGCTTCAAATCCTGCTATATTGATTAAGAAAACAATAAAATTAACCAGTTTTTCCACCATTGTCTTTTATTGTTTTATATTCACATCTACGTAACCATGTAATAGATTCCGATGTTGATTTAACTGACTATATACAAAAAAAAACTTGAGCATGTAGAAATGGTGCCATCACACGCCTGGCTTTAGATAAGCCTTATAAGTCTTCCTGACTTTAGCAACTTCCTTCTCATCAGGTGTTATGTCACCGTACCATTTATACCATTCATCACCTGACGTTAAAGTAGGAGCAGGCGGTGTGACGCCCACAGCATCATGGCAATTGGAGTAATCGGCACCTGCAAAATCCACATAGGGAATCTGAAAATGAAGAAGGCCTGAAACAACAAAAGTTCAACTGATAAGTCCAGCTGCAATTACTTGAAACTGCAGCCGTCAATTTTGTTCAGCCCATTGTTCCAATGCTTTTGAACGGGAGTGTGTGAACATTACATACCATGATCTCGTGCTTTCTTGATTGCTTCAGTCAACTTCTTCTGCTGTTTCCTACACACACCTGACAAGGTAAGAACAGTGAGACAATTTTGGATGTTTTTTCATAAATACATGGAAGTAATGGCGTGCACCCGTGCCTCTTGCCTTACCAGTTCGAGTGGGATCATACAACATATCAGTGTGGGGGCTGATGAACTGCTGCAACAGTCTCACATTCTGTGAAAAAAGGTGTTTGCTATGTAAGCAATGACACAAACAGCTAACCTCTAATACTAAATAACAAATAGCATTTAACTTGCAACCATTTTAGAGCGGGGAAGAAAAAAATAACTAAGATAATGTGGTTGCACGTGTGCACATTCACAATTGGGCATGTGGGTGTGCTCAGAATTAACCAATCACATTTAACCTCGTGTTAAATTGGAGTTAGCGCACATATGCCACCATCAAAAGTGCCTTTGATTAACCTCCCAAAAATCGCAGCTGTTCTAGTAGGCTTTCCCTGACCTTTTTCTCTCCAGCATAATGCTGCCACCACCATGCCTCACTTGTGGGTACACATGTTTTTCTTAATTAAAATTTTCAGCGCGGTCCAAATACTCTTATCTAGGGAAAATTACATTTCATCTTAACAACTGCTTAGCCCAATAATGCATTTTTGTTGCGCTAATAGGCGTTAAATCAAACAAAATGAATAACAAACCAGCCCACTTACCTGATGATGAACAATCACGTTTGAATCTCGACATATTGGACAGGGGTTTCCACTTATCTTGTCTCCCCTCTAAACAAACACATTTTAGACTTATATGGCAGCTGTGTACTGAAAATTAAACAAACTTACAAAAATAAATTAAAAACACTTTACAATGCAGGTCTTGCGAGTTTTCTGTGGGGGAATGCCTCCTTTGTGGTTCCTTCTGTAACCTGCCCACACTGGATTGGTTCCATACCTCTCAGTGTACTCTGCCATGGAGATTTGATTCATATGTAAATAAACACAAGTTTTTGCAAAAAGCTCACCCTCGTGTATGTGCAAGACACCTTCACTCTCCAGATAATCCCATGGCCTGTCTTTGTAGCGAGAGAGTGCCTCAGTTTCCTGGGTCGCAGCCTCATCCTGGAGTGTCACTGATTGGCAAAAAGAGTGGCTTGGAGGTGCAAATGGCCGAAGAGTTGGACTTGTTCTTACAGACATCCCCTGTAAAACAAAGTGGAATGTAATTAATATACGTTCGTGCGCACGCATGTACATAAAATATACATTATCGAATGTCATAATTAAGGCATAAAGATTACACTAAATGAAAACAAAGCAGGGCGCAAATTTAAAATCAAAAGATGTTTTCTCTTTAATCAAAACTCATTGTAATGGTTAGAATTGTATTTTTTATAGTTTTATTACAACGCAATCACTGCTTTATTTATAATGCCTATGTTAGCAAAGTAGAAGGCTACCGATTAGCCTCGCTTAACATATAAAACGTTTATAACAATAAAGAAAAGCCGTCAAGATATCAGCAGTAGAAAGAGCATATGTATAGTAAAATATTACCTGACATTGTCGCAGGGGGTATAAAACTGAAGGCGAGATGCGGAACACTGCCCTTACTACGTTTTGGAAGGAGGCAGCCATTTTCCTCATGCGTGAGGGTAAAAGGTCATTCGTGTGGTTGAGCTTTTTCCTTAACGACGGTTTGCAAATTTTAACAGTACATTACCGCCATCTAGCAATCTTTTTTGATTACTGCATTCAAACTTTTAAGGAATTCAAATAAGTCTGATTTTATCCTGTTTGTCTTCTCAAAAACCTTATTACAAATATACGTCCTGTACTTATACTTCTCGGATAGATTTGTGAATCTGAGAAACACATGTGAAAATTATAAATATATTTGTGTGAATATTCTTTTTAGACAATTCTCTCCCCATATCCATATTAGGCAATCAGCATAATTTTCAAGAATCGTCGTTTAAAAAATTATTTTGACGTTTTTAAACAAGTGCACACATAATAGTTTTGTTTTTGTTTTTCAAAAATAAAAACGTAGTTTTTGTTCAAATGCACCTTCTAACCTTCCAAATGATTATGCAAGCAGTGTTTCAAGACATTTTATAGGTTGTGGAACTGAAAATAAATAAGTCAATGTTGAATTTGCAGCACTAAAAGGTTGTAGCCTATGTATTTGCTGAAAATCAAAAGCTGTTTGAATGAAAAACATTTTAACAGGTAGAGTTACATTTTAACATAGCTGATAGCAGCTTCACTATTCTTGCATCCAGGACTGTCTTTATGTTTTCTTTGCTAAAGTTTCATATATATTTATTTGTTTCCCGGTTAGTTTTTTCATGCCAAACTATCTTCCAGTATGTTCAACTAATGTCATACATTATTCATTTATGTTTTGAATCTTAGCAAAATTCCTCCCTCCTTTTCCTAACTCACATTCCTTTCCTTTCCTTTGATCTGATCCACCATCCTGACCCAAGGTTTCATTCCATTTCCCTTACACCAAGGGTGTCCAATCTTTGTCTTCCGTGGGCCACATACAGAAAATACAAAGGATGCAAGGGCCACCTTGATTTTTTTTTAAACTTTCATTTATCAAGCACACCAAAACTAGTCCCCCCGCTACTTGAACAGCTTTCTATATGAAAAATAGTTTGGGATTTTACAAGCTTTTAGAGTGGTCGAGACCTGAACCCACGCAAAAATATCGAGTAACAGAACAGAACAGAACAGAAGCTAAATCCCATCTCTATATTCAGAACCAAAACAGGAATCTGTCATAGGATGACCATTTCAAAAGCAGTTACTTGGGAATCATTCATGTGATGTGATATGTTCAAAATTTGGACCTTGACACAGATCAGTGGAGGAAACCATTTTTGCTCATAAAAATAATCATCTTTGTTCACCACAGCGCTATGACGAGAAATGTTGTTAGGCCTACTAGTTTAGTTGAAAATAATTCATTTGCACTTTGCATATTTAGAAAAACTCCACAAGTAATATAAAACAAATGCATTAGCTGTAAATGTGAAAATGAGAACATGGACGCTCAAAATGGAAGCTGGGCCATAGCTTGAACAGTCTTACACGGTGAGTGAATCACAGCAAAATGGGCGTTCTCAACGTGCATCCACGTCCCGACTCCCAACCGCTGACTGCAGTGACGTCATAGTTTAAGGAAAACGCTTACATATAAAAAATGATTTATTACTCCCAGAAACGCGCCTTGTAATGCGCGTTAGTAACTTTGTTAAAAGCGTAATAGCATTTTATAAATACGTTCACTATGACATTTTTTTATTTTTTATTTTTTTTTACCATAACACACATGCAGACGTAGCGTGTCAGTTCTTAAGCAGTCGCCATTTTGAAGGCATGTAACAACTATAACGTACGTATTTTATAACGTTTACGTTTCGCTGAAATGTGAAACGTCTTGCGTGTATATGTGCTTTGAGCAATACTGTACCGAAATACGTAAATTATCAGGTGTAATTTGTTGGGATGTTGACGCAATTGTCGAAAAACTGCGTGAATCGCCATTACGCCTTTAAATCACACAACAAGGTCGTTCGTCAGCCATTTTGAGGCAATACCAGGGCTGAAAAAAACGCTGCTGTGACGCAAAAAACGTCACTACGTATAAAAGCTAAGTCCCTCCTCTTCCAGCTCATTCCTGGATTTGGTCAAAGGTAAGTGAAGACGTCAAAACATTCGTGCATACATTTGTCGTTTTTGAAGGTGAAATCACCCAGCGTTTTCACACAAAACAATGCATGTAGTTGATTACGCCTCAGCGGCGAATTTTTACGTCTGAGTGTCAACTAAAATGTTTTTTTTTTCCTGTGCACTTTTCCAGGTCTCAAATCGTTTTCCTGAAGACTCAACCGTCGAGGACTTCGACCAACTACTCAAATTGCTATTTTTTTCTTCAAGTAATGGACATCTGATTACTATTTTTGCCTCCAGTTTGTTCTTGAAGGAAAAGGCTAGCGTTTAGCTACCAAAGCCCCACCCATTAGAAATTTTGAAGCAGGTATTAAAGCCATCAAAGTTGACGATATATGTTTTTTGTATAAACGAAATAAGTGCCCGAAAAGCACAATGTGTTATGACTAAGACGTTGAGGGCATTTAGTCTGAATATAAATGCATAATGTTGTTAGTCTAAGTCCAAAATGGTCGCATTAGCTGTCTTGCGGTAGCTGGCTAGCAGCCGCCGCGTTTTAGCCTAGCCTTTTGTTTAGCATGAGCTCACACATGAATGTTGACTGCGACACAAGTTGCCGTTTCTTCGTGTGTGAGACGAGGTGGGCTAATAAAATTTGAAATCGATAAATAATGGTATCTATAAGCAATCTGATCATAAAGATTGCCGTGTTTGTTTAGGATGCTAATAACAATGAAATCGGACTTTTTGTTTTGCCTGCCGAGGTTTTGTAGGGGCTGCTCCACGGAACTGAAATCCACCGCAATCTATACATAAAGATTGCATTAGGCCGAGGATTGATGGACATTTGAAGCACAGTGTTGCATTGACGATGTCGATAATAGCACAGGGGCTTCCTCAAATCCCGCACCATGCACTGGGCAATCTGTGGATAAAGATTGCGGGATGACTGAATGGAAGTGGTCGTTCGAAACACAAACAATCGGAGTTGTCAAAATAGTGGACAATTGGCTCGTGTCTCACCATCTGGTGGCTTTTTCTTTGGAACATTTGGGAGTTTTCTTTTAAACCCGTAAAGCAGCCACAATGATTGTGCTGCTGCTTAACAGCTTTTCAGGTTGCCAGTTAACCGTTGCTCCTGCTTTGTGTTAAACCCTAAACGTCATGTTTCAGTGGCTTGCGCGATTCATTGCTAACTGGGCTAGTCTGGCGTCGAGGGGGTTAAAGCTAGGAGGTCTCTCATTGGCGGACGATCTTACTGCCCCTCCCGCTCCAGTCTGTTTCACTTGCATTTAGGATTTGGCTGGCTTTACATAACCAAGGGACTTGAAGCAAAACGGTGTCCCCAAAACAAACTTTGTTTACACGAGTTAGCAAAACGTAAACGAGCTATTAGTAAATATTTTTGGTCGATTTATTTAGTTTTGATTGCTATTATGTACCAGTAATACACCACATAGTTATTTTCAATTCTCAATGGACAATGTAGCAGGGTCTTGTTTGACACTGACATTTTGTGTACATGTGTAACAGCTGTGCCATTTACAGGCTTTGAATTATTTGCTGTGTTGTGGAGTTCTGAGACAATATATAACGTCTTCTACAACATTTAAACGGGTAAGACCTAATTAATTCATCACACCATGGCATTTCCAATGAACTAATATCAACTAGAGGAGCTTTTGTGCATATAAAATTTAAATATGAACAAACATGGAGAAAGTGCACAACCCATTCTGACCATACCTTGCAGATCCAATGTTTAATTGTATAACACAACACAATTGAATATAATGTTGATTTAATTACATAACACATTTGTTGCCCACTTGTCAACAGAACTGCAGACACCCAAAGTAATCCAGACCTCAGTATAAAATACTATTACTACAAATACTTTTTGATGTCAATAATCTCAATGTGTAGGTGAGACTAGATGAACCACAGGTGCTGATTGTTAGACATGACCCATGAGTGAAAGCATTACATTCACACAGTTTTAACATTTGTACGTAATCAGTATAAGTCCTGTTCAATGCTCCTTAAGTTGTAGTTTTGAACAAATGTGATTTCAACATGCATGTGCAATTATGTTAATTATGAATGACTGGCAAATATCCATCTGATGTTTAAAAAAAAGACTATTTTTATACAAATACAAGTATGTTACATAATTGATATGAAACATTAGTTTATAATTGTATTTCAAATGACAGAACGAGTGGTGGATGTGTAAATACATTGAAATGCTACATATAGGGTTGCTGCACTATTATATAATTAAATGTATCTTAGTAAACCGGAAAGTCGCATTTCCCACAGAAGCACATACAAGTAAAAATGCCCTGCAAGGTCCAGAGAAGAGACTTTCTGGTGCGCTGGGACACTCATCTGTCCCGCTCCTGTCTCTGCAACTAGAGGTCGTGCCGGCAGCGTGCAACACAGCTCAAGTATGAGGCAGTACATGTTTTTCTATTGCTAAATTGTTTGCTCATAAGTCATTTTGTAAGTTAATTTGTTCAGTATTTCCGTGGCTGTTAATAATTTGTTTGCGCTGGTGGTGTTGAGTGGCGTCTAGTGAAAACACTACCTTTGTGGTACAGTGTATTGTGCTTGACTTAAAAGTGGCAAAGTGAGAGGTACTTAGAGGCGGTCTTGAGTTTTGTGTTTAATAGCAAGAAGTGGTGTTGGTCTTGTCCATAGCAAGGGTGGAATTCAGTTCTGTTGAGCAACCCCTCTCATATATTGGAGGCAAATAACTACTAGTAAACATACTAATGCCCCATTATGGTTATTATTATTATAAAAATAAACAGGTAATATACATTTGCCTTACGTATATATTAAATGTTTGTGGTGTGCTTTTCAGAAATGGAGGGGGCGCCGGTGGACCCCAAAGAGGTTTTGAAGGGAGTGGAGGTTCTACTTGGAAAAGATGGGGGACTCTGCAGCTTAGAGGGCGTCCCAAAGATGTTCAGGTGAGGAATTTAAGTCTGTCATATTGTGTCTAGTTAACATTAAACAATGTCTTAATATGTCTGCATGTTTTCTTCACAGCCTAATGAAAGCGTCTGCCAAGATGGTCGGTCGTTGTATGTACTTGAACATCCTACTTCAAACAAAGTCACATGATGTTCTCAACAGGTCAGTCTTGACTATTCAGATACATCTTAATTATTGGTGTGATGCGATGATACATTTTTGCGTGTGGTTGATGATGGTGGACGTAGCTCTAATGCAATTACACAACTTTTCGGTGCTCTAATTTGGGAGGGATTTATTTTTCAAAGACCTAAAATGTATTAAAAGAATATCTGACAAATACTGCCTTTGGAATGCTTTGTAAAAGACAGGACATATTTAATGTTAGCAGTGTGGCAAGGATGATGAATTTATCATTTATTTTGTTCATAGCCACCCACCATCAGCGACCCCCACAAATCCCTACATACATGCATTTTTTTCTTAAAACACATTTCCCCACTTTTATTTAGGTTCATTAGAGTTGGTGGCTACAGGTTGCTGAACTCATGGCTCACCTACTCCAAAACCACAAACAATTCTCCTATGCTGCAACTTATTCTGCTCACTCTGCAGAAGTTACCCCTCAAAGTGGACCACCTCAAACAGGTACACACCAAACTCACCACCTCCATTGCATGGATTGAAAATCAGTTTTTACTGGTACAGATAACATTATGTTTAATGTATTGTGAATATGTTTGATTTTAATTAGATCATTACTAAGTTTCCAAATTGTTTTTTTTCTCCCCAGAACAACACAGCCAAGTTGGTAAAGCAGCTGTGTAAAGGCGCAGAGACTGAAGGTCAGTTTTCTCTTTTGTCATGCGTATTGTTTCAAGTAGTTTAGACTCAATGCATAATCTCGTTCACATTTTAGAATTGCGGAAGTTGGCATCTGTGCTTGTCGATGGCTGGATGGCAACAATTCGCTCCCAGAGTGTATCGAGCAATGCCAGCAGTCCTGCTGGTATGGATGGTTTACTTTTTCTGTTTGATCAATGACTCTTTCTTTTTGATATAATCTTAAAATGCTTTCTACTCAACGTGTAGATAAGAAGAAGAAGAAAGAAGATGGCAAGGTTGCACCCAAAGAGGTGAAGGAAAAGAGTGTAGAGGAGGAGAAGAAGAAAGACAAGGCTAAAGCTCATGCACCGAGTCATGCAAAAATTCGTTCCATAGGTAAGCAATTGAAATAATTGATTTACTCTCTCATTTTTCCGAAATGCTTTAAAATAATTACAATGGTTTTGTAGGTCTTGAGATGGACACTCCTAACCCCGCCCCCACAAAGAAGAGCCCGGCTGCGCCTCAGCTTGGTGACAAGTACAACATCAAGCCTCCGGTCCTCAAGAGGTTAAGGTACTGAAATTTACTTGAATAAAATATGAGCACAGCACCATCACAGTCAATGTGCATTTTGCTCTCTGCAGCCATCTTGTGGTCAGTGGCAATAACTATGCTCTCCTCTTTTCTTTTCTTTTTTGTTTAAACTCTGAACAGCTCTGGTCCATATGATAATCCTCCATTGGAGAAGAAATACAAACCTCTAAACACACCATCCAACTCTACCAAAGAAATTAAAGTCAAGATCATTCCAGCACAACGTAAGTGTATACTTGTACTGTACATTATAATATAGGGATATAATAAAAACATTGTTTGTAATCTTAAAAGCTATGGTTTTAAATGTATCAAGTATGAACTGTTGGGTCCCACTTCTATGCTGAAGTATCCATGTCCAAACCTCTGAGTGTAATTTGATTTTATGTGTGCAGCAATGGAGTGCACCGGGTTCCTAGATGCGCTCAACTCGGCTCCAGTGCCGGGTATCAAGATCAAGAAAAAGAAGGCTGCAGCTGGTTCACCCTCTAATGCCAAGGCTGTGTCCCCGACCTCAAATAAGGTAGACATTGAATGGATGGCCAAATCTATAAACTAACTGAAAAAAAGCAAACAACAGGTTTAGTAAAATATAATTATGTTCTTAAGCCACCACGATCACGACCATAGATCTCTGTGTAGTTAGTTGGCAAAAAAATAGGATCGCTTCAATACATATTGTTTTGGGTGACTCGCAATTTTATAGTTAAAACAATTTAATATTTGAATCACAAATGGTACATTGTGTAAGTACTGTAATAACTTCCTATAAGTGCTTTGAAGGTAGAAATTGTGATTGTTTCTGTTGTGCGTTGTACAATTATGCAACACATGTCAATGTAGTCTCCTTATATCTCACTTCTGCTAATCTTTTATCCTCAGACAAATCCATTTGACAGTAAACCATCTACGTATTCCTCATCTTCTGCTAAACCAACATCTCCCGAGACCGTTTCTTCAAATAGTATTGATGAAAACCAGGAGCCGGATCGGCCTGGGACCCCTGTACCCTCTGAAGAGCCCGACTCCATGGACACTGGTAAGACTGGCTCCGATAAGAGAGCATCAAGAGATAATAATTGTAATAAAAGATAGCTGTATATTTTCCCCTGTTTTTAAATTGCCTAACTATATTGCCGTGATTGTATTTTGCAGGAGACAAGCCTAATTCTCTGTCAGAACCTCGTGGGGAAGAAGACTTGACCAAGAAGGGCAAGAAAAAGAAGACTGTTCATTGGGCTCAAGAAGATGATCTAAAACATTACTTTTATTTTGACCTCGATGAGACAGAGAGAGGTATGAAACATGCCACAGCGAAGTGTGTCTAACTCCCGTAAACACAAATTACTAATGATATTATTCACTCCCCTAGTCAATGTCAACAAGGTCAAGGACTTCGGTGAGGCGGCCAAACGGGAGTTAATGATGGATAGACAGACATTTGAGATGTCCCGGCGGCTTTCTCATGACACTATGGAGGAGAGGGTCCCCTGGACACTCCCCAGGCCGCTGACATTGCCTGGCAGTCTGGTCATTCCTGGCTCCAACAGCACAGAAAAGTTTACCCAGCGGGACCGCGAGATGGGCATCTTACAGGAGATCTTCCTCAGTAAAGAGAGGTAGGACTGTAATATGTGATGTAAATGGCACTAAGCACTTTTGGTTCTATGGATTTATTTTTGTCCTATGGAGGGTTCTGTGAAACACTTGCTGCTTTAATATAACATGTACAAGCAGTGGGGTATTTGATTTATGACAATGCGGATATGAGGTTATGAATGGCACACAATTCTCACACTGCTTGGGGCCTCGAAGTGGTTTTCATAAAAGTTGTCGTCTTTTGTCCTTTTTACAAGTGTGCCTGACAGTCCCCATGAACCAGACCCAGAGCCTTATGAACCTATGCCCCCTCGACTGATTCCCCTAGATGAGGTCAGTATAAAATTCTAAACAAATCATGTCTTTTACTTGTTTTGATAATAATTGACCACCTTATTCAACTTGCGTCTGGTATTTTTGTAGGACTCTTCAATACCAGACGACAGCTACTCTGAGCCAATGGACACGTCTCAGCAGGCTCCTGCCCTGGCCCAAACCGAGGGCTCCAAGCTGCCACCTGTTCTGGCCAACCTGATGGGCAACCTTAACAACAATTCACGTAGCCCCCAGACCACAAACACTGTCAACAATCCCGTCACACCAGCTGTCAACGTACAGGAGCTGCTCACGTCTATCATGGTACATGACTACTGCAGACTGGGAGCTTTTGTCAGCAGTCAAATAAAGCTTTTTCGTCTGTTTGATTTACTCATTTGAATCCGTTTCATAGGTCCTACACATGCTATATCTGTGAAAATGAAATAAAACTATATATTTATATTAAACATATGATATAAATAGTTGCATAGACGTGATGGAAATTAAGTTGTCACTACAGCAATATTCACGTTTGATCATGTAGAAATGAAGTAAAGAAAATAAATGCAAGTGCATCTGATATTAAATGATATAAAATGCAATTCAAATCTAGGTAAGAAAAAAGTGGATCAAATGAGTACATTTTAAGCACCAACCAATTTCCCAATTAATATGCAAGAACTTGAAACAATCTAAAACAACTTTTCTAAGTTAGCGCAACGAATATAGATTTATCTCCACAATATGGTGCGGGTATACCTCAAATTTTTCGTTTGTATCCTGTCTTTTCCCCCCATTTTTTTTATAAATGGGATTGGACTATAACTAATGAAATCTGTCTATTTTAGGGCGCTTCTGGCAACCAGTCTACTGAAGACCTCATCAAGCAGCCTGACTTCTCGGATAAGATTAAACAACTTCTTGGTTCACTGCAACAGACGCAGAACCAGGGACCGGCACCAGGTAAGGTCGCATCATGCCCTGATGTCTCACAGTTAAGCGTACTAAACATTCCATGGCCAAGATGACTAACAGTTTTTTTTGAGTGGTGTTTTTGTTTGAATATTTAATAGGGCTAAACAATTAATTGAATTCACTTGGACATCGCAGAGTAGTACAATGCAGTCTTGAAATTGCAAAGCACAGCAGCAACATTAAAACCATCACGGTTATGAGTCATTGTGCAGATAATAATGTAGATGTGTTTTTCTTCGGCACTGAAAGTTTCAACAGTCAAAGTTCAATCGCAAAATGTTTCTATCTTGTGATAAGGGCACAGTTCCTGTTTAGCAGCTGCAAGAGCATGCGTCATGCTTTGCAATACTATAAGAGTAAATATGGGATAACTTATGTACATTGATTCTAACATTTATTAACCCAAATCAACCAATTAATTGAATATTCATAAAAATGTTTCACCTTTTGTAACAGACTTGTAGTATGCCGTTTTTCCATTCATATTTTTGTTTTTCTTGTCCATCCAGTCAACCCAAGTCTACTGGGCCACGGTCCCATGAACAACATGAACAACATGCACATGCAGATGCCAATGAACAGCGGCTTTCCGCCCAACATGCCCCCAGGCGGCCCCCGCTTCAACCACCCCCCGCCCCCTCACAATCACGGGCCACCTTTCAACGCCGGCGGAGGCCCGCGCATGATGGGACCGCCGCCGGGACAGGGCCGCGGGGATAACGGCAACTACTGGGGAGACGACTCAATGCGGGGAGGGCCCCACCGAGGAGGCCATTTCCACCGGGGAGGGAGGGGCCGAGGAGGAGAGCAGGGTTTCCGAGGCCGAGGACGATCGGGTCCAAGAGGAGGACACAATATGAATGGTATGTGGGCAACATTTTTGACACGCATCTACGGTATGATTCCTCAAACTAATTAGCATTTTTTTGAAACCTTCAACAGACATGTCCATGCGTCCTGTTTGTCGCCACTTCATGATGAAGGGAAACTGCAGATACGAGAGCAACTGCGCTTTTTACCACCCTGGTGTAAATGGACCACCCTTCCCCCCAAACAACCAGCACGGACACTAAGTGGCAGCTGAAAACATAATTGTGCCACCTCTGCCATATTCTCAAATTGCTCTTCATCAACCCACTGCAGCGTGATTCTTCAACCGACTGACGGACTCTGTTCATGAACTGATCACTAACGGGACTGTTCTTAACTGTTAGACTGAAACCTTGACAGTTTTTGCCACTATGTCTGCCTGTCACTGTAAGCAACTTGCTTGAACTTCCTATATAATTCCCCTCCAGCGTACTCATGTTGCCTTTCAGCTGTGTTTTCTTATTGCGTGATTCTTTGCCTGCACTTTAAAAAAAGAAAAGAAAAAAAGGTGTTAATCAAGTTACACCACAAGTGATTGATTGAGCTTGAACAACTAGATGGTGAATGGTCCCTTATCCCGATGAAGCGAATGAGCTAAAGATGATGAATTAATTGTGAGTGTTACCCTCAACTTTTGTCTCCACTTTGTGACTGGGCAGCAAATAATTGCAAATTATGACAAGTCTACAGCAAATGACCTCTGAACTCTCCATCTTAACCTCAGAAAAGGGGTTTGAACGTCAGTATTATGATGAAGTATTCTGCGGGTCAGCTATGGTATGTGTTTTCTGTGAAAACAATTACCTTTATGTCTCTTGTGGGACCTTTTTTTTCTCCCATGTTTTATTTTGATACTATGTTAAAAACAGGCCCTTTTTTTATGACGGGTTCATTGAATGTTTGTACTGTAAATCAGTGTACAATACATGTTCATGCGGTCATATTTTTCAGTTGTTATTTTGTACACTATATGAAATAAATGTTAAAATATAATTGTTTTCTGATTCATTTGAAATTGGGAATACAATTTTCATTGGATAAATACATGACATTGAATATGACATTTTAATTTATGGAATGATAAATAAAAAAATCTAAATTTTATGTAAATTTATCATAACTCAAATTGCTATTAAGCAATGTTGCTCACAGTAACAAAATTCCAAAGTAAGAAATGGCTGTTGAGCTACAAATATGTTTTTTTTTCCTTACCTGGATTATGTTCTGAAATCTTAAAAGGAATATTAACGTTAACATCTTGGAACAACATAATCTTACCCATTTAATATACAGCACATGTTGTATGAGGATTATTTTTTAAGTGAGAGACCAAATACTTTAATGTGTGTCAAGGTTTGGATCATTATTAAAGTCTTCTGTATAAAATGCGTAAACTAGTTTAGTCATGTACCCTGCAAAGATGAGGTTACATTGAAGACATCCATTTGATTGTATGAAAACATTTCTGGTTACTAAAAAAAAATTATACAAAATACCAACAATTTTTGGTTTTATAACTTATCATAATAATTAGTGATCAATTATTTGTAATTTGGTCTCTCTTTTATTTTGCCCTTGCACTGTAAAAATTGTTCGAATAAAGTTTTTTTTTTTTTTTTTACGTGGATGGAACTAAAATTTAGAATAAACTATAGCCGTAGGCTATAGTGTGGTCTTTGGTGAGCCCTACCCGACTGGACAGAACTTCGTGAAGTAATCTGGACCCTACAGTCCATTCCCTTCAGGCTTGCCAGTGCCAGGTTTAGTGTAGGATCTTTCATATTTTTATTTTTGCTTTGACTTGTATTTTGTAGTTAATGTAGGATTTTTTATTTTATTTTACTTTGGCTTGTAGTTTTTAGACTCTGTTAGTTTGAATTAGTTTGTCAGTTTATTATTTTTTATGCTTTGTTTTAGTTTAGTTTTATTTCCGTTCCGTTCCGTCTTCAATTCCGCTTATCCGGGGTCGGGTCGCGGGGGCAGCAGCTTTAGCAGGGAAGCCCAGACTTCCCTCTCCCCAGCCACTTCAGCCAGCTTCTCCGACGGGATTCCAAGGCGTTCCCAAGCCAGCCGTGAGACGTAGTCTCTCCAGCGTGTCCTGGGTCGTCCCCGGGGCCTCCCGCCGGTAGGACATGCCCGGAACACCTCCCCAGGGAGGCACCCAGGAGGCATCCGAACCAGATGCCCGAGCCACCTCAACTGGTTCCTCTCAACGTGGAAGAGTAGCGGCTCGACGCTGAGTCCCTCCCGAATGACCGAGCTTCTCACCCTATCTCTAAGGGAGAGCCCAGCTACCCTGCGGAGGAAACTCATTTCGGCCGCTTGTATCCGGGATCTTGTTCTTTCGGTCACGACCCACAGCTCGTGACCATAGGTGAGGGCAGGAACGTAGATCGACCGGTAAATCGAGAGCTTTGCCTTTCGGCTCAGCTCCTTCTTCACCACAACGGACCGATATAGCGTCCGCATCACTGCAGACGCTGCCCCGATCCGTCTGTCGATCTCCCGCTCTAACCTACCCTCACTCGTGAACAAGACCCCAAGATACTTGAACTCCTCCACTTGGGGCAGGATCTCATCCCCGACCCGCAGAGGGCACTCCCCCCTTTTCCGACTGAGGACCATGGTCTCGGATTTGGAGGTGCTGATCCTCATCCCAACCGCTTCACACTCGGCTGTGAACCGCTCCAGCGAGAGCTGGAGATCACGGCTTGAAGAAGCCAACAGCACCACATCATCTGCAAAAAGCAGAGATGCAATGTTGAGGCCACCAAACCGGACCCCCTCAACACTCCGGCTGCGCCTAGAAATTCTGTCCATAAAAGTTACGAACAGAATCGGTGACAAAAGGCAACCTTGGCGGAGTCCAAACCTCACAGGAAACAAATTCGATGCGGACCAAACTCTGACATCGGTCGTACAGGGACCGAATAGCCCGGTACCCCATACTCCCGAAGCACCCCCCACAGGATTCCCCGAGGGACACGGTCAAACGCCTTCTCCAAGTCCACAAAGCACATGTGGACTGGTTGGGCGAACTCCCACGCACCCTCAAGGATCCTGCCGAGGGTGTAGAGCTTGTCCACTGTTCCACGGCCGGGACGAAAACCACACTGCTCCTCCTGAATCCGAGATTCAACTTCCCGACGGATCCTCCTCTCCAGCACCCCCGAATAGACCTTACCTGGGAGGCTGAGGAGTGTGATCCCTCTAAAGTTGGAACACACCCTCCGGTCCCCCTTCTTAAAAAGAGGAACCACCACCCCGGTCTGCCAATCCAGAGGCACTGTCCCTGATGTCCACGCGATGTTGTAGAGACGTGTCAACCACGACAGCCCCACTACATCCAGAGCCTTTAGGAACTCCGGGCGAACCTCATCCACCCCCGAAGCCCTGCCACCGAGAAGCTTTCCAACCACTTCAGTGACTTCGACCCCAGAGATAGGGGGGCCCACCTCAGAGTCCCCAGACCCTGCTTCCTCAAAGGAAGGCATGTTGGTGGAATTGAGGAGGTCTTCGAAGTATTCTCCCCACCGATTCACGATGTCCCAAGTCGAGGTCAACAGCACCCCATCTCCACTATACACAGTGTTAATGGCGCACTGCTTTCCTCTCCTGAGACGCCGGATGGTGGACCAGAATTTCCTCGAAGCCGTCCGGAAGTCGTTCTCCATGGCCTCACCGAACTCCTCCCATGTCCGAGTTTTTGCCTCAGCGACCACCGAAGCCGCATTCCGCTTGGCCAGCCGGTACCTGTCAGCAGCCTCCGGAGTCCCACAGGCCAAAAAGGCCCAATAGGACTCCTTCTTCAGCTTGACGGCATCCCTTACCGCTGGTGTCCACCAGCGGGTTCGAGGATTGCCGCCCCGACAGGCACCAACCACCTTACGGCCACAGCTCCGATCGGCCGCTTCAACAATGGAAGCACGGAACATGGTCCACTCGGACTCAACGTCCCCCGCCTCCCCCGGGACAATGGAGAAGCTCTGCCGGAGGTGGGCGTTGAAACTCTTTCTGACAGGGGATTCTGCCAGACGTTCCCAGCAGACCCTCACAATACGTTTGGGCCTGCCTGGTCGGACCAGCATCTTACCCCGCCATCGGAGCCAACACACCACCAGGTGGTGATCAGTTGACAGCTCCGCCCCTCTCTTAACCCAAGTGTCCAACACATACGGCTGCAAATCCGATGACACGACTACAAAGTCAATCATCGAAATGCGGCCTAGGGTGTCCTGGTGCCAAGTGCACATATGGACACCCTTGTGCTTGAACATGGTGTTCGTTATGGTCAGTCCGTGACGAGCACAGAAGTCCAACAACAAAACACCGCTCGGGTTTTGATCGGGGGGGCCGTTCCTCCCAATCACGCCCCTCCAGGTCTCACTGTCATTACCCACGTGAGCGTTGAAGTCCCCCAGCAGAACGAGGGAGTCCACGGGGGGAGCGCTCTCCAGCACACCCTCCAAGGACTCCAGAAAGGGTGGGTACTCTGAGCTGCTGTTCGGTGCATAAGCACAAACAACAGTCAGGACCCGTCCCCCCACCCGTAGGCGGAGGGAGGCTACCCTCTCGTTCACCGGGGTAAACCCCAACGCACAGGCGCCTAGCCGGGGGGCAATGAGTATGCCCACACCTGCTCTGCGCCTCTCACCGTGGGCAACTCCAGAGTGGAAGAGGGTCCAGCCCCTCTCGAGAGGATTGGTACCAGAACCCAAGCCGTGTGTGGAGGTGAGTCCGACTATATCGAGTCGGAACTTCTCAGCCTCGCACATCAGCTCGGGCTCCTTCCCTGTCAGAGAGGTGAGATTCCATGTCCCCAGAACTAGCTTCAGTAGCCGAGGGTCGGACCGCCAAGGCCACCCAACTCACTGCGCACCTGACCCCTTTGGCCCCTTCCACCGGTGGTAAGCCCATGGGAAGGGGGACCCACGTTGCCTTTTCGGGCTGTGCCCGGCCGGGCCCCATGTGTAGGCCCGGCCACCAGACGCTCGCCTTCGAGCCCCACCTCCAGGCCTAGCTCCAGAGGGGGGCCCCGGTGACCCGCGTCCGGGCAAGGGAAACGAAAATCCAAAGTTTGTGTTCGTCATTTGAGCCATGCTTTGTCTGGGACCTGTTTGCCATGGGTGGCCCTACCAGGGGCATGAAGCCCCGGACAACATAGCTCCCAGGCTCATTGGGACACGCAAACCCCTCCACCACGATAAGGTGATGACTCACGGTTTTAGTACTAGTTTTAATTATTTTCTTTTTTTTTATTCTGTCGAGTGCAAGAAAAACAAAAAAAGGTAATTGTGCAATAAAGTTAATTACAATTCCCAAACAACTGTTGGACCTTCCTTCTCATGTACAGAAAGTGTGTGTTTGATATTACTGACATAAATGAAAACAATTTTCCTATAACCCACAACCTCTTGGTTGGGAGACGACCATTACCACTGAGCTCTGCCGAACTGGTTTGACTAATTGACTTACAACTTGTTTGCTAAAAAATTATTTTTCTTCTTGTTCCAGTGATTCTTATAGTGCGGTACTTGTAGTCTCGTATCATTAGTGGGCCGTGGACGCCCGCTGTTTGTACGCCAAATAATAACTTTTTAACACAATAAATACATTTGGATTTAATCATTAAGAACTGTTTGTTTTTAATGTTATGTAGGTACAATTTTATTATATGCAATACGTGTTAATCAAGCCATAATGTTAGTACAAGTTTAGTTCATATTGTGCATAAGTGACTTATATGACTTATATGAAATACACTTTTTATGAATAAATAATTTTTGGTGTGATACCTGGTGTAAAATTCATAATTTACAATTTAGTACATGAAGTAGACCAGAATATAAATACGGAGTGACGTTCAAGGAAGAAAGGCTGCGATTGGTTGGTTGATTAAGCCACCTTTCCTCGGACGACGTTCGCTTTGATAAGTCCTCTTACAAATATAATTTCTGTTGGTTTTTATTTTTATTTTTTCAATTTATTTTATTTTATTTTCTATGTTCACTTATATTGTTAGAATGCTTATGCTCAATCTATGTCAAGTAGTTTGTCATTTAATGATACAGGAGTGCCTTATTTGTTTGTGTATAATTGCTCGATAATAATAATAATAATAATAACTTTCTTGTGACCTGCATATTAAAAAAGAAGAAGTTTGCCTTGATTAAAAGATCTTTGCTTTCCAAACATGTCATACGCTTGCCATATGTTCGCTTTATTTACAAATCTGCCTATTTATCAACCCAAGAAGATCTTCAGCATTGCGACGAACAGTTATATTTGTATATTGTAGTATATTCGGGAATCAAATTCAACACGTTAATAAGTAAATAAAATATAATCTAGGCAACCCCTATTGGCGAAAGTCTGACATTACTGCAAGTTGATAACTGGATCAGTTAGTGCACATACAAGTGGGAAGCAGATTAAACAAGCAAGCCGCTGTGAGCACATCGTTGTCTGTCTTATCATTGATGTTTCGTACAAGAAAGAAATATCACAATATGTACTGCCCAGATTTTTCGTGTTGTTAGTCCCGGTTATTAGTTGTTAATTCTAAACAGCTCTTAAAGCGTGAGTCAAATTTTTGCGAGTCAAATTTTATTTGCATTAATATGTACCTGTACTAGTCTGAAGATTGTATTCTGATTAGTTCTGGTTCTGTCACAGCTCTCTTGATTTCTGGGTTTGGTCATGTGACTTTTGCAATTTGAGCCGATGGTACTTTGACATCAATTTCAGCCGACAGCAGGGAGCGGTGTTGCATAAAATGTCAGCTTCCAGATGGATTTATCGACTTAATTCTAATTCCATTAACCCAATATTAAGCAAAAATACTCTGCTTAGACTAGTGGAGGCACATCGAAAATATTTCAAATAAATGTTATGACTTTAAATCAATGTGACTGTAATAGTGTGCTAATGAACAAAAAAACACCTTTCTTTTTAAGGTAATTCTGAAAAATCTATCTAAAACCATTTCTCTCAGTTTTTTTTAAATCTGTTGTCCACCCTCTTCTTCATTCTTCAGTATTTCCACATTCGTCATACCTTGTTTTATTTTAGGCATCAGAACCATTATGCCAAGTAAGACGTTGGATTCTATTGGTGAAATGCATGTTCTAAGGTCGGGATGCAATTTTTTGATGGTACCGAGGGGGGGGGGGGTTATTCTTTTACAGGTGGTCAGGATAGGGAGGTGGATCAGTGAAGGGTCCAAGGAGGTCATCATTATTCAGTTCTTTCTTTTTTTAATTCTTTATTTTCATGCCCAGCAAAAGTCTAGTGGCAAGTGGTCTAACTCCGCGTGCAGACGTATTGGTATTTTTGTAGGAAATAAATTCATGCCACCAAATTGTGGAATGTGGCGCTGGGACGCCCAACGGTGCAAAAAGAAAAAACAAATCCCCCAAAAGGCCCAAAAATCATCCATCCATCCATTTTCTTAACCGCTTGTCCTCACAAGGGTCGCAGGGGGTGCTGGAGCCTATCCCAGCTGGCTTCGGGCAGTAGGCGGGGTACACCCTGAACTGGTTGCCAGCCAATCGCAGTGCACACAGAGACGAACAACCATCCACACTGGTAATGACTGGATCGAATTCTGAGCTAGTTTGATGTCACGAAAAATAATTGTTCATGAATTTTGTCAGTTTGTTGTAGCTTAGTTTCATTTTTCTGGTGGGTAGCTGTCTGTAACACACACAAGGATTTTGTCTTCACGGCCGTAACCTGTCCAGGAAACAGAAAAATAACAATCACCAACAGAACAAAACAAAACAGGAAGCCCAATGTGTCGCTATCAGATCCAATCCAGAATTTCTTAGATTGAAAAAAGATTTGTTTGATTAATAATGAAATACAGCATTGTACATTTACAAATATCCTTAAAAAACACTAGTGACCAAATGGCATTTTTGTATTGATTTGTAGCGAAGAAATTACTGTGCGCTTAGTGACTCCCATCTTTGTATTAGGCGACTTCAGATTTCAGTTAAGTTTCCGTATACCCAGGTAGTTGAATCCTATTCAAGCGCGCCAACCAACAAGCTGTGTGTGTGCGTGTGTGTATATGTGTGTGTACGTGTGTGTGCGTGTGCGTACGTGCGTGCGTGCCTGTGTGTGTGTGTTGGGGTGTGTGTGCGCGTGTGTGTGTGTGTGTATATGTCGTAGTCAGATCCGTGTTTTCAGGGCAGGGTTGAGTGCAGCTGGTGAATGCGAGGGGCCGATAGGAGTGGCCTTTAACCCTGCCCTCTACTTCAAATATTGACCCTGTTGCTGTGCCAACACACGATGGAGAGAAAGAGATACTGGATGAATGGATGGACAGAGGCTAAAAGACACCTCAGCACTAAAGGTATTTTCAATAAGTGCCCTTAACAGTGCCTAGTAACCCTAATAATAAAACCCATAAAATAGACAAAAACAATTATTTTACATTTCCAAGTATGTTGATGAGTGTTATAGCAGACAACTATGATGGTCTCACGAGCCCCTGGGGTTCAATCAAACCCAGGTTAAGAACCACTGTTTTAGGGGAGTTAACCAAGAGAAACACAAGGCAACAACAGAGAGGGTAGGACAAAAAGAAATGAGACTCGCAAATTATACACACCTTACCATGGTCGTTAAAAAACAAACAAAAAAAACCTTACTTATGTTGTTTCCCCCCCCCCATTTTTTTATTATTAAATCAAATCTTTACTACTATTCATGATCATTTACAAAAATTAAAAATAATCAGCCCTACTATACATGGTTGTTGGTCTTTTTATTTTAAAGAAAAAAAAGACCTGACTCATGGAATTTGAGACGGTCAATTGTCATTGCTGCACTGCTAATGTGAAGGATATGCAGTTTTTGACACTTTGGGGGCCCCTGCTTGCTAAGGGGCCCCAAGCAATTGCCTGCCTTGCCTAATGGCAAACTACGCCTCTGTTTATACCAAATTATATGAAAATAATTAGCTTCTATCTTTAGCTATTGGATAATTAGCTTAGGTTATCTGTGTAATCCTGTTAAATATGTCCAACTATTAACTGTTTTACAATTTCAAAATGCTGTTTACTACTTTTAGTAAGTTTATGTAAATGCTATAGTAAAAACATGATGTATGTATTACTTTGTGTCCCAGAGAAGGACCAAATTTCTAATGTATACCAAATTACGTAAAAATAATTAGGTTACATAACATGATGTTGTATTACTTTGTGTCCCAGAGAAGGACCAAATTTCTAATGTGTACCAAATTATGTGAAAATAATTAGGTTCTAGCTACTAGCTCACGCTACTATCTTATAAACTTAGTTTAGCTGTGTAATCCTGCTAAATGTGTCCAACTATTTACTGCTTAGGATTCCAAAAAGCCTGCTATGAAAAATAATATTAAAACAACAAAGATATTTGCACTGTAAATACTTGCTACTACAATTTTCTCTTATCGTTTTTAGATAGATAGGAACAGGAGGACATCCTGTCTACTTGTCGTTTAGACTGCGTGCGTGCGTGTCGAGACTGAGTAGGCCGTAAAAGGGTTGATTCACTCACTGAGAGCTGCTATTGATAGAAGCCAGCTTGCACAAACTAATGACTGCAGGACACAGCACAATGTTGAGAAGATGGATCTTAACAACCTAATGCTGAGAGATTGACTTGTTAACAAATGTATCTTACACTATAAGAACAAAGTTAGCAGTCCATTATAGGGTAAAAAAAATCTAAATCGAAATGGACGAGATACAGCTCATTATAAAGTAGTGAACCATGTGATTTCTCTTCAATTAAATAAGTAGTAAGTATGAGAAAGTTTTGGTTAAATATAATATATTTTTTAAAATAATAACTTTATTATCAAAGATAATGCAAAAAGTATATCTATCCATCCATCTTCTTCTGTTTATCCAGAGTCAGGTCATGGGGTAGCAGCCACTTCAGCATAATGTATCTAAGTTTGATATGGGGGGGTTGCTGTAGGCCGGTGGGGTGCCTGGTGGGCCTGTCGTTTGCTGCATTGGGCTTGGGACGCGGGCCGTGTTGGGGTGGGAGGCGCTTCTGGCCCCTGGATTTACTCTCCGGCCGGTGGCCCCTGTGGGGCCCGGGGGTTATGCCTTGGCGCTGCCGCGGCCTGAGGGGTCCTGGGGGGTTGTGCCTGCTCTGTCCTGGCCGGGGTTGACGGCTCCCCACTTTGGTGGAGGTTTTCATGCATGCCAGATCCACCACATCAGCTTCTACCGAAATTCAGACACAATCTGCCTCTTCCTCTGGTCGTTGAATCGGTGGAGGCTGATATCTGTGGATCTCACTCTGCTTCATATATCCTTCCTTCCTTTCCTCAGTCTTTCCTTTGATCTCTTGAGGTCTCCCTAATTTGTTGGAATTTAGATGTTTCTGGGCTTGTGAAAGATTCTGGTTGGTAAACCAGTGGGTAGTAGGTGATGTCTGGTCGTTACTGGATTTCACTTTTCTTTCTTTTCTTTGATCCTTCCTCGGGTCTCCTGACAACTTCACGACTCTAGCTGGATTCTGAAGTATTCGGTTTAGGTGAACAGTATGGGATTTTGAATAGGTTTTAGGTGAAATAATGAGCACACACTCACACACATGCAAATATGCACCCACCCACCCGCACATGCATATACTCACACACATACTCACGCACATCCCAAAAAAGAAAAAGAGGGGGGAAAAGGAGAGAGAGAAATGATGATGACATGTCGAATCGGTAAGATTACCGAATGAACAATACTGAGCACTCTCTCTCCCCCCCCAAAAAAATATAATTATCCAATTATATGATAATAACATTTATATAATTAAAATTAGTTGCTTCTAGTTAAAAATGTTTAATAATAATAATAATAATAATAATAATAATAATAATAATAATGCTTATGTGAATTATTCTTACATTAAAAAATTTAATTTCCATGTATTTCAATGAGTTCCTAATGAATGATTGAAAGTAATGCAATGGCAGAAAACGTGTGACTAAAACAGAGGCTTGTTGTCCAGCAAGCGTAAGTGTCCCAATACTTTTGTTCATAGTGCGTAATTATTGTGGGTCCAGCGTCATTGGGCTCCAGCAGCCAATCACAATGCGCCCAGTCATCATCCCTCATGTCTTCTGCCAAATGTTTAGACCATATTTTGAATGGAACTGCGCTGAAATAAATGAGCATTTCTATAATATTATAATATTCTAATTTAGTGAGATGCACCTGTTGAAAATGTAAAAATATTATTGTGAGTGCAGTACTATATCGTTAAAAAACAAACAAACACATATACAGAATATACTGTTTTATGAATAATTAGTTTTGCACACTGAAAAAAATATCATTCTCTTTATTGCTTGCTTACATGTAGAAAAACTGGAATAACTGCTGTGTCCAGATATTCAATGTTATATTCTAACCTAGTACAAGAGTATTAAAATGCTCAAGGCACTCCAGAAGGTAAGAGGAGGTGGGTAGAGGGGCGGGACCGTGGGCGGACATGTATTTAAATATCCAGCAGGTAAGAGTGAAAAAACAGGAGATCCTGGAACAGCAATTCCGTGCCATTCTCACCTGACCATCCAGGAACAGGTAAGAGAGGTTAGGTCACTATACTGACACCACCATGCTCTGTTTCGTATATGAACAGCTCTTTTTTTCTAATGTAATAAATTTATTTGGGATGTGGATGTTTTACCAACTTTTGTTACTCTAAGTGTTCACAATAGAGTGGCATGTCATTCTTAAATTGTCATGATTTGGGTGTGGTAAATTTGAGTTTTTTGACATTGTGCTCGTCATACCAGTCCCTTGTGTCTTCCAATCAGCTCCCTCAGCCACTTGCCTCTTCTCCAGGTGTTTGTCATTGTCTCGTTAGTTTCCTCCTTTCCTGCAGTCTTTGTTGGATCTTTCGTTTCCTTTCACTCATCGTTCTGGCTGGTAGTCATGTCTATGTAAGCTTAATCGGAGTGTTTTGTTTCTTCGAAATTGTTTATTGTTGGATTTTCATTAATTTAGTTTCTTGGTAGTTACGTTGCAAGACTTATGTAGTAGCCTAATGGTATGAGTCCTTTTTCTAAACACTTTACAACAAAAATATTATGAAAAAAAATTGTTACATACAAGGTTTGCTATAAATTAAGTCACTCACAAAAATAGATTAAATCATAATTAATCCATAACAAAATTAACTCATTCACTGCCAGCCCAGTAAAATCGATCTTTTGACGTCTATAGCTGTCAAGTCTAAGTATTATGAGGAAAAAAATTTAATGTTACAAGAATAATGCTGCAATATTTCAACAGTTATGTTATGTCTCAATTGAAAAGTCACCAGGATATAGCGGAAATATAACAATAAAGAAGTAATGTTACAACCAAAAATTTATGAAGTTATGAGAATAAAAACTTTACCTTCCTGTTACGTTATGGGTCAAATTGACCCATTTGGAAATTCTAGGGGGGGGGATGAATTAACCTATATTTGCTGACATTGCCTTGTGCTTTGCTATATTTTTTTTTTATGGTTAAACAATACAGAGGGTCCCATTGACCCATGAACATTATTAAGAAATGAATGTTACGTAAATAAAGTCATAATACGAGCAAAATTTTACAAAAGTCATAATATGAGAGAAAAAAAACATGTGAAGCTTATTAACTCATAGCGTAAAAAAAAAAAAACATTTTAGAGGGGATAAATAAAAAAATTACAGGCACTGCGTGGCCATCAGGACATTCTGGATTTTCCCAAACGGCCAGTCTATTCCAGGCCGAATTTAGGTTCCAATACTTTATGTTGCAATTTGAGAAGAATAAAGTTGCAATATTGCGATTGAAAAAAAGTGCATTGTTATGTACAAGAACAAAGTCATAATGATATGTTTTGACATTCATTTAAGTGGCAACATTCCTGCTGATCCTGTGATATTAGTATTTGACTAAACATTTCAAATGTCTTCCAGTAACCTTGCAAAGATGATAAAAACATCATTGTCACTCCTCTTGGTGCTAGTCGCTGTGTCTTTTACATTTGGCAAATACATGCCAAAGACAGGCAAGAGGAGCCCTCAAACTCTGTCCAGAGGTTGGTGAGAAAGTTCTTCAAAGAAAGTCAGCATGCTTTGAATGTTTACTAATGTTGATTTCACTCCAGGATGGGGTGATCAGTTGATCTGGTCTCAGACGTATGAGGAAGCGCTCTACTGGGCGAGGTCCAGGTAAGAAATATATCGTAAAATCATTAACTTAAGTTGAGCTATTTGTGTTGTCACATCCTGACGTGACATGACTGATTCGCCCTTTAAGGAACAAGCCCTTGATGGTTCTCTTTCACCTGGAGGACTGTCCACACTCTCTGGGTAGGTTTGACCATGGGGGCAAAAAAACTTTTAGAACAGAATCAGGTTTCAAGACTGTTTGAACTGTTTGTTTGTTCTTCTTGCAGCACTGAAGAAAGTGTTTGCAGAAGACAATGAGCTCCAAAAAATCCTTGATGAGGACTTTGTTGTACTTAACCTGGTGGTAGGTCCCATATTCTGATTTGTAAAGATTTTTAACCAGAGCTTAACAGGTGTTTAAAATGCGAGAGACCCTACATATGAGAGGGAAAAAATAAACCAAAAAATTAATTTGCATTTACCGGTAAACTCTCAGTTCATAAAAGATCGTACGAGATGACACTTTTCACATGAAATGATTTTCATTGTTGTTATGAACGAAAGTGGCAAATCCAGGTCCAGAAAGTAAAGACCCCTGATGCACTTGAGGCTAAAGCCAAACTGTGGCAGGGTTTTTACTTTCTGGACCTCGATTTGCCACCTCTGGTTATGACCAATTCTATGGATGGGTGGCGTAGCTTCTAGGTCAAATCTGGTGACAACATTTTTGTTTTTTCCACAGTATGAAACCACAGACAAACATCTATCCCCTGATGGACAGTATGTTCCCAGAATCATTTTTGTTGGTAAGACTTAATTATGGAAATGAGTAGCATGTTCGTTTCATATGATTTGACCAAAATCCCCCCCCCCCCAAGCTGTGAAAAATGATTTGTATTGAAGAAGCACTAAGGAAGTTTTCAACCTTAATAAAATATTTTCATAACTCTTCTGATGAAACATTGACTTAAAACTAGTTGAATGGTACCTTTGCCATGGCCTAAGGGGGTCTGTATCATTTTTACTGGCACCAAGCAATTTTTAGGAGGATGGTAGGATCACTGTCACACAAAAAAACTACAAATGTGCTGACTGCTTTATGGCATACGTCACTTCCACCTTTACCCATTCGTTACAAAGACTGAAGTCAATTTGAATGTCGAGAGCTAAAGAATGACGCAATGTGCTTGTCCTCATGAGAAACGTGGTCTTCCTTCAGGTATAACGTTACCGACTTTGTCCATATGACGGCGCCATAATCAACGTAAATTGAAAGTTCCTTAGTGTTGCTTTAATAGCTCAAATGTGACCTTCTTCCATCCCATTGTACTCCACATGCACGATTACAGGGCACCACACTGCTCCCAAGAGGCCAACATGCGCAGGAACCGTCTGTCTTTTTTTGTTATTTTATTTTATCATGCATTATTTATTTTAGTTTCATTATTCTTATATTACTTTCCTACAAATTTCCTTTCTCGGGGTCCTTAAGTTTTATTTAAAGTAAAAGTAAAAAAACAAAATAATGAACTAGTTCATTTTTGGATCAATGAACTTCAAAAAATTTAAATTATTAAGTGAACTAGTTCATTTAAAAATTTGTTAGCTTAAGTTTGAACTAGTTTGCGTAGAAAATGAACTTTCCCAACACTGTCGACCGTAGGTCTAGTGATTGCTAATTATATTAGTAATTGGTGGTAGGCTTGCGAAGTGTGGCCTCTCTGAGGCACCATAAGCATGCACTTCGAACTCAGGTCATTGCATTTTATGAGTTCACCACTAGAGGGCATTCAATTCTACACACTGTCCCTTTTAATAATGAGATTTGCTTTGACATTTATCAACACTTCAATGTGACATAGTTTTTGTAATTTTTCATGTAAACGTTGATCTATGACACTAAAAGGCTTTTGCTTCTCTCTCTCATAGACCCCTCAATGACAGTGAGGGCTGATGTCACTGGTCGCTATGCAAACCGCATGTATGCCTACGAACCGAATGACATCAAACTCTGTGAGATGAAACCCTGCAACTGAACTGTCTAATTTACGTGAGGAACATAGAATGTAACTGTCTCTCTCCTCTATTAGTGACAAGCAACCTGAAGAAGGCCAAGAAACTCCTTAAGTCGGAGCTTTGAGCCCGAGGACAAGAGATGCCCCTCAACATGCTGTCAGTTCACTTTACCTGTGAAACGATCGATTCTTTAATGCTCTTCTTTCTTACAACTGTTCATCCATATTGTCTTTCAAATAAATTTGAAAATGTTTGTCGTTGTAACTCGCACAGAACTGCAGTCAGTGATACCATCAGTGACTAGTGTTGTCTTAAACCAGTCTCTGTGGATGGCAGGACAAAAATGTTGTTCTTTTGTCTTGATGAGATTGCAAAAATTAGCAATCGGATGATGTTCACTACATGCCCAATAAACAAACAAAAAACACACATATTGAAGCAGAACCCCCCACACACATCTGTGTTACAAATTGCAAAATATGAACATGAGAAGAAACACAATATATATATTAAAACATAATATTCATTGACCAAAATAATTTATTAATCAATAGGCTAGAACACTGTGGTATCAAGTAAAGTACAGTATAGGACTGGGTGAAGCTTTATTTGAGCAACAAGACACAGTTTGAATGTTGGGTGATTATTAGGGGTGTGCCCAAAAAAATTATTTATTGGGAGCGCTGTTCATGTTGTACCCGATTTGGCCACTTAGGGGCAGTGTGGTTCCTCGCGGTCTGATACACTGTTAAGTTGTAGCCACATTAGAGAGGAGAAGGAAAAAGTCAAGATCAAGTTATTCCAATAAAAGTCTTTTTTTTGCAGCGTGGAGCCGTTCTTTTGAGTGATAAAAGTGCCGCGAGTAGAGCACTAATTAGCATTAGCGAGTCAGACTGGAGTAGATCATTACGATTGCTTGAACATCTATAAATTGAAGCAAAAATCAGTCAATCAAATCATTTTGAATAAAAAAATCACTCTTAATCGAAAATCGATTCTGAATCGCACGCCCAAAAATCGGAATCGAATCGTGAGACATTTAAAGATTCCCACCCCTAGTAATTATTGCTACTTTGAACATTACTGGTGGCATCCCCCAGGGGTCAGTGTTGGACACAATGACATGCAAGGTGTTAAAAGTACTGAAACATTGTTTGCAGAAATCACAAACACTTTTGGTTCTGACAGTGAAGCTATTAACACAGAATTTATATATATATATATATGTGTGTGTGTGTGTGTGTGTGTGTGCTGTGAAAGTTTAAGCTTTAACTCAAGAGTTAACACTTTGAAGCTTACAAATATATTCATTAAAAGAGAGGAGGGTCACGCTTCTGTATGAATCTGACAAAGTAATTAAAAAACAAATGTGAAAATGTAGCCAATGAAAATGAGACTTTTCAATTGTGGTCCAACAGAATTATTTCACAAAACAATCTCTTCAAACAGGCCTGGACAAAAATGATGGTAACCTTTGAAAACAGAAAAAAATTTGACCATAGGAAATTGTTCAATCAAGGTGTGTCCTCTAATTAGCATCACAGCTGTCTTGAAACTTGTAATCGGTCAGTCAGCCTGTTTATAGTTTTTTACAACACTCGATAATATGGCACAGTCTGCAAAACCCTCACTTCAAGTACCAATTGCTTGGCCCAATTTGCCACATCTAAACACTCCCTTATCTGCATTAGACTCTGACTTTCCTTCTTTACACTCTGATGTCAATTACACATCACCTTGTTGTCAAAGCTGTACACACAATAGTCAGTTGCTGCACACCCCCCATAAATGAAATCTCAAAGCATCAACCCACAACTATGCAAATCTCTAAACACCCAGGCCTGGTGAGCAATTTCTAATCAGGAGAACTGTAGCATAAAAGGGCCTTGAGCCTCTGCTTTGTTTGGTGAACATTGAACAATGGACAATGGCAACCAGAGAATGAGAGGGATAAGAGTGAGAGGAGGAAGAGCAGGAGGAAGAGCAGGAGGAAGAGCAGGAGGAAGCGCAGGAGGAAGCGCAGGAGGAAGAGCAGGAGGAAGAGCAGGAGGAAGAGGAGGCCAAGGAAGAGGAGGCCAAGGAAGAGGAGGTCAAGGAAGAGGAATAGTGGGATACAGAGCAAGAAGGCAATAATTTCTGATCAGACGGGCCACTTGGTGTGGTGTAATTCCTCCTGTGAGATGTTTGAGGCAAACGTATAACAGTTTAACTTTTTTTTTTCCCTTTTCTTTATTTTAATATGCATTTTCATTAGAAATGCCTGTGCACTAAAACACTGTAAATAAAATTATAATTATAATAATTGTGTGATATTTTATGCTTGACGAAGTGGGCCAATACACCCAGTTTCCAAAAGGAAAAGTTGGTTGTTCTCATGAGGCATTGCCATTCACATTGTGTGTTGCATTTTTATAATTGGGTTTTAAATTTTCCACTTCAGTTTGCTGTGAATGCTTGGTAGTGTGCAGCAAATGCTGAGCTTTGTGTATCAATTGACTGGTATGTGTGTGCCATTCAAGAATGTGGCTGTGTGTACCAAATGAGAACACAAGTTCCATTTTGTGAACAGGTAAGAGATTTGATGATGAAGAGTCATCTTGAAAAGGGAGTGTCAGGTCTTGCATTTTGTGTGTGAGGTTTTCAGGTTTGTGTGTACAATTTGAAGGAATGCGTTAGTGTTTTGAGAAACGTGTGTTACGAACTGTGAAAATCTGTAAAGGAACAAGTAGTCACTGTGCTGTTTGATGACCTAGTGTGTCCCACACTAAACATGGACCAAGGGAAGTGAAGTAAAGAATTATTTTTTAGAAAGAAATATATAGACAAGGAACAATAAAGGTAAAGACTATAAAACCATTTTCTCGAAGGGTTGTGCAACAAAATATTAAATTAAGGGTACCATAATTTTTGTATAGGCCTGTTTCATGAATTAGTTTTTTTGAAAATAATTCTGTTGAACTTATTCAAGTTTTGTCTGTGACCAATGGGTTTTTCTTTGGCGCGCACACAGACGCACGGTCGGTAAACAAAGCCGTCTCCCAAGTGCCTATGCTGAGTTTAAAGGGAAATTAGAGGAGCTGCTTTGATTGGCCGAGAATCAAGTCAGTTGCGTTTACTCCCACAAAGCGCAAATACACATCTATGAAAATACCAAAAGAAAGAAAACTCGACCCCATGAGCACAGTTAGACAGCATTTTACGCAAATCTTACGCAGGCCATGAAAATAGGCCCTTAATTGTACTGTGAAGTGGAATTGTTCAATTTGAGGAAGAGGGAAACTGACAAATGCCACAAGATATTTCACTTCTTCTGTGTTTTATTGAGGTTTGACAGTACAAAGTCTCATATGGTTGATTTACAGAATCACCAGTGCAGTTCTGACACACTTGCTTATATTTACAAAAGTCATGCAAAAGCACAGGTGGCAAATCCAGGTCCAGAAAGTAAAAACCCTGCCACAGTTTGGCTTTAGCCCAAGGTGCTAGCTAGCTAGCTCTCTAGCTACTAGATAGCTCCCTAGCAGGTAAACGAGCTAGCTAGCATCAGGGGCTAAAGCCAAACTGTGGCAAGGTTTTTACTTTCTGGACCTGAATTTTCCTCCTCTGTGTAAAAGGCCAAATAAAAACAGGATGCAGTCAGAAGCATGACTAGCTGGTGGAGTCTCAACACATATTTTTTTCACAAACACGCACAAGAGCGCACACACCTTCTTTCACTCTTCATAGCAGTCTCAGAGACATGGCTCAAATAATAATTCACTCAATTCTATTGTGCAGATTATTGCATTCAGTGGGACACGTTTTAAATCAGCAATTGTACAAATAAAAAGAGCGTAGGCTAGCTCTGTTAATACTTTCTCAATAAACAGCATAAAGTTCCAAACACAAATTGCTCTTATACAGTGTACACGGTTTGATTGTAGTGATAGCAAAGTTCAGTGTAAGATACACAAACGGATTCTCCAGAAAGAGGCATTTCAGTTGGTGTGGTGACAAGAGAATATCTTTAACAAAACAAAAAAAACCACATTAAATTAGCATTGCCGCGTATTTACAGGTAAAACCCAAATGAAGGTCCTGACTAGACCGATGTTGGGGGCCGTTTCACAGGAACGCACTGGGGTTCGCTCGGGGGTCCTTCTGGTTCCGGTAGCGGTATGTGAGCCACACACCCAGAATCTGAAAGGAGGACACAATGACAACCATCAGTAAAGCATCATGTGCTTGTGAAAGTGTTTTTTTGTGTGTGTATACAATTGAATGTCCCTGAGTTTCTACAACAAAATTCGAAATTAGACCAAACATTTCAGGGGTCCATTTCACAAAGCATGTTCAACAAACACCGAGACTAACCCTGAACAGGCTAGAGAATATGGCTGCATCCTTTAGTCATTGGTACAGTAATTTCATTAATAATTCATAAAATTTAATTACAATTTTAAAGATGTACTGTACTGTAAAAAAACAAGTGTGATATTGATTTTTGTTTAGGTCATTTTTTTGCCACTAGGTGGCATTATTGCATTTGTAAGATGTTGGTGACAGCTCAGTGCATTTTTCTTTTCATATTGCTAATCTTTAACATGAAGTAACTTGTGAAATTCTGCACATTTTTATTGTGAAATTGTAAAATACAACTTGACCTCAGTCTCCACAAATATATGCATTATTATTACATTTATTACTGCTAAATTTTGACGTGGACGTGCCTGCTGTGTTGTGACTGGAATTCACCCAGTATAGGCTTTCTGAGTAAGGGGTGGTCGTTAATTTTTTGGGGTTAAAGGAACTTTATATTAACCCAAATTTAACACACACATTTTGACACCCCTATTATAAATAAATAAAATATATAAATGTTATGTGGGGATTTTATTGTATGTTGAAGTGAGTTGAGGAGCTTCATGTAGTGTTTTGATGCCGTCTTAAGGTCAATGGCATTTATAGGCAATTATAAACCTTTTTAAGGAATGTGTCAATTGCAGGGATTACTATTACAATTAATAATGTAAATTATACAATATGTGTCTGGGCAAATTATTTCAAATACAAGTGGTATTAATGAAACAATTAGTTTTGAAAGTCAACAAACTCTGAATTTCAAGGTTCAACTGGACCGTAATAACTACAGACAGCTTTATTCCTGTTGCTGCTGAATGTTGGTCAAAGCTCACCTCAGTGAAACTGAAAAAGAGCCCAGTCCCTCCTACAAAACGCAGGACTTCATCTGCGTGTTCCTGGATCTTATTGGCACATGGTAAACAGGAGTGATTGGGAAAACAGGCCTGCAGGAGAACACAAGAACAAGCATTCACAAACATGATAGCTGACTCGAGTCAACGGGTGTTTATGATTTCAAAAGTGCACCACGCCGCAAGTCTTTGATATGATATTGCCCAAACTACTAGAAAAGTTCTGCTATGTTGGAGGAGCAAGAAGCAAACGTACGGCATCACAGGTGGCGTTGAGGTCAACCTGTCGGAAGCCGCAGCAGTTGAGGCTCTTTTCCACGTCCATCTGGGTGCTACGGGAGTTATTCCAGCCGACCTCTAGCAAATGATCCTGGGTGAGCACATCAGTGATGTTTTACATTAATGATATGCTAAGTCAGACGGATATCAAGTAAAAATAAAATAAGCACATTAAAAAAATCTGCAAAGCCTGAACCATGGAATATATGAGAGAAAATTCAGATTCTTTGCAACTAGAGATATTGTTGATCTTTTTGAACAAACAAAAACAATTAAGAAAAAAAAAAATCAACTTCCACATATGACTTTTGATTTGTATCATATTTGATACATCCGGTCACAATGCTTTAAATTCGTACATTTATAACAAACAAAAAAAAAATATATATATATATTAATTAGGGGTGTCATCAAAATTTTACTTCATTTACTTCATGTTAAAAATTAGATAGCTCTTAATATGAAAAGAAAAATGCACTGGGCTGTCTTCAAAATGCAATTATGCCATCTAGTGGCAGAAAAATAATCAACACAAATCAATATCACACTTTTTACAGTACGTACAGTACAGTAGATCTTTTTAATTTTAACTCAATTTTATGAATTATTATGAAATTACTGTATCAATGACTCAAAAATGCAGCCATATTTCTATTAGTTTAACATTTTTTTCCACTTTTATGTTAACAAGAGTATGAAACTTACACCCCCTATATAATAATAATAATAATAATAATAATAATAATAATTATATTAATGATAAACAGACATATCAAACATATTAGTATTTTAAAAAATCCAGAAGAACATTTCCTATTATTAGTAAGTATAGGTGTCTCTCCTTAATAAGCGAAGTGCGCATCTCGGCAGCGCAGTGCATTATGGGTAGGCCGGCTGGTCGGCTGCTACCAACTTGTCATTGAAAACTAATGGAGCCAAACGGGGGAAGCGCTGATTTGGACCATTTCAACCGTTGGAAAGTTGATGTTTTTTATTGAATCTATTTTAAACATGCATAGCATGTCCTTACTGACTGCCCTCTGCCGGGACACGACAGTTAAGCCTATTTAAGTGCTTATTATTTGACTGAATGTGTGCACTTTACCGGGAGTTGGACCCAGGACACAAAACCGGGACGCAATCAAGAGACGGACGGGTAGGAGCTTTCTTCACTGAAAGTTGAAGCAGGTTCTTAAATGACTGTCACTCCATTACGTAAGTCCGCTAGCAAGCTTCGTGGCGCTTCCGTCTGTTCCCTCGCTTTCAGGATATTGACAAAATAAATGCGTAAAAAAAAAAGAAACAATTTTAGCCTCTTATACGTCCGTTTGGATCTTTCTTTTCTGACTGGAAATTGGGAAGAGTGGACAGAGGTTTACAAGCGTACACTTACGTCTTCTCCAGCTTTGCAATTTGTTTTGCCGATAAACTCCATTAGGACAGTTAAAAATGGCACCAAGTGCACCTGTTGTTTTGTCACTTAAGGCTGAAAGTCATTTAAACAATGCTTGCAAGCTTTAAGGTGTGCAGTTACGCAAACACTTTCAACGCTCCATTCGCCACCATTTAAATGACGGCTTTGTTTGGTAGTTTGTTTGTTTTTAAACTTGATTTTCACGCATGCGCAAACTTAATGCGCACTTCGCTTACCGTGGCGATCTTGTAAAGTCGCTGGAAAAGCCATCAACTGGTTGATTACTGCCCTCTAATGAATTATCTGTGCAATGCATGTGTCAGATCACCTACGTCAGGGTTTTAATGGGAAAACAAATCTTATACTCATGAAATAGAGGGCTCAAAATGTCTTGCATTCCATATGATACGTTTAGCTTTATAGTTAATGTGGTATTTTGATATAAAAAGGCATCAATCACTTAGGCAGTCAAATCACAAGGCACAAATGGACAAACAACCACTGCTTTTGGAATGTGGGAGGAAGCCAGAGTGTATGAAGAAAACCAACACAGGCACAGGAAGAACACGAGAACTCCACACAGGAAGGCTGGAGCCAAACCTCAGCAACTGTGAGGCAGACGTAATAACCCGAGCTCACTGAACTACCGGCAGAAAATTTTTCATTATATAAATAAATTTGTATTTTCTCTTATTGGCTGGTGCGTCTTTTAAATTATACTATCTTTAAATTTCACAACTGAAATAAAATGGTAGCTATTTGGTAAACTCCCACAATAAAGCAAAACTGCACATTTCAGAGTGGCCTTTTATTGGGGCCAGCCTAAGACACACCTGTGCAATCATGTTGCCTAATCAGCATCTTGATATGCCACACCTGTGAGGTGGGATGGATTATCTCAGCAAAGGAGAAATGCTCACAATACAGATTTAGGCCCTGTTTACACGGAAGCAAAATAATCTTGTACACACAGAAACGTTTCAAGACATGCGTGTGTCCAAAAGAAGACGCTGAGGAAGTTTAACGGCTGTAAGGTATATGCCAAGTCTGGAGTTGCGCTGTAGCATAGTCACGGAAAGCGTTTGAAGAAGAATCAGCGAAGAAGACAAACCACTGAACTGAATAGCTGATAGGCCAAGACTTTTGAAGCCACGAGGCCGCCATATTACTCCTCCCAAGAAACGTTTCTCGGCACACAGTCCTACACATTTACAGTGTCGAAATATATATATATATATATATATATATATATATTAGTGATGCACCGAAAATTTTGGGCCGAAAATGGCAAAAAAATTTGCATTTTCGGCATTCGGTCGAAATAAAATTCAAGCCGAAAGAATATGGCCGAAAGAGGATGTTGTGGTGACGCAAGCAAAAAAACAAAAAACGGCTGCAAGCGTCTGTTTGAATTAAACACCAAACACGGGAGTGTCTGCCTTGGCGTTGGTGAGGACCGCAGCTTCATTGTGCACACCGGAGAAAGAGAGGGTCGCTTGGTAAATATAATATTAGCATAATTTTTTTTTCGGCGTTTCGGTTTTCGGCCAAGCATTTCTCATTTTTGGTTTTGGACCAAAAATGGCATTTCGGGGGTATATATATATATATATATATATATGTATACGAGCACTACATGTCTAATCTGTACGTATACGTATTGTTTATACAGTAATGAGAGGAGTAAAATGGTCGCCCTCTTCAACGGCTTGCACTGGCGTGTATGGGCTATCCAGTAGTATATACAGATCAGTGAAACAAACACAGGAGAAGTGACAATGGCGGGTGATTCCAGTACAACAACATCACGCAAAATATGTTGCTGTAAAAGTTAAGAAGGTTGCACAAAACAACTATGAAATGGCTATCCGCCATTGTTGACAGACTGGCGGTTCGCGCGCAGTCACGCGAGAATTGGAGCTACGTCATCAATAGGGATGGGAATTGATAAGATTTTTATGATTCCGGTTACGTTTTTGATTCTGTTTAACGATTCGATTCTTTATCGATTATTTTTTTGGAAAAAAGATGAATAAACCTACATTAGCATCCACTTTTTTTTTTATGTCTTAGTTGTATCTGTAAACAAGAGACATGTTTAAAAGTAACATGGCTTTACAAACCCAACTGTGAAGTTTTAAGGTCCACATTCGAGGACTCCTCAATGGGGTGCCATGGGGTCCCCAGAAAAAAAAGAAAAGAAAGAAAGAAAAAATATGTGAAAATATACACAACTACATTAAAAAAAACTTCTGTAGAAATTTACAAAATACATTTTGGATTTTTTGTGACAATAATGTCCAACTCCAGTAACATTTCAACACTAAGATTAACTCAAAAACTCCTCCTCCCTGTCTCAGTCAAAACAGACGCAGCCAGTAGACGGATGTGTGACTCCCGTGAGCAGAGTCAGTGTGGTCATGTGGAAGTAGCGAGTGTTGCTTGAAGTCAGGGTTCGTTCTGTACATCTTTGCACGTTTTGCAACCTTGAATGAACCCTGATGAAAAAAACAACACAACACTTACGGGCCGCGGCATTTACTCTCGCAAGCCGGCGCCATTTAGCGAGTTACTAGGGGTGTTAGAAAAAATCGATTCGGCAATATATCGCGATTTTACAGCGCGCAATTCTTGAATCGATTCGATATGCGGCCGAATCGATTTATACATAACATACATTTTTTATGGGAATATATACAACAAAACGTCTTACTTAGGGTTAGGATTTACACATTAAGCATGGAAGAATGTTATATTAATGGAACATTAAGCCTTAATATATTATTTCAGTGCTGTTCAAACATGAAACAGACTGTAACCTAAATTTTCAGATAAATAAATAAATGTTCATACAAATCTTACAGTGTACATGTACAAGTTTACTGATTAGTATTTTCTAAATTTGAGTTTAAAAAATCGCAATAATCAATTTATAGATGCGTACCGGGATTAATCGGTATCGAATCGAATTGTGACCGATGAATCGTGATACGAATCGAATCGCCAGATACTAGGCAATTCACATCCTTGACAGTTACTAACGGCACATTTCACATAAAGGCAAACTGCTGCTAATATATTACAACCAGTACCTGGAGTGTTGATAGGAGAACGCTTGCATTGCAGGCGGGCGTTTCTGCTGTGTTGATTCCACCGGGACGCCGAAGCGCTCACACGACGTGTTCAAATGCTCTTGCATAGTGGTAGTGTTTCCTCCCTTAGACGAAATATCCAATTTGCAAAAATTGCAACTTGGCCTGTTGTTAGCTTTTTTTGGAAGATGTCAACAAACTTTCGAGCGTGGCGCCATGTTTGTTGCTCGGGGCGCACGGAAATGTCGTCATCGTCTCACACAGAACCGATAAGGAAATCGTTAGCAATAACGGGAAACGATGCCAAGGAATTGAAACACTGGGAGCCGGTTCTCAACAAGAACTGGTTTTTGATTCCCATCCCTAGTCATCAAACTGGAGGAGTATCCCGCATATGGTGTCCACATTGAAATGTATGTTTTGAAATCTTTCCACTCTGGAGCCCGGTTCCAAAAGTGATCGGTTTCAAGCTCCGAAGCGGCCACAGAATTGGCCTTTGGACTTATTATTTTCATCTCACCTGTTGCTCTTTGTTGATAGCCAGACAGGCACTGGAAACAGAGAACTGCACGATAAACACCATGAATAGGATAATCATGTACTAAGAATCTGAGTCAAGGAACAAACCCATTCTTTTACACAGTTCAAAAGCATCCTGCTTGACATACAAGTGTTGAAAACTGTGTCTGTATTGACTTAAATGAAGTGCGCAGCCTGATACAGAGCACAGCTCTTAGCACAGAGTGAAATTTGATCCTGCGCTAGGTCATATTGCACAGCTACAATTAATGGAAACATTTCCAAAACACTGGAGTACAAAGAGCATCCATTGTTCGGAAAACATGGTTGGTTAAATACAAAATGTTTTCAATGGCAAAAGGAATCTTCTTAAAGCCTTTGAACTCAAATCAGTTTGGCAGCCAATTTACAGACCGAGGCTAGTCCAGACAGTAAATACCCTGCCACAGTTTGGCTTTAGCCCCTGGTGCTAGCGAGCTAGCTAGCTACCTTCCTATCAAGTGAGCTAGCTAGCTAGATCCCTAGCAGGTAAACAAGCACCATGGGAGCTAGCTAGCTGTGATGTCATGTTCTTCTGTCAAAACTGCAGTTGTTGAGATGACGTCGCCGCCAAATTTCTCCAAGTCACAATTAGGGCCTACCAATTCCCCGAAAAATGGAAGAGGAATATGTCATAGTAAGGCAGCAAAGTAACAATACAGTGAAGTGCTTTCTTACAAGACAAGCTTTGTGTAGGGAAATTGCATTTTGTGTGCTTGTCACTCCATTCCAATCGTGACACAGAAGAAACTATTTTGTGTTAACCAATAAACATACTAGCGTGTTGTATCCCAACAAGAGGGTTCCAAACTAAGACACACACTTGAACTGAAACATTTTCAATTTGAGAGCGGTGTTGTGATCATAAGTCAGAAGGCACATCTAGAGTAATAAAAACAAAAGGGATGGATGGTGGAGTGATTTCAGAGTGCCAACAGCCAACAGGCCAAACAGCGGGAAAAGCATCTTTGTACTTCCTGGTTCTTCGTACGTCTAAATATGGGCAAGCTTGTACTTGGGCGCTGTCATCCTTGTGAGGTCTGACTCCCTTTTTGGACCAAAGGTGGAGACAACATGCAGGTTGCCAGTCATGTAAAGGATACAAAGAAGAGAAGGACTTGGTGGTGCTTCATCGCACCGATGAGGCCAGCTAGAGCCACAAAGAAGAGGAAGACGCCCACTCCTATGACGCCACCCACCACCTGGAAACTGGAGACCAGACCAAACCATTTCCCCCATGCTGCGATCCCAATCATCAGCAGGCTCACCATCTGCAGGATAAAGGGACAATTACAGTCCAAACCATTGTGAATGCTCTTATGAAAATGACGATTAGGAAATCATCCAATGATTCTTACTGAAAAGACGGGAACATCTAAAGTCAAACACCGTTGAGGTCATACAATCTGGAATTTGACCCAGATTTTCATGAATAATATGTTAGCAACGAAGCTGCATTATTTGCACCTGCGTTCATCAATAAAATTATGGCTTTTTTTTGGTCACTTATCAGTATAAAACAAAACTTATTATCTAAGCAAGCAGTTTCACATCGTTGTTTAAGGGACAAATTTTGGATTTTGCGCCTCAATAGAACACATTGAACAGTAAACATGAGAATCACACAGTTTGTCATTTTTCCGAACTGATTAAAAAAAAAAAAACAATAAAAAAAACTTCGCTGGACTGGACACACGCCTGTTAAGGACGCCGTAACACACTCATGTCACCTATACAAGGGACGTAGGAGGTTGATCAGCTAGATAGCAACAAGCTTCGCTGGCTACTAGTGTGGCTAAAGACGTTGCGGACTTGCTCTTGAGCCAATAATCATATCTCCATGGCAGAAAATAAGCCACACATCTGACACGTATTGTTCTTACGAAGGGATGACGAGGAAAGACGGAGGAGCCATGCTAATAACTAGGCTAACCTAAGACAGACACAGCTAAGGCAGCGCACAGCCATTTTGACCTTCTACCGTCCTCTGGTGTCGACTGGAATTGATATCAAAGTGTCCTCGGGCTTGCATTGCAAACGCACGTGTTTTCTGGCTTTGGTCACGTGACGTTTACAATGCGAGCCCAACTTCAGTGTCCCAATTTCTTCCAAATTGGGGTTAGCATTTATCGTAACTTATTTTTCTTTTCCATTTCATTATGCATTCACTTCTGAGATGCATTAACAAAAATGTAATGCACTTTTAATGTCACATGAGATGAAAAGCCTTTAAATGAGAGGCTTTGTGAAATGAGTTCACTCAATCAGTCCAGTTAGCTCTAAAAATAGCATTAGAAGGTAACACAAGCAATTGCAAGTCACTTGAAGTAAATATTATGTAACTTCTAAAAAGTGTATTTCTGGATGTCTCACACATTACCAAGGAACTGCAACATTTGAACAACAAAACAAAACGTGGCAAAGTTAGTAAAAAAAAAAGGTGTGATAGCGACAATAGAATCTGAAAGAGATAGAGGTAGCATAGCAACAAATTTGTTCCATTGCAATGTAGCTAACCTAACAATGAGGCTGGATTTCCACTACACATTTCTTATTTTAGTCTCCCATATATCCTGATTTGTCTGTAAAAAATTATGTAACATTCTTGTTTCTTAGCTGTTACATTTGTTCCCCGAGAACAATAATAATGTTCATAAGTGAATTTGACCTGTGGTGTGTAGAATTATCTCAAAGCGTCAACAAACCTTGTTTATATCCCAACATAAATCCATAAAACCAACCAAACATGAACTTCCTGACATTTTATTGCAAATACGTGAAAGGACCCATTTTAATTGTATTTCTTGAATTTTAAGACATGTGACCCACAACAGCCTTCTGCTCTATTGCATCATTGTGTGTCAGTGTTCCAGCTGAGGGTTCCCAGGCCTGCACCTTACTCACTCATAAGCAGGTGCAATGTCCACAACAGGAGTTCAGGTTAAGTCATAATGGAGCTCCCTTTGAACCGAGCAGCCAAGTGGCACAGTAGATACAAACGTCATGTATGTATATATATATGTATATATGTATGTATATATGTGTATATATATATATATATATATATATTTAAAAAAAGAGCAATGATGATGACATTTCCGAATGAACAATACTGAGCTCTTAATAATGAAAAAAGAAAAGGGAAAAAAAGAAGAAAAAAGAAAAAAAGAAAAAAAAAAAAAGATACAAACGTCATGCAGCTGTTTATTATCTTCCTGTCTGTTGACTTCTCAAGTTTTTCTCGGTGGATCAAGCTTATTGCAAGTCACGTGTCAATCAAGATTCTGATGTGATTTGTAGCAACTGATCCGACCTGCATTGACTCTTTCAAGCAAATTATATAGAAGGTGGGATTACAGACAAAGATAAAGACACAGGACATCCTCTGGAAATTCAGTTGAAAAAAAAGGGGCGATGGGAGGAAATGACCTAAAACGCTGATTCTGCTACTGTACTGTAACAGCAAACAAGCTGCTTTTTTTTCTTTTTTTGCTTCTTTAGTTACACTGAACACCTGACAAGGTTCTGTCGTGAATAATTCATTTAGCAAGTGTGTGGCCTGATCACAAGACGTTTTCCATTCCTACATTTACGCCTTCCCAGAAGAGGAAACGCACATCGTTTGAAACTTCATCGATTTCGTAAAGACATAATCCATATGGTGCAATGTGCTTTGTTGGATACTCACAACATAGAGGATGTTGAGCGCGCACAGGGAGTGTTTGGAGCAGGTGAATCCAGCGCAACCCATTTTGGACAGTAGGTCAAACTAATATAAATAAATAGGAGGAACAATCTTAAAAAAAATAAGTATTTAAAAATATATTCTATATCAGAAAAAGCCCAATGGTCTCCGGGGAATATTTCAGCAGCGATGGGAGGCAATCCAGCAGAACGTCCAACATAGAAACGATGGTCAGCGTTACGTCGCCTTAAAATGGGAGTGGATGGGAGAAGACAAGAAACGGAAGTGGCACAGTTACTTTTCAAAATAAAATATTGGAACAAATGATATATATATATATAGAGGATAGAATCATCCAACTGTAGTAGTTTCTGTAAGGGTTTAAATTTTCATGGTCAAAAATAATATTCTTACAAAGCTTTATATAAAAAGTACGATATGTCACACCTTAAAAACAAGACAAGATTAAATCATAATTCTAATGATTTTTGTTGTGAGCTTAATTTTATTCATTCAAATATATTTATTGTGCATTTATATTAATGTACCCCCCCCCCCCTTCCCCACGCACACACACACACACACACACACACACCAACACCAACACCCCACCCCCATAATACAATACGTACATTTTCCCGTCAAATAGAGAGCTTTCATTTTTTCAAGATAGAGCGTATTTCCGGTTGTAATGCACGTTAACTAGACGCCATGATAGCGTATGACTCGAACAGGGCGGAGCATCCAGTCCGCTTACTGGCGACCCGACAGGCCTGTTATTGTTATTGTTATTTCCTTCAAATATCCATTAAAAGTGCTAACGTGAAACATGTGAAACATATCTCCATCACTACGAGTCACATACAATTCATTGGGTTCATACAGGGAGGTAGACAAACGCAAGCATGCACATATTCTTTCTGTAATATATATTTGATGGATGGATGAATAAATAAAATATTCAAAAATATTTGAACTGACATCAGCAAAGATGAAAGAGCATAAGGCACATTTCATCTTGAATGTTGGCTCAGTTAGCCAGTCTGTGTGTGGGAAGTGCCTGGATGTGAGTTTAAGCCAATAACAGCTCTGGCATGAATGTGCAGTTGTGCATTCTGTTCCCACTCACTAATAAAGCATTTGAAGTGCACCACACTAAGCCATTACAGTATGAAACATCAGTTTGCATTCCATATTTGTTTTGATACTAAAGTGCTTAATAAATTCCATAATAATGAACAGTGGAAATATTTGTGGAAGAAAGTAATTATTGCAGACACGTAGTATAAGGCCACTTTATTCATATAAAGATGGTCCATTGGTCTTTTAAAGAGGACATGTAATAGAAAAATGACTTTATACTTGATTGTATAACAATAATTGGGTATCTGAATTGTCTGCCTTGCATTAAGTATAAAATTATTTGACCAAGTAAATCTTTCTAAATGTATCTATGAGGGGCCACTCAGTCTCACAAGCACCTCCTTCTCTCTCTCTCTCTCTCTCTCTCTCTCTCTCTCTCTCTCTCTCTCTCTCTCTCTCTCTCTCTCTCTCTCTCTCTCTCTCTCTCTCTCTCTCTCTCTCTCTCTCTCTCTCTCTCTCTCTAATAATTGACATAATAATAGTACCACCATTCGGTTCTCAGTCCATGATTTAGCAGCTAGGCTGGCTCATTTGCAAGTGTCAGAAGGTAAACAACGCTTCAGTGGTGGGCCAAGCAGATTAGCTTTAACCAACAGCATTATCAGCTGATAAGCGGTGAAGTTGCCGATATCATCCACGCTGACTAAAGCATGTGACAGATGTGATTTAGATACCTGTTCGGGGGGGGGGGGGGGGGGGGGGGTTTGTAATTTATGCCTTATTTAAAACATATCTGATAGAGAAGGGGGGGGGGGTATGAGGTCAAGGCCTCATATACAATAAACGCTTCCTCTCGTGTAATTTCAATGCTCCAGGTGGGAAGAGGTCCATGTCATTAGAGCTCTAGATGAAAACCCAGGCATGATAAATACTGCTGACAAAAGCTTTAAATGGAAGTAATAAAGTACAAATACTTAGTTACTGTACTTAAGTAGTTTTACTGTTACTCCCTACACTTATAGTTCTACTTTGTACTTCTTAATTTGTCAAAACAAAACAGTTACTTTTTTAAACCTTCATAATGACAACACCATGTAAAAAAATAAAAAATAAAAAGCATCAACCTTGGTTGAGATCTGGTCATGAGTAGAATAATTGCTTATGTACAAAACAATTGATACTGTTGAAACATTCTCGTGATGTTTGTGAACAAATACTGTGAGAATTCAGTTTGCTGGCACGCTTATGTGACAAGGAGAACAATTAAATTATCTTCCACTAGATGTCAGAAGGTGCTTGCTGTAATTAAACTGCGTGTTTTTATTTTGTCAAATCTTGGCTCAATAAAGGTTGGGAACGACGAGTAGGAGCAGCACTCACATCGTCACTGAGTGGGATAATGTGTCAGTGAACACAATTTATATTCAGGCTTGATGTGTTTTATTTATTTATTAAAGGTCTTTCACATACATAACAATTGCAAATCACATAATAAAGGAGACAATTGTTATTTCATTGTATTTACTAATTATAGACAGTTCTCAAAAATTCTAGAAAAAATATTTGCATATAGACTGGATCATTTTATTGAAAAACATAAGCTTTTAAGTGAAAATCAATATGGGTTTAGAGAAAAACGGATCACCTCAATGACAGTCATGGAACTCGTAGAACCATTTGATACTATAGATCATTCTATACTAATGAAGAAATTAGAAAGATATGGCATGAGAGGTTTGGCATATAAATGGATGAAATGTTATTTGGATAATAGAAATCAGTACTTACAGTTTAACAATATACAATCAAAACACTTGAAGATTACTCATGGAGTCCCCCAAGGGTCTGTGATAGGCCCCAAATTATTTATATTGTATATAAATGATATCTGTTGTGTCTCAAAAATATTCAAAAGTGTCTTATTCACCGATGACACAACTCTATACTGTTCAGGAGAGAACTTGAAGCAGCTTCTGACTACTATGGAGTATGAATTAAACACATTTAAAAAATTGTTTGACTTAAACAAATTATCACTAAACTTAAATAAAACAAAGTTTATAGTTTTTGGTACAAGATAAACCACACAACAGGTCAAAATTATGATAAATTCAATTGAAATAGAAAAACTATATGAAAATAAATTTCTTGGAGTAGTTACAAAAATTATGTTGGAAGTCACACATAGATAATTTCAAAAGGAAAATGTCAAAAATTATAGGGATACACTCTAAAACTAAGGATGTCCTGAATAAGAAATCATTATACACATTAGATTTTTCATTGTTATTACCATATCTGACCTATTGTGTGGAAATCTGGGGAAATACATATAAAACAAACACAGATCCTGTTTTCAAACTGCAAAAAAGAGCCATAAGAATTACAAATCAATCAAAATATATAGAACCAACTCATTCTCTATTTATTAAATCAAATACAAGGAAATTTTACGACTTAGTTGAATTTAAAATAGCACATGTATAAAGTACACAACAATCTACTCTGCCACAGTACTCAGAAGCTGTTTGAAATTAGAGTCCTGATAACATAAGGGGTACAAGTGTCTACAAAAAAATTCAAACAAGAACAAATATTAAGCAAAGGTGTGTTTCTGTATAAGGTGTTAATTTGTGGAATAATTTTTGGAACTGACCTGAAAAGATGTCAGTCACTTGCTGAATTAAAAAAAAAAAATGTTTAAAAGCAAAGTAAAAAAAAAAGAGTCAGACATGAGCTGTCAAAATTGTATATATACACTGTAATTTCTTTGGATGTATCGGAATGAGTGTAATGAAAACTGTATATGTGAGTATGAGGATATGATTCATAAATGTATAATGTTTTATGCCTATGAAGTTCATGTACATATGTTGCTGGCAAATGTGCGTATGTTAAAGTGCACTTGTATATATGATTAGGTTTTTACATTTTATTTTGTTGAAGTACATTAACCTTATCATTGTATTAACATAAAACGAATAAGGGGTAGGATTAGATACGTTTTTAACTTCCTCCTACCCCTTTTGAACATATAAACTCTTTTCTTTCTTCCTATTCTTGTTTTTCTTTTTTACTAAAACTTGTATTTTATACTTGTAATGTGTTTTGTGTTTTGTTTTTGTTTATATGTTCAATAAAACCATAAAACCAACCAAACCAACCAACAATTGCATAAATACACAATTCAATAAATGCTACACATGACCAGCCTTGACTGGATGTCATTGGACAAGGTGTAAAACGGTACATAGCTGTAAGTAAACAATTATTGAAACCCATACACAATATTATGGATAGTAACCCACGCACGTTATGAGACTTTAATGTACACTCAACCAGAGGAGATACATTCCTCCCTCACAAAGTTTTACTGACATAAATGATTCTTTCTATTGCCAAATTGCATAACCATGCAACTTTCACAAAACTGTAATAGTCTTAGTATTTTGCATGTACTGTATACAGACCCAATAAGGTATTAGTATCCATTACCAATGCAAATAACAACACACTGTATGACTCCCCCCCCCCCTTTTTTTTGTGTTAATGGTATGATCCAGGAATAGCTCGTCCTTCTCAAGCACACTTTTTTTTTTCCTGCACCAGCCCTTTTAGAACAGTTCTTACTAGAATTTGAGAAGAGTTTGTCCACATCGACTGAAGGGAGTGACCAGAATTTGAGAATGGCTGTGCCTAACAAGGGTGAACTTACAGCATCTGAGAGGAAACTTTTGCAACTAATTGAAGCTGGTGAGTAGAATTTTTGCACGTTTTCAGGGTACTTCCATATTTTATATTGAACATCTTGTTAGTATCATATATTTATGTTACCAACATATTAAGTCAATCTTTATTATTAACATGAACACTGAACATATATTGCTTCTCTTGGCATCAATTATATGCTATTTTAACTGATTGTAATATGTAGCAGTGGTCTTTATAGAATACAACAGCAACAACAATTTTTATTGAATTTACTATACAACTTCAAGCTCCTGAATGGAACAAGTGAACAAGCATGTCATCAATAGTTGCTATTTCCTAATTATTATCTGTAGCAGTATACAAATGGAGTGACATTCTGGTTTTTAAACCCAAGTCCAAAAATGTGAAAAAGGTGGGGAATTAATTGCCGATTTGTGACTATAACACAATAGCTGAACTCAGAGCAGGATTGGAGCAGGGCATATACTGTGTTAAGTATTAGTGCCTTATATAATTTCTTGCTTTTCCATGTACATGCCTTCTCGACTCCAGCTAGACATATAAGAATTGCATACATGTTATAATAATAATAGTTTATTAAATCTAAGCATTGTATATATTTATGTTGTGTGCACTGTATAAATTAGATATATTTTTTGGTCTGTAGGTGATGTGCAAGAGGCGGCCCAAATACTTACAAGTGAAGATGTTCGAGTCAACTGTTTGGACCAGGTACACACACACAGAGAGAGAGAGAGAGAGAGAGAGAGAGAGAGAGAGAGAGAGAGAGAGAGAGAGAGAGACTAATTTACTAAACACTTGACAATTTTTTTTAAAGGAAGCTTTTGTGATCTAAAATCTTAGTTGTTTAATGCACCATTGATGATCATATCTCAAACAAAGCAATACTGAAATCCAGCATCAACCACTGGGCTTTCCGGGGCCAATGACAAATTCTCTCGTCCAAGTCTCCCTGCATGCAACAGTTATGGCAGCTATTGTAATCGAGACATATGGAGATGACTCATGAGAGGCAGATGTCGCCCTCAGAGCTTTTTGATAATAGAATGGCTCCACTACACAGGCTCCTTCAAGCCGCCTGTCTGTCACAGGTGACAGAGTTTCACTCCCACATTGACAAAAAAGAAATGTGACATTATGTTAAGAAATTGAATTAATGTCCTTTTAAAATATGTGCGAGAAAATTGGAAATTGTTTTGTTAAATCAGATTTTTTTTAAACACATGCATCACCATTGTTGTATCTGTACCTTGTTTCAATAAGTGCGGGATGACACCACTGATGCATGCGGCCTATAAGGGCCAAGCCGATATGTGTTGCCTGCTGCTGCAGCATGGGGCTGATGTCAACTGCAACCAACATGAGTATGGATACACGGCTCTCATGTTCGCTGGCTTGTCAGGTAAAAAAAAATTAAATAAGAAATCACCTGCCATTTACCAGTATTTTTTAGAATGTTACTGTGTCTTGTGTAACAGAAATGTTTTAACGCTGAATGCTTTAACAGTGTGGAGTGTGGATATATATAAATATATATATATATATATATATATATAAAGTTTTTTCATTTTATTTTGTTAATGAAAATGTGTGTGTTTTTTTCATTTTAGTTTTTGTCATTTCATTTGTGTTAGTTAGTTATAATAACCTTGCTGTGTACACACGTTCGTCTTGTCACGGCTCGGTCAAGAAGCGGTGGGAGGGACCGGGTGGATGCAACGATTTGTGAGGCAAAAGTGGGGGTATGTATTTTTGTTGATAAAATATTATGTGTCGACCAAGTACTTTATGGTTTCAACATTTCTATACCTTATTTTAAAAAAAAAGGTAATACAGTAAACAGAAGGTCAAGATCTCTTACATTTTAATGACACTTGGATTTACTTTAGGGATGCTTCAGCACCCCCAAAAATGACACATCCAACTTTACATGCCTGTAGAGTTGAGAGGGATCATTTGGATGCAGAATAAAGCTGCGTATCATCAGCATAACAATGGTAGTTAAAACCGTATTACGACATAATATTACCCGAAGGGAGCATGTAAATACAAAACAACAGGGGGCCAAGGACAGAATGCCTGCAGAATATTTAGACAGACAATTATTAAAACCAACTCACTGGATTGTGTTAGAAATATAAGACAAGAACCATGAGAGTGTGATAGGGTCAATGCACATGTCGTCGGCTTTGAGGCAGCTACCAATGAGATCAGTTCAAAATGTGAGAGTGAACTGATGGACAAGGATACTGGAGCCCTGATCTGTCATATTGCTGAAAAGCTGCTGGTTAATAATTGAGTTAGTTTAGTCTTGTTTGAGGGATTTTATTATTGAAAAACTGAAGAAAATTATCTGCTGAATAGGGCAAATTAGGAACAGGAGTGGACTGGGTAAGTTTGGACAAAAGTATCAAACAGGAACCGATGATTATTGTTATTGGATTCAAGAAAATTAGAAGAGTATGTAGCCCTGGCGGCAGAAAGTGCACGTTTATAACGTTTAAAACCTTAAGTCCAGCCAAAGCGAAGAGACTCTAATTTTAATTAATTATTTTAATAAATTAGAATTATTATATTAATTTTGTTTGTTTATCAGGGACAATACCATATTTTTAAATGCTTCCACTTTTAGACCCATATTTCAGCCATTTGTGTTTTCTGAAAATTACGGAAGACGATTAGGGCCAGTGAAGAGGAAAAAAAATAAAAGGGTTTAACACAGAATTCTGACTTTAAAATGAGAATTCTCACTTTATTCTCAGAATTTTGACTTTAAAGTGAGAATTCTGACTTTGTGACGTAGAGCTATGAATTGTGGGAAGAAGTCAGAATTCTGAAAATAAAGTGAGAATTCTGATGTTAAAGTCAGAATTCTGAGAGTAAAGTCAGAATTCTTATTTTAAAGTCAAAATTCTGGCTATAAAAAATTAGAATGCTGGGAATAAAGTCAGAATCCTGCCAACTTTTTTCCCCCTCTTAACTGGCCCTAATCCTCTTCCATAGAAAATAGTCAAGCCACACAAGAGAATATGATGAAAATATTGCAATTTCCTGTAATGAAATGATTACTTCACCCTGCAGGGAAGACAGACATCACATCTATGATGCTGGACGCTGGGGCTGAGACAGATCTTGTGAATTCTGTGGGTCGTACAGCTGCTCAAATGGCAGCATTTGTAGGTGAGACAAGCACACAAGTCTAAAGTGCCAAAGAGGAGTCAAATACATCAGTGTACGTTTTATTGGCAGGCCAGCACGACTGTGTGACAGTCATCAACAACTTTTTTTCACGGGCAAGACTGGAGTACTACACAAGACCTCAGGGGCTGGAGACGGAGCCCAAGTTGCCTCCGGGGTTAGCCGATCCCCTGCACAAGATCATTATGACAACCAACCTCAACCCAGTCAAGGTGAGGCCTCTTATAACAAGAACATTTTGCCCCTAAATTTCAAGGCAGGGCAATTAAAATGTTCATCTAATCGCGCTTGTGTGAGCAGTACATTTTTGATGGTCCTGAATACTGAACATACATTCTACTTAACATTCTCATTTCATTATTCAAAAAAGTAAAAGCAAAAAAAAAAATGGATGAAGGAGCACATTTGTTCTAAAAACTAATTGTTAAATATTTGGAGTGGTGGAGGTTGACGTCATGCTCGTCCCTGTGGACATGTAGTGTTATGTTAGCTATCGTACGACGCAATTGGGATGGAAATTGAAAAAACAACAATAGACCAAATTCGAGCACAGCCCAAACTCCAGCTCAGATGCCAAGAAAAAAGAAGAAAAAACTAAGCGTGTATTCAAGCGCATGTACTCGCGCCATGCATGAGCTTGACAAAGAGGCTGCAGTTACACTTTACGCCAGAGGTGGCAGTCGCGAGTAAATAAAACTCCACAATCCACCAAGGTCACAGCAGGTGCAAGGTGTACAATAGAGTTTTAAACTGAAAAAAAATGTTCACGGCATTGGGGGACAAGAACATTCCTCCACAGTGGCTTACTGACTTTTGAACGTTTTTGGAAGAGAGTTCCAGAGGATGGTAACAGCTTTGGAGAAGGCTCTGTCACCCCAGGTCCAGGGCTTGGTTCTGAGAGGTGGAGACAGGAAGTTGGCAGCACAGGAGTGGAGGCTATGGGAAGGGGTGTGGTGATGATGACCAGACAGAGCATGGCTACCAGACTGCTTATGATGTTTGACATAATAGACGGATGTTTCTCTAGCCCGGACGCTGGTCACCGGGGCCCCGCTCTGGAGCCAGGCCTAGAGGTGGGGCTCGTTGGCGAGCACCTGGTGGCCATTGGCAAGGCCTGGCACATTCCGAAGAGGCACCGTGTTGGCGCCGTTGTGTGTTGTGGCTGTAGCAACTCTGGGCCACCACATGTGCAAGGTGTAAAATTGAGTGAAACAAGGTAATTCCATTTGGAAACAATGAAGCCTCCACAGTGGCTTACAGCCTTGAACTTGTGGGCCTAGTGGCAAAACAGAGCGTCTGCAGGTTACTTAATAGGATCTTGGTTGGAGTGGAGAACCAGGGTGTGATTGTATAGTGGTTAGTACTCTTCGTTGTGACCGCAATAACTCTGGTTCCAGTCCGGTTCATGGCAGGTGCAAGATATACAGCAGAGTTTGTATTTGCTGTTTACTGAAAAAAAAAAACTAGCTACATTGGGGAACAGAAACATTCCTCCACAGTTGCTTACAGAGCACTACTTGAACTTGTGGGCCTTGTGCAAAATGATCATGTATCCGACTACCACTCTAAGGTGGATCAACCTTAGTCTGTGAACACATAGTGATTAGTACTCTGCGTTATGGCCGTAGCAACCCTGGTTTGAATCCGGGTCGCAAGGTGTGCAATATTGTTTTCATTTGCAGTTGACTGAAAAAAAGTTAATCTATTGGGAGACTGGAACATTCCTCCGTAGTGTCTTTCAGAGCACTCCTGCACTGCAGGGTTAGTAGCGAAATGGATCATGCGTTTGACAATGGGTCAGGAATCAGCGACTAAATCAGTTGTCCTAAAAAAAAAAAAAGACAACAAGAAGCAAAATCAACAACAAATCAGTGAAAACAAATTCAGTACTGTCTGTCTATATTATAAATGCACTTATTTTTAAATTCCAGATGTAACGAGACACATACCTTCCAAAAAGTAAAATATTCGTCTCGTCAGTCCATAAAACATACTCTCATAAGTCCTAGGATATCTTTATGATGTTTTTGGTTTTCTAAAACTAAGATGGGCCTTTACGTCCTTTTTGGTCAGCAGTGGGGTTTCACCCTGGAACTCTGGGCAATAATCTCTGCCTTAGATGCTGAACTAAAAAAAGGTGAGGGAGGCCACAGTTTTTAAAATGTTGTCAAGGGTTCCATTGTGACCTGGATATGTCGTCACAGTGCTTTTGGGGTAAATTTTTGTAGGATGGCCATTTGTAGGAAAGCCAATTCACCACTGTTCCACAGTTTCTCCATTGGTGGATAATGGCCTGCGATTGGCTGGGGAACAGTTCAGGGTGTATGTACCTTGCCTCTTGGCCAAAGACTGCTCGGATACGCTTCCAGCATTGCCGCAACCCTAGTGAGGATAAGTTAGGAGAGTGAATGAATGGTTAGTGGCTCACATCAGGGTTCATTGGAATCCTGGCTTCGTCAACCCTTTGCAGACTGACAGATGACAGTGACTGTATTTCTCAGCAGTTCCTAAGTTTTTTTGAATCGTGACATTTTGTTGCAACTTTTTCAAATCTAAGGTCAACACTTCACACAGGACCAGGTAGCTTTGAACATATTTTTCATCCTAAAAAAATATTCACCATTTAAAAAATTCATTTTATGTCTACTTGTGTTATCTTTGTCTGATATTTACATCAAGTAAATCAAAGCATCAAAGTATGGAATTTGAAAAAGGCAAGGCAGAGAAAATACACAAGACCAGAAATCACAGTTGAACAAACACGGATGACAAAATTAACTATACTTGCACGGAAGCAGACGTAGGAACATACTAGAGTGTATCAAGGCAGGCAATAGGAATGGCAAGTGGCAATGTGCACTTTTTCTGGATCTTCCTCTTGTCTCCGGCATCTAAATACGCTGCTGATAATCATCAATTGGTGCAACGCAGGCAATGCCGCCAACTGACACACTCCAAGGACTGTAAAACTAAAGGAAAAGCCCCATAGCAATGAGAGAAAAAAAACTGGAAATTACATTTAATTTCACGGGGACACTGAAATGTGAGCCGCCAGGCTTCCAGTTTTGTTTGGGTTGTGACTGGGAGAATTGCCCTTTTAGTGTTCAATAAAGTAATCTGACTCTGAATCGGAACTTCCTGCTTCGAGTTGGATCTGTTGGGTTCCTGCATTGCCTGCAGCTCCGTCGGCTTTATCAGTTTTATACAATACAGCATATGACAGTACCTTTTTTTTTATTTTATGATTTTCTGACATCTGTAATCAATATCCAATATTACCATGAACGAGACTGTGGCAGTTGCAGATTAACATACATTACATGTCCAAATAGTTATCTAACATTCTGATCTGACAGATAGTAATGCTGGTGAGGGAGAACCCAGCTCTGGTGGACATTGGGGCCCTGGAGAAGTGTTACCAGGTTATGGACCTGCTGTGCGAGCAGTGTGTGAAGCAGCAAGACATGAATGAGGTTCTAGCCATGAAGATGCATTACATCAGCTGCGTGCTGCAGAAATGTGTGACCTTCCTACAGAAACGAGATGATAAGTTGGATGCGTTGGTGAAGAGGTGAGGCCTAACAAAAATTGTGTTCTTATAAGAATAGTACAGATATACTGACCAAATATACAGTTACTGGTCCACGGATAGGTTAGTTGGGACTAGCGATGTTTGATACCATTTTTTTTTAGGCTGATACTGATACGATACTCAAACCTTCAGTACTTACCGATCACATCAACATCGTGTCTGCCTACAGTGACTCGCTCTGTGATTGGCTGGATGGGTAAACATTGCCTTTCCGCCCAGAAACGTCCATCTTATGACAAAACATAACAAAATGGCAAAATACATGTTGTGGGGGAGAGGGGGGGGGGGGTGAGTCCTGAGGTGTCGATTGAGAAGGATTTCATGTGTATACATCCAGTGTTTATTTAGTGTTTATTTCTGAATGAAAACTTTGTACTCTACCTTTAAATTGTTGAGTACAACTGAAGACTTATGTGCTCTCTACAGGAGCCCCCTGTGGCGGTCAATAAATGCAAAATACCCATTTCAGCCTTTGATATTACTCACAAGAGTACTTACTTATTCTCAGTAAAGCACGCCGAAATAATGCTGCCGGAAGTAATGAAATGAAGTGTTACCTCATAAGGAGACATACAGGAAACGAACGAGACGGAACAAACGTTTGCCCCCCCCCCCCCCCCCCCGTCTTTCTGACAGTTTCTGAAGAAATGGCCACGAGCGCAGGCCGATACCAGTATCGATAGCCGTCGCGAGTACCGATACCATGAAATGTGCCTGGTATCGGCCCGATACCGATACCTGGTATTGGTACTGTGGTTTTTACAGTACAAAACCACAATCAAGCACCAGAAAAAAGACGGTTTGAAGAAGAAATACAGAAATCTGGACATAATCAATATCATGATGTCTGTGAATTTCCTTACATTTCATATCGCTGGACCCCAGCCTTCTAAGGGGGAGAGACAGTGATGGCTTCCCACAGTACCAGGAGAAATTCATTCGAGACTGCATCAGGAAGTTCCCTTACTGTGAGACTACACTGCTTCAGCAGCTGGTGAGGAGCATTGCGCCAGTAGAGATTGTAAGTGAAGAATATAACAGAGCGTTGAACTATGTAGCGTAAAATGTGTGCATTTTAAAGATCAACGAGTTGAAGATGTTAGAACTATTAGAGGAATTCCACTGCCATTTTTTTCCTGTTAAATGTCATTTGCTTTATTCTCAGGGCAACGACCCCACAGCGTACTCAGTGTTAACTCAGGCATTGACGGGTCAGATGGCGTTTGTGGATGCGGACTACTGTGCTACATGTGGAGAGCGGGGAGCTGACAAGCGGTGCTCTCTCTGTAAATCTGTAAGTAATGTTACAATCATCCACCCATCTAATAATACTTTCAAAACAGGGTAGCCGGTCACCAAATGCAAATGTGCAAAGTGTTGATTCTGATCTCTTGTACTTTTCCCGCTACACTAAAACTAAAAGCTCAATATAAGGCCAATGTATTATTGCAGGCAGTAGTAGTAGTCATAGTAGTGTTCAGGGGCGTTGCACTCATCGAGGTAGTGGGGTTCACAAGCCTTCCACTCAGGGACAGTGCCCTGCTCAAAGGTACCTAGTCAGTAAGCACATTAGCATCTCCAAAACAACTAGTTGCCTTTCTTACATTTGTCTTTAGCTTGACCTCCCTTAGCTCCAAAGTCCAAGTCCCTCACAGGGCCTAATGAAGACCTTGGGTCAGAATCAACCGATGCTAAGCTACCTGTGTGTGACATGACCTTATTATTTAATTTTGTCTTGAAGGTGACTTACTGCAGTTTGACATGCCAAAAGCTCCACTGGTTCACCCACAAAAAGATGTGCCGGGCTATGCAGGAGCAGAATGCAGACTTGGAAAGGGACGCCCCAAGGCTGAAAGAGCTGAAAGGTGCTCACTTGTTATTTCCCTTAAACTAAAACCATTTTAGCGACCGTCACAGGCCTCTGTAACAACTATCTAAAAGTAAAATCTAGTGGTTTTATTGCTACTGGAGAATTCTGTTGACAGTTTGGCTTTAGCCCTTTAGCCCTTATCGCTAATTGTGTCCATTGTTGTGCTAGCTAGCAGGTAAACAAGCTTGTTGTTTTTATTTCCATTTATATAAATTTTTTTAATTTAAATTTTGAATTATATTTTTTATATCTGTTTTTACTCACTTTTATTTATTTATTTATATAAAATTTTGACAGTTTTGGTCCTCCATACTACTCAACTGAACTGAAAAAACCCCAGATTTTTTTACAGAGCACGTTTCATTTTAAAAGGATAAGATTTGGTAGGAGAAACTAATAGTCCTCATTGATGTTTGTTATACAGGGACATTACTAACTACCTGCTGCACAACATTAATTACAGCATTTTTAGTGTTGTCTTTCTGAAGAAAAAACCCCCCGCAAAAATCTAAAATCTACTTTTATAATATTGTTATTGTTGTCATTGTAAACCTCGCACCCTTAAATACAAGTAAAACATGAATTACACTTTGTTAGAGGATGAAAGCGACCTGGTGATGGAGACAGCCAACTTCCTTCAGGAGTTGTGCCTGCGGGCTGAGGAAACGGTGGCTGCCGTCGGCGGGTGCCCTGCTGAGCTGTTTAGCTGCCCGTCTGCATCATCACAGAAACCGTCCAGATCCCAGGAATGAAGAGGAACCATTACAGGCACTGAGGATATTGTTTATGTGATCTTTTGTCCCAACAAATATTTGCAGAGAGACGTGTTTTCTGGAATTTCAGCACAGTATTCTCAGGTTAATAATTGTGGAGAGAAAAACAAGCTCCCAAGCTTGGCCTCTTGAGGGTGCTAGAGAGCCAAATGTAAGATACACAGGAGAAGCTAGGAGCACCTTGGGGTAGATACGTTTCCAACCATTACGTAAAGCTATTTTAAAAACCTGCCCTGATATAAGAGCTAAATTATCTGTATTGTTATATTCTGCAATATTATTTTGGCTTGAAATTGTTAGGCTATAATAATTCTGAGTATATAAATTTCAGGTCTGTGATCAGATAGAAACTCAGGTCTATTATTGAATCCATATACGGTCTTGTGTGTTTGCAAATAATTATCTTCTTTGTAGATGTACCGGCCACATTATTAAGAGATCCAATTGTAAATATGAACACTGATTTTACAAACGAAATATTAAGGCGTATATTTTTTTTGTAACATGCTACACACATTAAATAACTACCTCATTTAACATTTTTGATACGGTCTTAATGTGTTGGACCTACAGAGGTAAATCAAACTGGTGTAACAAATGTTTTGGCCCAACCATGTTGTAAGTTGAGGCTTTTATAGTGTTCGAAAACAAGAAATACAAATCTTCAAATGCACACGTCTTTATTTAGAATAGGTCAGAGTTTTGTAACAATGCAGACACGATGTAAACATTTATCGACAGAGTAAGCAGTTCCAAAAATTGATGGATGGATGGATGTTTGCCTACCTTAACTGTCAAAAGTGTCAGTGCATAAACAGCAGCAAGTTTACATTATGTGAACTCAACAGTGTTCATCTGTAGGCTACAATCTGTGAAGCGCATTTTAGATATGTTTGTTGTTTAAATGTGACTGGTGTTACAGGGTGCCTTTTGTTTTGAATCCAATAAAGTTTTATAGCACAGTTGTAGTTGTAGCCGGGTCAACACTTTTTACACAGCCACTGTACACAAGAGTATTCCTGTAAACAAAAACAAACCAAAAAAAAAAGAAGAAAAAAAAGAAAAGAAAAAAGCAAAGGCTCACTGTGGACAAGCCAAAAAAAGCTTTGGTGTAGCAGGTCATTGTGCTCCTATGACAGCAGAGTGCAATGCCAGTCTGATAACTGGGTGGAAGAAACTGTTACACGTGAGGTTGTGGACCATAGGCTCCTGCCTGAGGGAAGAGGTGTGAAACAGGCTGGTTCGAGGTCAGGGTGTGTAGGGTCAGCTTTTATCCGACCTACAGGTCCTTCTCAGTGTGCTACAGTCATGTGCCTTTCCTTGGCAGTGGCACCAGCAGCGTTGCACTGAAAGCCAAACTGTGGCAGGGTTTTTATGTCTGACATGTTACCTGCCAGTTGAGAAAAATAACCTGTAGCTAAAGTACACTCGCAGAAAAAAGGGTACGATAGGAGTCAATTTTTGTTCTCCAAGGTACAGATTTTTGTGATGTACCCTGTACAATTGAATCCCTAGGTACAAATAAGTATTGCTTATGGTTATAAACTGGCAAAGGGACCATTTCTGTACCTTTTTGTTTGCAAGTATGGGTACAAACAAGTGGTAGGCGTAGGCCTATGCAGACCCGTCGCCAGAGCCCAGGCTTCACACATGAAATGCATTGGGGGCCTCAATTATTATGAATACCCTACAGACAGCATTAACTTGCCCCATATATTTGGATATATATATATAGTGCTGCTCAAAAGTTTGTGAACCCTGCTGGCATGGTCAGATATTTTGTATAAAATATATATATTTTTAAACTTATTAAATGTTTGTAATACCCCAATCTACAATGCTGACTGATGTGTTTCAGTTGTAGGGTTTGGGGTTTTGTTTTATTTTGCTGGGTTTGTTGTGTTTGTCTTGTTATGTCTTATTACGTCCACCTGTGTGTCTTCCCCTTCCCAGTGTGTTTGACCAATCAGTGCCCTCGCCCTATTGCGTTTCCCAGGTGTTTCTCATTAGTGTTGGTGTATTTGGTCTGTTGTCGTTCTCCAGTTGGCGTGGGATCATTGTCTGTCAGGTGTTGAAGTTATGGGTTGCGGGCGATGGTGAAGTTTTGTTGATGCTAAGTGTGGAAGTTGTGTTATGTCTCGTCTCAGTTTAGTCTCCGTTAAGCTTCTTTTGTCACTGCCAAGCCTTCCTTGTCTTCACTGCTAAGTCATCTTCGTCTTCATCGCCACAGCCAACCCAGTCGTCCACGTCAGTCATCCAGTTAAGTCATCTTTGTCTCAGTCCCGTTGATCAGGTCACCGTTAAAGTCATCCTTGTCATCGTCCTGTTGCCAAAGTCACCTTCAAGTTCGCCGCATTCTACAAAGTTGTCCACGTCTCCTTAAAGTCCTCCACGATCTACAACATTGTCCACGTTCCGCCAAGTTGCCCACGTTTTGCCGGTTACAGTCAAGCCAGCTCTCGGTCACAGTCCAGTCAGGTCTTCCCCAGTCCACGTCCTCTCACCCATCCCCACTTGTTTCAATAAAGTTTCTCCTTTTGTTCACAACTCCTGTCTCCTCGCCTTAGGGTGCATCCTCTGCTATGCACCCCGACTTGAACAAAAATAATATTGTAATTCATTCTTGAACAAAAGTTGTTTATTTAAGAAAAACTGCAAAAGTATGTGAACCTCTCACTTAATCAGACATTGTACCTAATTTTGCTATGAGAACTTCATCCAAACACTTTCTTTAATGGCTTCTCAGTCTTTCACATCTGCTTTAGGGGAATTTTTGCCACTCTTCCTTGTAAAATGCAGCCAATTGCGAGAAGTCTAGCATAAACTGCCCGCTTCAGGTCCCGCCACAGTATTTTGAAAGAATTTAAGTCAGGATTTTAACTGGGCACATCCAGAACATGAATCTTGTTGTTCAGCCATTCCTTGGTTGTATTGCTGGAATGCTTTGGATTGTCATGTTGCATAATCCATCATCTACCAGACTGTAACTTCACAAAGGATGGCTTCAGGTTATGTTCCAGGATTTCACAATATTCCTCTGAATTCTTGATTGCCTGGATTATGTGGAGTTGTCCAGGTCCTGAGGAGCCAGCCCAGAATTTCTCACTCTCACGCTTCACTCTAGGGTGAAGGTTATTTTGCTGGTATGCAGTGCTGACTTTTCACCAAACATGATTGTTTTAGTTGTGAGCAAACAGTTCAATTTTGGACTCATCTGTCCACAGAAGGGACTTCCAAAAAGCTTCAGTGTTGTCCAGGTACTTGCTGGCAAAGTTGAGATAGGCAGCTTAAATCTTTTTTGTGAGCAGAGGCTTCTACCTAGCAAGCCTTCCATGAAAGCCTTGTTAAATAACTTTTCTGATGACGGATTGGCTGTGACAAAGACTTGACACACTAACTTCCACACATAACGTAGTCATAGACAATGCACCCACACTGACTGGACAAATCCCACAAACTAAATACACCTGCTAATTACTTGACAAAACACACCTGGGAAAGACACAAGTGGCTGAGGGCACTGCAGGTTGACACACAGGGGAGAGGAAGACACACAGGAGGACGTGGTTACACATAACGAGACAAGGGAAAAGACAAGGAACACAAAACAAAGCACTAACCACAGACAAATAGGAACATGAACACCCAAAATCAAACAAAAACCCAACCCCACAGAACCAAAACGTGACAATATTGTTGTTGGTTTGAACTTGCACTACCTTAATGTAGTGATGGTAAACTGAAGCATCATGAAGCAATGAGGCCTTCCATCCAACTGGTTCGCTCCTGGGCCGAAGCATCATGAGGCTTCATTTGTTCTATTGCGCCTTCATGTGGAAAATAAATGTCATGACAGACAGAGTGATTAAAATGATACCATGGATTTGATGGGGTCAAAGGGCAGGGAGTTGTGATGTGAATGAATGTGCGTGTGGTACTTGAAAGAATGATTGCTTTATTTTAGACATTGACATATAAACAAGGAACAAGACACCTTTCATTCATTTTTATTGAGGAAAACTAGCATTTCCAAAGTTTTTGGCTTTAAACAGTTTCTTTTTTTATATAGGATTTCTCCTGCTTTTGAAAAAAGTCTTTCGCAAGGGACGGATGAGGCCGGGGTACAGAGAAAGGTTATTGCTAGTTAGGTTTGGGTAGACATGTTTGTGCAGCTCCCAGTAGTCCAGGGGGTTTGACATCCTGCTTATGTTGGGTTCCCCCAGGTAAGTGTGGACCTCCACAGTCGCATCTGCGGTCTCACTCTGGGTCCTCCTCTGCATGACTGTGTGGTCCAATCGCCGCCACAGTTTGTCACTTAAGACACAACAAACAGACTAACAGCCAACAGGCACTTCTGGCTGCCCATCGTAGAGATGGGAGCAAAAGAATGCCTTATCCCACAATAATGCACTGCCGCTCATTTCCTATTGCTTAATTAACACCATTAGAATGTATCGAATATTACCTTGCGCCACAGGCTGGGAAGCTTCTGATGTGTCCGGTTATGTTGATGAAGATGATGGGTTGGAGGAGGAGGAGGAGGAGGAGGAGGAGGAGGAAGATGCCCTGTGCCGGATCACTGTCGCACATTCAGTGAGCCTCCTCTCAGCCTCTTGTGCTTTATTGGGGCTAAAGAAGCCTATCTTCTTGTACCTGTAAATGACAATGAGACTCATTGCAGTTGTGAACTGTTCAACAAGAGGCAGTTGCTCATTTGTTGGTACTAGTAGACAGATGAGAAAAACAGACAACTGATACAAACCTGGGATCCAGCAGTGTTGCCAGTGACATGATGCTCATGGCTTGGAGGTTGTAGAGCTTGTCCCTCAGTTGTTTTTTAAGACCATCAGCCATTGCTTTTGCTCCATTTGTATGGCTCCCATGTCATCCTCCAAGGTGTGGTGCAGCATGGCCAAAAGTGGTATGACCTTGGACCCAGACACTCTCCTCTCCTCTGAGAGCTCTACGGTGGCATCATTAAATGGGGACAGCACCTGCAGACTCTTAGACATGAGCCTCAACTGGTGCGATGTGAGTGGGGTAATGTTAGTGTGGAGGCCTGCCAGGGCTGCTCCTACGGCTTCCCTGAGGTTGTACATGTGTTGCAGCATGTGGAAGGTGCTGTTCCAGCATGTCTCCACCTGAAAATAAAAGGTCATTATTGTTTGAAAGGGGAGTGGAAGCAGTTATGGATGTCAACTTACCTCTTGAATGAGCTTCAGCACAGGCTCTGTAGGCTTCATTTGCTCCTGCACCTGTGTCAGCCTTGTCTATAAAAAAATTAAATAGGAAACAAAACATTATTCAAGTCATTCAGCATTAATTTGAATACTGCTGTGTAATAAAGGAATTCACATTTGCAGTGGTACTGCTTTTGAAGTAGCCAACTATACTCCTACACTGAAGACGGATCTCAGACAGCTCAGTGTTTTCTGCCAGAGCCTTCTTCACTATTAGATTTAATGTGTGCGCCACACAAATTGTGTGGCGCAGATGAACGTGTCTGGCACATGCAGCCATGTTGGCTGCACCATCTGTGACAAGGCAAGTTACTTTGGTGGCAATGCCCCATTGTGCCATGAGTGCCGATTTAACGGCAGCCATGTTCTCAGCTGTATGGCGGTCAGGGAAATGGAGCACACCTAACACAGCTGAGTGCAGAGAGGTTTGCTCATCAATGAAATGACAAGTGACTGCCAGATATGCATCTGTGTTGATGCTGGTCCACATATCTGCTGTTATGCTCACTGCAGAGGACTTTGCTACAAGCTCTTGGGCCTTCTCCTTTGCCTGCTGGTACCTCTCCTCCACCATGGCTTTCAAAGTCTAAAGGAAAGGAGAAAGAACACTATTGGAAGAGCAGTTATGGGGGAATGGGAAATAATGATTCATGTGCTCTCATACACACCTGCCTGGTGGGGAGAACATATGTAGGGTCGAAAGCTTGGATAAGCTTCCTGAACCTTGTGTCCTCCACAAAACTGAAGGGCTGGCAATCTTCAATTACCATATTGATCAATGCCTCTTCCACTGCATTCTTATCCACTGCAGTTTCACAGAAACAGAGTAGGCCTATTAATGATAATGTCATTCATTTCATCTGTCACATTTGAAATATACATGGTAGGCTATGCTGTTTTTTCATTGCATGTTAAAAAATGGCTTACCTGGGCGTGGTTCTATTTGAGTTGTCTCCTTATTTTCATGCAGGGCCCTATAATGCCTCAACATAGATGAAGTGTTGTCTTGGTACCCAAGTTCTTTAGAACAAAGTTTACACTTCACCTTTTGAAATATCAGCAAATAGAAGAAAGACATTAAAACGAGGGATACACTGTGTTGTCACAATAATTTACAATATATATTCACACTGGTTATTAGAATTTGTACCTTTTTAGGAGGGATCTGCTCAAAATGATCCCAGACAGGGGATGTTCTCTTCTTTTTCGTTGCGGGTGCGTCCATTGCAAAACGAATCCGATTGAGGTTTGAAGATGCGAGTTGGGTGTGTCAGTGTCACCTGTGAGCTCATTGTCGTCTCGGTGCGCCATTTTATTTTGAATCACCCGCGAAACTATGTGTTGGCGATGACGTAGGAAGCCCGTCTCGCGATGCTTCGGACGTAGCAACGCGCGTTCCGAGGCTTCGGGCGTGGCCACAAGCGTAATCAACACATGCCTCGATGCGCGCTTTGCAGATTTTTTCCCGGTTTACTCGGCGCCTCGGCACAGTAGGGCACATCACTACTTCAATGTGACTTTTGTGATATTTGCATGAAAGTGCATGTTGTTCAATAAAGCATATTTAAAAAAAAAAAAAAGAAAGAAAAAAAAACTCTAAAAAGACATTAAACAGGATCAGAGACCGAAGAGATGGGTTTTCAGAAGACAGAAGACTTATCGGCCTTTCTTTGTGCACAATGAACGTCCTTCGGCGATGCCATGGATTTCTATAGAACCCCGTCCCCCAGACTACATTGTTCTTCATCTTCCCCAGCTCATGCTCCCATGGGAGCCAGGTGACCCTTGTCACAAGGGTGCTTCATATCGCACAGCGGCACAAAAAGAAAGCATGGCTGCTGTCAGACTGTCTGTCAATAGAGTCATAACTCTTGTGTTATTCCCTATCCTCTCACCTGTGAATCACACTTACTCACAACTGCTTGGAGCACCATAGCTCAAGTTCAAATTTCCGGTTTGTGAGATGTAAAAAAATCAAGAAAACATTCTGTAGGATCAAATGACTTGAGATAGTCTTCTTTCAAAGACCCTCAGGTCCTCACTCCCCTCGTGCCCCTGTCCCCGTTTTTTTTTTTCAACCAGACTGCTATTATCTAAACTTTCTCTGTGATGACGGATTATGACAAAAAAATGTTTAGGTAACTGGAGATCATTTTAAGGGTGAAATTGAAAAACTGTGTAACGATAATGGCATCAACCACATAGATTTAGAGTGGATTCGTTTTCAGTGGTATCAAAAGGGGAGAATGAGGCGACGTTGCGTGAAGTAACTGTCAGAGGCCTGGGAAAGCATCGTAAGGAGACACCTTGGGTCACCTTTGGGCAAAGTTTTCAGCAAGATGAAGGTAGAGCGGCTTTGTCTGTCTAGTGTATGATTTGGATAATGGACACACACATACACCCATAATGATGAGCACATCAGCACCGCTTGGGCTTACAAACATACTGAAGTGTCTTTTAGACTCACCCATGATTTCACAATATCGCTTCATTCCTTCAGCTTAGAACCATTTTTGGACTTAATATCCCTGCCTCCTTCAGTAAGCAGTACAAGTAATACCAGAGGTGTAAGATGAAGATTCTCTCTCACTCAATCTTCATACTCTTGCTTCAGCTCTATGTGTCTGCCATTCTTCCGCCACAGCACTAAAAACAAACAAACAAGGGTGTTCTATTTTCATGCCTAGTGTAAGTCTAGTGCGAGGCGCTGTCAAAATCTGCGCAGGGATGGGATAGACTGGGTTTAGTAAGCAAGAAGGAAGAGGACCTCCACAAGCGGATAATGTAAAGTTTGCCAGGGCGATCGCCACTATGAAATGGGTATTTGGAGACTGTCTTCCACCACAATTGTACAGTACGTGTCTGTGTGTTAGGTGAAATGACTAAAGCAGCGCTTGGTCTATATCTGAGGCAATGATCGGTTAGCATTGCTAACAGCGTTATCCACTGAGCCATTATCGATACTTTGTGAGAATGTTACCTTAAAGAGGAAATCAACCATAAACATGTATTTACAATAATATGTTATATGTGACCTCACTTGTCTAAACATAACATTCTGATTAATATTACATTTGTGGAATATGAGTTATAAAGCAAAATCCAGCCATTTTATCCACCTCAGTGGGCAGCCATTTTGCCACTAGCTGTCGACTGAAGATGACATCACAGTTGCAGTCACAGCTCAGCTTCAGAAAACAGGTGAGCTGTGATTGGTTGTTACCTGAGACCTGAGCAACTGTGATGTTATTTTCACTCAACAGCAAGTAGTAAAATGGCCCCCTGAGATAGATAAAAACTGCTGGATTTTGCTGCTGAACTCATATTCCACTAATGCAATATTAACCAGAATACCGTATTTAGACCTAGTGGGGCTGTATGAACATACTATTGTCAAAAATATTTTGGGGGGTTCACTTCCCCTTTAAATGTACTGTACTGTAACATTAAATGTTCAAAATGGCAACCAGCTTCTGCTCTTCAGCCCACCTGAATCCAATCTTCAACCACTCTGCTAGGTCAAAATAATCAACCCAACTTTAGAAGGTTGGGTTAAACACCCAGCATTTTTTAGTGTGTGTATGTTGTTGTTATTTTATTCATTGATAAATTTTCTCAAACAAAAAAAACGGGACCATTCAGGATGAAAATACATCTAAAACAGAAAACAAAATAAACATACATATCAATACTGAGTCCTGTGGGCATCATGTTTTGTCTTGGTTTTAACGGTAATTCAAGAGCACTAGAAGTATGAGATCATTGTTAGTAACAAGGCTATCAGATGCACTTTGAGCTTTTCTGCGTGTTGCCACCTAATACCTGATGAGGAACAAACAGTGCTGTTGTTTTCTGCTCCTGTCTGCAGGGATAGCGGCTGTATTACAATAAGTCAGCCTCGTGGATAGGAAACCCTGTATCCTTAATGTGTGTCGTAATGGGCAACCTCAGTCTTACCTTTACTTTTTACCAAATTTTCCTGTCATGATCAGTGTGTGATGATGTGATGTGATGAATTGTGTCTTTGAAACGCTTCTCACATTCACTTCACAAGTACGCTTGCACATTACAACTCTTTTTCAAAGGTCTAATATAAAACAATGAGCTGACTAAGCCCCTGTATTACACTGTAAACCCAAACGTTAAAAATTATCAAATAGATTAAGTACACTATACTCTAAGTTTTACAAAAAAGTACTACTAACATAACTTTGTCAAGTTAGTGTTGGAGCTTTGTATGCTTTTATGAGTAATTTGTTCTAATAATATTAGATTAAATTGAACTACACTAGTTTTTTGGATATGTATACCTAAAAAACATAAATTAGCTGTAACTGAATAAAATGTAGTTATTTTGTGGTAAAATCTTATTTCAATTGTTTCAAAAAATTTAACATTTAGGTAAAATGTATTTATATAGCACATACTAAAAATACAACTAAATGTCAAAGTGTTTTACCAAAGTAAGTAATCAATCCTATAAATAAATAAAAATCACAATCCATCCATTATCTGCCGCTTATCCGGGGTCGGTCTCTCTCCCCAGCCACTTCAACCAGTTTCTCCTGCGGGATCCCAAGGCGTTCTCAAGCCAGCCGAAAGACAAGTCTCTCCAGCGTGTCCTAGGTCATCCCCGGGGCCTCCCGCCGGTGGGACCCACCCGGAACACCTCTCCAGGGAGGCGTCCAGGAGGCATCCGAACCAGATGCCTGAGCCACCTCAACTGGTTCCTCTCAATGCGGAGGAGCAGCAGCTCGACTCTGAGTCCCTCCCTATCTGTAAGGGAGAGCCTGGACACCCTGCGGAGGAAACTCATTTCGGCCGCTTGTATCCGGGATCTTGTTCTTTCTTTAGGAAGGTAGATCGACTGGTAAATCGACCTCCTTCACCACAACGGACCAATAAAGAGTCCACATCACTGCAGACGCTGCACCGACCCGCCTGTCGATATTTTCTGTTCCCTCCTGCCCTCACTCGTGAACAAGACCCCAAGATAATTAAACTCCTCCACTTGGGGCAGTATCTCATCCCAGACCCGGAGAGGGCACTCCACCCTTTTCCGACTGAGGACCATGGTCTCGGATTTGGAGGTGCTGATCTTCATCCCAATCGCTTTACACTCGGCTGCGAACGCTCAAGGGAGAGTCGGAGATTACGGCTTGATGAAGCCAACAGCACCGCATCATCTGCAAAAAACAGATACTAAGGCCACCAAACCCGAACCCCTCAACGCTTCGGCTGCGCATAGAAATTCTGTCCTCCTCCTCTCCCCTTCTCTCTGCGGCCCTGCCGCTGCCCCTTGCCCTTCTTGTCGTCTCCTTCCCCCGTCCCTTCCACCTCCCCTGTCCGCCTTCCTTCCCCTCCACTGGGCCGGGGGCTCCATCCGTGGCCTGGGTCTCGGCGCTCCGGGGGCCGGGAGGGTAGGTGGGTTTGGTGTTGTGCCCGCCCTGCTCCGGTGGACCTCCTGGCACCTCGATGGTCGCTCCTCTTAACTCACTGCACTAGTTTTGCACAATACACTTTTATAGACATATAGGGCACATAACACACTTTGGGGGGGTGGGGTAGGGTGGAAACACCGTCTACGCCCTACAACTCCCCTCTGGGGGTTTGGGGGCCTGGGGGCGGCTGGGGCTGGGTTGGGGTGGATGGCGGGGGTGGATAGGGGGCGTGGGGGGCGTGGGGGGAGCGGGGGCTGTGGACCGGTGGGGTGCCTGGCGGGCCTGCAGTGCCCCGTCCTGCTGCGTTGGGTTGGGTGCGCGGGCCGTGTTGGGGTGGGGGGTGCTCCTGCTCCTGGGTTTGCTCTGCGGCCGGTGGCCCCGACGGGGCCCGGGAGTCGCCCTTTGGCGCTGCCGCGGCCTGGGGGGCCCTGAGGTGTTGCGCTTGCTCTGTCCTGGCAGGGGTCGACGGCCCCCCTCTTTGGTGGAGATTTTCATGCATGCCAGATCCACCACACCAGCATCTATCGAAACTCAGACACAATCTGCTTCTTCCTCAGGTCATTGAATCGGTGGAGGCTGGTGTCTGTGGATCTCACTCTGCTTCGTCTGTCCTTCCTTCCTTTCCTCCCCTTCCTTTGGTCTCTTGAGGTCTCCCTGATTTGTTGGAATTTAGATGTTTCTGGGGTTGGTGAAGGACTCTGGTTGGTGGCCCGGTGGGTGGTGTCTGGTCGGTGCTGGATTTCACTTTCCTTTCTTTTCTTTGGTCCTTTCTCGGGTCTCCTGACGGCGGTGTTCGGTTTAGGTGAACGGTATGGGATTTTTTAATAGGTTTTTGGTGAACTAATGAATACACACACACTCACACGCACACACGCACGCACACACGCGCATCCACATCCACACCCACATACAAAATAATAAAAAATAATAAAAAAAAAAAAAAAGAGAGCAATGATGATGACATGTCAAATCGGTAAAATTACCGAATGAACAATACTGAGCTCTTAAAAAAAAATATTAATAATAATAGTTCTGTCCATATAAGTTATGAACAGAATCGGTGACAAAGGGCAGCCTTGGTGGAGTCCAACCCTCACTGAAAACGAACTTGACTTACTGTCGGCAATGCAGACCAAACTCTGACACCAGTCGTACAGGGACCGAACAGCCCGTATCAGGGGGCTCGGTACCCCGACTCCCCGAGGGACACGGTTGAATGCTTTCTCCAAATCCACAAAACACATGTAGACTGGTTGGGCAAACTCCCATGCGCCCTCGAGGATCCGGCCGAGGGTGTAGAGCTGGTACACTGTTCCATGGACGAGGACAAAAATTATAATCCTATATTTATTATTATTATTATTATTGTATTATATTTATGGTTAGTGAAGATTTCAATCACCCACGAATCTATAGTGAGTATAAGCGGTTTGAAAAATTACATTATAGGTGACAATTGTGCATGGCTTCTACAGTATGAGGGCAGAGGGGCTTTTTTTTCTTTTACATTTTGAGCGTTTAAAAGCATAAATACATGTTCTCAAACTTTTTTCAACACTGGTGTGAATTGTTTAGTAATATAACAGGTGAAGTGGAGACAGATCAATAGTATCAATTTGAAAAAACACATGAAATAGACAATATTTGGACATGATGAGCTGAAGCCTATCTCAGCTGACTTTGGGAAAGGAGCAGGATACACCTTGTTCTTTTAAGAAGAGAAAACGGGGGTGAGGAGAGATGTACCCCACTGTGTCGTTGCCATGATGTAGGCTAGCATTCTATTTTATTTTTTATCATTGTAGCTGTTGTGTAACAGGCGTGTCTGCAGGAGAGAGCTTAAGCACTCCTTGGCGACTATTTAAAGCCATTGATCGCATAACAAAATGGTCCTTTGTATAATTCTATTTTGGCTCTCAGTTTGTTTGAAGAAGGGCAATTTCTGTGGCTTTTTCATGTGGCTTACATCCTGTCTTTGATGCATTGATTCTCCAAAACAGACTACTTAATCATGACTTTTGTAAGAATAGTAGTATAAATGTCATGGTGGCACTATTAGACGAACTTTTCATTATTAATTACTTTCACTTTATGTGAAGGCAAGAGGTATGTTCTGATTCCGTTGTCAGTGAAGATTCATGATTTGAGATATTTTTAGAATTGTTCAGCTAGAGTTAGAAGAAGTCTGCGCCAGAGGTGGCAAATCCAGGTCCAAAAAGTCAAACCCTGCCACAGTTTGACTTTAGCCCCAGGTGCTAGCTCGCTAGCTAGCTCCCATGGTGCTTGTTTACCTGCTAGGGAGCTAGCTAGTGTTAGATTATTAACATTGTTTTTCTGTTTCAATTTATATTTTAATCGTTTTTGATATTAGTTAGAGCTGTGTAATAATAAGACAACAGTTAATTCATATGTTAGTCAATCTATAGTCTTTGTTCTCTTCCCTGGGAAAGTAAGGTTTCTGATTTATCTAAATGAGGGGATGTTTGAAAGTGCAAGCAGAGGTCTGTCCATAAAAATCCCTGGTGCGAGGAGGCGCCGGGGGCCAATTGTTACCCACATCTGGAGTGGACTAAGATAGGAACTGAAGTAGGATTATCAAGTTGTGTATTTCACTCTGCTGACAGGACAAGATGACAGGGGGGAGTAAACTGTTTTTGTATAAGTGAGGGAGAGCGGAAAGAGAGGGCACACTTCTAGACCAGATGCTCTTTAAGCAAGGTTCTAAAGTGACTTCAGAATTCTGAATTAAGCTGGCAAAACTTCTCCACGAGATCTCAACTGTGAGTTTTATTTGAACACGCAGGAAATCTAAAGAATGATTTCTAACACTAGCTAGTTAGATAGCGAGCATCAGGGGCTAAAGCCAAACTGTGGCAGGGTTTTTACTTTCTGGAACTTGATTTGCCACCTCTGGTCTGCGCTTGACTGAGAAATTAAAGTAGTCGCTACCTTCTGCTTCAACCCTATTGGAAAAGTGAGGCCATTGTTACACCTTTGTTTTTGCTAGAATAGAATGGCTGAATGTGCAGGATGTGGTGTCTGTTCAAATTTATTTTAAGTTGAAACATAAATTATGCAACTTTTGGCCCTTTCAACTTTAGAGGTTCCATTGTAAAAGTAAAACATTCCTGAGACTTTTCAAGACAAGTATATATTGCATAAACTAATATTTTTGACTCTGGCTCTTGTCCTGTATAGACTTGAACACACACTGAGGTAAATAACAACCTGCAAGTGGGTGACACAAACTGCAAAGAGATCAGATCACAATGCTTTTTCTCCTTCGCAAGTAATGCAAACATCCTGTTGCTATCCGGCGCAGGTGATTCTTTTCACTGTGTACCATCACCCACAGCTTTCAGAGTTAGAAAAATGAGAGGCTACGCCAGACAATGAAGTCTCTTAACATGTTGCCGCAGCTGGAATCAGCCACTTCACTAGCCTGAAGGTGAAGGTATTCCCTTCACAAAGCAAAGTATGACATCTGCTGAAAAGAGCGTTTCATCAGTAGACTAACGCCTCTGTTATTAGTTTGTTCCTGTTTGGAGGGTTGGGTCTGGCTGGAACAGTCGGCCTGCAGAATTATCTCACAAACACTACTATGTCTTAGCTAACTCTTTATTTCAGTCAAACTATTGTATATGAAAAGGACTCTACATGGTCTTCATGTATAAAAATAAATTACACACTATTCACTAAGAAGAGGCATACAAACATTATACAATACAATACAGTTACACCACTGCTGGAGGCTCAAATTGCATTTATATTTCAATTGTATTTCTCAGACAACAATCGTTAATTTATGCTAAGTTAAGATACAAATTATTACTTGATTTCAGCGCTAAACAAATAAATTCAAATCGACATCGCAATGTAGTAGAATGAAAAAAAGAAAGGAAAGAAACTGCTTCACTTTGGTCAGTCATCAATGAAACAGTCCAAGCCCCAGAATCATATATTCACTGCCCATCTGCACTCATCCTCCATTAACCAACAAGAAGCTTGCTAATTAACGAACATATAAACAAATGTGCTGATACGATGTTTCTCTAATGTTTTTTCCCATCACTTTTTAGTGAGGTCTACACTCTATTCAATGACAATGAAAACAATTTCATCCACAAATTATCTCATTTAACTACCGTAGTCTAGCACATACCAGCACTTCATGATCTAAATACACAAACAGTCATCTACAGAGAGAGATGCAGACTGATAGAAACATTAACCTGCATCTTTTAATCACACTCATTTATTATATACTGTATTCAAAAATAAAAAATAACCCTAATTGGGTAAAAAAAAAAAAGAATGGACTCAACTTTTTGAGTTATTAAATTATTAACCCAAAATGACATCCAATATTTGGTTGTTTTGTGGGTTATTCATTTGACCCAACTTTTTGGGTTGATTGACTAACCCATTTGAATTGGGTCAAATATTAACTGACTCAACTTTGTCTTAAATAACTCAAAACGTTGGGTGAAATTAAATTAATAAGTGGGTTATTAATTTAATTTCACCCAACGTTTTGAGGAACCCAATAATAACCCACGGAGAAACCTGTTTTGGGGGATTGTTTTTTTTGGTTTAATTTGATCCAACTTTTTGCATTAACTAAATAACCCAGTTGAATTTGGTAAAAAAATGAACCCAACCAGTTATTAAAGTTATTAAACCCAAAAAGTTGGGTCATAAATAAATTAATAACTCACAAAGCAACTCAAATTTTTGGAGTTGTTTGTGGATTATTCTTTGACCCAGCTTTTGGGTTAATTGAATAACCCAATATAATTTGGTCAAAAATGAACCTAACCAACGTTTTGAGTTATTTAACCCAACATGTTGGGTAAAATTAAAATAATAACCCACAAAGTAACCCACTTTTTGGGGTTATTTTGTGGTGTGGTTTTTTTTACCCACGTTTTTGGGTTAATAACCCAACTTTGAGCTTTTTGGGTTAACAATTCTAAAATTGGGTTGGCCCCTTTTTAACCCAATTTGTGTTATTTTTTTACCCCATAGTTTTTAGAGTGTATGCACATCTTGAGAACAGAGACAGCACGGGCTTTAGGGTATTTTCTTTTGTAGTTGCACTAATTGTCTAATTTACTCCTCGGGGAGTTGATCCCTCCTGTGTTTTCTCTTCTGTTTGCCACTGTGGACTGAAGTGTCCTTGTGTCCCGAGTCATTCTGCTGTCTGGAGTACCGTTTGCACTTGCAGGAGGTCACCACGGTTATCTTGTAGGTCCTGGCGCTGCCGTCCTGGCACTGGAGCCAGATGCGCTGTGTCCGGGTTCGGTCGATGACGCAGCGCCATTCCTGGGCCTCTCTACGACTCCAGTACCTTCCAGTGTAACCTCCGCCAATCCAGTTGGGCAGCAAGTGAGCCGGCAGACACTCGCCAGCGCAGACTAACTCTTTGATGGGGTTGATGCTTGTGCACTGGCCATCTGAAATATACTTGGTTGATCTCAACTCTCTGCAGCCAACCTGGCTCTGGTCTGGTCCTGGGGCATAGGGAAATAATTAGTTAAAATAAAGTTAATAATATGTTTATCATTATGATTGAAATCTGCAGGGATGCTAAATTTCACTGCATCATAGTAAGAAGATTATTTAATATTGTGGCAATCTTATTTAGCAACATATGAGGGTGAAAACATAAGAACCACTGCTCAGTGTGCTGTGTTATTCTGCAGTATTACAAAACACTACATAATATATGGCTAAATTACAATAGATATAAAAGTCTACATACACATATTCAAATGCCAGGTTTTTTTTAATGTAAAAAAACGTGTACTATATATAATAAACACCTAGTAATTGAACATTATCTTTGTAAGTGCCAAATTTTTAGTATTGAATCTCCATGTTGTGGCCTGCGAGTGTATCAGTTACTTTGCGATCAAAAATGTGTTGCTCATGCTATTTATAACTGGACACATTTTCAGTTAAGGGGATTTTACACTGAATGAGCATCTTTTAACTCAAAATGACACTTAGAAGAAAAAAGGCACAATTATATTATTATTATATGTTATATTAAAATAATTTATTTTATTTTTTATTTTTTTGGATGAAAAGTTGTGTGTCCAAAATTGTTCATTCTGGCGCATCCAAATCCAATGCTGTAAATATTAGATGTATAGCTACTTCCTGGACCGGTTAAAACAAATTGACACAAGTCTGATCCACACTTCCGAAATATCAATTTTGTAAAAATTGTCAATTTAATTTTGTTGGTAATTATTAATGATATTCATCTATGAAGACACTGATCATGTTTAATGGTGTCTCATAATAACTATAAGAGTGTAATTTAACAAGGTGGGAAACAGATATTTAAAAAAGTGACAATTTTGGAGGTACAAGGTTTTGGCCTGACGTCAGCGATATAACCCTGAAAACTGCTCAGACCACTGACACTGGCACAGGGTAGACAACTGGTCTAAATTGATGTAATTCATCCAGAAATATGTAAACAGGGGGCATCAAGATCTCTGAATCATTGTATTCTTTTTATTCTATTTTTTAAATTATTGTCCAATTAAGCAAATCATTGTGGGTGAGGAGTGGTTCCCAAATGTCCAATTCACAGCACAAATGTGCCTGTGCTGTGTCAAGAATCTAGTGCACGACTAGGACGCGACATTTAAAGAGAATGAAAGGAGCCTTGATTAAAGTCAGCTGTGAAAGTACAAACACTGGGTCTAACCAGCCTCTGTGCAGTTACACCGCACGCCTCGTAGGATTTACACCGGTCACAAAAATAGAGCCCCATATTTCTCTAAATCTTTGCTAGTGTTCAAATTATCACTTCTTCGTAAAAAATCACAATGTCCCATCACTAGTGAACATGATGTGAACTCATGCTAGAAGCTAGCAGGATCCTGTGAAATGGAACAAAAGATAGTATTTCATCAAAATTGCTTTAGAGTGTGAAAAGCTATGAAAATAGTCGATATTTTTTCTGAAACCCAACTTATGGCACAATATTGCGTATTTTCCAACTAATTCCAGCAACTACAAAATCACTATTCAAAGTCCAATTATTTTTGTTCTTTGTTCAGCCTGTTGAAGGGTTCGAATTCAGAGGCAATAATCTTAACATATTGTAACTCTTCATAAAAACAGATTAGACCAAACTACCAGACACAGTAATCTACTAAAACATTAGTCAGTACGTGAAGATCCATAACTCACCATTATTCGCCGGTTCAGATTGCCGTTTACCACCATTCCTTGCTTGGTTTGTATCTTCCTTACGTGGCTCGTCCTGCGTGATGTGGGTCGTGTGTGCACGGAGTGACTCAGTGGCGTCGTTGGAGAAAGCGGTGCAACTCCTGCTCAGCAATAGCAGAAGTGCAAGGAGTTGGACTGTGATAGTCAGGTGGGTCATGACTGCAGCACACTGACGTGATTGACTATGTGGAAGCGCCTGGTGCAGTTTTTGCTTTTACAGGTGTATGGCCCTCACTCCACTTTATGAATGAACAAGACACACCCACCTGCCCTGCAGCCTGCACTGGAGTTCAAGCTTCTTCTTCTACTTTTGTTTTAATTGAAATTGCTCCTTCTTCTTCTTCTTCATCTTCTTCAAATAGTAATATTTTTAACCACAGCTATACTAATGACCTGGAAACCCATATCTTGGTAACTTTAACTCACTAACTCATCAAAATCTTGACCCACTGTGCTGGGTATAAATAAACCCAGTATTGGCTTGGACCCAGTGCTGGGTTAGCTCTTTCACCCAATTTGGGTTATTTTTAACCCAGCTGTGGAAGTGAGCAAAATATCGTTTTAAGAAATTATATAGGTCATTCCAGAATTGGAGGACATTTGGGCTTTAAAATTCTTAGGAAATGTACCTTCACTTTTGGAGTAGAAGCTAGCTGTTTAGCGAGCGCTGTTATTGCTGACCAAGAGGACAAACTTATTTATCTAAATAAGTAAAGAAAAATATTTTTTTTAAATGACAATAATTGTCTTATTCTGATCATATGCATAACAGATTTGCATGAGGTAGAGTGAGACACACAATCAAGTCCTACTATATTATTTTAAAAAAAAAAAGTGACAAAAGTAGAGAGGACATACCTTTGCTCTATCCATTATTTTGGAAAATTGTTGATGAAGTCCAGCATATCATGTGTTTCACTGCTTTCTTCTTCGTCTACCATGGTAAAAAGGTTATAGTAACAGGGCTGCACGCATCATGTGGAACACGCTTCATGAATAATAATTATTATTTGAAATATTATGTTTATTCAAATGAATGTTCCTACAGTTGCAAGAGACAGCAATACATACACCAAAAACAAAAAAAACCATGACATTTAAATTTCATTTTAACTGCTTTATTTGAGATTCAATTTGATCATTAGCCTAATGGGATAGGACAAGACAAAATGGCATTTTAATGGTGTATTTAATTTAATTTAGTGTATTTATTTATTTACTTATGTGTTTGTTTGTTTATTTATTTATTTAGATTTGTTCTCAGGATAAGTACATTTACTCTGAAACGGCATGTTTTAGTGTTTTGTATGTGGATTGTTTAAAATGTAATGGGTGGGATGTAAAGTGTCCTCCAATTCTGGAATAGCCCATATGATTGGGCTTGCAAGATTTATATTTTTGATGAACACCATTATTTTATTATTATTATTATTATTTATTTTTTTTAGCAAATATCTCATTCAAAATTTTTACTTTTTTTGTGACTCTTTTACAAACGTTTAAAAAACAAACAAAAAAACAATCAAAACTTTCTTAGTAAATCAGTCAGCACTGTTGACTTCAAAGGCATTGGGCAGGTTACATTGACATGGTGTCACATAGAAGCTGGAATCTTGATTTTGGGGGGGGTCAAATCCATACAAATACATGTATTGGAAGTGCAGTCCAAGAGAAACACTACAAAATGACTCAATTTCACGGAAGAAATATTATAATTTAGGTTATAAATGGAGCTCAGTGCTTCTGATCGTGTTTAGGCCATCAGAGAAGGCCGTATTCGCTCTGCCAGCTCACCACAGTTAAGAAGATGTACGACAAATTGAATGTTGTTTCCTATAATATCTAAAGGCGTATAAGGCCACAACTAAAAGGAACAAAAATACGAGTATAAAGTTATAGAAGCACAGTGATAAATATAAATTGCCTGTTTTGCGGCTAAATAATATTAAATACTGGAATCAAATGTTCTCAAACATTTTACATCACATTAGTAACTGTACACGTGTACCACCCCAAACCAAGCAGTGGCAGTATTGCATCGCCAATGGTACTTTTCCGACATCTGTAAATTTCCAAGAACAAGAAAGGGGAAGTACCGTCGTTGCCGGTTATTTGGAGACGATTATCAATTCTCCTGCATTTGTTTGTCTTTTCATTGCCAAAACGTCGTACGCAATGAGGTAAGAAAAACATCGATGTTTTGAAACCTTGTATTTTTAAGTGATTTAGTGGAATTTACAGGAAATATGTGTATTCTCTTCGTAATTTTTGTTATCCTGGCTCCAGAGCAGCGCGGCCGTTAGCCTTGCCGAAAACTAGTCCATGAAATTATTATTGTTATTGAGATGTATTGAATGTTATAAATCAGATTTAGCTGGAGCGTCTTGATGCAACGGTTGCTATTGGACTTAATTTAATTCAGTTTATTGTAGATGAAGAACATACTAACATGTTCGCGCATGCGTTCACATAGCGCTGCTAGCTAGCTTCTTGATTGAATGAATCGATACCCATTCGATAGTTTACGTCCACAATTATCTTCAGGAATGTCAATCATTTTCGATTTATTTCTTTGTTTGTGTTCAGAGGGGACCGCGGCAGGGGTCGAGGAGGCCGCTTTGGGTCCCGTGGAGGACTGGTCCAGGGGTGAGCTACCTGATTGCTACGCTAATCATGCTTGCCACATCTGATGACCCCATTTCCAACCTAAATGATCGACTTTGTATTGATTTATCACCAAAAAGTCAATTGTCTTCATTTTGTAACATTTCCCTTGACTAGCAAGCCCTGGTCAATGTTTTTTTTATGATATATTTTGTCCAGAGTTCAGCCCACTGTGCTGCTATGCCAATCTAATCTGCCCAGGCCCTTCAGAAAATCTGATGTAAATTCAACCAATATTCAAATTGAGCATTTTTCTATCCTTTGATTGGTGTGCAGAACAAGACAAGTTCACATGAGAACACCAACCTGTATTTTTGTGGAATTATTTACTTCTGTGTTGTTTTATTGCATTTTTGTGCAGTGTTGTTTTTATTTATTTATTGATTATTTATCATTGTTGTTGTTGTGGTGAAATTAATGTCAAAGGCCCAGAGAGCAAATTCTAATACTGTATTAGGGATATCCCGCAGAATCTACCCAGTATTTGATGAATATGCTGCTTCCCTGTACTTTTACAGTAATAAATGAGTGTGGACATTTCATTCCTGTTTAGGTATCGTCCATTTGTTCCACACATCCCATTCGATTTTTATGTGGTGAGTAAAACTTTTTTTCTTTTTTCTTTTTTTGCAAGTCACTAAATATTCAATGTATCTAATTGTGATGTGGTATTTGCGTTATGTTGAAAGAAAAAACCCCCAATAGATATTCTTAAGTAGTCATATGAGAGCTTTAGGCTGTTGCCATGTACTAGATACTTTTTTTCAACTGAAGTAATGTTTTACCTAGACCTTAAGACTGAATTTAAATTATAGGTCCAATTATCCAATACTGATTTAATGCCTACAATATACCCATCTCTTTCTGTGTACTTTTCAAGTGACAATGATTAATTTGGAAGTTGTTGTTTTCGCCAGTGTGAGATGGCGTTCCCCAGAGTGAAGCCCGCACCCGATGAGAGTGCGTTCAGCGAGTGTCTACTGAAGAGAAACCAAGACCTGAGTCCGACACCTACCGAGCAGGTCAGTACAGACACATGAGATTATAATCTTCAGTATAATTTAAGGTTGTTCAAACATTTCACTTGCGTAACGCTAACTTTGTTATAATGGTCTGGATGGATCTGTATTTTCAATTTTACAGTCCTCCATCTTGTCACTGGTCACAAAAATCAACAACGTTATTGATAATCTGATTGTTGCCCCTGGTAATTTTGAAGTGGTGAGTCATATTTCAATCAATATTACTATTATGACTATCAAATTTTATATAAATTTTATATGTGAATATTGAGCGATGTGTGTTTTTTTGCAGCAAATTGAAGAGGTGCGTCAGGTGGGCTCTTACAAGAAGGGTACCATGACAACCGGACACAATGTTGCTGACCTTGTTGTGATCCTCAAGATTCTTCCAACATGTGAGTGTTTGTTTGCTGTCACTGTCTAGTTTTTGTCTAGAAAAGATGCTTTGTATAATGTCATTCTGTGTTTTAGTGGAGGCCGTTGCAGCTCTCGGCAACAAAGTAGTGGACACTCTTCGAACCCAGGACCCAAGTGAAGGTACCACTGAGGGATTTTAAACATACTTTCCAAACAAGCAAAGCTAAATAACATTCAAAGTAGGGTTATTACTAACTACTGCACGTGTGTGTCCATGCGCGTCAGTGTTGTCCATGCTGACCAACGAGACGGGCTTTGAGATCAGCTCAGCAGACGCAACTGTCAAGATCCTCATCACCACCGTCCCTCCCAACCTACGCAAATTGGACCCTGAGCTGCACTGTATGAGTCATACTCACACTTATAAAAACATAAAAGTCATGCCCATCTTAAGTACTTGTGTGTGTTTTGTAGTGGACATCAAGGTACTGCAGAGCGCCCTCGCAGCCATCCGCCACGCCCGCTGGTTTGAGGAAAACGCTTCTCAATCCACGTGAGGGGAAACTCCCCTTTTGCTTTTAGCGATACTTGACATTTTTGAAACACTCACCGAAATGTGATGTCACTTCCTGATTTTCAGGGTGAAAGTGTTGATCCGCCTCTTGAAGGACCTCAGGTTGCGCTTCCCTGGCTTTGAGCCTCTCACTCCTTGGATTTTGGACCTATTGGTAAGATAGAGAAGTGCAGTGAATCCTCCAAAATGAAGCAAAATTCATTCTTCAAATACCTTTTATAAAATTACTGTATCAAAGAACTAAAAGATATAACCACATTTGTATTTCGTAACCATATCTGCCCTCTTTTGTTAATTAACTAGTATGACAAACTTGGCGGAAGGGGGAAATTATTGTACATTTAGCACAGACATAAGATACAATTAATTTTTGATTAATTGCGAATTAGCTATGGAAATTGTCCTATTAATTATGATTAAAAATGTATTTATTTGACAGTACTAATATCTAGGGGTGTGCCAAAACATCGATTATTAGATTCATCGCAATGCAAAACTTGACAATTTGATTACGATTCATTAATGTTCAAAAACGATTATTTTCCACAATAACTTAATGACAGGAACACGAAAGTAAAAGACACGCCTGCTGCCCGCATAAGATGATGATGATGGCGGCAGCAGGAGTTACTGAGCGTCAGATTTTCTCGTCAGGATAAAAAGCTAGCAGGAAACGTGTAACAGCACCTCTTGCGTTTCCACCCCAGTTTCGCGGAGAAGAATCCGACGGTTGTTGCTGCTAACCAGCAAACAATAGAAGGACTGTCAAAACTTCCCCGCAGCTTTGAAAGGGCGAGACGAATGTCATCATCCACCGCAACCTTTAGTCCATATCGTTAAATAATCAAATCGTAGCACCCTAAATCGTAATCGAATTGAATCGTGGGGTGCTTTAGATGGCACAACCCTACTAATATCACCCTCTTAAAATTTTTTTGCCTAAATCATCATCTCGTGATGCAAATGTTTTATTTGTTTCCTGGAAAATCTGAAAAAAATGACTTGAGCGATTATTTTAAGTCGTCGTCAATATATAAAGTGGGTGTGTACACGAGTACTCCCTCTCGAGTTACATCGTAAGTGACCTACGTCGTTTTGACTTTACGGCGTCATCATTAATTTCCCACAGTAATCACGTCATTTTTGTTATTTAAAGTTGTGTTATCTCCAGCAACGGACGTCCATCGAGCAGGTCGAATTGTCATCAGGCGCGTCACATTTCCGTGTTTAAGTTTGAATTAGCTCCGCTCTGCTGTCCGCCAGCAGAGAATGTCCGCAGAAACACGAAATATTGGTTCTGTGTCGCGCAAATATGTTTTTTTAAATTACTGTACAAAGTATTTTGATGTGAATATCAACTTTAATGGGGAAATCCGACTTAAGTCGAAATTCAGGTTACATCGCCAGCGTAGGAACGGAACTCGGACATAACTCGAGGACTCCCTGTGTATGCAGTATGACTTGGGCATTAAAAACGGCACACATTCACTGCCACAGACGGCTATTGAAGTCAAAGATTCATTTTGACTAGGCTGGCAGTGAATGAGTTAAAAAGTATGAATTTAGATTTGCTGATAACCTGCAGAAACCCTGTTGAACAATTACATAGCAAAACCTCTGATATTCCAGGGTCACTCTGCAGTGATGAACAATCCATCCAGGCAGCCACTGTCCCTAAACGTGGCCTACAGGTCAGTTCATACTCTCCTGTTTTACACATCCATTGTTATTTAACACTTTTTTTCCCCCCCAACATTTTATTTTGAAGGCGCTGCCTGCAGATGTTGGCCGCTGGCCTCTTCCTGCCCGGCTCGGTGGGCATCACTGACCCCTGTGAGAGCGGAAACTTCAGAGTGCACACAGTCATGACTCTGGAGCAGCAGGTAGGTAACTTTTTTTAATATAAATTTTTTTGTAATAATAACTGTTAATGTTACGTGTGTTATGTGCAGGACATGGTGTGTTTCACAGCTCAGACACTGGTGAGGGTCCTGTCACACGGAGGTTTCAGGAAGATCCTCGGCCTAGATGGAGATGCTAGCTGTAAGATCCCGTCGTGAATTTACCACACATCTGAACAATGTGCTATGTAATTATTTTATTGATAATTTTGTAGATCTGGCTACCGAGATGTCCACTTGGGACGGTGTGATAGTGACCCCTTCCGAAAAGGCCTATGAGAAGCCCCCAGAGAGGAAGGAGGAAGAAGATGAGGCTCTGGAGGAGGGAGGGGATGCAGAGGATGACAGCATGGAAACCCAGGAGTGATATACATGTTAGAAAATCGTTCAAATCTGTCAGCTGGACAGAAACACCAGCAGGATTCCACCGTCACATTGCGTTCAAGAAAAAGATTGGCTACAGTTGTGGTTTTTTTTATGTTTTTATTGCTGTTATTCTGAATAAAACTTTTTTTATTGTCTTTTTAGTCTTGTTATGATTAAACAAACCCAAAACCCCCAAAATGGTCCAGTGAGAATGGTAAATATACAGGTGTAAGTGATTTACAATTGCAATGTAAATACTTTTCCTTTTGTAAATAGAATTGAGTTGATCAGTCTGTCAGATGAGAAAATGTTTCACAAATTGAATTATATACAATACAGGCCTCAAATGGACATTAAAGCTAATGTGCAGAAGGGTCATGTTGAAAAGTAACTGAATATTAATACATTCTCAATATATTCCAGTAATGGTGGAATAGTGCCACCAAGGCTTAATATGTTATATGCAAAATTAAAGCATTTCTGACGTGTACGACTTGCGAATGAGGGCCACGTATAAGTATATTTTTTTAGACGGTGGGGGCAATATTCCGTGGCAGATTTGCGGGGGGAGGTCTGAAATTTACGAGAAATACGTCGCGTAGCTATAGTCTAATGTGAGGATTCGTTGGTGGTTAATGGGACACTGTTTATAAAATGAAAAGGTAGACTGGAGACATTCATTCTTAATACTTTGCTCGTCATATACGGCAGCTAGAGCAACACTTCCTGATTCCCTATCAGCTGACTAACACTAACCTATCAGAAGCTAGCATACTTAAGGTAAATGCAAGTGAATGACAGAGAGCAGCAGATTCGACAACTTAGCTACTTATACAAAAAAATATCAAAATGTATGAATGTGTAAATAATTCTGCAAACATAAATGTACAAGTAAATATTTATTTTAACAAATTAACTTAAATGCTTGATCCTCAGTGTGTGGACCTTTGCAAAGCGAGGCATCTTTGTCGCAAAGAGCGAATGCATTCATGCTTAATGTCTGCTGAAGCAATTACTATCTCCTTATTTAAAGTCGAAAATGTGTGATTTTTTTTCTCGCAAATTTGGCACTTTATAAAGTGGCAAATTTACAAGTTTTTTTCTCTCTACTTTATAAAGTGGCAAAATTGCAAGTTTTTTTCTCGGAATATTGCCCACGCCCTCTAAAAAAAAATTATATATATATATATATATATGTATATATTCATACGTGGCCCTAATACACCATCGTATATGTCAAACAACATTTTCAATTACATTTTGTAACTGCCAAATATGCACTGGCTGAAACCTGACTTGCCATTGGAGCTCCTAACCTCCATACACACTAAACATGAACTACACATGGATGAAAATACAAATATTAACAAGCAAAACACATCTGTAGGGAACTGCACACAAGAGTATGATGTACTGAAAATGTTTTTGTCACATTTGATGAATATTCTAAATGGCTCCAGATTTTGATGATTAATTCTGATAGTGGTGGCATTTTGATGTATTAAGTTAGGTAAATCCATACTAAAAGCCCAAGTAGCATATGGACGACTCTTCACTGACCAAAAACAAAAAGTCAGTCGCCAAAACCTGAGATCCTGCTCCTCCTCACTGTCCATAACTTCATGGCTTAAGTTTAAGCCAAGGGTGGACAATAGTAAGAATTGATAGCAAAGATGAGGCCAGCCCACAGGCACCGACAAAGCCCGTCCCAGTGGGGTAAATGGCCAGTCGGTCCAGCGGGATGAAGATGTCGCAAGTGTTCTTCAGCAGATCCAGCAGCAGTGGCGGGTTGTTGTGTAGCACTGTCGCCAATAGGTAGAGCCGCCCGTGCAGCCACTCTGATAGGTAGGGTAGGACGGCTGAAGCAGCGATGGCCGGGGATGACGGCGAGGACAGGTCGGGGGCCATCAAGGTGGGGCCGGGCTCACGTGAGGGGGGGGATTTGGCCGCTCTGTGGCGGGCTTCTCGTTCCATAAGGAGGTGCAGTTCGTACACATCTCGAGTCAGGTTGAGGATCAGAGCAAATAGGTAGTACCTAAAACACACAGTATAAATAAACACACACATGATGGGGACAATTGACACGCAGTCAATGTCGACTCACTTAAAAGATCTCTGGCTCCATTTCTGTTGGTCTAGATTAGATATGAGGCCAGTCTTGCTCGCCCAGAGGACGTTGTCACAGGCGAAGTACATTGCTCTGTTGAGGTGGCTGACGGTCAGGCAGAGCCTCAGTATGCTGTCAGACAGATGAATAGCCCTCTTTGCCGCCTCCACGGCCTCAACCGAATTTCCCAGACGCAACACTGAGACACAAACACAACGTATTCAGTATTCACCATCTTGCATGACTTGGAAAAATACACCTATGAAGTTACACTTGAAGCTCAAACAAGCCAGACATGATTCTGGATGTGTGGTGGTTAGCGGGCTCCCTCTAGTGGTATGTGAAAGACTCAACCAGTAAAGTTTTGTTTTTTTCCTTATCAACTTGAGAGGTTCGACTACATTTTACTTACACTTTCTTGTCAGGCTCATGTGTGCTTCCAACTGACTAACAGTTCTGCGAAGTTGTGCCCCTGCACCACCTTTGTGCAATGTGTAGCCCAGCAGTGTGCAGGCATATTGAGCAGCCCTGTAAAGCACAAAATAAATATATGCAATATGTTTTTTTACTCTGCCATACAGTTGAGAGGATCTTGGTTCTCTGTATGGGGGTTCCAGTTTTCTTGGTTACCCCTGCAATTTCCAAAAAAACATGCATTTATGGAACTTAAATTATCCATGGGAGTGGGTGTATGTTTTTTTGTTGGAATTGGAGTGTTTAAAAAAAAAAAACAGACGTCCTATGACAGGGCCATTTATTTCATGAGATTCGCAGGGATTCTATTGCAGAATTAAACTTTTTATTTGTAACAGTTCATAAACATTGGCGTAAAAATGGAACATCTTACCCTTGCAAATCATTGTCTACCAGTAGTGGAGTTCAAATACCTGATTAGTTCCGTAGCATTGCTTAAAAAGTTGCTAATTCAATTTATTAAACATGAGCGTGCAGAGAACACATTGTGGCGTAACGTTACCGTATTAGCCTCTCCTTGGCTTGGCTCTGCGAATTGAACCGAACCCAGGAGTCCATTCTGTCGTATCGAAACAGCTTCCAGGCCCGCTGATCTGTTGCTAGTTTGTTAGTTTTAGCAGCTAAACGCCAGTAATCTGTGTTAGTGGTTTTCAAACAGCGAATATCCGATAATGTTGAAATATTTAAGTTTACGCATGTAGTGTTGTAAAATACGAGGAAAGCCCTTTTTAAAGTGCACGAACCACCGGGGCTGTGTCCGAACATCCACCCTTACCCCCAAACCCCTCATTTACCATAGCCTCGTACTTTAGCATAGATATCAAATAAGTAGAGTCGATGTCTGGTCCGTGCTGCTGGCCAATGGAATCAAACGTCCGCACTGGCGGCCATCTTGCCACAGTCACCTCGCTCCGCCTCTCTCATTCGTTACTTTAAAAAAAATGTTTTATTGAACAACTGTTGCAAACTAACAACAAACATCATCAAAGCGATCAAACTATTGCAACAAAAACACACACTAAAAAACACAACAAAAACACAAACCAAACAAACAAACGTTAAAATGCCAGGGGGATACTACACTCATAAAACAAAACAAAAATATATTAAAGAAATTTAAATGTCAATTTTCATCCATTGGCTATAACTTAAATCTTGCATTCAAAGTCCTCTCAACCTTTTTAGTTTGGCAGGCATTGACTGATTGCAAATATAACTCAAAGTCTTTATTAAATACAGAAAAAAAGTGGTTTGTGAGTTCCAAATTTACATTTATGTATGTAGAACTTTGCTAATATAATTCGCAAATTTACCATTAAAAAAAACTATTTCTTTGTCCTCTTTACAAAAAATCCAGACCCCATTTTTACAGGAATTGATAACCACAGATTTTCTAATATAATGGATGCCACAAAAAGTTAAATAACTGATATTTTTTTGTGCAAATTTATTTTCCAGAGACACACAGGATGCAGTACAAATAAGTCTCGAAATATTCTCAGCCGCTCAATGACAGATCTTGCTGCAACCATTGGTTAAATCTTTTTCTCATTCATTACTTTGCCCGTGTCCAAATTCACAAGGCTGGGTCCTCGAAGTTAGGACACACCTTCTCATGAAATGCATCTCTCTCGAGAGAGTGAGTGAGAGAGATACATTAGGACAGGGGGAGTGTACCAATGATCAATATTTATTTTCTCCAGCGAGACATAAAAAAAACCCTGATCATCACAAAGTGTCAACTCATCCTAACAAAACAATATTCCAAAATAAGGTAGTCTGTTATGAAAAAGAAACAACTTTTCTCCACGTTGGGTGGGTTTATTTGAGTCCCTCCAGTCCTTCTCCAACCCTACCTCAGTCTTCCTTTGCTCCTTTGTTCTCTCCTCATTGCAATCAGCCAGGCCTGCTTTAATCAAGGGGTCAAAGTGACTACACCTGTTGGTGTTGTGAGGCATCCTGGGAGATGTAGTGTCCAGATGGGCGGCCATTTTGGTGGCAGTCACTAGCTTGTGAAGAGGAATGTATCGTGCCTCCACTACACATCCCCTCGTGATGCCACAATACATACACTAATTATTCATACCTGTTTATTAAAATAAAAACTATAATTGTGTTGGAATATTGGTGTTTTAATTACAACTTATTTCATACTGATACATAGAGTACTACATATAGTGAAGACAGATGCTAGTGTAACACAATCAAACCAACACATGGATCAATCATTGTGTGTGCAGTGTTGTTTCCAAGTGGGGACATGACATGTTTTGGACCTGAAAGAAAATTTGCCTCAATGAAGATTCTGGACTGGCTTCATGATTGGAGGAACAACAGCAGTCACACATCATAAACATTTCGACTGTTTTGGTGGTAGGCTTTAGTAAAATGCCTTTTCACTAATGGGCAATCACAGGAAGATTTTTGATTTAAAAAAAACAAAAACAAAAAACACTTGCTGCGTAACTCATATTCCACCAACGCAATATTAACCAAAATACCATATTTGGACAAGTGGGGCTGCATAGAACATATTATTGTCAAAAAAATTTGGGGGGTTGGCTTCACATTTAAGATTGACCGGGCACATAGGGCACTAATGCCGAAACCTAGGGAAAATCAACCTTTATTGGGGTTAAACTCGCTGCCTACACAGTGATGGAATAGATTCTACAGCAAGCCTGGAAACAGCATACAGTGATGATGGACGAGAGGCAGATATACTTTGATAACGATTATTCTCTGGAGTTGCAGAGGAAACACGCCCAGGTCAGATACATCGTCAAACAGCAGATACGCCCGTGTCAAAATTTAGCAGAACTAAATTTAATAATAAAGCATATATTTGTGGAGACTAGGGTCAAGCTGTATTTTACAGTTGTAAAATGTGCAGAATTTCACAACTTAATGTTAATGATTAAATAGCTCCTAATATCAAAAGGAAAATGCACTGAGCTGTCACTAAAGTATTACAGATGCAACTATGCCATCTAGTGGCAGAAAAATGACCTCAACACAAATAATATTTCACTCGTTTTTACAGTACAGTACATTTTTTTAATTTTAACTCAATTTTATGAATTAGTATGAAATTACTATATATATGACTAAAAGATGCAGCCATATTTCTACTAGTCTAACATTTTCCCCCCACTTTTATGCTAACGTAAGTATGAAAACTTGGAAAAAAGTGTTATTGTACATTTATTTGAAATTAATTGTGAGGTACCCATTGAAGTCAAGCGAATAATTACGATTAAGAATTTTAATCGCCTAACACCCCCGGTTATAATTATAATTTATTTCTTTTTTTTCCCCTTCAAATGTGAATGTGTCATACAAGAGTGTCACAGTGATTAGCAGAAACAGGATTTTTGTCTTGTCTTTGTTCATGAACTAAAATGATCGAAGATTTTAGTCCAGTTTTTATTAAGTGGAGTAAATTGTCTTTTCATCTTTATTAGTCGTTGAAAATGCATACTGATTTAGTCCCAGTTATTGTTTATTAATGAGGCTTTTAGTCTAGTCTGTTTTTGTCCAGTGAAAAATGTGTTGACGAAAATATTTTTGTTTAGTTTTCATTAATGACATTAACACTCTTGTGACCAGAGAGAATTTCCTACCACAAACTGAGCAACTAAAGAGTTTCTCTCGTGTGTGTTCTCATGTGCCTGATCATATATTGTTTTTGAGAAAATTTCTTACCACAAACTGAGCAAATGAAGCGTTTCTCTTCTGTGTGTGTTCCCATATGTATGACCATATTTTGCTTTTGAGAGAATTTCCTACCACAAACTAAGCAACTAAAGGGTTTCTCTCCTGTGTGTGTTCTTATGTGCTTGACCATAACTTGCTTTTCAGAGAATTTCTGGCCACAAACTGAGCAACTAAAGGGTTTCTCTCCTGTGTGTGTTCTCATATGTCGATGCAATACTGACTTGTTTGTCAAACTTTTACCACACACTGAGCAGGGAAAACCCTTTTTCCGCATTTGTGTCATTTTCTTGTTGCCAATTTTCCCTTTTTCAGAGCATTTCAATTGCTCGTTGTCACCTTCACAGTCTGTGTCGCTCCTCAAATGTACTTCCATGCCATCACTGTCAGACAGTGGAGCTAAGAGGCCGACTGGTGGTGGTCCTCCACAGTGGTCTCCACTTGGGCTGTCATGATGAAGCTGTGACCACTCAAGTGGTTTGTCTTGGTAGTCTTCACTCTCCACAGAAACACCAGTCAGTGGAAATGTGCCCACTTGAGCATCTTCCTCTTCAACATGGCGGAACTGTGGAGCTGCAGCTTCCTCCTTAACGTGGAAGGGCTGTGGATCCTTTTGCCCCAAAATGGGGCTTTTCCCCTGCGGCTCAGTGGGAAGTTCTTGACGACCAACCAGTGGATGGATGCCTGCAGGACGTAAGTCAATTTTGTTACGATACCCACTGCCATACATTCAAAAATATTTTCCAACAAAAACATCATCATTGTGTGATGAAGTAGTAATCTTTCAGAGTGGACATATTGGTGGAGAGCCCAAGCACACATTCAGAACGTGGGACCATTTTAAACAAACAAAAAGACATAATTCCATACATTTGTGAAACACATACTAGATGGAAGTGAAGGCAGGGAAGTTTAGCGCTTTAGCTCAGCATCACCCCAACTTCAGTATCTTAGGGAATATTTGGCCATGGTTCATCAAACTATTCCATTGAAAACAACAAAATGGGGACTTCTGGCCAGACTCTGACATGGCGACAGTACAAGCTGCGAGCTCTTTGACACGGAGACTAAGAAAGGCCGATTGAACATTGGCAAACCACGCCCAAACACACACAACTCTAACATGTGGCTCGTAGCTCCATTGACTTCTATATTAAAATCGATCCACAAAATTGAGCTTCATTAAAACTAGACCAGAGGTCAGCTGAACGATGATCATTTATATATTTCGTGTTTAACTTTGCTCCTTGTGATGTTCATTGTACAGGACTTTGCTTTACACTTTCTTTTTTTGTAATATTAATTTATGTGTATTATTTATATTTCAGTAATTGTAAAATGTTATACCTTTATTTTTACTCCAGCATATCTGGCTCATTTGTTTTAATTGCCAAGTTTGATATATTGCAAAATAATTGTGGTGTGAGTGAGAGTGAGAGTGAGAGTGAGAGTGAGAACCAAGAATTGGAACAGAACCGGTTCAAATGTGAAAGGTACCCATCCCTAACGGTAACCATGCTGATCTTCCTCCAGAAGAATTGTTAACTGCTTTTGCCCAACTTATGCACTGGTCTTGTTGCTTTACAAAACAGTTTCCTTTTGCATTAAATCATTCATATCTTTAGCATCATAATTTGTTCAAGACATCTATTTTTCTGTAAACCTTTGTTTTTATTTATTTTACATTAGTGTTGTTGCAGTTGCAAGACATGCTAATAATTTTTTTAAGTTCGTTTTTCTTTATAAAAAAAAAAAGATAAGAATACCGTTAAGACACTGGATTGATAAGCAGTACCGTTAAGAGTAGTAGTATTGATAAAATCTTAACAATCTCTAATTATGACACTTCCAAACAAATTACATTCAGGCTACAAGTGTTAACAGGAAAACATTTCTGTAAGATTTCCAGCTGACTTAAAGTACTTTGTACTTAAAAATTGCTGTCTCACCCGGAAGGCAGAGCTTGCTTCCGCGCTCACATGGCTACTTTGCATATCGCCATCTTGTTTTCACCCGCTTAAAAGGACAGAACAGGTCTCGCTCTCTCTTTTCCTGCTCTCTTCCTCACCATCACGTTACTGAAACTACGCCACCCAAAATAGTTTATAAATAGAAATTGTAGCGACTTCAGATTATGAGCATTTGAGGATTTTGGTCGTTTGTTTGCTCCTAAAACCAAGCAAAGTCGAACATGTAGCGGTAACTGCAGGAATTACAACTTCCCTCAGTACCGTTGCATTTACTAGTCCGTCCTAACGGCATACATTATTACTATTATTATTAACTCTATTATGGGAGGACAATGCACATAATTTCAAACAGAAATCAAGGAATTCCCACATGCCACATAAACTGACGGAGAGGACTCAGACACATGTTCTTACTCGGATGAAGCTAACATGGGGAAGCAGCAAGTTAAAAACAATGCTTTTCTACCCATACTTTTTGAAAAAAAAATTCTTCCAAAGTCATGTTGTTCTTTTAGTCATTTAGTAAGTTAGGTTTAATTTCTTTAATTTGCTTTTAAATGTCTTAAATCATTTAGTTTCTAAATGCTTTTAAATGTTTCACTGTTAATTATGTGAAGCACATCGAGTTAATTTATGGATAAAATGTGCAATATAAAAACAACTGCCTTTCCTTGCCTATAAGAGGACATCTGTTTAATGCATTAAAACAAGAGCCCCAGAAATGGAAAGAACTCCACGTGTCTTGTTCTATTCTCATTTTGCGCAGATATTTTTTTTAACCACAAATTGAGCGTCTGTATTGTTTTTTGTCTTCACATGCCGGCCATTTCCTGCCTTTTTGAGATGTCTTCTTTTTGGAGCATTTCGATGGTCTGCCGTCACCTTCACGGTCTTCGTTGCTCCTCAAAAGCTCAATTTCTTCTTTGTCGTCACTTTGTGCAGGTGGAGCTTGGAGGTCTTCTGGCACTGGTTCTCCACGCTGATCTCCATTGGGTTCCTCTTTACACTCCTGCACCGCCGATTCGCCAGCCAGTGGCAACATAATCGCACTGGCCTCCTCCTCTTCCTTTAGGGGGCGCTGTGGATGCTCATGCAGCTGAGGCTGATGAGCCTGATGAGCCTGATGAGCAATGAGCCTCTGGACATCTACAGGATGTGAGCAAAACAAATATTTCAACTCACATAGGCTAAATATGATATGTGGTATGAAGTCAGACTGCTCAAAATTATGTTTTTCAAAGAGAAATACTGTCACTTTCAACTGGATTAGACACGCCAACCTAAGCAGTCCAGAGGTGGAACTAAGTTAAATTTTTGCAAGTCCCATATGAAGCTCAAATCTTAACCTGAACATTTCAAGTAAGTCCCAAGTTACTGTCCCGACAAACAAGTCAAACTGCGTCTGCACTAATTTCAAGCTGGTCAAGTGTTATGCAAGTCAGACATTCTTGTGTAATTACAATCTATGTTTGCACTAAATCCTAATCGTGTTTTTATCACCATTTATTTGATGAACTTAGCTTCTGTAATAGAGTATATAATAAACCCATTTAGTAATCATTTATTTATTAAATGATCATTCATTAAAAATACATTTACCTTTAATTTTTTTATTGTGATATGTTGTTGTGAAGGAATGCAATTGATATCGTGACATGAATTCTGGGCCATATCACCCAGCCCTAACTCACGCTCAATACGTGAGTGATGACCGACCGCTCTGATTTAAGAGAGAAGTCACCATGGTCTATAACAGGGGTGGGCAAACTCAAACCTTGAGGGCCGCAGTCCTGCAGGTTTTGCATGTTCCCTTCTCAAACACAGCTCATATAGGATCAGCAAGCTCTGCATAAACCTGATAACGATCCTGCTGATTGGAATCAGCTTGTGTTGGAAGAGGCAAATCTCCAAAACCTGCAGGACTCCGGCCCCTGAGGACCGAGTTAGCCCACCCCTGGTCTATAAAGACAGTTATACAGCAGACGAGGCATTACATCTGCTTCAAAATACTTCTATTTCTACAATGCAACTCTTAATTTTCACAGCGTACTGTATTGCTTTTTCCTGTGCCTGGCATACAAACCAGGCATGTTGTTATAGTAGTCAAACAACATTTTATCACGTTTTCTAATCAAAATGATCCTAACAAATCAAATTACAACGATCCAAAGTCCAATTCTTTTCAATGAGCAGAGAGCATCGTTTTACCGAGGAAAAAGGCTGCATTCGTGGGAAGTGGTAAATCGGACTGATCCCACTCGTATTGTGTCACTGTGTCAGTGCCGACCTTAAAGCGAGGCAAATGTAAAAACAAGACATATGCTCACGTGACACAAAGTGATTTGGAATGACTGTGTTAACAGGAACAACAAACAATTTATTGGAATCAGCCATCTTTGTTGTTTACATTTGCCTCAAATGCCTTGAGGGCGGAACTGGGACACTCCAAGTGGGATAAATCCGATTTCAAACCCTCCTCAAATGCAACATAAGACTTGTGACAATTGTGACGTAATTTCGGAATTGTCATTAGCAAAATATTGGCTGTTAGATGTGATAGAGTGGACATATTTTGGGCTGTAGAGACAGTATTGACCATTTGCACCGACGTCACGTGATCACGTGACTGCCCTTTGACAGACGGCGGAAGGAAATGATTGTTGAATGCAAGTGGACGTGACCCGGAGCGACTTAGTGACTGCTATTTAACAAATTAAAAGTTAGTATTGCCCATAGAGCCATGGAATCTATTACTTCAACCGAAGGTCGCCTGTCAGTCGAAGTTGCACATTTAGTCAGGACTCATAGAGCGCGATATTTACTTAAGTTGGAGATCGCTAGTTTGAAAACAGCCCCTTACTTTCTGTTGCCTGCTGTTTTTACCAAGTTAATCAAATCGCAGACTTTGCCGGAATTCACAGCGCACGACCTATATCATTATGTAGTCAATGTCGTCTGTTCTCCTTACATCGGGGCTGATTCAAAAGTTTGTCGCTGGCTTTGTCTCTGGGACGAGATGGTACGCTCACACTGGGGGACAATATACCTCATAATGCAAAGGTAAAACTTGTTAACCATGCTAATTGACTTATTTTTACATAGTCCATTATATATTGAAACGCTGTGATGATGTTATGTTACTATGTTTAATAGCATGGAACAAATGACTATCGTAGTGGCAAACTATGCAGTAATTTCATGAATATGACTCTGGCTCCAGAGTAGAAAAACTCCAAGCACAAAGAGGAATCAAAATCAAAATAGTCAAATGCACTTAATAGTTTTAAAGAAGGTACATTTTAAAACTAAGCTGTTTGTTCCAGGGATGTGATTTGACCAAAGTGAAATTATCTGAAAATTTAGCCGGGGGTCTGGGGGCCGCGGGCACTCAGCTAGGTCCAGAGCTCATGGGTTTTCCGTGTTTTTAAGTACTTTCAATGCACTCAGATGACATAGAAACAGACAAAACAACAGCATAAATTTTCAATGTATATTGAACTATCCCATATAAAATTGCAGTTTTAGTCAACTCAAAATCAGTCACATTCAAAAACATTGGACTGCCTTTGCTTTTAAAAACTATCACTGAGAATATCATCATATATATTTACCATGCAATAAATAATTTAATCAATCATTCTTAATTTAATACATAATGCATAACAAAAACATAAAATACCTCATGCAGCAAGCTCTGGTAAAAACACAATCATGCATTCGTCGAATGCATGATTGACTAAGATCATCTCTGTAACTGCATACATCAAGACAGTCAACATATTGAAACCTGAAAAGTGCAAACATGCAGCATTCATTTGAGTTTGTGTCAATGATTAACCATGTTAAATATTTAAGGCCATTTTTATTACGTTATAATATTTTCGAAAATTAGATTTCGATTAATTTGAAAAGTTTACCACCGACCTCAAAATTCACGACTCTATCAGCAACTTGTACAGGTTGTTGGGGTGGATCACGTCTCTCTATTACCGCTTCCGATTGTGATGTCAATAAGGGATGGAGGCCGTAAAGTTTTGGAGTTTTCGTTTGGGCACCGAAACTTCCAGCGATGGAATAATTTGTTCTTGACTGGAGTTCTTTCACGTGTTTTTTGCTCTTTGCGTGACTTTCAAGAGCTTTGAAACCTCTCCCACCATAGTCAATGGTATCATGGCACCAAATGCAAAAAGCGCTTTCCCGGCACGATCGATCTTCCGAATAAAGTCACTGAACAAATTTGTCACAGTCTTCTTTCCAACATTTGTAGATATATCCTTCTCTAACCAGTCCCATCGAAACTTGTTTTTTACGATCTTGTCCATTTCCTTAACTCGCGGAGCATCTTTGCGTTCGATCACGGACATCTTTCTTTAAACACCCGGCAAAAACGTCTGAGAAATGAACAATGGCATACTCCTATGCCTTTATAACAAGCGCGTTTATTGGTCAACAAACAATGGCATACGCCTATGCCTTTATAACAAGTGCGTTTATTGGTCAACACGGAGACTTCAGCCAATCGCAAGATCCGTTTCATTTCAGTTACGGAAACACTAAAATGGAATGCTGTCGAGAGACGAAATCGGATTTTTTACCACTTAACTCTTTGACTGCCAGACGTTTTCAGAAAAGGGATGCCGCCAGTGCCAGCCGATTTAAGCATTTTGACTGATTTTCAAGGTCCACAGAAAATGTTCTGTTTGGACTATGGAAACACACGTACTACCAAATGAAAGATTGGACTTTCATCTTTCATCAGAAAAAAAGAGTTTGTTTCTACCTTATTCCGTTCTTTAGTAATCAACAATAGAAAATGGTTAGTTTGACCCAATTTCGCCCGTGTTGGACCAAAATACGGAGAAATCAAGCTTTTAGTGAAACGATATTATTTCATGCATTCTAGTGAATTTGACACTTCTTTTTGTCCATGAATGATGCCACAAACACCTAAATAGTGCTTTACTTCTATAAAACACTACCACCAAGAATGAAAAAGTGTTTTTTGATAGCAAAATACGTTTATTTACATTCAACAGTGTAACAATTTGACAACAATTTGGCAAACTATTTACAAATGTGTGCAACTGTGGTGCTATTTACAAATATGTGGATGTTTCAACGACAGTTTTTCTTTTTGTAACACTCTCCTGCGTGCAAAGAGACGCAACAGCATTTGCACAACAGATTGCCTCTTCGCGTTTCTTGCCGGCCGTTTTTTTCCGGGGAATAGCAAGTATATACTGCAGTGTGTCATCAAGTCTAATATCAGGATCATGCTACGGTTACGTTACGGTGGTGTTACGTCTCGCTTCCCCGTGTCCTTCAGTTGCTATACCGAGTGGTAGATGTTCTGATCCATTTCATCCACTCCATTCATGGTGGCATCGTAGTCCAGAAACAGTGTCTTCTCCGTGATCAGACTGTACCCGCTCCTCCGATGAATATGCATTGGACTCGGGGTACTCTTCATTGTCCGATCGAATGTCCGCTTGTGCAGCTCCGCGTTTTCCGGCCTTAGCAGCGCTAGCCGCGCTAGCCGCGCTAGCCGCGCTAGCCGCGCTTTGCCGGTGGGGCTTACTACGTGTTCATAACAGTCACGTTGGCGTAGAGTCATCTTCATCATCATCATCAATCTGCATTGGTCGATGCCAACTCTCCATCGCCCGATCGAATGTCCGATTGTGTAGAAGTACCCGGCCGGCTATTGTGCGCGTTTTCCGGCCTTAGCAGCGCTAGCCGCGCTAGCCGCGCTTAGCCGTGAGGCTTACTACGTGTTCATAACAGTCACGCGTAGAGCTCGTTGTCATCATCATCGTTGACATCAATGCGCTTTTTAGTATTGATTGATGCTTTCCGTCTTTGAAAAAAATGCTCAAGCTGAGCTGCTTGTAACCGGTTGCTTGGTCAAGCCATTGTGGCTTGGATCAGCCATTGTCTCCTCAACACTCTAGCTCCGCCTCACGTCTTCTACTGACGCCCACGGTGGGCGGCCCATCCAACCTTGTGCAAAGAGAGTCATCGCTGCCCTCTAGGGGCCAAAACGAGTCTTTGACTAATCAGATCAGCCTGATTCTTTCAGCACAGCTGCCCAAGGCTTTCCTGCACCCGTTTTTGAAAAAAAAAAAAAAAAACATAGGGGACGTCTTTTAACGTCCTCGGCGCCCTTCCCTAGGTTTATGCTAAACGTTTTATAACGTTTATGGCAGTCAAAGAGTTAAAAAATTGTAACATTTTATTTTTGGAGATAAAAAAAGCGGAATTCCGCGAATTAGCGGAAAAATCACATCCCTGTTGTTCGTGCAGTTGGAGTGGATGCTAACTATCTGGCTTGTTAATGTGATTTGAAACACGCAATTGGACACCTCTGTTACAATCTTTGTTAGAGTGTACGTTTACTAGTAAAATGTATGAACATTTATCTACTAATACAACATTTATCTACTAACCTTATCTACTAACCTCGCAAAAAATGACCGCTGCAAATCCGTGAATACTTTGTGGGCTGCCAGTCCTTTCTCTTGATTGCTGCTACCAATCGACGTCTTTTGTCTTCATTAGTAGGTATGCGATAAAAAGCAACATTTTGTTTACTCATTTGTCTGTCTGTACAAACAACCGCACAGCGAGATATGACCATTTTATAAGATAATCGATTAGATAAAGGAATTTACACTGTACGAGATTCAATGGTTACAATGGTACAATACAGGCAAGTGGCTCTTTTGCCGTCCACAGCGTCCCCATGACCCTGACGTCACGTGCAAAAGGTCAATAGCCCCGAAGTACTGCGTGCATACATTCCATTAATGTATATATATTTTTAAATATGTATATACATACATACATGTATTCGTAAATGTTAAGTGGAAGTTTAGTGAACAGACCCTGCATGCGTGTGGCAACTTGAGTCTTGCAAACAGCTTCCACTCGTTGTTGCTCGGTCTCCGCTCTCGCTCGACAAAGTTGCTCCTCGTACGACGCTATCGCCGTTTCAAACATGCCGAAGATTTCGTCGGCGGCTGCAAGCAGTCGCTCCCTTACCAAATCTTTCAACATTTTGATGTTATAGGTGAACGCTGACACATGAATACAAGCTGAACCTCGCGCTTGACCTAAGACGGTGCTAACATCCGGAAGTTGTGTGGGCTCTTAACCGGAAGTGTTTAAAAAACGTTGCTATTTCAGTTTCAAAATGAAATGAAAGTTTTGTTTTTTTAAGAGAAAGAAAGAAAATACTACATTCTATTCTACAGATACTTGACTAGTGTAAAAAAGAAATACTAAAAGCAGAAGAATTGATTAAATCCCTGTCCATACATATAAAAAGCAGAAATTGCTCAATGGACTCTATGCACAAAATCTCATAACGCAACGCCTTTTCCGGTAATGCGATCGCTGTTTGTTTTCCTTCAGAGAACCTCGACCAGTTGTCAACGTTTTGGAGTATTTTTTCGTCATTTTTCTTTATGAGTGTGGTTGCGTGCATTTGTCAAGGCATCGAAGAAGAGGAGAGATGAAAGTACGCAGAGTGATCACCGCTGTGTACCCACATAGACAGGTTATAACTCTGCCTTGTTTTTTTCTCTTATGCTGACCACCAGAGACAGTTTGTTGTAACTTGTTAACATTCACAGGGATAACTATAGTTGTCGACCACACAGGGGCGCCGTTTGTGAACAACAGAGCTGTATTTTGAAGCTTAAACTTTGACGTGTTGTTACTCTGTTTACGAAATTATCTAATGTTTATGCCTTTCTTGCGTTTTGACTTTTCATGTGCCTGTGTGTATATTAATATGCTGCCATTTTATTGTATTAAAAAACATGAAAATATTTTTACGAGTCATTCTTGCACCGTTGACAACGCTGTCGGATTTCTAAAGCAACCACTTTTCAGCAAGGCATTAAGAGAAATGTCACCATGGGCTGACATTAAAAAAAAAAAACATAGTAGAGGCATTACATCTATATCTCAAAATATTGACGAGGCAGAGATCATCGGATCCCGTCGACGAAGAGGAGAAGACTTGGACGAAGAGGAGGCTACAGACCAGAGAGTTTTTGTTGTTGGCTCGTTGATTTATTGAACAAATTAGCCCGTTACAAATAAGTATATATAATTTGAATTAAGAAAATAATTAATCAATCATCCAATTTACATGTTCAAAAGGAGTAGGAAGCACAATAACGTGTACATATATATTTTTTTATCTAATAACGTATCATTAAAATAAAAAGGAAAAATCAAAAAGGAAAATGAACAGTTAGCTGGCAGGTTCCATCTGAAAGATCCGACACCTCAACCTTACCGTCTGACTGGTAGGGGGGAGGGGGGTACTGTGTGGACTCCAGTAGTCCCGGGAGAGGAGCTACAATACATAATTTACATTTACATTAAAACATTTAATAAACAAAATAGCTTTAGTAGCTACTCAAACGGCTTGTATTTACGTGTAATAATAATTTTAAGCAATGACATCATTACCAGAGCTCAAGACGTTAAAATTACGGCTCTGGGTGATCCTAATTCTGATAGACATAGTGTGGGTTAAAGATTTAGGCTTAGAGTTTTACATCACATCAACAGTGCGCTCCGCTGAAGTCTCCCCGCACCGGAAGGTTGGGTGCACTCATACATCGAATGCAGAAGTGATTTGTGCATGTAGTCCATAGCAGGGATAGACAAGCTCGGTCCTAGAGAGCCGCAGTCCTGCATGTTTTTGATGTCTCTCTCCTCGAACACAGCTGAGAGCAGGGGTGGCCAAGTTCGGTCCTCGAGAGCCACTATCCAGCCTGGGTTTGGAGGCAGGAGACACCGAAAACATGCAGGACTGTTGCTCTCTAGGACTGAACTTGCCTATCCCTGGCTTATAGGCTGGGCCGGCCGGCCCTGGAGGGGGGATGCTATAAAACATTTATCCTCCCTTGTTGTGTCATGTGTGTAGTCAAAGTGGACCTCCCAGCACAAACTAGAAGTGTTTCTCTCCTGGGTGTGTTTTTATGTGTGACCATATGTGAAATTCTAGACAATTTCCTACCACAAATAGAGCAACTAAAGGATTTCTCTCTTGTGTGTGATCTTACGTGCCTGACCAAATTTGGCTTTTGAGAGAATTTCCTACCACAAACTGAGCAACTAAAGGGTTTCTCTCCTTCTTGACGACCAACCAGTGGATGGATGCCTGCAGGACGTAAGTCAATTTTGTTACGATACATACTGCCATACATTCAAAAATATTTTCCAACAAAAATATCATCATTGTGTGATGGAGTAGTAATCTTTCAAAGTGGATGGACATATTGGTGGACAGCCCAAGCACACATTCAGACAGTTTGCTCATTGCTATTAGTTACTTGAGCCACAGAGAACGTGGGACCATTTTAAACAAACAAAAGTACATCATTCCATACATTTGTGAAACACATACTAGATGGAAGTGAATGGAGTAAGGCAGGGAAGTTTAGCGCTTTAGCTTAGCATCACCTCAACTTTGGTATCTTAGGGAATATTTGGCCATGGTTCATCAAACTATTCCATTGAAAACACCAAAATGGGGACTTCTGGCCAGACTCTGACATGGCGGCAGTATAAGCAGCGAGCTCTTTGACATTGAGACTAAGAAAGGCCGATTGAACACTGGCAAACCACACCCAAAGACCCACAGCTCCGACATGTGGTTCAAAGCTTTATTGACCTCCATATTAAAATCGATCCCAAAAACCTAGCTTCATTAAAACTAGACCGCGGCTCTCGAGCCGCATGTGGCTCTTTAGCGTCGTCCTAGTGGCTCACTGGAGCTTTTTCAAAAATGTATGTAAATGGAAAAAATCCAGGGAAAACATTTATGGTCTTATTTTAATATTGTTTCTATATGAGGATAAACATGACACAAAAATTATTAACCTACTCTTGTGCTGTAAAATGTATGGAATAAATATAAAATTTCTGTCAACAAAGATTTGCAACATTTGCACCTGTTTTACAAGTGCAGTACGCCGCCATCTCCCACCGGATCGGATCATCCTTGAAGGCACACAGCTTTACCATCGTTAAGGTATACACTGTAATTTGAAATACTACTTACTGGTGACCATATTTAAAGTAGCAAAAACTTGTGGCCAAAATGTAGCGAGCATTACAGACCATGTCGTGTACATTAAAATTATTAATTTGAACCCAATTATTCTCTTTGTTCACGTCATGTCCTCTTCCAACTGTCATGCAGCAGGCTTTACGTTCTTGAAAAACAATTGCACAAGAAACAAATATAACATTATTTATTAATTTATGTATTTACTGTTTAACTTTATTCCTTGTGTTGTTTATTGCACAGAACTTTGTTTCACACTTTGTTTTTTGTAATATTAATTTTGTGTATTATTTATATTTCAGTGATTGTAAATGTTACATCTTTATCCTTACTAAAGCCCCTTTGGCTCATTTGTTTTAAATACATTTGTTTTGGTACTTGTTAAGTTTTATATATTCCAAAGTAATTGTTAAATTGATTGAAAAAAAATATTATATTGTTAAATAAACAATGATGAACATTTATTATCTTTGTTGTTTACATTTGCCTGAAATGCTTTTAGGGCGGAACTGGGACACTCCGAGTGGGATAAATCCTACTTTAAACCCTCCTCAAATGCAACATAAGACTTGTGACGTAATTTCGGAATTGCCATTAGCAAAATATTGGCTGTTAGATGTGATAGAGCGGACATATTTTTGCTCTTGGTTTTTAGGATGTCACAGGACACAACATTTGTCACGAATCATTCTTCTCGCAGATAACAAACAAACAAACCGTTTTTAAGGCAACTACCATATAAGGTATAAGTAACAAGCCTATTTTGACAAAGTAAAGAGTGGAAAGTGCTTACTAATTATGATTTTAATACTGCTGGAGCATAGGTTAGTGATAGGCATTCCTAATCCTGACAGTGTGATAAATTTTTGATTACTTTGCAGCTGCAGGAACGGAATTCAGTTCAGGAAGCTGTAATGGAAATTGCAAGCAAGTCAAGAAATGAAACAAAGGAAAAATATGTCATAGCATATGATTGCAATACCTACATATACAGCTGTCAAAATTAATCAATTTATGGATAAGTAATAAATTATCAAATTAATGGAAGACATTAAAAGAAGACTTTAAAAAAAAAGTCAGAAAATTTATATTAAAAAGGCAGAACAAATGTTTAAAAAATAGCTATAAAAAAAAAAAAGGAACAGCGGGCAGAAAATGACCAAAATATGTCCATAATATTGACAAAAATGTCAGAAATTTGACAGAAAGTCTAAAAATGTATGAAAATAAAGTCTGAAAAAAATTACCCCAAATAAATTAAATAATAATAATAATGCAAAAACGGAAGACGAAAGGTAGAGTATTGGATGCTGCATATTTTTCTGTTATGGTGCAGCTCAAATTAGCTCCTGGGCCCTCAGTACAGGACAGACTAACACACAGTTTCGTTCATCACAATGTTCAAATATTTTGCGGCTCCAGACAGATTTTTGGATATTTCTTTGGCCTAAAATGGCTCTTTTGAAAGTAAAGGTTGGTTGGTTAATAGATTTAGAGCCCGTCTAACATTGTTGGTGCCGTACCGACCAGTGATGAAAACTGTTTGGCCAGAATTGATTAATTTCCAAATGTGTCTTTGTATTCTATCCGCCAACATAGAAGTCAACATTTTTTAAATCCTCCGGGATAATGTCACGATGTATTTGACCTGGCTGCGTTTCCTCTGCAACTCCGGAGAAAAATTGTTATCAAAGTATATCTGCCTCTCGTCCATCTTCACTGTACAGTTTCCAGGCTTGCTGTTGAATCTGTTCCTTCACTGTGTAGTTGGCGAGTATAACCACAATAATGCGAGGAGGTCCATTTTCCTTAGGTTTCGGCATTATGCGCCCGGTCAATCTTAAATGTGAAGCCAACCCCCCCAAAAACCTTGACAATAATATGTTCTATGCAGCCCCACTTGTCTAAATATGGTATTTTGGTTAACAGTGCGTTGGTGGAATATGAGTTAAGCAGCAAAATCCAGCCATTTGTATCCATCTCCATTTTGCCACTTGCTGTCGACTGAAGATGACATCAGAGTTACTCAGGGCTCAAGCAACTACCAATTACAGCTCAGCTGCAGAAAACAGGTGAGCTGTAATTGGTTGTTGCTTGAGCCCTGAGTAACTGTGGTGTCATCTTCAGTCAACAGCATGTGGCCTGTTTTCTGAAGCTGAGCTGTGATTGGTTGTTACCTGAGACCTGAACAACTTCCCATTATGCCACTTGCTGTCGAGCGTTATTGACATCACAGTTGCTCAGGTCTCATGTAACAAACCAATCACAGCTCAGCTTCAGAAAACAGGTATGCTGTGATTGGTCTTTGCTTGTGCCCTGAGTAACTGTGTGATGTCATCTTCAGTCGACAGCAAGTGGCAAAATGGCCGCCCCCTGAGATTGATAAAAATGGCTGGATTTTGCTGCATAACTAATCCACAAATGTAATATTAATCAGAATGTTATTTTTAGACTAGTGAGGTCACATATACTGTCATGAAATGTTTAAGGTTGACTTCCCCTTTAATGTCCACTTCAGTAGCTTTTTCAGGAAGCCCACCATGTCTCTCTCCTCGCCCTTCTCGCCCGGTTTTGGAGGTCCTCACACCTTTCCACGAGTTCCGCTTCTTGCCACAGTAAAAAGCTTCCCCGTGGATATCAGTGGTCTTTTCCGTGTTAGCTATGTGCTCCTCGGCATCAACAACTCGTTTTTCCAGCTGTCAATTGAGCGCTCAGGCCTTCATTTTGAAGTTTCAAGTCTCGTAATTGATTCCTTGGTTTGGCCTTTAAACTCCTTTACATCCATCCTCATCAGTGAAATGTCCTCCAGTATGTCACAGTTAGACTGGACGATAGTTTACAGCATCTCCTCCATGTTTTTAATTGTAGCTGTAGCGCCTTTGTTAGCTCGAGCCGCAACAAGTTAAGCAGGCTTGTTAGCGTCTGCTTTTTCCAGCGAATTCTCTTCTCCGTCTTTGCTTCTAAATTGATATCCAGCGAGTGTCTCGCTAGCGTCTGTCTTTGTAGTGTTGTTGGGCATATGTTTGCAGAGTATTCTTCAAATGTCGTTCATGAGTTGGGTTACTCAGCAGAGTTCAAAATGTTGTGTCTTACATAAGCATGGCGCCGCCGGAAGTCATATTTCTCATTTCACTTTATTATTTTTACTATTCTGTGTAGATCGCCCAAATAACATTACCATCAGAGCTCTTATCACTAGAAAACCAAAGTAGTTTCAAGTACAAACTCTGATTTTCTGTTTTGTGGTTAGTTTTTGTATCATAAGCTTAGGTACTAATTGTATGTGTTTGCAAAATTATAGAATTGTTTTTAATAATTTCTCTCAATTGTAATCAATGGTTTAATTTTGGGGAAATTATTTAATTGAATATTGTAGTTTTTACCTTGTAACTACCATTGATGATTTAAATTGTTACTTGGCATGTTTTTATGTATTTAATTGTAATTGGAAGAATAGCCATTACTCCCTCGAGGAAGTGGTAGCTAATGAGGATCCTAATAATTAAACAAAAGAACAACCTTCAGATTTAAAGAAACCCCCACCAAAACATTTCACTTTGAGGCTGTTATGTAACAAAATCGATTTTTATTAAGAGAAGTGAAGAAGCTTCATACTTTCACAACGTATATTACAGATCTTCACAATTACAAAATTTCCGAAAAACAGCATATGGTCTGCATCGGACAGAGCAGGATTGGGGGGAATACTATAAAACATTTATTTTCCCTTGTTGTGTCTTGTGTGTAGTCAAAGTGGACTTCCCAGCAAAAACTACTAGAAGTGTTTCTCTCCTGTGTGTGTTTCTCATGTGTGTACATATGTGAAATTCTAGACAATTTCTTACCACAAACTGAACAACGAAAGAGTTTCTCTCCGGTGTGTTTTCTCATGTGTACGACCATATCTTTCTTTTGAGAGAATTTCTTCCCACCAACTGAGCAACAAAAGGATTTCTCTCCTGTGTGTGTTCTCATATGTCGATGCAATACTGACTTGTTTGTCAAACTTTTACCACACACTGAGCAGGGAAAACCCTTTTTCCGCATTTGTGTCATTTTCTTGTTGCCAATTTTCCCTTTTTCAGAGCATTTCAATTGCTCGTTGTCACCTTCACAGTCTGTGTCGCTCCTCAAATGTACTTCCATGTCATCACTCTCAGACAGTGGAGCTAAGAGGCCGTCTGGTGATGGTCCTCCACAGTGGTCTCCACTTGGGCTGTCATGATGAAGCTGTGACCACTCAGGTGGTTTGTCTTGGTAGTCTTCACTCTCCACAGAAACACCAGTCAGTGGAAATGTGCCCACTTGAGCATCTTCCTCTTCAACATGGCGGAACTTTGGAGCTGCAGCTTTCTCTTTATCGTGGAAGGGCTGTGGATCTTTTTGCTCCAAAATGGGACTTTTCTCCTGCGACTCAGCGGGAAGTTCTTGACGACCAACCAGTTGATGGATGCCTGCAGGACGTAAGTCAATTTTGTTACGATACATACTGCCAAACATTCCAAAAATATTTCCCAACAACAAATACATCATCATTGTGTGATAGAGTAATAATCTTTCAGAGAGGACATATTGGTGGACAGCCCAAGCACACATTCAGACAGTTTGCTCATTCGCTATTAGTTACTCGAGTTGAGCCATAAAACAACGTGGGACAATTTTAAACTTGAAAAAACAACAACATTTGTGGCACATACGAAAGAAAGTGAATGGAGTGAGGCAGGGAAGTTTAGTTCAAGTTCAATGTTCAAGTTCAATTTATTCACATGTTGAAATACCACAGCTGGCATTTGTCATGAAAGCAATCTGAGTATACATTTACATGTAAAAGAGACACCCTTAGAAGCTACATAAAGATTATTTGATGGGTGCTTGGACCAGAAACGAGACAATAAACAAACTAAACAAATGTAAACAAACATACAAAACAAAGAACATCCTAACACAACACTAACAACAAACCATTTCAGTCGGTGGATTCAGCTAATTATAAACATGTAGCCAATAGTTCAGTTTTGAGTTTTCTTTTAAAGATGAGGAGAGATTGGGTGGTTTTGAGGTGTGTATCAAGCCGGTTCCAAATCTGAGGGCCATAACATGCAACATTTAAACTTGTCGTCTTGAGCCTTCGCTTTTTTCCCCCGTGATGATGCCTTTGTACCTGGTGTTATGTCCATGTTGGGAGGAACAAGTAGGAATAAGGTCGCTGAGATGAGGAATCAAATTATTAACAACTTGAAACATTAAACATGCGTTATGGTACAAACTGAGCTCAGGAAGTCTTAATAGTCGCGGGCGGGAGGGGGCATTGTATTCAGACCATGAAAAAATACACACCACCTTCTTTTGCAGAGCTTGGAGTTTCTTTGTAAGGCTTGGAAAAGTGTTGTACCAGATTACATTGCATTAATGTAAATGGGGTTCAAATTGAGGTTTGTATAATGTGAGGAGCGTCGGCTTTGGAAGAAAGTGTCTCAGTTTGGTAAAGAGGCCCACATATTTTGAGAGTTTTTTGACAAGAAAGTAAATATGATTTTTAAAATTTCGTGATTCATCCAAATGTATTCCCAGGAATTTGATAGAGCGTACTTGGGAAATTGTCTGTCCATTGATTTCAATTTGTATGTGTTTAGCATTAGGGGTGGGAACCTCTGGGTACCTCACGACACCATACAATATGCGATACAAGGCTTACGATAACTATTATCTAACGGTATGACGATACCGTGATTATCAATATATGGTCAGGTAATAAAGTCACAATAAACTACAATAAAACTACTCAAAACATAAATTGATGTTTTTTCAATTAGAAAATAGTTTTGTTTTGTACCATCACTGAAACAAAATATTAAAACTGGTGTCTTCTTCTTAGTGAGTATTTTTGGGTATTTAAAAAAAAAAAAACGAATACAAATGTCTTTTTAACAGAGACCACTTTCTGTGAACAAATTTGTGTCTTTCTTAAACACTCTTGTCATGCAACATGTCAGTCAGTTACATAGTGAATTGTTTCATTTTATAAACTGTGACCATTTTTGTGTGTAACATTGCAAAAGTAAATAAATAAAATTACTTAAATATTAAATCAATATTAATATTTCTTTGTGTGCTTCAAAAAGTTGAACCATAAAATATGTTTTAAAATGTTACGTATGCAAAACTGAGTTATTTGCTGGACAGATAATAAATGTGTTACACAAGTAAAAGTAAGGTCATGAGTCTTCTTTGCCTGAAGACTTCCATTCATTTCCCCGCCACTCTTATGAGGCGCTCCCTCTAGCGGCCTGCCAAGTATTTGCTCAATAAATAATGAACAATGGAGCCGTTATAGTGGCTGTTTATTAACTACAAGTATCGCGATACTTGCGTAGGCGTATGGATAATCTATCGGGAGACAAAGTATCACGATATCGTCACACTCCTATTTGGCATAATCTTGTTTTTGATAGGAGCGAAATATATAGTTGTTGTTTTTTGGACATTCAAAAAGTTTATTATATTTAAACCATTTGTCAATATTACAGACTTTTTGGTTTATGATTCGGTTGAGTTCAAATTAGAGCTGTCAAACGATTATTTTTTTTAATCAGATTAATCACATTTTAGAATTTTGATTAATCACGATAAATTGCTTAATAAAAAAAGGCTTTTTTAATCAACATTTTTCCCCGCCAAATTTGAAGAGCACCGGTTATGTGTTAATTCTTTTGACATTTAATGTTATGAAGACGTCTTCAACATTTTTTGATCCACTGCACACGCTCATTCTCCTTTTTCTAATCAGCTAATTACTTGCATAATTTAAAATGGAAAAAATTGAATACGGTATTTTGACATAAACAAATATTCTAAATGTGATACGCAAACATTCATTACATGCTTTACTTTAATGCATGAAATTATGTTTATTGCTCAAACACAACATGTGCTACCTAAACGTAGCCATCCGCTGTCACGCTAAAGGATAATCTATGGTCAAAATTAATAGTGTGATTAATCTGCGTTAATTAATGATTAATGCGTCGTCCGCGAATAGTACTTTGTGGAACCCTTTTGACGAGTTAGCAAAGTCATTGGTATACAAAATAAAAAGAAGTAGTCCTAGTTTGGATCCTTGTGGGAACCCATGTTTAATAATTGTATTTGATTATATGTAATCTTTAATAACTACATACTTGTAGAATTTTCTGGAATTCAGTAGTATTAAGATTGACCCTACGCAGGTACCGACCTGCTGCACAGAATGGTTGTATGTGCGCTCCCGTGAAGACGTGCTTGGTTTTTGTACTTTTTGTCCACTCTGGAATAAACGCCACGTTCTGCTGAAAACGCATGTCTCTTTTTTATTACTATCACACACAATACGGTGTCAGAAGGTCTCATAATTCTTGTAAGCGACTTCGTGTTGTGAGTTTTTTCATCGAGCGGGACCATCGTGCTACCGCGCAGATTTTTTTCACGACACGTAATGGCGGACGGATTCAGACGACCCAACCCGCTGATGTTCGATGGGAACATTGCCGAGAACCGGCGCAAATTTGAGCAGGAGTATGACATTTTCATCGCCGCAGCGCACTCCAATAAACCAGCACGGACTCAAGCTTACTTTTTTTTTTTAACCTGGCTGGATCCAAAGCCATCGAGCGAAAAAAGGTTTTTCGTTTAAGCCGCGGAGGTGTGTGACGACAGCGACGAGGGACGTGTCGTCGTTCCCGCGGAGTCCAAGGAGGACCCAGAATGCCTCAAAAGGAAATTCAGGGAAATGTGCAATCCTCAAAAGAACTTGACAATGGAACGACACAAGTTCAACAAACCTAACCAAAAGGCTGGTGAGACCATTGAATCATATGTGAGCGATTTAAGGATCAAAGCTAAGAGCTGCAACTTTGGTGAGCTGTGTGAAGAGCTTATCAGAGACCGACTAGTATGTGGCATAAATAACGACCAACTCAGAAAGACTCTGTTACATGACAGTAGTTTGACTCTAGCCAAGGCAATTTCAGTATGCCAGATTTATGAAATAACTGAAGAGCACAACAAAACTTTAATGTCCCCACATAGTGTTGTTGCTATGTGGATGCTATACAAACCAAACTTATGAAAAAAGCGAGAATATGACAAGGCGAAGTCTGGCAGTAAACCAAGCTCATCACTGCTAAACACCGACTGCAATAGTTGTGGTGGTAGTGATGCGGCAAAACGAAACAAATGCCCAGCTTTTGGCAAGCAATGTAATGTATGCAAGAAAATGAACCAATATGCAAAGTGCTGTAGATCTAAACCTCAGTTTGACAGGCGAAAGCAGGGATATTGGTCCACCAAGTTGACATGGGTCAAAAGGAGGACAGTGAAAGTCACAGTGATAGCGACAGTGAGACCTAGTATGTGAATGGAATAACACTGGAAATAAGAGTTGATTCAACTTGTGCACAGGCTGAGAAGAAAGAAGAGGCTTTCGCTTCTTTACAAATAAATAACAATTCAGTTGAAATGAAAGTGGACACTGGTGCAAAGTGCAATGTCATCTCTATAATGACTTTTGAAAAGATTAAAAGTAATGAACAAGTGAAGCCATGTAGGAAACCTACTAATCTTTTTGGTTATGGTGGTGGTAAAATAAGAACAAGAGGATTTGTTGACCTATGCTGCCATCTAAGGGACAAGTGTTATAAAATACCTTTTTTCATCATCAATGAGAATGTGCTTAGACTTCAAATCACTACGAATGGGACTTGTGTATGGAGGTAAATATGGTGCAAAACTAACTTGTAATATAAAAAAATTGTACCTGTAGAAAAAAGTCTAAATTTGTATCTGTAAAAGTCGTGATTTGTACCTGTAAAAAAATGTGTGCCTGTAAAAAAAAAAAAGGATCTGTAAAAAAAATGTGTACATGTAAAAAAAAAAATTGTATGTGTAAAACAAATTTGTATCTGTAAAAACAAATGTGTACCTGTAAAAGTCATGATTTGTACCTGTACAAATTTCTTTTTTGTATCTGTACAAAAAGTGTAAATTTGTATCTGTAAAAGTTGTGATTTGTACCTGTAGAAATGACAACTTGTAGTCAAAGAAGTCGCCACTAGGAGTCACAAGTGATTTTTCTGCTGCTGTCCAGTCACGTGAGTTTTGCACCATATATCTCGCTACAAAAGGTGCAAAACTGATTCGTACTTGTAGAGCGCCGTGATTTGTACTCGTAGAAGAAGAGGGCGGGCTCTGGAGGATTTGGGCGGGCTAAAGCTCAACCTCATTGGTTGAGCGAACGACAGTGGGTTGAACTCAAATGACGCCACGTTTTTATCATTAATATGCACAAAACCCGTAATTCCAAACAAACAGAGTTGCCGCCCACACCAGTTTACGTGTCATTTTGGAAGAAGACGTCCCAGGCGTGAAAATGTCAACATGGTTCAATATACAAACACCGTGTGGAACAGCTTAAACGTTGGTTGAGATGCAGAGCACTCCAAGTGGGCAGAAAGAAAGAAGTTTTAGTATGAAGGTAAGATTTATTGTACGAACATAGCTCGTAATCTGGTGCTAGCTAGCTAGCTCATCTCATGTTGTTGTCACGAAAACTGAACACATTGAAGTCACGATTTTTATTTCAAGATTTGAAGCCTACCAGTGTAAACATACGATCAATAGCTTGTACCTGTAAAAGAAAAAAGAAAAAAAAAACTCATAACCTGCTGCTTAGTGCTTAGATGTGAAAATTACTATAGAGCTACAGAACCCTATTGAATATTTTACAAGATAACCTAAACATATAACCAAAAGTGGACAGTACTCAGCTACTTGTATTTGATTAACATTATATTTAAGCATCTGTACTCTTACTATCATAATAAAATGAAAACAAAACGTTTTTACTGCGAGTGGATCTTTAAGACGCTACAGGTATTTTAACCTCAAATCTTTATCCTCTGTATTTAATCATTTTATTTTAAATATTACAATTTATTGATAAATGTCAGTATTTTGCAATGTATGCTTTGCAAACAGTTAAAATATTTTTCAATTGCTATTGTTTGGTTATGGTTTATAAGTTTGTGCTGTTGATGTGTAACTGTTTAAAAATTAATAAAATTGAATAACTGATAGATTAATCGACTCTAAAAACAGAAGCGTATTCAAAAAAGCTCACTAATACTTTTTTAATTTTAACTTTACTTACCATTAATTAAATCGTCCATTTCCTAATGTTTACTAACATTTATGGGCCCAATGAAGACCCAACCTTTTTGCAGAATGTTTTTCGCCTACTATATTGGCGATGCAGTAGCCTACCTACATTATGATATAATAAAACCGTATTGCACCCTTCATACATAAAGTAAATAAAAATAAAAACTATAACTGTGTTGGAATATTGGTGTTTTTATTACAACCTATTTCATACTGATACATAGAGTACTACATATAGTGAAGACAGATGCTAGTGTAACACAATCAAACCATCACATGGTTCAATCATTGTGTGTGCAGTGTTGTTTCCAAGTGGGGACATGACATGTTTTGGACCTGAAAGAAAATGAGCCTCAATGAAGATTCTGGACTGGCTTCATGATTAGAGGAACAACAGCAGTCACACATCATAAACATTTTGACAGTTTTGGTAGTAGGCTTTAGTAAAATGACTTTTCACTCTCAGCCAAACAAAATACTGAGCCGTTGATCAGAAATAAATAAAAACCTTAAAATGGACATTGTACTGATTCCCTTTAATTGTGGAGAATACATATAAAATTCCTAAAAGCGTTCGGTATACAATGACACTGAAGGTTGGTTTTAGCAGTTGCAAACTGCAACTTTACACCAACATTGTTCCCCAAATACATAGTGAAAACACTCAGGAGAATGGTGATGTTAATGTGATCTGATGGCAATGGAAAAAAAAAAGATACATTTGATCACTTGCTGATGCGGATGCCTTCTGGAACGCTTGTACTTGCCTGAATAAGGGCAAAGTGTTTCATTGGTAAAATGAGCTCAGTTACATTTTACACTCACAAAAAAGACTAAGGCAATAAATTACACTACTCTGATACAAAAGGTACTCTCAATAATGTCTATATCTATAAAGCAGTTTGACATTTGATGATTTGAGATACCTGAGGGAACCACAAGATGTCATCAAAACTTGGTGAAAACCAAATCACGTCGTGCAACATCAGGAATGGTAAAGAAGAGAAGACAAACCAAACTGTGTTACAATCCAGTGTTTAGCGGCGCATCTACTGTTGACAACAAAAGGCACAAATCACAAAAATGCATATTATGATAGTGGGCTCATCTTTGAAAAACAGCTGATTTCCCAGCAGACTAAAAACCTCCTTTAATCAGCAAGAACAATAATTGGTGCAGTTAGTTACATTTGGACCAAGTGCAAGCAACAACGTAACCATGTGGCACTTTTAGCTTTGGAATTAGTCTGTACCCTTCATATGAATCTGGCAGAAACCACAACTGCATGTTAAGAGACAGAATCTTGCAACTCCTGCGCTTGGAGCAGTTTAGTAGAACTCTGATGTGTTTCCTCCATCAGGTAAGTTGATTGCCTCTCATGTTCTCATTGATTGTACATTCCAAAAACCACAACATCAAACCGGTAACATTTCGTTTTTGGCAATACAGTACTCCATCATGAACAAGTAATGCTAGCAATGTAGCAGCCTTGGCGTGCCGCCGTACATGCGCGATAGTGAGCTGGGAGCATTTCGTTAGGCAGAGATGCAGGGGGAAGTGAAGTGAGGCTACATTCAAATCTTGCCATCTGCTTCAAGACTGTGCAAACTCTACTTGAAATAGTACTTACAGTATATCATTGTTTACTTATATACAATAATTGTTCTACTATGTTTCTAATTACAGTGGACCCCATCCACATACTCACCATTCGGCGCCCGCGGATCCACATATTTGTAAAAAAAATATTTCCCCAATATGTTTACATTTTTTGGTGTACCAACAACCCGCCAAATTCTAAACAGTGGTCACGTATGGAGGACCAAAATTGCCAAGATAAAAAATAAATAAATAATGAAAAGTGGAAATAAAAATGGATAGAAAAAAAAAATCAGAAATTAAATCCCCAAAATAAATATAAATGAAAATAAAAACATATATATATATATATATATATATATATATATATATATATATATATATATATATATATATATATAAATAAAAGTAAAAATAAATCCAAAACTAAAAAACAAAATTCAAAAAAAATAAAATAAAAATAAATGTAGAAATAAATCCAAAAATAAATATATAAATAAAATTAAATATCAATCAATAAATAAACATTTATTTATTTCATGCTGCACACGCTGTGTCAGGACAAAATGTTATTCAAATAAGGAGGGTGGTCCTAAGCGTATCTTGGGTGTCAAGGATGTCTTGCCGGCTTGCATGGAGACATTGAATTATATTTATATATTTATTTTTGCATTTATTTCGACATTTATGGTCATATTTATTTTTACTTATATATATATATATATATATATACACACACACACACACACAGTATGTATATTGTTGTTTTTATTTCCATTTCTTATTTTTGAATAGATTTTTCATATCCGTTTTTATTTTCACTTTTATTTATTTAGTCATTTATTTTTCTAATGTTGGTGGTTTTGGTCCTCCATAGTCAAATTTTTCGAGATGGGAGCCGTAGGTAATACCAATTTCATTTAATTTGTTTTACTTTGACTTACAGGCAGACACTTACGATACGAGAGCTGTATATCAGCAGCTCAAATCACATGTAAAAAGACAATATAACAGTGCTCAGTCATTAATTCCTTTTCCTCCACGAAGAACAACTAATATTAGCTGTACTGATAAGCTGAGGACAGCCAGAAGCAGAAAGAGTAGTCAGTTGATGCAGTGTAACAAAAATAAAAATAGCTATTTAATTATACCATTACTGTATAATGTCTTTTGAGTTACAAGCATGGGTATGAAACATTAGAACGTTCATTTCAAGTCATGACTGTACTAGATGTTGTCCAATACACCATTTAAGCAAAGGAAACATACCAGAGTTCTAAAAATCTTGAAAGAAACACTCAGTTCGAGATAGTGTTGAGCTACAAAGGCACTGGTGTTACAAGCACATTTTTGGTAAGACAAGACAAGCACTCATGCTTCTGTCTCTGGTGTTGGCGGTCATTTGCCAAACATTATTTATCAAATTAGTACTCTTTCCTACGTCTGTGATGCTGCAGAGTAACGTTCAGTAGAAAGGAATACGAACACCCATATGAGAACAGTGAGAACTTTGTTGTTTAATTGAGCCATCCTGAATTTTGAAGTCAGTCAGTGATGAAATGAGAAGTTTTGGTGGGAAAACTAGTTATGAACTGTAGCTATGAGGTATTCCAGCTTTGGTGATTCACACCAAACATTTGGTTAAATACAGGGTAGCACTGGTTCATTACGAAGACCAACAACACCACTTTAAAGCTAAATGTTTTTGGCTTTTTAGACTTTTGGTATGAAAAAAATAGATATATACTTGAGCAGAGCGTACTAAGAGAACCAACAAGCTATAGAGTTTGGGTCAACAAACAGTGACAAGCACGGTACAAGTACAGAGGTGACAAAACACTTGCTTCCCTCATCCACATTTACACGTCACTTCAGTTGTTCGTACGACATCAAGAGAAAAATAACGCTGTTTGTCTTCAGACATCCATTTATAGAGGTACTCAATTGTGATTTGGACTCCTAAGAAGAATCCTGCATTATTCTATACCTTATGTAGTTTCAAACTGATGAAACTGCACGATGACGATCCAAAGAGAGAAAATTCTAAGTGCATAAAGGGAAATGTGGATTTAGTGTGGAGTTTTATAAAGCATCCATATTTTCAATATTTTCGTTCTGTGTTGGCGCATGTGTGTGTTCGTGTAGCATAGCAAAAAAAATAAAAATTGCAAACAGTTTGGAAAGAATGTATAAATATAACGTCCTATCGTCCAACTGCATTGAAAACTTTAAAAACAGTTGGGTCAAAAATAACTCAAATTGAGTCAAGAATGGACCGTCCCAACTTTTTGAATTATTTAATCCAATAAATTAGGTCGAATTAAATTAATAACACACAAAGCAGCAAATTTTCGTTGGGTTGTTTTGAGGATTATTCATTTTACAATTTGTTTTGGGTTACGGTAATTGAATAACCCAATTGAACTGGGTCAAAAATAAACTGGCCTAACTTTTTGAGTTATTTCACCCAAAAAATTGGGTCAAATTAAATGAATAACCCACAAAACCAGAACAATTTTAGGGTGGTCTTGTGGGTTATTATTGACCCAACTTTTGGGGTAAATTGAATAACCCAATTAAACTGGGTCAAGAATGGAAGGACCCAACTTTTCGAGTTATTGAACCCAAAAAGTTGGGTCAAATTAAATGAATAACATACAAAACCACACCAATTTTGGAGTGGTGTGGTGGGTTATTAATTTGACCAAACTTTTTGAGTAAATTAAATAACCCAATTGAACTGGGTCAAAAATGCACTAAACCCAAAAAGTTGTATCAAATCAAATTAATAACCCACAAAGCAAAATGGGTTGTTTTGTGGGTTATTCATTTGACCCAACTTTTAGGGGAATAACCCGATTGAATTAGGTAAAAATGAACCAACCCAACTTTTTGAGTTATTTGACCCACCTTTTTCGGTCAATTAAATCAGGCCAAAAATTAGCCGACCTAGCTTTTTCAGTACTTACGCCCAAAATTCCAATTCAATTAATAACTCACAAAGCAACCCAGTTATATGGGTTGTTCTACGGGTTAAATTGAACAACCCAAAATGTTGGGTCAGTCCCTTTATGACCCAATTTGTGTTATGTTTGACCCAACTGTTTTTAGAGTCTAATTTTGCCAGTCAACACCATATGACTCACCCTTGTGACACACATTTCACTGGAGCATAGGTATCTACAAAAATGGAGTGTGATACTTCTTGTCTCGTATCGTACTACGATACAGAATGTGTTGTGTGTGTGTGTGTGAGTCAGAGTAGAATGCAGTGTAAATTGATTGTTACAAGCAGTACGTGTTGTTGGTCATTTTAGTTTGTGTTTTGTATTTTCATTGGAATTCCTTTCTTGTAAAGAAGCTATTTGGTACAAAGCAAAAACATCTAAAGGATTGGATCTGTGTGCACATTCAAATAATCCAAATGTTAAATTTCAGCATAAAGATTCTCAGTTAGCAGGCCCTGGATCAGCTAATGGCATTGTATGCAACACCTCATCTAGTAGCTGCAAAGCACGGTGAAGGTGGACTTCCACCCAACACGGCGTGTGTTTGATGCTCTGCCTGGGATAGTCAGGCCCCCAGCCCTTGACAAAGCTGAGACGCAAGATACATAGTCGTCGAAGGTCATCCACGCCAATCCCTGCTGCTGCAGACAGACCTGTAAGTGAGGAAATGTGTTATATTTTCCAGATTGGTCAATAAAGTTCAAATAAAAAGTTTTAATACTAAGGATATTTTGGTGTGGGTTGGGAGGGATTAATAGTATTTCAATTCATTTCAATATGGATAATGGGTTTACTCTACAGTAAACACCCCCACCTCCTCCACCCCACCCATTCCCCCTATCATTGCACGTTCCAGTTTCACAGTCCTGCTATTTCACTGATCCCCCCCATCTATTATTTTTCTTCTATTTCAGTTTTTTTAACGCTCCAGTCTATTGGGTGCACTGTAATTCCACATTCAGTCACTGTATGGCGGTACTTTTTTTTTTTAGTTTTGAGACCATGAACAAAATCACAAGTAGCCTACTGTATTTCAGCACAGACTTGTTTTTGTTGAAGATTATTGAGTGTAATCCAGTTATCTGTAATTATGTTTTTTATACATACAGAAAGTGCCAGCAATAGATTCATTTTATAATGTAAATCTTTGGGCATGATTATTGATGGATATTGTGAGGTGATACGTTTTTTTTGGTGGAAAAACGGGTATTTGTATACTGTTAACACACAGGTATTTGGTATACTGTTGCAATGTTTGTAAAATATTACTGGATTTTTTATCGCTCTTGCGCTCTACATGTACAAGCATGTACATTAATTTACGAGCTTGGTTATGGAACAAATTAAACTTGTAATACAAGGTACACCATCTTATCAGCATAGTTTAGAGTGTTTAAACATAAATTACATTATGTAGACAAAACAAAAATTCCCCCTGAATATTATTTCTTCAATATTCTAAGACAAACATCTTTCATGATTACGGGCAACTGTGCTCACAATGGATTGGAGAGGTAATTGGCATTTGTAGATTCAAGGGTTTATCCATTTTAAAAATGTAAAATTACATCTAAATGTATATTCTTGTGTCTGATAGCAGAAGGTTTGACAATACTCACTGACTGCAGGTGCTATGCCCCCAACACTGCCTGGTCCAGGTATATTTCCTGCCACTGCAGCGGCCTGTGCAGCAGCGGCAGCCTGAGCGGTCGCAGCCTGCTGCTGCATTTGTCTGTGGCACTGTCGTAGGTCAAACACCTAACACACACAAGCAACTATGTATTAATTTGACACCACGCACATTCACACTCACTTGGCTAATGTTGCCCCGATTTCTGATCCGAAGATTGTGTTGCGTTGTGTTGTGTTGGGCTTTGCAGCGAATGGCAAATTATTCAATACAACAGACCACTTTCACTTGTGGTTCATTTTAGCGAGCATGCTAGCCAAGCACTTAGCATAAACTGTATTCAGTCACTAGACAAAGTGCAATTTCTGCAGAAATTGCGTGGGAATGCTGAAAAGCTTAATGCTATTAGCTGAATGCTAAGATTTGAATGCATGATGTGCTTATGAAGTAAATTGAAAGATAATTTATTTGAATTATTATTTTTTTTATTGTAGTCAAATGACAAATGAATAAAAAGAAAACTTCAACTGCAATTGCGGTTGGAAATTATAATCCATTCCTGATATGATAGTCAGTTGGTATCGAACCATCGAATGTACTAAAATGTGGTCCAAGCGGGGTTTGAACCCAGGTTCTCCGTGGTGGGAGGCAAATGCGCTAAGCACTGACCTAACTTGACTTGTTAAAAGTCATGGCTAATGGCGTATTTATTTTTGAAAAGTGTCATCTGATGCTGAAAGCTAACATGCATTTAATCATTTCGGTGAAATTATTATCCATTTCCTGATATGACAATCAAATAACAAATAAATAAAAAGAAAACTGCAATCTGACTAAGGTTGGATTTAATCAATTCAGAGAAATTATAATCCATTCCTGCTATGATAGTCAGTTGATATCAAACCATCGAATGTACTAAAATGTGGTCCAAAGGGGTTTTGAACCCAGGTTCTCCATTGTGGGCAATTGCTCTAAGCACTGACCTAACTTGACTTGTCCAAGCTCATGGCTAATTTATTTTGAAAAGTGTCATGTGATGCTGAAACCTATTTAAAACCATTTAATGCTCCAGCATTCCCACAATTAAGATCACCTTTTGACATTTACACACAATAATTACGGTTAGGGAATACAGGGATATTGTAATGGTGAAGGAGACTACACTTCTATTAGTAACTTAACTCTAAATTTAGCTTAAAAAATAAATAAATCTAATAACTATTGTGAACGCACTGGCTTACAATGACAATCGTATCTATGGTGCACCATTGTGGGAGCCCGAGTATGTTCATAGTTGTTCGTAACGAAAACAGAAGCAGCAAACGTGTGAATAAAAATGTGACATGAGTATAAAAGCCTGATTCAGACCTTGATGTAGGCTCCAGGGTAGATCTTGTGCACAGCATCACCCGGTGCTCGGCCTGCCTCCCTGTCAAGATAGTAGCTCTGTACAAACACAGCATGGTCACTCATACACCGCATCCACACATCGCCTTCGCCACGACACTCCAGCTGCACCCCTTTACCGATGTGCAACCTGGAACAAACAGGAATGAAAAAAATTAAAAAGCTGAAATGGCTGTGAATGGCCGCCTCCTGATATTGATAAATAAAAATAAATAAATAAACGAGCTGAATTTTGCTGCTTAATTCATATTCCACTAACGCAACATTAACCAGAATACCATATGTAAACTAGTGGGGCTGCATAGAACATATTATTGTCAAGAAATTTTTGGGGGGCTGACTTCCGCTTTAAAAAGGAAACCAACCCCAAACATTTCTTTACAACAACCCGCCCCTACTAGTCTAAAAACGGCATTCTAATCAATATTGTGCTTGTGGAATACAAATTGAGCAACAAAATCCACCTGTTTTTATCCATCACATGGGGCGGTCATTTTGCTACTTGAGGCAAATTAAATGAAAATGACATCGCAGTTGCTCAGGGCTCTGGTAACGACCAATCATGGCTCAGCTCCAGAAAACAGGTGAGCCGTGATTGGTTGTTAACAGCAAGTGGCAAAATGGCCTCCCCCTGAGATGGATAAAAACAACTGAATTTTGCTGTTTAATTCATATTGCACAAACGCAGCATTAACTAGAATTCCGTGTTTAGACTAGTAGGGGCGCATAGAAGAAATCATTGGAATAACACAACTAGTACAGAGTAATTTTATGCACATACCGGGCTCTCTCACTGGCATCTGTGCGATGAACATTACTCAGCTGACCGAGACAGAAGCGGTCGCCTCCCGATGGGTCGACATAACCATCCACCGTCACAACAGGGCAGCTGGAGAGCACCTTAAACATCTCCCCAACCTGAACGTCCATTTCAAAATAGGAGATTGAGCACCAAAACTCTGGCCCTGCCCAGACAAAAAAAACAAACATATTGTCGCCTAAATAATGGCCTAAGTCATATATTAACACAAAAAAAACTTTTAAACATGTTCTGATTATGCTGGCCACCTATGCTGAAATTGCCTACATCCTTAGTTAAATAGATAGTTCAATTTTACCACTTAAATTAAATTAGTGCTAAATACAAAACAATTGGTATTTCATTCAGTTTTTTCATGTTTTCTGAAAAAAAAAAGACAAAATGTCTTGTCTTGGAACATTATTTTAGGAACTTGATGATATGTAACATGCAGTCATCAGTGACCTATTTACATTATATTGATGGAGAGGGACTGGATAGAAATTTTGTGTCACTCATAGAAAGGGCGTACCAAACCTTACATACTGTATATGCTTTATACTGCAAGAAGGGTATTGTACTTTTCTCTAACCTGGATGATTGGATACAGAAGGAGGGAAAGAGGTTGAACTATGATGCTGAGACCCTGTAAAGAAAAAAACAACAATTTTACAAGCAAGAAAACATGATTAATTAGCCCTGTGTGGTAGGTACTCTGTTATGATGTTCTAAAGCTATGCTGGAGATATTAGTGCAAAACATTTCCTTTTCTACAATAAAACAGAATAGAAACAGTTTTTCTACTATATAGAAAACACCTTGAGAATATGAGATTTTTTTTGGACAGTGTCATCCGATCTCTCTCTCTCTCTCTCTCTCTCTCTCTCTCTCTCTCTCTCTCTCTCTCTCTCTCTCTCTCTCTCTCTCTCTCTCTCTCTCTCTCTCTCTCTCTCTCTCTCCCTCCCTCACTCTCCCTCTCCCTCTCTCTCCAATTTAATTAAGCTACACAGTAAATTTTGACTCTATTTAGAGTGGGACCAAATCCAAATAGACTGTTTTAAAGTAATATTTACACTTGGAAGAGAGTAAAATAAAGAATTGAACAAATAACAAATAAAAGGCACTCAAGGGTTAAGGAACGAACTCACGACCTTCGGCTTGGGAGACAAACGATATACTTCCTGAGCCACGCAGCTTCTGCTTTGTGTTAGTATATCGCTCATGTCAGCTGGAATCTTCGTAACTCCAAGAGACCAAAACCGATGTTTTTGGTCTCTTGGAGATAAGCAAACAGTAGGAGGGGCATACCTCAGGTGGTAGTGTGGCAGTCTACCAAGCTGAAGGTCATGAGTTTGTTCCTCAACCCCTGAGTGACTTTTATTTATTTATTTTCCAATTCTTTATTTTACTCTTTTCAAAGTGTAAATATTACTCTAAAACTGAGTCTATTTGGTCCTACTCTAAATAGAGTCGAATTTACTGTGTAGTTTTGGACATTTTTACATAGGACAGAATTATTCATTATTTTTTAATCAACTATTTTATTTATATAACATTATTTTCTTGTTTCAGGTATTTCGGTTCATTAACATCAATATTTAAGTATGTGTTTGATATTTCCTTATGCATTTTATTCAATAATGGGTTTTTTTTTACATTTGCTGTTGCATTTTATTCAAAACAAAATTAATAAATCAAATTGTGTTTACAATAAATTATTGGTTTATTCTACTATGGTGGTACTTACAGTTAGCCTAGATGACAATCAGTGTCCCATTTAGTTCTGTATCAGATTAAATGAGTCCCAGATGAGTCACTGATCGTGTTGCTGAAATTGCTAACGTTTAAGATTAAAACATGACAGGCTTCTCTTTGGGGCTCTGTGTGGCCAGTAGGGGGATTTGCTGAATTTGCCAAATATTGCAGTACTTCAAAGATTTGCCTGCAAGTTTGCAAACAAGTTGTCTACTTTGATGGCCTTAATCATGGTGTGTTGCAATCTAACTACAACAAATCTCAGAAATAGCTTTACAAGGGTATTCATAATGAAAGAGTAGAACGTGAAATAAGTTTATAGGAGTAACCAATAATCATTATTATTGGCGGTAGGGGGCCCCAAAACCAAATTTTTCTCAGAGCCCCATTGAGGCTTGATTTAAGCACATTTGGGTGTCCTGAAAAGCACCATGAAACAGTTTTACTGTTTATATTGTATCAATGTAAAATCTAGAAAAAGCTGTAGGTTACACTACATGTCAAATCTGTGGTCACTTGTAATACATTTTTAATAGTCCAAGGCTTCCATAAAGCTGTTATTTAGACAAAATATCTATTTTCGAAATCATGAAATGCTAGCAAGGTGGTAAAAAGGTAAGCACGTTAGTTTGAATCTTCGTTTGAAAATCTCTGTGTGAAACTTGTACATTCTCTCCATTTTTGTTGGGATTTTCTCAAGGTTTCCTCTTATATCACTAAAACCTATTCATTAGGTTAACTCAGGATGCTTAATTGCACTTAGGTGTTAAAGTCAGTGTCTTTGTCTTTTTGTATGTGTCTTGTGACTGATTGCCGAGCAGTCCAGTGTAGTGTAGCCCACTTGCCCGTTGTCAGTTGGAATATACCCACAACACTAATGAGGATAAGCCCCACAAAAATGGTTGGATGGATTTGAGGCAAATCTCACAATGTTGGTTTGGATGGTGAAGGGGAGTTGGCTGATGACCACGTCCATTTTGCAGGGGTCCTATTGGAGTGTAGGAGGCTGTGCTGCTGCCTGTCCACACCGCTGCATTACAAGAAAGCAAAAAGCACAACATTGTTATTGATTAGTCAGCTAGTCACAAAACATGCACAATCTAATGACAACCAATCAACAATTCTGATCTGCTAAAGATAACAACTGAATATGTTTATAAGGGGTGGTGTCAATTAGAGATTTTCGCTATTTACTATAAAAACTAGGGATGGGCGACTACCGATACCAGCCATTGTATTGGGCCGATACCAGGCCACATTTCATGGTATTGGTACTCGTGACGGCTATCGATACTGGTATCGGCCCCCGCTCTTGTGGCCATAATTTCTTCAGGAACTGTCAGAAAGACTGGGGGGAACAAAAATATTATTCCGTCTCTTTCATTTCTGTGTGTCTCCTTATGAGGTAACACTTGTTCAATTCATTACTTCCGGCAGCGCCATTTCGACACACGTTACTGAGAACAAGTAAGTACTCTTGTTGTGAGTAATATCACCTATACCTGTGATTCAATGTGTGTTATATATGTTTGTAGCTCACGTAACTTCACAGAGTTTAATTGCCTCGTTTACTTTTGCCACACGCTTAATTGCCTCGTTAGTCTTTGAGCAGCTGTGCTAAAAATAGAACGGTGCCGTTTATCCCTGCATACGCTAATTCTTGCTCTTATTCATACATAATATTTGTAATGAACGAAGAACGTGAAACAGGAAACGGAAATACAGAGCAGCCTTCCAAATTAAAAGCATGGATTTCAAAACAAGCTAATTAAACACACTAAATAGCTTGAGGAATTCTTAACATAGGAAATATTATTAAATTGCTTGAAGCCCTGTTGTATTGAATTGAATTATTTGCACTTCACTGTATTCCTTAAAAAGAAGTTGTACAACCACATATTTTGATTGGGACTTTTTTTCTGGCCACTGTTTCAATTTGTTTGTTTCATCTTATTTATTGATTTTTTTTAAATTAATTTTATTGTGTGCTCTATGCAAAATGACTTTTATCAGCAAATTGAAAAAATATAATTGCCATTAATTTCATTCAATGTTAAGGAAATTAGCTGTAGCTGGGATATGTATGTCATTTAAATTTTTTTTATCTGTCATTGTTTTTTGGGAAATTTTATGTATCATAAGTACTAATGGTATCCGTATCGGTGAATACTGAAGAATTGAGTATCGTATTGGTAACAGTCTAAAAAATAAGTGGTATCGAACATCCCTAATAAAAACAATAAAAATACAACTATTGCTAAACCGCAGATTTCAGCAATTTAGATTTCTATGATCTACACACACTGACACACGCACACACAAAAATCAATACAGCGATATAGCAGGGGCATAATAGGTGAACTGTACGCCTAAAGTAATAAAGTCCCTGGTGAGTATACTGTAAATACATTGTACTATGTACATAATACACAACTCACTGTGGAAGGCAGCCTGGCTCTGAGAATGCTTGCTGCTGCTATATCCATTCTGTCCGTGGGATTGAGGAGGAGGTAGAGAAGATTGCTGCGGGTGGGGAGGTTGAGGTGCTTGGGGACCTTGTTGCTGAGATTGGGGCTGATTTGGAGTCGGGGAACGTGGTGCTTGAGTCATAACTTGAACCTGTGGAGAAGCAGTCTGAGGGCGACCATCAACATGACTGGCCTGTAGTGGCAGCATGGAGCCAGAGTTTGACACTGCGGAGGAGAATACCCAAGAACACACAATCACAAGTGTGACTAATACTAAGTATCATACTGGAACACAAAATGTGTGCCATCGTCAGTTATTCCACATCTTCTTCTTTTTTAACTCCCATAAGAAACAAAAAGGTTGTGCAGTTCTCAGGTTTTAGTGACTTTTCACATTGTGTGGCAACAACTGTTAATGTACACATTATTTAAAGTTTTTTTCTTTATCGACGGTGACATGATTTTCCCTCATTTACTTCTTCTGTCAAGTCAGACTCAGACTCAGTCAAATGGGGGTCTGTGGGTACGTGACATTTTACCTCCTTTGGACCCATAGATGATTGCAGTGGACATAACATATTTGCGTGTCTAAACCAATAAAAACGCATCATTTGGATGATGTCAACACTCCTGGTTCATGATTGCATCCTAGCTAACCAATTACAATCACAAGGTTATTTGCATGATGTTCATGTTAAAAATGTTACATATAAGCTTAGTAAGTTTACAACATGTTGCAGCCATACTATCCTGGCGTCCGCTATAACAAATAAAAACATGAAATAACCCCCCAAAAAATTCCCATGATGTTCTTATGTGAGGAAACAGTCAAAATCAGTAAAAAAAACAACAACAAAAAACAATTATAATAATACATTTTAAAAAGCCCAGTAGAAAAATGCAGGTCTGAAGGGGTTAAAATGGGAAAACTCTTTAGAAATAAATGTATAAAATTTTGTAAATATTTCAGGAATTTAAATTTAAATTCATAAAAATAATTTTATATTCAGTAGGCTATTCAATTTCATTGTCTTCCCCATAAAAGAATGGTTCAGCCCAACCTCTCATATGCCGCCTAGTATCACTGTCAATCATTTCAACAAGTACAATCTTCCACCCTTGCTCAATGCAGCAAGGACTGGTTCTCTGAAAGAACTCTTGAAAGTCACACTCTCGGCTCTGATGGATTGTTTTCCAGGGCCTGTGAAAATTCCAGAAAATTTGCCTGACCTCTCTCCAAGTGAGACTGCAGAAGTTCTGCAATGCCAGGGTGTGCATTGGTGTGAAGCGAATACAGGTCTTTACTCTCTTCCTGGAATTGGTTGCCAAGGTATTTTAGAGCTTGGGACAACTTATCAACCATCTCCTTGATTTTTTTCTGTGCCTGTTGAGTTTGCTCATGGTGGCTTCTGTGCTCACTGGCCTCTTTGGTTTGTGCTTCCATTTCATATTGGGACACCAAACATAACCTCAGGGCCAGCTACCATCCATCTTTTAAGTGCGGATGGGTCTTCAGTAAGGCCAATGGCACCACCGTCAGCCTTGATGGCAAGGGCGGAGAAATCCCTATTGGTTTTATGGAGAACAAAGTTGCCATTATTATACAGGAGGCAGAGCTGGAGGTGGCAGAGATGAAGATGTTGTGGTTCTCTTTGGGAGTGACCAGGATGGATAGAATCAGGAATGAGTACATCAGAGGGACAGCACATGTTAGAGGCTTTGGAGATAAAGTCAGAGACGCCAGACTGAGATGGTTTGGACATGTCCAGAGGAGAGATAGTGAGTATATTGGCAGAAGGATGCTGAGTTTCCAAATGCCAAGCAGGAGGTCTAGAGGAAGACCAAAGAGGAGGTTTATGGATGTAGTTAAAGAGGACATGAAGGTAGTTGGTGTGAGAGCAGAGGATGCACAGGACAGGGTTAGATGGAGGCAACTGATTCGCTGTGGCGACCCCCGAAGGGAAAAGCTGAAAGGAAAAGAAGAAAGTTGTCATTATTGAACTCTTGAGCCAGTTCTGGGTGTGTGTTCTCTAGCATGAGCATGTCCCTGAGGTAGATAGGAAGCATCCGTGCATAGTTGGTGGTGTTGTTGGCAAAGAAATAAGGTATTAATTCACTCACTGCCTGACAATAGAGAGCAAAAGTTGGCCCCACAGAAGGACCTGATGAGCAAGAAGATGGCTAGCTCCATAGTGAGCACCATGTGCCAAAACCGGAACTGTGGACTTTGCTTTTTGCGAATGTCACGCCACTCCTCAAAGCTCAATGTGTCATCAGTGTTATTTTTCCGAGCTGTACAGCTGATAGGAAAGATTCTGCAGTGCCAGAGGATGCTACATCTGCCTCCACCAAGGTCCCAGTCCAACCACTGTTGCAGAGAAGTGTGCCCAGGGACTTCAGGGCAGCCATCTCAATATGGAGATCACCAAAATGACGAGGTAGCCATCTTGGACACCATCTTGGTTTTAGAAGTTCATTTTATGATCCATATGAAAATAAAAAGATTATGAAAAGAAAATTTTCATATTACCATATTCACATACAGTCAATGTTACAAATGTCTTGTTCTCCTGAGTCTCTACAAGTATCTATATACTGTATTTCAAGCGCTGTAATGGATACAGACACATACTGGGTCCCAAAATATCCGTAATAACCAACTTTAATACGTTTTTTGGGGCTTAAACCTAATACATTTCGAGTTATTCAGGAAAAAACAAAAATTTCTGCAGATATCTTGGATTTTGTGGCCGCCATCTTGGAATTTTGCGTAATTGCGTAATTTTTGAAAAGAGTGGGGTTTGAAGAGCATATGTACCAAATTTCACGCTTGTATTACAATGTGAACGATTTCCACTATATTCAGTAGTCATCACTACCCGTACTAAGTACTACTACTAATAATAATAATACATTTGATTTATATAGCGCTTTTTTAGACACTCAAAGACGCTTTACTGATACCACTAGTACTTTTGATACTAGAACTGTCAAACGATAAAAATAAAAAAAATCAGATTAATCACATTTTAGAATTTTGATTAATCACGATTAATCTCATCAATTAAAAAGGCTTTTTAATCAACATTTTTTTGCCCGCCAAATTTGAAGAGCACCTGTCACATGTTAATTCTTTCTACATTTAATGATTTGAGGACGTTTTCAAAATGTTTTGTTCCACTGCTCACTCTCATCCTCCTCTTTTTCTAACCAGTTAATTACTTACATAATTTAAAATGGGGAAAAAATTACCCCAATAGTTCGACATGAACAAATATTCTGACTGTCATATGCATTTATTAAATGCTTTACTTTAATGCATGTAGTTATGTTTATTGCTCAAATAAAACCTGTGCTACCAAGCTAAAGGATAATCTGTAGTCAAAATTAATAGTGCGACTAATCCTCATTAATACATGATTAATGCGATATTTTTTTGTGATTAATCAATGAATTAACTCTTTATCTTTCACAGCACTATTTGATACAAAAAATACATCCCATATTTGTTTTTTATATACATAAAAATAATAAAAATTATTTGCATGAATTTAGTGGCACTTCTACTTCCTGATTGTAAAATCGCCACCAGAAGGCAGTCAATACTGGTATCAGCCATAGTAGTATATATAGAGAGAGTTTGGTTTCAGCAGGGTAACAAGATGTCATGTGACAATGTGTGACAATGGTTAGTCACATGACATATGGACGCCATCTTGTTACCCTGTTGAAACCAAGTTGGCCAAACTCTCTCAATATACGGCTCTGGTATCAGCTGCAATCAAAAGCACCGATACCTTGAAATAAGGCTGGGTATCGGCCCTTTACCGATACCTGATATCGATACTCGCCTATCCTTATTTTTTTTTTTTTATGATGACATTTGTTATCATTTTTCCCGCACCTTAACCTAATTGTGACTGGCTGAGCAACAAGTGGGTGTACCCATGCAAATGCCAGACGGAAGGGCCTGAGCCCGTATTCAAACCCAAGAACTGTGACTATTGTAACGTGCTGCCTCAGTTCCAACATCCATATTGTGAAAATATATTTTTATCAGGATATGAAACCAAATATCACTCATCAACAGTTTGTCAATGTTAAAAGTATCAATATCAGTACCATTGTCATATGTAATGTTTGCAATGTTAAAACTCCCTGGAACAGCCAACCTTTGGGTGAGACAGGCAGCTGTGTGTATCTGGTGACCGGTGGGGGTCCGTGAGGCTCAGACGACAGATGTGGAGGAGGCAGGGGTTGGCCATAGTGGTCTGGAGGAGGCATCTTTAGCGTTGCTTGGTGGTCAGATAGCGGCATACCAGGTGGGAGATCCATTTGGATGCAGTCGTGGATGTATTCTTCTTTGATCAGACCACCGGGCGCCGCTGTAGGATGGAACAGAAGGTTAGGTTAAATTTTTATCAGTGCAGTACGCATGCAAACACATACATTTTTTACAGTGTATTACTATATATGGTGGATCATAGTGTATTTGTGTAAGCTGGAATTTACCTGTATTGTGAAGACTGAGACCAACTGTCAAAGGGGGAAAATGGGAAATCAAAACAAGATTAAAGATATATCACTCAAATTTGCCTATGCCAATTTTGTGCTAAGATAATTTGAACCTACCAATGCCTGGAGAAACCACCCTCTCATAATGGTAGGGGTTTACACACACGTTGTCGTACTTCAGGTCAAAGGCATACTGGCAGAACTTGACATGCTTGAGTTCATTTTTGTGGAGGTCAGGCCAGCGCCACAGCCGTGCGTAAATCACATGAGGAAAGCCTTTCCTCCCTGCCACCTGAGAAGTAACACAATTAACACACACCATATATATCGACTCCAAAGACTGACAGACAACCTACTGCAAGCTACATTTGTGCTCCCCTCCCTCTACCTTAGTGTGGCATTCCCTCAGAGTAAAAAAACAAACAAACAAACAAAACGGTAATTTTCCAGTAGCTGGGGCACAAAAAAAAAAAGTGAAATAAAAAAAATTACTTCTCATAAATATACTTTTCTTCCATAATTAAAATACAATTTGTAGTTGTGATTTTAACAAGACTGTGCCTTATTTTCTGGTTGTTTTTAATGTTTAATTAGAAACATTTTCACAAAGAAATGTATTACCAATAGACCTTTTGCACCAACATCACGTGATCACGTGACTGCCCTATGGTGGACGGTGGAAGGAAATGACTGTTGAATGGAAGTGGACGTGACAAGGAGCGACTTAATCAGTTAGCGACTGTTATTTTACTAATTAAAAGTTATTATTGCCCATGGAGCCATGGAATCTACTACTTCAAACAAAGTTATCCTCTCAGTCAAAGTTGCACATTTAGTCGGGACTCAGAGCGCGATATCTACTTAAAGGTCTCATATTATTCAAATTTTCAACATACTACAATAGTTCTCAAATGTGTAAAAGACTTGTCTGTGACATGCATTCGTCAAAATTGACTTTGGATCTAATATTTTTGCTGTCCCTAAATCAGCCAAAAAATGCTCTGTTCAAAACAGCCTGTTTTAGGCGTGTGTCACTTTTATGTAAATAGCTGCACCAGGCCACGCCTAGGCCATATCCTTCTCTCTCGAAGGGGCAGTGATTTCAGTCATGGTAGCCATGTGCTAATGTTGTGAATAGAAACGACTGACCATGGGAGCAGAAGAAAATAAAAATACAGACATGTGTTTTACACATTTGAGAACTATTTTAATATGTGGAAAAGTGGCATAACGTTTTACCATAAGAAAAAGTAGTATAATGTTACTACAGAGAGTATGTTGTAGCGTTAGTTTGTGATTGTTTAGGCAATGGTTATTTTGCCGTGAATGTCTCTGATTTGCCGTGAATGCTTGTAGACATTTACAAGCGGTTATGAATAACACAAATGTGCACATTTAGGCCACTGCACGTGCAAGCCGTCTCATCGAGACCACTTAGCGGCCGGTTAGCATCACAAAGTCATGTCAACTAGGTAGCGAGTTGCCAGTCACGGTAATATAACCACCGCGGATTGTATCTTGACAAAACAATACGCAATCGCTCCATATTATCCAACCACCGGCTGCTTTATCATCTCTGACCTCTTGTAACCAAACAACCTCCACACGACAAATGTAGCTCCCACTTTAGGCACTAAAAATGCACCAGGAATATGGTAGAAAGTGCACATCTCTTATTAGAAAGGATAGGAAGTAAGGCTAAATAAAAAATGTTAAACTTACATCTTTCCCGTTTGCAGTCATGTCACACTATTGGGACGGATCCATTATGTTTAACAAAACAGTCCTGAAATGATGTCAGTACACGTCCTTCAAAAATAAAATTAATGACATTTAAGTTGGAGATTGCTAGTTTGGAAACAGCCCCTTACCTTCTGGCGCCTGCTGTTTTTACCAAGTTCATCAAATCTCAGACTTTGCTGGAATTCACAGCGCACGACCTATATCATTATGTAGTCAATGCTGTATATCTCCTTCTTACACCGGGGCTGATTTAAAAGCTTGTCACTGGCGGTCTCTGGGACGAGATGCTACGCTCACACCCGGGGGACAACATACATCGTAATGCAAAGCAAAGGTAAAACTTATCATGCTAACCGACTTATTTTTACACATTCCGTTCGATATTGAAACGCTATGATGATGTTATGTTATTATGTTGACTAGCATGGAACAAATGAGTATCGTAGTAGCAAGCTATGCAGTAATTTCATGATTATGACTCCGAAAGATTGAGCTCCAGAGTGAAAAACTCCAAGCACAAAGACCAAATCGCCATGTGTGCAGTTGGGAGTAGACGCTAACTATCTGGCTCGTTAATGTGATTTGAGACACCTCCTGTTACAATCTCTGTCAGAGTGTATGTTTGCTAGTAAAATATATGAACATTGATCTACTAACTTCGTAAAAGATGATCGCTGCAAATTCGCAAATACTTTTGAGGGCTGCCTCTCGAGTCGGGCTGCTACCAATGACGTATTTTATCTTTATCAGTAGATATGTGATAAAAAGCTACATTTGGTTTACAGCCTTTCGTGTCTTTTAGTACAACCGACCGCACAAGCAAGATATGACCATTTTAGAAGATAATCAATTAGATGCAGGACTATACGCTATACGAGATTCAATGGATCTGTACGGGGCAAGTGGTTCTTTTGCTGTCCACCGTCTGGGAGGGGGTCGTTCCTATGAAGGCTGTGAAGTCATGTGCAAATGGTCTATAGTAATGCTTAAAATTACAGGAATGTGCTGTTATTAGTTGTTTTTAATGACATTATTTTATGGAAAGAGGTTGTATAATAGTTTGTGTTTGATGTAATATAAATAATAAAAAAATAACTACTTTTTCAAAATGTCAAAAAAACTGTTGAAAAACAAAAGATATTGGGTTTAAAATTGCAACAATTTACTGTTATGGTAATTCATTTATAAAGTGCTTTACGAGGCTTTCAAACCTATTTACATTTTGACTACTCATTCAGCTTCTGATGACACAGCATCAGGTGTTCACTGTTCAGTATCTTGCTCAAGGACACAGCAGAGGTAGCATCCTTAAAGAGATACTTGACACTGAGTTATTTTCAGCAGTGAAAAGTTAATATTTTGTCCAGAATTAATTAGATGACTTCATTATTTTTCATGTACAATTAATACCTTTAAAAACAAATTTTGCCACTTGCTGTCGACTGAAGATGACATCACCTGTGCTGCGGAAGTAGTAACGACCAATCATGGCTCACCTGTTTTCTGGGTTTGGTCCGTAATCTGAGCCATGATTGGTCGTTACCTACTTCTTTAGCACAGGTGATGTCATCTTCAGTCGACAGCAAGTGGAAAATTTGGTTTTAAAGGTATTAATTGTACATGAAAAATAATAAGGTTATCACATTAATTATACACAAAATATTAACTTTTTACTGCTGAAAATAGCTCAATGGGCCTTTAAATTCAGATCCAATTCTTTGCTTTACATACTATTCACCCTCTCAAGCTTTCCCCTATCCTATATCTCTTTAGATGTCCTTTCAATGACAAGGAATGTTACTATCGAGGACATTACAGTAATTGTAGTTATTTTCAATAAAAACATTAGTCAATTAACAAATAATTTATTGTAAAATTAAAATTTTCAAAATATTATTACCTCTTCTTTTTTTAGTTTTTAAGTTGCATTTTACAGTTTATTCCAGTTGTGTCAAACATACGGCCCGCGGGCCGGATCAGGCCCACAAAGGGGTTTAATTCGGCCCGCAAGATGATTTTGTAAAGTAAAAGTTTTTTTTTTTTAAGAGGCGAATTAATCAGCCGGCCACAATCAAAGCAAATCAATTCGTAATTTCACAAGCAATCCTCAGATGAGCAATGCAACTGGTACACGGAATTGCTCTGGATGTCTGTATTTTACATCCAATTTAAAGTTAGTTTGTTTAAAAAAAAAAAACATGGACCAACATAAATCAAACACAAACATTCTGACTAAGAGACGCATTCAACTACACATATGAAAATAATTTACGTCCTTATAACTTCATTAACAATACCACACAATGCATTCTGTGAACAATATACAGGTATATGCATTTGTGTTATTTTTTGGGACAATATAATTACAGTTGCGCCTGGCAATTTAGGGCTGGCCCACAAATAGCAAAAAATCTGCGTATAATTGATGTTTTTTTTTTTCATTATATACAATGATTTTACAGATCTGACCCACTTGGTTATATATTTTCCTCCATGTGGCCCCTGAGCTAATATGAGTTTGACACCCTTAATTTATTCCCTTAAATAACAGACAAATATTTGCGAAATTAAGATTAATTTGTGAAAATATTGTAAAAAAAAAAATCCATAGGTTTGGCGCATTTCTTGAAACTGAGATGACGTTTTCAAAATACCATGGACAAATCCCTAAACTACCTTACAATTGGTCTCAACTGAATGCAATTTCTCATTGCTTTCATCAAATTGTCTCAATTGCCTCAGTGGATCTGTGCTAATGGTTGAGTACATTTAGCCTACAATTAGCACAATCTGCCCACATTTAGCACATTTTCCAAATGAATAGATCTTGCTGATCGAGCTGGATTAGTTGTTTTTCAGTCTAATGGCTATCCTCTCCAAAACATGCCAGCAGGATTTCAGTGTGTAAGACATAATATACTAAATCATCTATTCAATTGTCAAAATTAGTCCAGCATATCACAGGGGATCAGTGTAGAGCAGAGGTGGGCATCGAGGACCGAAGTCCTGCAGGTTTTGCATTTTGCCCTTCTCCTTTTTTTGTTTGTTGTTGTTGTTTTTTGTTGTTGAGCTCAGTATTGTTCATTCGGCAATTTTACCGATTTGACATGTCATCATCATTGCTCTCTTTTTATTTATATTTTTATTTTGTATGTGCATGTGCGTGTGCGCGTGTGCGTGCGTGTGAGTGTATATTCATTAGTTCACCTAAAACCTATTAAAAATCCCATACCTAAACCGAATACTTCAGAATCCAGCTAGAGTCGTGAGGTTGTCAGGAGAACCAAGGAAGGATCAAAGAAAAGAAAGGAAAGTGAAATCCAGCACCGACCAGAAATTACCTACTATCCACCGGGTAACCAACCAGAGTCTTTCACCAAACCCAGAAACATCTAAATTCCAACAAATTAGGGAGACCTCAAGAGACCAAAGGAGAGACTGAGGAAAGGAAGGAAGGACAGATGAAGCAGAGTGAGATCCACAGACACCAGCCTCCACCGATTGAACGACCAGAGGAAGAAGCAGATTGTGTTTGAGTTTCGATAGATGCTGGTGTGGTGGATCTGGCATGCATGAAAATCTCCACCAAGGAGGGTAGCCGTCGACCCCTGCCAGGACAGAGCAAGCGCAACACCTCAGGGGCCCCCCAGGCCACGGCAGCGCCAAAGGACAATCCCCGACCGAATGTACCCCCCCCCCCCCCCAGTTGTGTGGTGCATTAAAATTGGAGGGGAGTTGTAGGGCGAAGACGGTGTCTCCACCCTAACCCCCCCCCCCCCCCCAAAGTGTGTTACGTGCCCTATATGTCTATAAACAAAGTGTATTGTGCAAAACTAGTGCAGTGAGTTAACTCTTTGACTGCCAGACGTTTTCAGAAAAGGGATGCCGTCAGTGCCACCCGATTTAAGCATTTTGACTGATCTTTCAAGGTCCACAGAAAATGTTCTGTTTGGACTATGGAAACACACGTACTACCAAATGAAAGATTGGACTTTCATCTTTCATCAGAAAAAAAAAGTTTGTTTCTACCTTATTCCGTTCTTTAGTAATCAACAATAGAAAATGGTTAGTTTGACCCAATTTCGCCTGTTTTGGACCAAAATACGGAGAAATCAAGCTTTTAGTGAAACGATATTATTTCATGCATTCTAGTGAATTTGACACTTCTTTTTGTCCATGAATGATGCCACAAACACCTAAATAGTGCTTTACTTCTATAAAACACTACCACCAAGAATGAAAAAGTGTTTTTTGATAGCAAAATACGTTTATTTACATTCAACAGTGTAACAATTTGACAACAATTTGGCAAACTATTTACAAATGTGTGCAACTGTGGTGCTATTTACAAATATGTGGATGTTTCAACGACAGTTTTTCTTTTTGTAACACTCTCCTGCGTGCAAAGAGACGCAACAGCATTTGCACAACAGATTGCCTCTTCGCGTGCGCCACTTTCTTGCAGGCCGTTTTTTTCCGGGGAATAGCAAGTATATACTGCAGTGTGTCATCAAGTCTAATATCAGGATCATGCTACGGTTACGTTACGGTGGTGTTACGTCTCGCTTCCTCGCGTCCTTCAGTTGCTATACCGGGTGGTAGGAGATGTTCTGATCCATTTTATCCACTCCATTCATGGTGGCATCGTAGTCCAGAAACAGTGTCTTCTCCGTGATCAGACTGTACCCGCTCCTCCGATGAATATGCATTGGACTCGGGGTACTCTTCATTGTCCGATCGAATGTCCGCTTGTGCAGCTCCGCGTTTTCCGGCCTTAGCAGCGCTAGCCGCGCTAGCCGCGCTTAGCCGGTGAGGCTTACTACGTGTTCATAACAGTCACGCCAAAGCTTCCAACTTTGGCGTAGAGCTCGGAGTCATCATCATCATCATCATCAATCTGCATTGGTCGATGCCAACTCTCCATCGCCCGATCGAATGTCCGATTGTGTAGAAGTACCCGGCCGGCTATTGTGCGCGTTTTCCGGCCTTAGCAGCGCTAGCCGCGCTTAGCCGGTGAGGCTTACTACGTGTTCATAACAGTCACGCCAAAGCTTCCAACTTTGGCGTAGAGCTCGGAGTCATCATCATCGTCGACATCAATGCGCTTTTTAGTATTGATTGATGCTTTCCGTCTTTGAAAAAAATGCTCAAGCGTGAGCTGCTTGCAACCGGTTGCTTGGTCAGCCATTGTTGTGGCTTCATCAGCCATTGTCTCCTCAACACTCTAGCTCCGCCTCACGTCTTCTACTGACGCCCACGGTGGGTGGCCCATCCAACCTTGTGCAAAGAGAGTCATCGCTGCCCTCTAGGGGCCAAAACGAGTCTTTTACTATTCAGATCTGCCTGATACTTTCAGCACAGCTGCCCAAGGCTTTCCTGCACCCGTTTTTGAAAAAAAAAAAAAAAAAAAAACATAGGGGACGTCTTTTAACGTCCTCGGCGCCCTTCCCTAGGTTTATGCTAAACGTTTTATAACGTTTATGGCAGTCAAAGAGTTAAGAGGAGCGACCAGCAGCCCCCCCCCCCCCCCCCCAACCGGGCAGGGGCAGGAGGCGCACCCACCCACCAAACCCCCACCCACCCGGGGACCCCGGCGGGCATATGGGACCAGCCCGGCAGGGCGATAGGGCTCGCCCCCGGATACTGGGGCCCGCCCGAGGTGCCAGGAGGTCCACCGGAGCGGGGCGGGCACAACTCAAACACACCCACCCGCCCTTCTCCAACACAGCTGATAGTAAATTGTTGTATAAGCCTGATAACGATCCTGTTGATTGGAATTAGCTTGTGTTGGAAGTGAGACACCTTCAAAACCTGCAAGACTCCGGCCCTCGAGGACCGAGACTGCCTACCTCTGGTGTAGAGGATGGTTGAGACATTCACAAGGTTTTTTTCCTCGCTGCATTACAAGGGAAAATATCCGCTGCAATGTAGATGAAAACCTTTGACCAAACAGAGAGCAGCGTATGGATGCCCAAGAGAATGAGGATGATGTCCAAGAGGGGGAAGGCTAGTGAAAGTGAAAGTGTTACAGTAGTTGGTTCTTCATTTACGCTGTGTGCGAGATATGATTTTAGTTATTAGTTTTTAGTTTTTCATAAATATACAGAATTTGGCTTACACTTTCTTTTGTTGCACTCTAATGTGTAAGTAACTGTGAATAAAAACTGTTGCAATTTCCTTGACTGAGTGGAGTATGTCAAACCGCAAACTTTGAATACTGCTCTTGTAACCCCCCCCCCCCCCCACCCCCCAGTTTTATAAATAATTGTATTTTGAATGGCTGTTGTGAGAAAACATCTAATGATTTTGACTTGTGGTGCTCACAGAATGCCAAAGGGACGACGCATTTTGGGGGCACTGACTACTTGTATGACATAGAAATGTGATTTTGACACACAGATGAGCGGTTTTGGGAGAGACATGAGCTTTTGCAGATGATCCAAAGAGTTGTGCAAAATCATCCAAGTTATTTTTGGCAAAAAAACAAAGTGAATGCAGATGAGCCAAAGCAATTGAGAAAGATCTTTGCAGTTGTGACTGTACCGACTCTTTGTTTGGGAAAGGAACTTGGAGTGAAGCATGTGTGAGCAGTTTTGGGATAGATATGTGCTTTTGCTAATGAACTGTGCACAAATGTAAGTCTGTTTGGCCAAATGAGCTTGCAGTTTTGAAAATGTCATCTCAGCTTCAAGAAATGTGCCAAACCTATGGAGAAAAACTGTAACAACAAATACCTGTATATGTATTTCTAGCACTGTTCACAAGAACAGAAATATTGTGTGTTTTCACAGTTAAAGCAATTTCATGTTATTTTCCAATCCAACATACCTTGTAACAAATAAATGTAGTTCAAGTTTTAAAAAGTAGTACAAAAATCCAAAGCACTGTGAGGCAGTTGATGACTTCCTAATGACTGACCTGCAGTCGTCCATCAAGCGTCCTCTGAATGGTGACACACTTGCTTGGATGGACGCCATTGGTGGTGATAGCCGTGATGAGCGAGTCCAACTCGTCCTTCTTCTCCTTCAGCTTCTTGACCAGGCTCTCAATGGCCCGCTTAGCAAAGCCCTCGTTCTCCCCGCCCTGCCGATGGCACATGAGGCTGTGGACGATGCTGAGGCAGGCGTCATTGCTACTCGGAGGGTTCACTGACATGATGCTGCTGCAAAGACACAAAACAAATACATGATTATGGAGGACCAAAACTGCCAAAATTAAAAATAAATAAATGACTAAATAAATAAAAGTGAAAATAAAAACCGGATATAAAAAATATAATTCAAAAATTAAACACATTTTTTTTTTAATGGAAATAAAACAACAATATACATATATATCCCTAAATAAATCAAGTAAAAATAAATACAAAAATAAATCTGACAGAGCGTCTGCAGCATGAAATAAATAATAAAATATTTTTATTCATTGATTGATATTTAATTATATTTATATATTTATTTGGACATTTATTTTTATATTTATTTTTAGAATCTCGTTTTTTATTTATTTTTTTACTTGTATTTATTTATTCATTTAGGGATAGATAGATAGATAGATAGATAGATAGATAGATAGATAGATAGATAGATAGATAGATAGATAGATAGATAGATAGATAGATAGATAGATAGATAGATAGATAGATAGATAGATAGATAGATAGATAGATAGATAACAAAAACACTAACAGGGGAACTGGGTAAAACTCTAAATAAACAAAACCAACAAAGTTCTGAAAATACCAAAAATCAAAGTAACAACAAAACACAAGAGTGGTGACAGCGACAATGATCCAACCCAGACTGAATAAAACCTGCCAACTGACGAGACAACGAGAGACACCTGAACAAGACACAAGTGGCTGGGGGAGATTATTGGACGACAAGGGAACAGGATGACGAGTACAGGTAAGGCAAGACAGGACCCAAAGCCAAAACAACAAACCCAAGCATGACAGACACAAATCACGATCGATCGATAGATAGATAGATAGATAGATAGACAGATAAATAGATTTTTTTAATTGCCATTTATATAAAAAAAATTGTATATAATCTTTCAATAATTTTTTTTATCTGTTTTTATTTTTTACTTTTATTCATTTATTTATTTTTAGTTTTGGTCCTCCATACCATGATAAGGTAAAAAAGCACTTTGGACAAATGGAGGGTCCATTTGTCCAATGTGCTTTTTTACTCTATCTGTTCTATTCAATCTCAAAATGTGTGAAAGCCTTGAGATTTCAATGTGCTCTGCAGTGTTCTTTTCTTTGTACACCCGGCACAGACAAATTTGTTGGTAACCTTCAGCTTAAGAAAGAAAAACCCACAAACAATGGTTACTGAAATAACTGACGAGACTGGAATATGTTGAAATGCATATTGACAAGGCACAAAGCTGTTCACAGAAAGTTCCATTTACATACAAACAGTGTTAATTTTGACAAGAAATTAATCTTTTGACTAAAATCAATTAAAGTTGTAGTCATAATTTAGTCATCTGATTGTATTTGATTTTTAATTCAATTGTATCCATCCATCCATTTTCTTAACCGCTTGTCCTCACAAGGGTCGCTGGAGCATATCCCAGCTGTCTTCAGGCAGTAGGCGGGGTACACCCTGAACTGGTTGCCAGCCAATCGCAGGGCACACAGAGACGAACAACCATCCACACTCACGATCACACTTATGGACAATTTGGAGTGTTTAATTAACCTGCCATGCATGTCTTTGGAAATGTGGAAGGAAACCGGAATACCCGGAGAAAACCCACGCAAGCACGGGGAGAACATGCAAACTCCGCACAGGAAGGCCGAAGCCCGGACTCGATCTCACGTCCTCTGCACTGTGAGGCAAACGTGCTAACCAGTCACCCACCGTTCCGCCTAATTCAATTTTAGCCGATGAAAATAAAGAGCAATTTTAGTCAACTAAATTGATAATTTAGTTGATGTTTTCCTTCAGCATACATTTAAACTTCTATACAGAAAATTATAACACACCTATTTGTAACTGTAGTTTAACACGCAATGCAAGACACATTTAAAACAACAGTGTATTTTTTAAACTTAGTTTCAATGAAACATGTTGAACTGACAATAATACGCCATCAAGTGTATAATTGACAATAATCTTACAGCTGTACAATGAATGTAAATATGTTTAAACATTAAATAAAGTGCAGTGAACAGTTTCTGAGTGGTTCATTTCTCCCACAAGCGTTTCATTCTTGCTTCTGATTGGATTTTGTGAATTTTCGTCACTGTGTTGGTTTCGTTTTAGTCATTTACAAACTTGTCAGTCAATTTCAATTATTGTCACCGTCTCAATGAATGGCTTCTATTTTAGTTTTCATTTCATTTTCGTCTGACAGAAAATGTTCGTGACGAAAAATATGGCAACAATTTTTTGTTAATGAAATTATCACTCCACACAAATGAAGCATACATCCCACACATGGTGTCTTATGTGAAGGGAAAATTGTTTCACAAACTTTATATCGGCCCAATTTTACTTACCGTGTATAAAATGTACCCATGTATAATATGATACCCCGAATTGCTGGTTTCCTTTATCATCTGGTCACATTTGTCCAAGTGCATGTTTTTAATGCCCCCATAACACTTACTTACTTACTTACTTTTACTGTACATAAAACATGATGATTGCCCTCTTTTTTTTTACTGTTTAAGACAATCTTGGGGGTTTAATCTACACTCAGTCCAGTGCGTCAAATAAATTCTAAAATGTTTTCATGTACCCCATGCAATGGGCTCACATACAAGTGAATGTTGTTTGGTGCATTGAATGAGTATTTCTATGGATGTTTGAGATGTCCTACTCTGTGAGTGGTCTGTGAACGCACCTCAAAGTCAAGTACCGAACGCAAGTGAGAACAGTGAGCGCAGCTATCGTTTGTTGAATGCACTTTTTGCAAAGCCTTGTTTATAAAACTGAAAATCAAAGTTTACAGACGGTCGGAGTGTGCTCGGTGCATGTTTCCGATCGCGCCCCACATCAGCACAAAACAAGACTAGCAAGCAATATCTGTGTGTGCTCTTCATGACTTGCTGGTATTTTTTGTCCGCTATTTAGCATAGCAGCTTCTTTTGTTGTCAATAAACAGAGTTCACTGACTCGTTCCTGTGATCCTTCGATGACGTCGCTACAATAGGGTAACGGGTGTTAATACAGTGGCGCCCATGATACTCTTTGAGTCACGGTGAGCAAGAATAATCTTATATGATGTAAATTTGTAACATTAGACATGAACTCATTCACTCCCAGCCATTTTCACTGAAGCAACCTTCTTCCCTCCCGGTTGTTTTACTAGATTTTGACTGATTTTGCGAGCCCCACAGAATATTGTGTTTGATTACTATAAAAACATGCAACCTACCAAAAGAAAGATTAGAGTCTCTTCGTTCATCAGAAAAAAAATATGTTTTTATCTGTTTCCATTTTGCAGCAATTAGCATTAGAATATAGCAGAATAAATATTATAGAATATATAGAATATAAGTCTCATCATTATTCACAAACCTGTTGAAAGCACTGGAAAAATATTTTGTTGCAACATGGCCCTGGCTGATCTCTTATACTGTGCTGCTGCCTGCTGACCGTTTTTTGTAATAACTACCATTGATTTAAGCGAACTCTTCATGTCAGAAGCTGTATCAAAGCATTCTGTATGCTCTAGCATAAAAAAAATATATATATAAAAAAAGTATAAATATATTTTTGGAAGTGCAGGACAAAGTATTAAACTTTTTTTTTTTTTTACAACAACTAGGTCATAACAAATTTTTGTTTCATATAAACTACAGTGTCCCGTGTATAATACTCCCCCCCATGATTTGGGATAATATTTTTTATAGGGGGGAATGCGTATTATTCACAGGATTCACAAGGTTTTTTTCTCTATTTAAGCGCGACGTCAACTGTAACAAAACAGTGGCTTACAATAATAGTAGTAAACAGAGCTGGGCACTTCCATTAATCATCCATTCCCGTCGATGACAATGCGACCTTTTGCTTCTGCATTTTCAGCGAATGTTTTATGACGCTTTGCAAAAATACACGGAATGAGACCATCTGTATGGATGTAAACCTGCTTCAGTCGGTGCTCAGTCCATGTATTTTTATGAGGCTTCGCGTCATTCTGCACTCGCCGAAGTGACGATTAACGGAAGTGCCTAACTCTAGGGCTGGGTATCAAGTCTAATTTCCTGAATCAATTAGATTTTCATTCACAAGAGTTCATTTCGATTCGATTCACTTCAGTTCAATCCGATATTGATTAAATATGGAACATCAATTTTTCTTGAACAGGGTTTATCTTGGCTCAAATTGAGGCAGAGGTGGTACCATCCTAAACATAATGGGCGACTACCAATACCAGGTATCGGCAGTGACCGATACCAAGGCACATTTGCATTTGGTGGCCATATTTAAAAGTATAGAGTCATGGTTTTATGAATCAATATTGGGCTATGAAAAGGAATATCGATTAGATATATCGATTTTTTTAAACCCAGGCCTAATAATGATGATAATGATATCGATATTAATGATGATGATAATAATAATAATAATAATAATAATAATAATAATAATAATAATAATAATAATAATAATAATAATAATAATAATAATAATAAACAGCCAGCCAGCATCATGTTAAATATGCACAATATATATATATACAAACTACAAACATTTTGCATTTCCACCGTGGATGAAATATTGCTCTCATGACACTACAGGCACGCGAAGCTCAACGCGAGTGCAACACACCAGCAGTCTCATTAATTTTGGCCGCGAAGAGTCAACGGCTAATCGTCCTCACTCACCAGGCAGCTGAAGGATTCCTACGGTCTCTAAAGCTGCTATACCCGAAGATGGAGCCATGACCATAGCGGAGGCTCCGTGCTGCAACTTGGCTGGAGCACTGATTAAAGTGGATGGCTGGGTGTGCGTCGGCCGCAACCCGCGTTTTTTTTATTGTTTTTTTTATTACGATCATACATGCAATTGTAAATATTGTTCAGCGATGTAGTATTATTTTTATTGTATATACTGTGTTTTTATGACTTTGGCGATGGCTGGAGCGCGCCACCTCCGCCTCAAAACCAGGAAATAGCCGTGTGCAACGGTTGCTTCGTGACTTGTTTCTTCTTTGGTACAATAAAGTTTTTTTGTTTCTTTGGTTTTTGCTTTAAGTCTTTCTGGTGCACTGCTGTTGATATTGCGCCTCCATAATGGCACAATGCTGCAACTGCAGGTAAAATACGTTGCTGCCAAGCTGGAGCGCTGCGGCTGTGTTGAGCGATATCAACAAATTAGGTGGCGGCGGCCGCCTCCCAATTTTCTACATAGGAAAAACCCTGTTAAATGTACATAATAAAAACTCCACAAATATTAAGTGCCAAAGTGAATTTTGCAGAGGCAGTAACTGGTCAAATGATTTAGTTTTTTAATGTAAGTAGTAACACGTGTTATAATGAATTAAGTGTTACACGAACATTGACATCAGCAAGGATGAGATGAAAATATTTTCATAATTCCAATTTAATAATTGTAAATACAAACTTAAAATATTCTGAATTGTCCTAAAGAGCAATAAGTCAGGTCTTTCATAAATGTAAGAAAATACTTTTAAATTTATGTGAACAGTAAATTTCAAGAAAACAATTAGATACAAAAAAATATATACCGTATATATATTTTCTTCAGAATTTATGGGAACGAATGAGATATTTAAATAATCGATTCATAGTTTTATGAATTGATATTGGGCTCAAAAAGGAAAATCGATTCGATATAGATTATTTGATCTTTTAAACCCGGCCCTACCCAACTAGTAGTAGATATCGTTTTTAGTAGGGATGGGCGAGTACCAATACCAGGTATCGGTATTGGGTCGATACCAGGCTTTATTTCAAGGTATTGTTAGGCCGCCCCCCTATGGCTGTTTTATGATTAGGAACTATAAATTAGAATTTAGAAGTATAGAAAATTGCCATTAATTTCATGCAATTTTAAGGAAAAATGCTATAATGGGATATATAGTTTTTTGGCGGGGGGGGGGGGTGTGTTATGTATCAAAAGTACTAGTGGTATCGACACTTGGTATCATAACAATGACTACTCAAGAGTTGAGTACTCGTACTGGCATCGGTCTGAAAAAAAAAATGGCATTAAACAACCCTATTTTTTAGGTATAAAACTTCTGCTTAGGAACACTGACACAAGCCTTAGTCTTGCGTTTGTTTTGCTACTGTATTTCAGTGTTGGTCTTGAAGATAGTACTTTGAGAGCCAAGTCATTTTTTTTATTTTTAGGTGATACTTGGTGTAAAAAGTTTGGCAACCGCTGGTCTGCTTCATTCACCTCTAACAAACACACTGCTTATTTAAATACCACTGTTGACATGCTGTATATTACATTCAGACAAGATGCTGACTTATTTCCTGTTTAAGTTTATCTTGGTTCTACTGCTCCTCTAAAAAAAACGTTGACGAATGGTTTTCACGACAATGAACTCAACCATCATTCAAACAAATCCCTTGAGTTTAGGTCTATAGACAGTGATTTAGATGGCAAACTGAGATAAATGATGTGTTAAATGTAATTTTGGGTTAAGTCGTGTGCGGTAGTTATTATTGTTCCAGACGTGAACAAACCCAAACACATCGCAGACTGATAGGAAGGACACCAAACATAATCATCAGCCAACTGCACATTCAAGACACCACTGAGCATGCTTGTATCAAAAAAACTTTGGCATGCTGGCAAAAACTAACGCAGCAGAACTATAGAGAAGGTTACATTCGCTCCCAGACAATTTCTAATTGCAAATACATTTCCCTGTCAAAATTAAATCACATGAGTGAGTCACATGAACTCCTCCAAGTAAATGCTGAGCCTTCCTTTCCTTTATCTTGGTAAATATTTCAGTGAGCTGATTCAGGTTTCTACAAGGCCACATGCCCTTCCATAGTTCTATGGCAGTACACTGTAGTTGCAAAAATCTGGTCTCAATTAAAACCATTCCCAAACATTCACATACTGATAATAAAACAGTCTTAACTTCAATGATGAATGAACAACATAACAAATGACACAAGTGAATAAATCAGTGGGGGGAAAAACTGACAATTTAGAAATACCATCACAAAAATAGCACCCTTTGTGTGTAATTACTTTATTATTGGTACAAGTGCTTCTATGATTTGATTTGCGTGCGATAAGAAAGCATAATTCAACCACTAATTGTGGGAATGCTGGAAGCAGTCTCACATGTTATTGAGATTCTTTATTCTTAATTATTACAGTATTTTATTCTGCTCACTTTTTTGCCGTGTAATAACTACCACATTAATACATCCGATTTACACCGTTCGAATTTCAACTTGCTTCAAAAATTCCCGCCTTCCAAGGTATTTATCGTCTGATTGATTCCACATTACATACAGTATGGGCACAATTTAACGTTAAATATAAACTTTTCCCCATTCATTTTCAATGGGATTGACATTGAATATTTTCTAAGTCCCACTTTCCCCGCCCACTTACTTACATAAAACTGACCATCATTACAAGCTGTTGTATACTGCTCAGTGTCCAGTAACCAGGTCACGGGTTCGAATCCCACCTCCGGCTGTACATTGCAAATCTGTCCATGGCAATTACGCTATGGGATATAAATGTATCCCAACTGATTATCATAGTTCCACTTTTCCATGTAAATAAATGGAGGGTACTTTCAGATAACACTTTTCCATATAAATTTCAACTTGCTTCAAAAATTCACGTCTTCCAGATTCAAGTGTTCTTTTTATTCATTTATCTTTCATCTACAATTAATACTTTGTAATTTTGACATAATTTATCTTTCAATATGCTTCATTAACATTCAGCTTAGCATTCAGCTATTAGCATTCAGCTTCCAGCATTCCCACGCAATTTATGCAGGAATTGCACATAGTCTAGTTGCTTTTTGGAATGCCGAATAACATAATTTTCTGCCAAATGATGAATTCTAATTTATACACCTCTTCAATTTAAGATAATGGAAGTTGTTTGTTCATCCATTTTCTATAGCACATAAGCTCATGGGTGAGCTGCAGTCTATCATAGCTGACTTACATCTGTTATTTATTTGAATCATGGAAATATGGGACCTTACAAATAGTACTGCTTTAAAAGTGATATGTAGTCTGACAGTTAAGAAATAAGATGCATGTACAATCAAATCGCATCATAGCACGTGAAGTGACATGAGATTCCTCTGTCTTGTATATCTTTAGAGGTATATGTTTCTGAAAATGTTGAATTAGGAATTATGTAACTACAGGCACGTTTAACTTGACATAAGTTTAAACACGTTATTAAATTAAAATGCTAAAAATGCGTTTGTGGTCTTGCTTACCTGGTATTAAGTTGTTCAGCCAGTGAGTGACCAGAAGGTTCACTGGGATCATGATGGCCCAGTTCTGAATCAGTCCCTGTTAATAAAGTGGATGGAGATGCATCGTTAAAAGATGCAAGATAAGAATGCAAATTCTATTGGTATTGTTGCAATATAAAATATTCTTTGTATGTTCACATTTTGACATTTCACTTGCACTTTCACAGGCCAAAGTCAAGACCATTTCTATATTCACAACAAAAATTATCTCAAGGCTAGTCCACATGCAGGAGATCTAGAAGTGGTCATTTGTTCTGGCTGCTGAGAGCAACAAGGCTACAGCAACAAGTAAGGCAACAAGAAGAACAAGTAAAAACGATAGGGACAGAATGGCCACCAATTAAGGTGCATTTAGTCTGTATGTGAAGAGTCATGTCCCAAGCACATGCAATAATCTGACTCTTCACAATTATTTATAAGGGATGTAACGATATCCAAATGTCACAATACTATATTATCACGACATTAAACTCACGATACGATATTTATTACGATATTGTGGTGGTGTTGGCAATATATATATATATATAAAACAAGCTCATGATACTATATACAGGTGCTTGTCAAAAATGTTGAATATTCTCTAAAAATTTAATAATGTCCGTAATTCCATTAAAAAAAATCTAACTTTCATAAATTATAGATTCAGGGCCCACAACATAACTTAAGTGATTTCAAGTATTTATTTGTTTATTTTTACATTATTTGGGCTTCCAGTATAGTAATAGTAATGTATTACAAAATTAAAACAAGGAACACAAATACAGTACTATCAGGAAGAAAATGAGGGCCAACAGACCCAAAAAAAACAAACAGGCAATGCCACGGCGCATTAAGGCAGTGATTAAGGCAAAGGGAATCCAACCAACTATTGAAGATTGACATATCGTTTTGAAAATACCATCCATCCATCTTTTTTCTCATGCAAAACAATGGGAAGTATGCATGGTGATTTCTTCACATTATTCACATTTTTTGACATCCTGTATTCATGTTTGTTTGTTTTTTTAGCTGGAAGACCAAATAATGTAACAATTAACAAATAAATACTTGAAATCACTTAAATTGTGAGCCCTGAATCTATAATCTATGAAAGTTTGACTTTTTGAATGGAATTACGGAAATTATTCAACTTTTCGGGGATATTCAAATTTTTTGACGAGCACCTGTATATCAACCTCTGAGTTTTCTGCTATAAGTGGGTTTCATGTGACGTCACGACAAGCAGCCCAACCCCAGATGGGGGCAGGAAGTAATTTGCCCATAGGAAAAAGTTGAGAAAATGCTGTTTATGGCTGTACCAAGCAGTCTAAAAAAGCAGTCTAAAAAAAAAGCTACTTTCGCGCTGAATCGAATCGCAGACCCAAAAATCGGAAATGAATCGAATCGTGAGACATTCAAAGATTCCCACCACTAAAATATATACTTATACTTGAGCTTTGGTTCATTCACAAGACGTCTACATAATTACAGAACTGACTGATGAGTCACTGTTTGACCGTTTAAGTCATTTAAGACCAGTCGTAACAGTTAGCCAGCTAGCTTGTAGCCTGATGCCAGTGAAACGTTTGTGTACATTTGAGTTGAAAAGAGAATGATTCTGAATCATTTACTCACCCGAGCAAAAACAAGATGGCAGTCATTTAGTGCTTCTTTTGATCGGAGTTCGCTGACCCAACCACACACGAAATAGTTGTAAGCCTCCAGGCTTCTATACGCCTTCATTTGGCTAGCGGTGTAGTACGATGTCTGGAGGACAAGGTCGCTCGTGATGTCGATTGCATCCACACCAGGCAAATCCGACACGAGTTCGGAAAAATATATTTTCCTCAGAGTGTAAGGATCATATCCCACATATTTTACTATTTTTAGAGCGTACCGGCTATGTCCAGACTCAGCCAACGAATGAATTTATGGCAGTTTTGCATAGTCACTTTTCATCATTTTCAATGGGTGTTCCCTACTTTCTGACCCCCAGTTGAATTTGAATTGCGCGCCGCCGGAATCACGTGATTGCAACCCTCCTATATCCATGTATCCATGCCACTATGCCAACATGGTCGCTGCCCTCCGCCACCTTTAATTGCTTTGTAAACAATGCACAGCGTATGTTACTATTGGCTCAGCAGCACAAAGTATCATAGTCTATGTAGTTCATAATGCTGTGCTTGGCTGAAGCCGGTGAAAAATAACGTTTTTTGATGGACATTTGGTGCTTTAAATATTGTAGCATGACAACGACAATATTGTGACAATTTTAATATCGCGATATCACGATATTGCGGTTATCGTTACATTACATCCCTATTCCATTAGATCAATGCTCCCGATATAACATATCACATTCATGTATATGTTGACTTTGTGCTGTATCATTTTGTGACCATTGGGGGGCACTTTGGGTCCACGGGAAAATTAAGTCTGTGACCCTTTGCTCATCTGAGATCGCCCCGGCCATGAACTGACAGAGCTAGCAAGCTCACGTGTAGCTGCCTGATTGTAACTTTTGTGGATAAGACATTTTTACGAGTTACACCTGCTTTGGTGGTGGCACTGACTCTTTCCTTCGGCCCGCTTACCAAACTTTCGACAAGATACCCATTGTTAGGAGGACTGTTAAATCATTTCTAACAAGCTAGTTATCATTTTTCCGAACCAGTGGGTCAATGCACTTCGTACAACTTATCTTTGCAGAATGCCTCCAAGGTCCAACCAGACGGCTTTAGGAAGATTACATTTGTTCCAAACTTCCAACACAATGTGATAAACACAAGATAGCTCTCAATTTGACATACACAGCGTCACTAAACCCACATATTCCTTTAAATTCGCTGAGATACATCAGTAGCAAATTTAAATTAAATGTTCTGCCTTCAGTAGCTTTAATGCCTGTTTAAAGGAAACTAATGGAAAAGCGCTCCAATTTTTGGTGGTAAATGTTATGGTAAATGTAAGAATTATATATAGGAAAGACAGGTTTATTCTTTATTTTGATTCATTGGTTTACCAACAACTAGAATGAAGGATGGAAGTGTTGAATAGGTATTGTGAAAAGAAGTGACTAGTTGGACCAAAGCAAAGTGATTTCACACCCATCATTCTTCTTAAAGGTGGGGTCTTTAGTTTTGTCCGTTTGTGTTTGTAAACACAACCGTTTGTGTTTGTAAACACAACCGTTTGTGTTTGTAAACAACCAATTCAAAACTGACTCCTCTCATGGCTCAACCCCCACTCTTCTCAACATTGCGCCTGCCTTCAGCGACACGCCCCCCGCTCTGTGATTGGCTGGAGGGGTAAACATAGACTTTCCGCCCACAGACGTCCCTCTCATGGCAAAACACAACAAAATGGCAAAATACAGGCTGAGGTGGTGGTGGATGATGACAAAATCACCACCACACATTAACAGAAGCCCAGAGGTGTTGATTGAGAAGGATTACATGTGTATACATCCAGTGTTTAAGAAGTGTTTATTTCTGAGTGAAAACTAAAGATCTCCCCTTTAATGTATGTCAGCTTTTTACACTGATAGAAAGCCCACATTGTTTAGACATTTGCAATTATTAGCGTTTAATGTTTGAAATGTTCAACAGTATTCGAATGCAGCTTGCGGCTCACTGAACGCTGTCAATGTTTACGCTCCCGTTAGTGGCTAGTGGAAACTTGTGCCATATCATACAATGAATGATGATAATGACAGACTAAGTAACTAGCAGTTTCTTAGCGTCTTTAGGGCCCGACCGATATGCATTTTTTTAGGGCGATGTCGATACCGATTTTTGGCAGAAAAAAATACCCATTACAGATTAACTCTTTGACTGCCAGACGTTTTCAGAAAAGGGATGCCGTCAGTGCCAGCCGATTTAAGCATTTTGACTGATCTTTCAAGGTCCACAGAAAATGTTCTGTTCGGACTATGGAAACACACGTACTACCATATGAAAGATTGGACTTTCATCTTTCATCAGAAAAAAAAAGTTTGTTTCTATCTTATTCCGTTCTTTAGTAATCAACAATAGAAAATGGTTAGTTTCACCCAATTTCGCCTGTTTTGGACCAAAATACGGAGAAATCAAGCTTTTAGTGAAACGATATTATTTCATGCATTCTAGTGAATTTTACACTTCTTTTTGTCCATGAATGATGCCACAAACACCTAAATAGTGTCTATAAAACACTACCACCAAGAATGAAAAAGTGTTTTTTGATAGCAAAATACGTTTATTTACATTCAACAGTGTAACAATTTGACAACAATTTGGCAAACTATTTACAAATGTGTGCAACTGTGGTGCTATTTACAAATATGTGGATGTTTCAACGACAGTTTTTCTTTTTGTAACACTCTCCTGCGTGCAAGGAGACGCAACAGCATTTGCACAACAGATTGCCTCTTCGCGTGCTCCACTTTCTTGCAGTATATACTGCAGTGTGTGTTGCCATCAAGTCTAATATCAGGATCATGCTACGGTTACGTTACGGTGGTGTACGTCTGGCTTCCTCATGTCCTTCAGTTGCTACACCGGGTTGTAAGAGATGTTCTGATCCATTTTATCCACTCCATTCATGGTGGCATCGTAGTCCAGAAACAGTGTCTTCTCCGTGATCAGACTGTACCCGCTCCTCCGATGAATATGCATTGGACTCGGGGTACTCTTCATTGTCCGATCGAATGTCCGGTCGGTTATTGTGCGCGTTTTCCGGCCTTAGCAGCGGTAGCCGCGCTAGCCGCGCTTAGCCGGTGAGGCTTACTACGTGATCATAACAGTCGCGTCAAGGCTTCCAACTTTGGCGTCAAGCTCGGAGTCATCATCATCATCATCATCATCATCAATCTGCATTGGTCGATGCCAACTCTCCATCGCCCGATCGAATGTCCGATTGTGTAGAAGTACCCGGTCGGTTATTGTGCGCGTTTTCCGGCCTTAGCAGCGCTAGCCGCGCTAGCCGCGCTTAGCCGGTGAGGCTTACTACGTGATCATAACAGTCGCGTCAAGGCTTCCAACTTTGGCGTCAAGCTCGGAGTCATCATCATCGTCGACATCAATGCGCTTTTTAGTATTGATTGATGCTTTCCGTCTTTGAAAAAAATGCTCAAGCGTGAGCTGCTTGCAACCGGTTGCTTGGTCAGCCATTGTGGCTTCATCAGCCATTGTCTCCTCAACACTCTAGCTCCGCCTCACGTCTTCTACTGACGCCCACGGTGGGCGGCCCATCCAACCTTGTGCAAAGAGAGTCATCGCTGCCCTCTAGGGGCCAAAACGAGTCTTTTACTAATCAGATCTGCCTGATACTTTCAGCACAGCTGCCCAAGGCTTTCCTGCACCCGTTTCCAAAAAAAAACCAAAAAAAACATAGGGGACGTCTTTTAACGTCCTCGGCGCCCTTCCCTAGGTTTATGCTAAACGTTTTATAACGTTTATGGCGGTCAAAGAGTTAATCGGCCTATTATTTAAAAAAAAATATATATACATATATAATATATATATATATATATACATAAATAAATACATTTGTATTTAATTTGTTAATTATATTTTCACATTTAGTCATTTATTTATTATTATTATTTTTAATTTTGGCAGTTTTGGTCCATACTGCCAGGTCGAAATGTTATTCAAATGACGGGGCGCTCCTAAGCGTGTCTTGGGTTGGACTCAAGACAGAAAATAAAAACGGATATAGAAAAAATATAACTCAAAAATTTAATACACAATATTTATTTATGTATATATATTTATTTAATTTTTTTCATTTATATTTTTTACATTTTTTTACATGTAATTTTTAATTTTAATTATGTTTTTTTATATCACTTTTTATTTTAACTTTTAGTCATTTATTTATTTTGAATTTTGGCAGTTTTGGTCCTCCATAAAATAATCGGCTATTTGGCTCAATTGGCCGATTGTTTTGGCAGATGTTTGAAGGGCAATAACCGGCCGATTAATCGGTCGGGCCCTATTAATTAGCGATAGAATATGATTTCAGGATGGCGTTGTGTTGATGAAGTTGAGTGAGGACGCTAGCCGCCAGTTGAGCCGCTACGCTTCCATGCGCTGTGAGGATCAACTTTAAAATACAAGTCTACCAAAGCAATTGCATTGACGTTAATGTATTAGTTGGCTTCTGTTTTGAAGTCCTTCGCAGCACGTTCCACGGACTATGTACGACCAGAACCGTGGTACTTGATCCGTACAGATCATGGCTCAAAGATGAGCCGATGCACCACTAAAACATATGTACTCGTGCTGTGTGAACGGATGAAATCTTTTACCAGCACACACTGTCAAGTTGGCTGCATTTGCGGGTGAATTGGTCGCAGTGTCAAGCCCTGAAAGATCAGAGTCTTTGGACCTGAGTTGGATTATGTCTGACATAAGAAGTTCCATTATGTATATATTTGTATATCTATAGTCTTGTAACCATCCGGCCACAACATACACACTCAACCGAGATGCAATACAAAAGCTGTTTCTACAAAGATAGAGAGATTTGGCAATAAAATTTTGTCTGAGCTATGAATTTGTACTGGATTATTATCATGTATTTGTCTGTTGTCTAAGTAATATGTTCTTAAAACAGCAGTTATATCATAGGAGCCATTAAAACTCGATTACCAAAGATAACATTGATGTAATGTCATGTGTGTTGTATACAACAGTGCTTCCCAACCATAGGTACAGAACTTGTACCCCTATATGCAAGCACATTGCAGGGGGTACGTGGAAAGTGGAAACATTTAATAATTTATTCCCAAAATGATCAGTAAATAAATAATTTCATAAGCATGTCAATACAATGGTATTAGTGCGCAACAACTTGTTTCTCCGGGGAGACAATAAGCTGTGGCACAGCCGCATGTCAGCTCAAGGGTCTCATTAAACCTCAGTTAACTGACTCATAGAAGGATAAACTTCTATAGTGGGTCTTAATATTATTTTCATAAAGTGTTTTGTTTCTGTTAAAGGTTAAATGCCTGTTTAAAGCGAAAGTATTCAAAAGAGCTCCAGTTTTTGTGGTAAATGTATTTTAAATAACAAAGGAAGGTTTAATATTTATTATGATTTCATTGTATTATATTACTTATTTATTTTAAGGCAACATATTTATTTTTATGTTTAATCGGATTAAAGAAGAAAATGCCTGAGTATGAAATGTTAAAATTTAGGAGACACATCGTGTTACATTCTACTTTTGGAGAACTATCAACGCGTAAGGGTGAGTCTGAAACTCATGACATGAAAAAAAGGTTTGGGGTACACAAGACACTGGTAGGCCTATACAACACTAACAAGAACTTTGAAATCCGTACTGTATACCAGAAAATTACAGCTGTATATCGTAGCAGTCTACGCAACTCTACTTGACAGAGGAAAAAAGAAGCTTATTGATAACGTGTGCATGAAATACTAATTGGTGGCCCCAAAATACTTAAAATATGCGATTGAAATAGTAAGTTGCGCCCTTGAAGTAGCTGTGGCTCCGTACTGGACAACTGAGTAAGCAAATCAAGCGTACCATCTGTAGAAATGACAAGGTAGAAGTAAATGCTAGGGCTAAAGACAATGGACAGGTGACATTTATTTTAGGCTGAGGATGAGCTACAAAGACATTCTGAAAAACCTGGCATTGTAGGCTAGGTGGTAGGAGGTGCACTCCGTTTGCACGTCCAAGTTGTTTATGGAATTTAATATAATAATAATCAATATTTTTATTTTTGTGCGTGCTCTTTTGTGGCCACCAATTCATATATTGTGACCACTATTCAGTATTTTGTGGTCATAAATTATTTATGTCGTGGCATCATTTTTTCCATGTCATATCTGGGGCTCCGTAGCAGTCTCTACAGACAGTCACAGGTTTTTGTTGCTGCCCCCGCCCCCCTCCCCATCTAATACACTCTTCTGTATGTTCATCCTACAGGCCCTGAGCTCGACAGCTGGACGACCCAGTAGTAATCCAAATGAAAACTTAAACCAATAATTTCCAGTAAACATAAAGTGATACTGACTGTCACCTATCTGATCAAATAAATCTGTGTGTGATGTCCGGGTTTTTTCCCCCCATTGACTCCATAATATCGATATACACGCGTCACCAACATGTAACCGGCGCCGTCGACATCTAAATATATATATATATATATATATATATATATATATATATATACATACAGTGCTGTACTGTCCATCCATGACAGAAAATGTGCAGTCCGTTTAGTAATATTTAGTACTATGCCTGAAGTTTACCTGATAAAATACATGGCCGATTTGAAGCGTTCTAATTAAATAGTGAGCACAACATCACCTGGAATGAACCCGGGAAAGATTGAGGCAGCAGCGCGGCGTTTGCTCAACATAAGGATAACAATTATTTATCGAGCTAATAACACCAACTTCCACTTCCAAATCTAGGTTATATCTTCTGTTTGGAACGTAAGCGAAAGCTGGTGGAACAACGTTCACATTTAATTGATAATACTTACACATCAGACGGAGAGAAGAGAAGAACTTGAAGGAAAAGACCGCCGACAATTGCCTCAAGTCTACTGAGTGGTGTTGACCAGCTAGTATTAATGTTTACTCGTCTCTACATTAGCTTGGTTTTAGCACTGACTATCACACCAGCGATACTTCCATGAACTGTTGCTAAATGGTTTAAATGTCTCATGTGCGACACTGCGCTAGCTTAAGTGTCTCACACTAGCTTTATCATTTTATCAGTCTTGCTGTCTCCTCGTGCATCCTGCCCGTTCCTCACGCGCACAACACAATAACAATAGAGGGGAGACATCGTGCGCGTCAGTGTCGCGACATGCTTCAGCCAATAGCAGGCCAGCTCTCATACGCACGGTCGCTCTCAGCCAATTACAAAGCGTTTTTCACTGCGACGCTGCCAGCCAGGGTCTGTCTGGTTCGTCGAGATTGACAGGCCCGCGAGACTGTTTTCTTTAAGGTGGCGCCGCTGAGATTAGCGCTCCCCCAACATACATTTACATGGGCGCGAATTACAACTATACCACAAAGTGGGACAGAACTCAACATTTGCACATGCTTTTAACTTGATTCTCGAACTTTTCGGTCTATTATCGTGAATGCACTGATTAAACATAGCTATGTACCGTGAAGTGAAATTGTTTTTGAAGGTAACTAGTTACTAGTTAGTTAAGGTAAATGAATACTGCAGTATGTTTTGATAAAATACAACTTTAACAATCGACCAGGCATACAATAGCAGGTAAAACATAATTACATTTTCAAATGACCATTAAATAAATATGCATCGCTGTGATTTATTTTTCTTTTTTACATTGTTATGACGACAAGCATTAATGAAATGTTTTAGTTTTTAGAAAAGAAGGACACATGTAAGTCACCATTGTTGTTAACATGCTTACAGTAGACTGAGAATATTGGTTTTCAGTGATGTTTTTTTTTATAGTATGGACTGCAGTGGTCAAACTTTTGACATATTTGACACCACTTTACCAGAGATTTATGTCCTAATAAAGAAATCCAAACTGCAACCTGAGGTGATTTTAGTAATGAATTTATGAAACATATAAGACGATATAAGACATATTGGAATGTGAGAGTTGATCAATCAAAGGAGAAAATGTTTAGCTCATTCAAAACAAGTGATCAATTAGTTTCACCGCTCATTCACGTATTGGCTTCAAAATACTGGCATTTTTCTGCATGGTACGCAATTGTAAACTCAGTGTCAAAAACCTAAGGTACAGCAATAATGTCGCTATGGTCATTGCACAGACTTAGCACTTGAGATCAGATTCCTCTGGTATCATCACTCTACTGCTTGCAGCTCCCCGAGGGAATGGATGCATGGATTGCTATTGCAAACCCAGATTCCAATTAAGTTGGGGCGTTTAGTAAAACGTGAACATAAAAACAATACATAACTGATGTACAAATCCTTAACTATTATTCATTTGAATACTAGAAAAGATATTTAATGTTCAACCTGAACACCATTGTTTGTGTTTTGCACAAATTCTCTCATTTTGAATTTGATGCCTGTAACACATTCCAAAAAAGTACAGAGGCAACAAAATAGGAAAGTTGAGAAACCTGTATGGAGCATTCCACAAGTAAACAGGTAAATTGTAAACAAGTGAGTGTCATGCTTGGGTATAAAAAGAGCACCCCGAAAGGATCAGTTGTTCACAAACAAGGTTTTGGCGAGGTTCACCCCTTTGTAAACAACTACATAAGCAAATCCAACATTGTACAATTGCAAGGAATTTGGGGATTTTATCATCTATGGTCCATAACATCACCAACATTGAATGCCCATAACCTTCCATCCCTCAGGTGTCAGAATGAGAAATAAGTTAGAAATATTAAAAAATCTCATCTTTGTAGTGTATTCAAATGAATATTTAGTAGGTTGAAAATGTTTTGAAAATCATTGTATTCTGTTTTTAAAGGTGTTTAAAGGCACATTCAGTGATCCCTAGCACCTATATAGTGGTAAACTAATAATTCATTTAAAAAACCGACTGATTGCCAATAGTATGCACAAAAATATGCTGAATTGCATACACATATTTTATATATATATATATATATATATATATATATATACATAATCGTAGGTCTAGTAATCAGTAATTATATTACATGGCTGGAGTCTCACCTTACTAGAGCTGCCAAGTTTCGCCGCAATCTTCCTTTCAAACGTCCTTATTTCAGTTAATATCGAAATAAATATGCTTTAATCACATTTAAAATCAACCCCAAAGGCTCATGTATTAAATTAATTACCAAAGACGAAAACTAAGGACATTTTGACTATAATTATTAGTTTTAGTTAATTTTGTAAACGTAAAATGTAGATTCAGTGAGTTTGTTTTTTAAAAAGCATTTTCGTTTTCATTTTATTTCGTTAACGAAAATGTTTTTTGAATTTATGTTTTTGTTATTTCGTTGGTTTTAGTTAACTAAAATAACCTTGCTCTAAGCCACCTTATAGTATGTGTGCTTCTAATGCTATTCTTCGACCACTAGATTGTTCTAGGGACAACACACTGGGTCTTTAGGTTTTACATGTATATACACTGTATAAGATGTAGATTACAGATGTAGAAAGGTGTTCAATTCAGTGTCCCATTTATTTCTTTGGCCTTTTTCTTCTGCATCATAAATATTATTTGCACATTTATGGACAATTACATTTTGTAGTTCTATGAAAAAAAAAATTTGGGCTAAATGTAGCTTGAAGGTGCCTGAAGAAAAACAGTCCCAATGCATGAATCTTTTGGAATTCCGGCCAAAAAGTTCAACCTTGGTTTCATCAGATCATTATCTCACTTTTGGGATATTTCAAGTGTCTTTTTGCAAAATGGAGCCAGGCTTGTATGTTTGTTTCTGTTTTTTGTATCATAAGGCTTCCATCTTGCCATCCTACCCCACGGTGAGACATACTGTAGGGAGAAGACAGGAGATTGTTGTTACATATACTAAACAGCCAGTACTTACCATAAATTTCTGTAGCTTATTCAATGTTATTGTTGACCTCGTGGCAGCCTTAGTCTTGTTCTCGTATTTTCATCAATGGGTTACAGTTGGAGGGACATCCACTTGGGACTGACACGGTTGTGCCATATTTCCCCCACGTGATAATGACAAGTGTTTACTCTATTCCATGGTATATTTAATTTAATGTCTTTGAAATTATTTTGCATGTGTTTCCTGACTGGTGTTTGAATAATAAGAGCCCTTTGATGCTGTTAATGCTCTCTACAGACCATGGCTTGTGTTTTAAGATTACATGTGATTACAAAATGCCAGGAAAAGCCTACTAGAAAAGTTGGACTTTATTTTAGGCTAATCAGCGGCACTTCAAATAGTGTCAGGTGTGTGCAGCCTCACTCTCATTTAAAGCAGAGTTTAATATGAGGTTGGTTAATTCTGAGCACAGCCGCATCGCCTGTTTCAAGGTGTCCACATTTGTGCAGCCACATTACTTTAATTGTTTACTTTTGTCCTCTCAAACACATTTATTGTAATTTCTCAATGAACCCAATTTCCATTTATGATTGGTGTCAACTGTTATGACATTTTTGTAAATTAAGACTCTTTTTTTTTTAAATATCTAAAATCTTTGCTTTGCTAGACTTTTATTGGCGTAGTATTCCATTCGGAAAAATGTCATTTGCAAACAGGAAGGTGTATTTTGTAATTTTGTAAGCCATGGATTGTTTAAGGAAACTCAAACTCTTCTAACAAACCTGTTATCATGTTGTGAAATACAGCATATGTACCTAATATGTATCACCAGATAGTAACTCCAAAAAGTTGAGCAAGCAATGGGCTCCCTCTAGTGGTCCTTGTAAGAATCACTGCCTGAGTACAGTTCAGTTGTATTTAGCTTTGCATTTAATCTTTAAAAAATCTATTTTTAATAATTGATTCAGGTACAACTTCTATTTATTATTTTTAATTGAATAATAACATACTTTTCTAGTTTATATATTTAAACTCAGTGTCATTGTTCAGGCTGTGTCCATAAAAGTGTCTTTTACTATATTTATGAATAAAATGTATTTTTTAGGTCTACTACATTTTAACATTAATCGTGATGTGGTATTTGGAGTACACAATATTTTTGGGTGGTACTTATTGTAAAAAGTTTTAGATCCAATGGATTCGAACATATATTTTTATTAATATTCATTTTTAAAAAAAGACTCAAAGCAAACAATTGAGTGGACGGCTTCGGAGGAAATTCCAAGTTGCATGATCATTAACGTTTTATTTGAGTTTTGCTAGAGGCATCGTAACTGTTCCAACTTGCAGAACTAATATAGTTAATTCCAGAAGTACAGTATTTAGATAAATAACTTTTTCAATGTTGCCAATGTACATTACCATAATAGATTTGAAATATCGTTTTTGACAGGAATAACATTTACAATTCAAGAAAACCATACTTTTTAATGCTTAGCATGCTTTATTAGCACTGAAATCAGGTGCAAGACAAAGACAAATATTCAGAGTATTTGCCTTTGAAAAGTCTTCAGATGTTACTTGCAGTAATTCACAGCATGAGGAATGAAGTGGAGGATGGTTGAATGCTTAGTGACTAAAATAAAAAATAAAATAAAAAACAGGTCAAAGTTAATAATATGTTGTTCCAAATATGTTTGGATGCCTGAAAAAGAAATGTAACAAACAGATGACTACCCGAATAGTAAATCTCATGTACATGGATATGCATATGTGAAACCTCTTGAAGTAAAGTTGAGTTTTATTTCTAATCCACTTCTGTGGTGTGCAGGGGAAAACCACAAATACGCTGCCACTCTGTTAGAATCAATGTACATAAGTTATCCTATATTTACTCTTATAGTATTGCAAAGCATGACTGGTGCTCTTGCGGCTGCAGAACAGGAACTGTGCCCTTATCACAAGGACTGAAACATTTTGTTGTTGGAACGCCCTGTAAAAAAATAAATAAAAAATAAAAAAAATAAAAAGAGAGAGGGCTCGGGAGAGTGTGCCTCAGAGCAGCTAGGAGATTGTAACTGAGCACATCTCTGTCCGTTCTCCTCGCGAGCAAAAAAATGATCTTAACAAAGTCTCTTGTCTTCCTTCCTTGTATGTTGTTTATTAAATGTTCTAGGTTGCTTGAACCTGACACATTGTCAAGGTAGGTAGACATACTTATATAGATGGGGTTAGAATAACTGGAAACACACACTTCATCACAAGACAAAACTAATCAGATAACGCAGTGCAGGACATCCGCATATCACTAGAGAGCACGCTTCAGTTCAATGGAAGAGTTACCTTTCTCAAGGTACAACTTTCTGGGATGACGTGTCCTTCCTGACAATTCTGAACATTTCTGATATTTCCCCAATGCAACACAATGCAAACGCTTCCTTTATACGGTGAAAATGAACGGCGTATTGTATTGCTTTTGCCTGTGACTAGCATACAAACCAGGCAGATTATTATAGTAGTCAAACAACATTTACCGCATATTGAAATCAAAATAATCCTCACAAATCAAATGACAACGATCCAAAGTCAAATGCTTTTCAATGAGCGGAGAGCTTCCTTTCATCGAGTTCACCTTCATTTTGATTTTGATTTGTGACGTAAACTTGGAATTGTCAATAGATTGGGACAACCTGTAGTTGCTGTGTAGAGGGCGTGGCTGCTCAAGGCTTAGTGGGAGTCCGTGAGGTGAACACTCCTGAGGTCTCCAACATGGTCTTTCTCCGTGCTGTCTCTTTGGCTACATTATGGTTTAGTCTTCTTAGACGTTCCTGAAAACAGAATGTTATTCTTTTTAATGGTTGTTTTGCTACTTTTTTTACATCCATTTTTATCTGTACAACTTGTTTATAGTATCGCAAACCTGCCAGCTACTGCTGGAAAATGAGAAACTACAAAATGGTCAAACAAACCCTAATTCCATTATATTTCACAATTCAGAGCATCTGAAGATCAGCACTGGCATTTTCCCAAAATATGGCCTGCCACAAACATACACATCCAGGCCTTCAGCATTTTACACAAATGCCCAAAAAACTCAGTTCAGTTTTTAAAGCATTTTTGTCAGAAATCTTTTATAAAAGAGACAAATAGTTCGGTGTCTGAACAGGGTGATTTGATTACCTATCAAATGTGAAATTAAACAACCAAGTAAATGTCTTACTATCTTCCTATTTCTGACAGTGTGACTATAAGCAAGAATTCGTAATTTTGCATAGTGAATTGGCCCTCTAGGCTCCGCCATTGGGGTCAGAAACATGTAACAGTGGAGCAGGAATTCAGAATGTCTTGCTCACGAGGCACATTTTCAGAAATTGGCAGTTAGCCAAAAATTTACTTAGTTGTTTAATTTCACACTCAACGGCCACTCGAGAGAATTATTTGTACTCAAGCAATTAAACAATACATTTTACATAATATGTCTGCCAGAGACATGCAACACCGACCTGAGCATTCTGCAGTATGTTGTTTACAAGTACAACTCTTCGTCTTGCATTAAGAAGTTTCTTTACATATGGGTCCAAATCAAGCGCCACCTTTTGATGTTCATTTATTCTGCATAATTCTGTAAATAATACATGTCAAACACAAAGTCAAATATTAGTACAATAATGAATTCATGTTACATTCTTCACGGCTGTACACTGGGCCAAGTTACATTATAGTGAAATTATATTATGCTATCTTTATATGCGTATGTATATAATCGGGGAAGTCTCATTCAGGATTCAGCCAGGTCAAAAATAAAACTAATTACCTGTGGCAAGATTGTCTATGTGTTCCCTTAGTTCGACTTGGCTCTCTCTGTAGATTAGAACATAAATACACATGAAAAATAAATACTTAACGAAGATCCGGACATGGGTCACGAGACAGAAGTTAGCAGCAAGGTGATGCAGATGACGATCAGTTATCGTCAATTGAATTATTGATTATGATGCACGTTTACCTGACAGAGTGTACATGCAGGTCTAATTGTTGGATGGCTGGCTTTAGAAGGTCTAACATTCCCTCAGCAATAACATCTTTACCAGAGGAACTGTCAACAACTGCCGCAGAAGCCATTTTCATTGTCGAGCAGAGACACACAGGAAACTACGTCACCGTGACGTGTGACATAAAGCCTCTCCATTTTCTTCTCGGGATATATTCAGCTTCACAAGCAGCACCATTTTAAGAAGTCGCTTCGTCAGAGTCGCCTTCTCGTTTTCTTGTCGTAGTATATCAGAAAACAATTAGTACTCGCCGTTCTTTTTTTCTGCGCTTAGTTTGGTGGAGAAGTGTTTTTCTTCGACCTAAAGGGACAAATAAAAACACCCTCTCGGCCTGGTGGTTTTGGAACAAGCTAGCTCTTGACGCTAAGTTTAGCTAGCTGGTTCTTCTTGACCAATGCAACGTTCATTGTAAGTCAAATTATTAATTATTGTTTAACCCACTGAAGTTTAAATGAAGTTACGTGACTTACTACATTTTAATGCTGTTTATTCAGGGTGATCTGATAATGTATTTTGCTCAGTGGATTTTTTCTCTCAAATAAATTACGTGCTACTAAGCTCATGTGTTTTAGGGCTGTGTAAGACGTGGGCAAACGATTGAATGACAAAAACAGGTGGTGTTGGTTATTTCTGCTTTACGCCATAAGTGATTGAATTTTTGCGGTTTGTGTTTATCTGTGGGTCACGACTCACCAATAAGTAATCAGTTGGTGGCATTCTTATCCAAGCTGCTGAGCATACGTTATTTCCCCAGTAGAATTTATATTATGTTGGACCTTTTATATGGGTTATATTATAAGTGACATTTTGGTGCTCTCAACAGTTATCAGGGTAGTATGGTGGGTTGGAATGGTTCTACATGCTGAACTGTGGGGGCTTGTGAGCTTAGCTGAGATCTTGAAATGTCATCTGTGATTCATTTATATTCGTATAAGTCAGTCACATTGATCCTTTATGATATAGTCTCATTATTACCATTTTCTATCACTTTAACATCTTTCTTCTGTTTTCATTGTGTTTCCAGGAACCTGCAACAGAATCCAATCAATATGAGTGCTGCATCTTCTCAAAAAGTGGTCCTGAAGAGCACCACCAAAGTGTCCCTGAACGAGCGGTGAGGCGCCATGCACCCTGTCGGCAGTTTTAACACCAGAATCGAGGGATTTTGCTCCCTGAAGAAGGCCACTGTCAGCGACCTGGCCCAAAATGGATGCGGTTTTGAATTATCCGTGTGTGTGCACTGCTCACTCAGCTTTGTTGGACCTGTAAATATTTTTGGGTGCATAAGCTGAGTAAAGAAAGTTGCTAGGCACCACAGGAGCTTGCCCAGGCCGAACGCTATGTGTGAGCAGTGCACAAAGGGAGATGAAGTGGTAATACTTGCTAGGCCTATGATGGACCAGACCACTGTCCTGAAAATTCCATGGCACTCGCACTCCCTGTTATGTACACGGTACAGTATACATGAAGTATACACAATAGAATGGAGTGGGGATGTTGCACTTTATAAAAATCCCAAAAGTTTCTTTCACTCTCTCAAACCAGCTAAAGTTAAGCACATTTCCTCTTTCTGCTCTGTTACTCTTTTCTCTTTGTCTACACAAGTTCTGGCACTCGGTCCTCGCTTGGACGTGACTGCGCAGCCTTCCCCTGCTGCATGTCATCCTTGTCATGGTCCTTGCTGTAAGAGGCCGAGTAACCAAACGTAGTCCATGGCCTCTGCTACTGCAGGATGACCCAAAAAGCCAGTCAGCTCGAGGCCAGTAAGTGGCAATTGTACTCACTTTCTCTGTCTTTCTATTCTTAAAATCAAATCTTTCTCTATTCTATCTCTCTCTCTCTCTATCTATCTATCTCTACCGTGTTTATTATGCTTGGTTTGAGAAAAAAAAGTAGTGATATTTTTGAGAGAGAGAAGAGTGCCTTCAAATGGAATCTTAAGTGACATGAGCCACCACAGTAAGTGTGGCCGCATCCGTGACTTGAGAAATGACTTGATTTGGAACCCTGCTTCCTCCTCTTCTGTGTCCCATGTCCTCGTCTTTTCCCTCCCACCTTCCAAAGCTTCACTAACATGCTGAAGAACAAGCAGCCCACAGCGGTTAGCATTCGGGCCACCATGCAACAACAGCATATGGCCAGTGCTCGCAATCGCCGGCTTGCCCAGCAGATGGAGAATCGCCCCTCGGTGCAAGCTGCTCTGAGTCACAAACAGGTATGCGCCTTGAGGATCGTTGGGCTTTCTTATGGCATAGGGTGGTGTTGTAAACATACAGTGTCTGGTTGGTCAAAAAATACTTAACCACTGGTTAAGTCGATTTAACCGACCATTAACTTTAACAGCACCGTCTTATTGTTCAAAACTGGTTGACTTACAGCGGCCGCTAATACAATTTATTTAGTGGCTAACACTGACTTCATGGTGCCTTTGGGCATCAAAAAGTCTAATTATAAATCTTGTCATATATTATGTCAATTTCAAGGTTAGTAGTTAAAAATAGAAGTAGATTGCAAACAAGAGCATTTGGTTTTCCGACGTGGTCAACTATATAAAATTTGTGTCTAAACAATTTCACAGTAATTTGGGTATCTTTACGATCTATATTGCTACTTACAATCTGTTAACACTTGCCGAGTCATGCATAATGTCTATTCGGGATGTAACGATATCCACACATCACGATATTATCACAATATTATGGGGAGGTTGGCGATACAAAAAAGGTCACAATATTGTAAAGAAAAAAAGAGCTCATATAAAAAAAAACACAATATTGTGCTTTTGTATTTATCAGCAATACATATAAACAACCTACAATCTCTAATAACACTTAATATTGAGGCGCTTACTTGCTAATGCACGCACACATTGAGTTCCTCCACATATTGACTCACTTCACAAGCATATTATGTTCCCCTTGATCTGACCAGTAGCGTGGATTTTAAACATAGAAGGGCCAAAACATGCCTCGTGAAAATTAAACTGCCCCCCCCCCCCCAAAAACTAGCCATCAGAGGTGCTAGAACTGTACAAATGGAAATCAACCTGACTTTTTTTTAACAGATGTGCTGCTTTTAATATCGTGACTTGACGACGATATATTGTGGCAGTTTTAATATCACGATATTGCCGTTATCGTTACATCCCTCAGTATGATGCGGTTCATGGCATGACTGAGTTCTGGCAGTGGTGGTCCTTCCGATCTCTGCGACTAGATTCGGTGCAAGTTTTCTTGACCTTTGAGTCATGTTGGTCCAACAGTGGGTTAAGAATTTAACCAGCAGTTAGGGGTTAACCAGTGGTTAAGATAACCAAAAGTTGAACAACCAGGTCCTGGTTGTTTATAATGAGCGATGTTGCTCTGTTAGTGAGTGGTCTGTATTAGAGCTGTCAAAATTAATTGATTAATCGGCCAGTAATTGATTATCAAATTAATCTTCCAAGTATTTTATTAATCGAGTAATCATTAGGAGCCATTTTTTTTATTTATCGGCGTTGATATTTGGCTTATTATTTTGACGAATATCGTATCAGCCTCTTTTTTTCTTTTTTCTTTTTTTTTTTATGGGCCCATTTAAAACTGTTGACCTCAGGAAACAAATTTATTTAGGTTTTCAGTTAATTTTATAAGAGATGCTGGTGACCCTGGGAATTCTCTGCATCTTTTGTTTTTGTTTGAAAGTAAAACAAAGATACCTGAAAGTTTAACATTTTAGTTACTGGTATTTTTGAAATTTTCGGAAAAAAATATTTATAGTAGAAACGTATCACGTTCTATGATATATATATACTTGTTTAGGTTTTCATTTCATTTTTAAAGACATACTTATAACCCTGGGAGCTCCCTGAAGTTTTTGTTAGAATTTTAAAACATATGACGATTGTCTAAGATTTTAAATAAATAAATCGACATTTTGCAAATCTGAAAAGTTGTTCAATTAACATATGCTTTAAGACATTCCAACAAAGTTAAGAGTTGGAATTTATATTTCAATTAATTTAATTTTTTGACCGCCAATAATTTTTCCCTTGTACTGAAATTGAATATCGTCTCCAAATATTGGTTATCAGTCTCCTTGACTAGTAATAATTGGTATCATATTGGCCCTGAGAAAACCATATCAGTGTATCTCTAAAAACCTCTGATTTCAGCATATAAACGGTAATTATTCACTGACTTCTGTAGTTATTGATAAACAATAATCAGGAAATGCTTTTGTAATCCACTTTAATCTGAAAAGAAGCTACCTTGTAGTGAGGTTGTCTTGAATCTGTTCTTCGCAATTGCATGTGATTTGTAGGAAAATACTGTAGACCATGATCATGGATCAGTTGGTCCTTGCTTCTTCCCAAAGGTACTCATGTTCATGCATATCCAGTCTTTTTTCCTCCCCACATTATGTTGCTCTGACGCATGCATACACAGGCAAAAATGTGAGGTTTTCTTCACAGGTATCCTATCATTTCCTAGTACACCATAAATCTAAGTTGGAATATAACACTAATGGTGGGTGTTGCGGTAAATTACTGTATTTCACTGTTTTTATACATTAAACAAGATCTGTCGGTTCAACATCAAGATGTTTCTGCCATCTCCTGGTGTGTGACACAAAAGTCTGGAAAAGCAGCACAAGAGTGAACACTGACCTAAGCATCATCGGTTTAAACCATGTTTGAAATAATTTGTCAGAGCCTGAAGCAACGACTGGGGAAGAGCAACATCCAAGCCAGGTTGGGTCGGCCAGTTGGCATGGGGATGCGCGGAGGCGTCATCGGTGGCAGAGGAGGAATGCGTGGGATGACCAGAGGACTTCGCGGAAGAGGCAGAGGAGGAATGATGAGGGGTGCTCTTTCCCTCAGAGGTGCCGAACAAGTTTTATACGTATATTCAGATCGGGTGTCTTTTCAGTGCATGAAAGTGTCGTTTTTCTTCTTCTTCTTCTTAATGCAGGAAAGCGAATGGCTCCTGGTTTTCCAATGCGAGGCCGTGGCTCTGCTGGCCGTATGGCAATACGCAGAGGTGGCCGGCAGCGTGGGGGAATTCCTGGCCGAGGGGGAGCTATGGGGAGAGGAGCACCCCGTGGAGGAATATCCAGAGGTACTCTTTCTGCATGTGTTGATTGGGGCCCGACCGATATGAATTTTATTTTAATTTTTTTGGCCCATGCTGATACCGATTTTTCGGTAGAAAAAAAGTACTGATTACAGATTAATCTGCTGATTATTAAAAAGTGTGTGTGTGTGTGTGTGTGTGTATATATATATGTGTGTGTATATATATGTATGTATATGTGTATATATATATATATAATACATAAAAGTTGCCCCCCAATTCCTTTTCAATGGGTGTCTCACACAGACTTTCGCTATTAAGATTCTCTGCTTTGAATGACCTTATCAAAAATGTCATGAAGTATACAAGGTTATTGTGTAGATTTATGTGTCAATAATAAAACCATTCTTTCTTGTTTACAACTGCTGTAAAGCATTAACCTTTCCTTTTATATATTTTTATTTTGTGTTATTTTCACAAGTCTTGGGATTTATTGTGCTAACCTGGGATCTCGGGGGTCTTAATACGTGCCATGTCATGTGGAAATGTGTGTTAAGAAATCCTTAGATGTTTCCATCCTTGAATTTTGAGAAAAAGTATTTGAATTCTTGAAATATCAACTTTAAATATAACAAAATAAAACTATAACCAAACAATAAGAATAAAATAAACAAAAAAAAATAGCAACTGAAAAAAACGGTAAGGACAAATACTGACTGTTCCTGTGCATTTTGGCCTCTTAGGGGCAGTGTGGTGCCATGCATCCATGGCGTACACACTTAAAGTGAGTACAGAAGAAAGTTGCTGTTGATTGAATTATATTAAAATAACTCGTTTTTCACACATTGGGAAGAATTTGTGCCTTTGCGTAGTGTTATCTCACCTTGTGGGTATGTGTTCCCACAGCATTTGTGTGTGAATATTCGTCATTTGAAGGAAAAATACTCCCGAAGTCGATGCTAACTTCCTGTTAGCATTTGAATGGGATCCTCCCTTCGCGTTTAGCATTAGCACTAGTCTAGCAATGTTTTAAAAATGAAGCATGTTTTGTATTTAAATAAATGGTGGATGTAATTCTTAACGTCGTGTGTTTAGTTTTCCAGTTAACTCCAACTGCGGTGCCATTAAACAACTTAAAGGACGCTTAGGGACAACAGAATAACATATGCTACATACTTGCTAGTTGCTAATGCTACTCAAGCAAAATGGTGCATACAGGGTACTTTCGCGGCGTTGGAAACTTTCTTCGTTTTTCTTCAATAATGTTTTAAGGGGTACATAATCAGCCATTTGGCCCAATTGGCTGATTGTTTTGGACTATGTTTGAAGGCCAATAATTGGCTGATTATAATTGGCGGCCGATTAATCGGTCGGGCCCTATTGTTGATTGAATTTTCTAAAATGTTTTTTCTTTCCACTCACTATTTGGTTGTTTGTTTGTGGACAGGGCGTGGTGGTCTCCGCGGGCGTGGCGGTTTTGCCGGCAGACGTGGCCGTGGCAGAGGTATCGGCCGACCATCAGTGACCCGCGAGCAACTAGACAACCAGCTGGATGCTTACATGTCAAAGACCAAAGGTCACTTAGATGCTGAACTGGATGCCTACATGGCGCAGGCAGACCCAAATAGTATGGAGTGACACTGGACTGGAGTTGCTGCAAGAACTGTTCAGCTCCTTGAACACATACTGTTGTAGTGTTGTTAACTTGTTCTCAAAAAATGGGATGAATCATTTTGATGGGAGCATAAGCAGTCCAGGACTCTTTGGACAAGCAGAAAATCGGTAACACTGAATGTGCTTTCATCCACATGTAATTTCTACAACTGTTCCATTGAAGCCCATTTTTAGTTCTAAACAGTATGAAAGGATTTTTTTATAAATCTTGGAAGAACTCAATTGTTGTTTTTTTTATGTCCTTTTAAAACCAGTTCAACGTCTATTCATGTGTAATCATTTTTGTAATTATGTTATGAGGCATCTTTTGAGTTTGTTTCTGGCACTGCAAATGCTATGTTTTCTGCGCACCCAGAATTTGGTCTTCTGAAGCATTTTCGTTGGCACTGTTTCATAAGTTATGTCAATAGAATGTGTAAACAAAGCATTTTCTTCAGCCAACAATGATTTTGTGTTTTCTGTGTGTAAAGGAATATTTTATAGACCGCTTTGCCTTTCAGCGTCTCTAGCCATACTGAAATATTTCCAGCTGAATTTAAAGATATTTCCAACTCAACTGTTGGTGAATGTAATTAGCAAAAGCTTAACTATTCATTATTTGTAATTATTCTGGAAGTAGAGCAGTGGTCTTGTGTATACTGGACGCTGTGTGGATAGTATCAAGAGTTGCTTGTCGCCTGGCAGGGATGGCTCCTGATTATTTTTTTCTCTCGCTCGCCGAGCTAAAAGCGAGCTGCAAAAAAAAAAATCATTAATGTATTTTAGGATATCAAATAAAATGGGGGATGGGCTACACAGATTTCTCAAGTGGCTATAGCCCCTCATCCCCAGTGTCGCGCCATTCATGTTGTCTAATGACGCTGGTGTTTAAAAAAGATGTATATAATTGTAAGAATGATGCAAGTGATTTTCTGGATATTCATGATGAACCAGGTGCGACAACCACTTCAATTGCTTAAACTTGACTTAACAGCATAAAATGTGCAGCTGCCTGCTGGTCTTCGGAGCAGTGGAAACATAATTGACATTTATTTTAGTCTGGTGCATTTGACAAAGAACTTAAGGTCACCAGCTGAATTTGGAAACACCAATTGTGCCAAATGAAAAGTTTGGGTGAATATTATATATTGAGGTAAGAAGGTTGGGGTTGACTCCTTTAGTTTCAATAAATCAACCTCGCAAGACATTTTGGGCAGTTCTGCATAAATTGCAAAAGCCTCTTTACTGTTCAATTATGTCTACTGTGTACCAGTATTCTAAAAAGCCAGGTTGCTCAGGGCGTGTTTGAGTTCAGCTTGACTGATAAATATCAAACATCTTTGGGGTTGAGATAAATCCAAACGTGGTCTGGCTTTTACCCAACCATTAAATGTTAACTAACAAAATTAGAGAAATTTCTCTTAAATTAATTCATAGGTTTTACCCCTCAAATGGTCATATTGTTAATAGATTCAAGAAAGATATTGCTAAGAAATGCACTTTCTGTTCTGTGGATGTCGAAACGGTGACTAATTTATTTTTGGCTCTGCCCCTTTGTCCAAACTTTTGGTGTGACCTTTGTAAATTGAATGCTGAGAAGATTGATAGAGATTTTGAACTGTTTTGGAAGAATGTACTGCTTGGCCTATATGGCTTTAAAATAAATATGTTAAAGCCCAAGGAAACATATTAATAATCTTATAATTCTTATGGCAAAATTTTACATCCATAAATGTAAATTCATACATAGGAAAACTTTTTTCATTGCTTTCTTGATTGTGAAGTCAAGCAGTAATGCCTACATTGATTCCATAAAGTTTTCTCGTAACCAAAAGGCTATCAAGACCTTTTGTTATGTATAGTCAACAATTGATTCAGTCATTGGTTTGTCATTATTGATAAGAATGGCTATTGTTATATGTTCGGCAATAATAATTAAATTAAAATAACTCAAAACGTGCAGTATCGTAAAGTACATGCAAATGTCGCAAAGCACAGTATAAATACTATTGCAGCACCGTCAATCGTTCCTTTCGACTCGGCGCTTCCGTGGCGGTTGCGGCCAATTTCCTTCAAGCTGAGGTACAAAGTTAATTCACTCAATTCGTAATTTTATGAATACGAAAATATCGCACGATGATTTAAGTACTTTGCTGTCATTTCTAGACGATTTGTTTGTTTTTTAGTTGGCTTGAAATTCGGCGTGTTTTACGACAGTGATGTTAGCGTCCAGTTAGCTAGATTCCAATGTGTTACATGCGGTTTCTATAATGGTGCAGATCTCTAATATATTTACTTAACGCACCGTGCCTTTACTTTCTAAAACATTTGACGTCTGTAAGAGTAGAGCGACTTGTTACTGGTTAGTGGACTGTTGTTTTTTGTGTGCGATTAACGAAATACTAGAAAGAAAAGGCCTCATGGACTGGACACGTGGGTTTTTGCATGCTTGCTAATCAAGTGACCAAGATGACTTTGATATTGAAACTGTTTACATACGGTATTATTGGATAGCTTAAATAGGCTCACGTTACTTTTCAAAGGAACTGTTACGGGTAAAATAATTAATGCTCAATGTTGAAAAAGTCAATTTAAACGTTTTATTTTTAATTAGTCTCTCAGTCTATCTTCACCGCCACACGTTTTTCATATTTTTGGGGATTGTCCTATTTAGTGGGTTCTTCCCATGTCAGTTGTGGCCACATTACATCAGGTTTTGCTTTCACCTCTGCACTACTGGTTGCTCATGGTGTCAATGAGGCCTGATACATTACTATTCTCTGGTTACACATGCAGATTGTGTGTTTGTTGGTCATTTGAATGAGGCCTGATAAATTACTATTCTCTGGTTACACATGCAGATTGTGTGTTTGTTGGTCATTTGCATGAATAATCTCCTAAAACTGCACTGAATGTGAAGCAAAACCTGATTGTGAAATTCCCTTGCAGGATGGGATGACGTTGAGTTTGTTGCTGGTTGTAGATCCAGAAATGTGAGGTTAGTACTTTGTCTTAAATAAAAAAAAAAAGTCAGCTACCTCTTTGCTTTATGTAGTGGCCCTGTTTGGCACAGCAAACGCTTTGGTCCCATTTGGTGGGCTGGCAAGCTGTTGCAGTGCAAAGACAAACTAATTCTCTTGCAACCCACTGTAGTAAACCCTCTGCTGCAGTGTTACTAATGAGAAGTTACACTTCTAGTTTCTAGACATTGTCATGTATTGGTCTCTTGATATCTTTGTATCTAAAAGTAGTCTTATCCCTTTGTGCCAGGTAAAGAAGTGTGGACTTCTAACCAGTGGGTAAGTTGCCTACTTGTATTTTTGTTCACTAGAGAATGGTTGTATGATGATTGGCTAAATATGTTCAACTGCTCTGAATCATGAGTGACAATTGCCTTTCTGAATAATGTGGCGACTTTTTGCTTGTGGAATAAGTTTGGCGTCAAAAGTTTACCCTTATCTTCCGCTGCCTCTTTCAGGAGTTGCCTACTCTGAAGCAAGGCCTCCCTGACTTTTGGGATGCAACACACAAAATAATGTAAATACAACTGATGTTGTGATGACTTTTATTCAATGCCACTGAGCATCTGTACAAATGAAACGGCACTGTGTGGTATCTGCAGCCTGCTGCTCCATCAGCAGGTTTGTTCAAAAGTCAGTGCGAGAGTAAAGTCAGCACGTGGCATCGTTGGTCTCCTCACTATGTGTGTGCTGAGTCCTGGTATGACTGTTGATACATCATTTTGTCATGGAATACTCTTATGAACACAAGTACAGCTTGTAACTTGTTCAGATGGTCTAAATGGGTTTTTAAACATTCCTCCTCAAGGTGGCGCTGAAGCCAAGCTGAATCTGCCCGTAAGCTTCCAGCAGAGGTTTCACAGCGAAGGTGAATAAAATGTAAGTCTGAAGTGGAGTCTCAACGTGAGGTATATCCCGACCTGGCCTCTTAGAATCATAGGCCTGTGTTTCGGAAATGCCTCCAAAGAGCAATTGTAGTTTAGCTTTACCCACACCATTCTTTGCCATGAGCTCTGTGGGATGCAACTGCAGAACAACATTCCTACAGTCAACCATTTGGACAAAATGTTCTGCGGCTCATTACACTCATCTTGTTTTTAGGGCCTGACTGAGTCAACTCCTGAACTTGCATCAGTGCCATGGTTTGTGTTTACAGTTCTTATTAGCGTTTGTCTAGAAGACTTGAAATATATATATATATATATATATTTAAACTATTTTATGGTCAACATAGTTATCAAAATGCTGGCATTTTAAATGCTTAAAATTCTTGTATCAGCACTGTTTGGTGTCTGCATCCTGCTGCTGGATCAGCAGGTATGTTAAAATATGTGCAAGAGCAAGTCATCGGTCATCGTTGGGCTCCTCACTTATGTGTTTGGAGTCCTGGAATGAATGAAACAAGCGGGTCCTCAACCTTAATCGAATACTGTTCACATTGTACAAGCCGATATATATATCTATTTATTTATTTATTTTTTTTTTTTTTTTGGACAGATAGCTGATTTGCCTGTTGAAGAAGCATAAACAAAATGTAAGTAGTAAGCTCTTATAATTAAAATTTGTATTGGTCATATACCAAGGCTATAATTTAAATTTGTATTGGTCATATACCAAGGCTTTCAGGTAGTTCCGTTCCTGACTTGCTGTGGACTTGACCAGAAATTAAAAAAAAAACATCCCAGTGGGCTTCTACTGCAGTTTGCTGAGAAGATTTCGTTGGGAACACATTGTTAAAACTGTTAAATTTGTTTTGTGTAGTTCTGATTCCCCTACCATCTCTATTTCACAGGGCCTGTGGTGGAAGTGAGGAGGCATGTGAAGTTGGCTTTGGGTTATATATATATATATATATATATATATATATATATTTTTTTTTTTTTTTAATTTGTAAGCTTCAAATAAAACAATTTTTTACTTTGTCTTTGTGAACTGGCTTTCTTTTTGGGAAGAAGGAAAACATTTGTCTTCATCTGAGGTAGTACACTTTTGTGTCCAGTATGTGGCAGTGTAAATCCAGTAAGAGTCTACAGCAATTTCAGTTCTAGGATATGACCTGGGGTATATTATATACACTCACTGTGGTCTTTGTAAAATGTAGGACCATGTATGTACGTTTTGCTTTACATGCTTGCAGTTGGATTTAGGTCCTCTGTAATTTTAAAAGTAAAACAAAAGCTGAGCTACTTCTGCAGTCATTTAAAGTTCAAAGTTGCAGAAATAATTTCCGTTGCTCAATACAGGACTTGTGCTAACGGAAAGTTACAACAGTCTTCCCTAAATACTTCTGACCTTGAATTGTTTGGACATACACATGTACAGTTGGGCAAAAAGGAATTTGGCCAGTTTTTCAAACTTCCTATTGGATTTTGGTCAAAAAAAATTATATAATATATTGTTTTTTTTGACCCACTGTATTTGGCTGGGAGCGGATGGGTCTAAACAAGCTGTACTGAGCAGTATATTCGCTAATCATGTTATTAGAAAGGTATTTATTTGACAAAATGTTGACAGTGGTGTACAAGTGCATATCCAGCGCGTCGCCTAATGAATTAGCTAATGGCTACCTTCATTGGTTAGATGTGTCAAGGTCTGAAGTAGAACTAAACTGCTTACACTATCTAAGAAAGAGGACAGTGGTAAGTAAAATTGTACAATTTTCACTTGTGCCTCTTAAAAGTGAATCAATGCTAGTGAGTGCAGGCATATTAGAATTGTTCCTATGCTCTTGTACAGTATAAAATTAGATGGCAGGTGGCTCACCCTGCTTATATTTACCTCTTGTGCAGTCAGTTGTTTTTTCCATGTATTATTTACACTTGTGCACATTTGGGACTGTCACAATTGGAATTAGAGCTCCAAGTCTAAACCACATCTGTCTTCGACCCATTTTTAACTCAAGTTTGTTACATCATTGTGCTGTGCACTTGTAAACGGTGCGACTGTGGTATTGGAAGCCTAAATTTGGAAATGGCTTCCAATGCTAGTCTTTCTTGGAAAGCTGACACGTTGGCAGGCACAGACCGACTCCGTTTACCCACCAAGGTCTATCCTCTGTCCCACAACCCTTTCACCTAATTACTTATTACACCTGTTGTGCTCTGCACACGAGGTACTACTGTTGTGTTTGTACTGCTCTTACTATGACAACGAGAAGGGAAAATAATAAATTGGTCACAATATGTAGTCTGATTACCATCAAAATCGCAAGAATCAGTCTGCTTAAACTATGTCAATTTTTTCATGTCTTAAAAAAAAAAACTAATAATGCATCGGATTTATATAGCACTTTTCTAGACGCTCAAAGACGTTTTACAATGGAATGGATACATTATGAATTCATTAATTATTAATGAACATCAAGATCTTTGCATGTCGCCTTTTCCAACTTTATGCAAGTTTTAAGTCCTGATCTGATTGAGATAACTGCAGGGATGTGATTTTTCCGCTAATTCGCGGAATTCCGCTTTTTTTTATCTCCAAAAATAAAATGTTACAATTTTTTAAGTGGTAAAAAATCCGATTTCGTCTCAACAGCGTTCCATTTTAGTGTTTCCGTAACTGAAATGAAACTGATCTTGCGATTGGCTGAAGTCTCCGTGTTGACCAATAAACGCGCTTGTTATAAAGGCATAGGCGTATGCCATTGTTTGTTGACCAATAAACGCGCTTGTTATAAAGGCATAGGAGTATGCCATTGTTCATTTCTCAGACGTTTTTGCCGGGTGTTTAAAGAAATGTCCGTGATCGAACGCAAAGATGCTCCGCGAGTTAAGGAAATTGACAAGATCGTAAAAAACAAGTTTCGATGGGACTGGTTAGAGAAGGATATATCTACAAATGTTGGAAAGAAGACTGTGACGAATTTGTTCAGTGACTTTATTCGGAAGATCGATCGTGCCGGGAAAGCGCTTTTTGCATTTGGTGCCATGATACCATTGACTATGGTGGGAGAGGTTTCAAAGCTCTTGAAAGTCACGCAAAGAGCAAAAAACACGTGAAAGAACTCCAGTCAAGAACAAATTATTCCATCGCTGGAAGTTTCGGTGCCCAAACGAAAACTCCAAAACTTTACGGCCTCCATCCCTTATTGACATCACAATCGGAAGCGGTAATAGAGAGACGTGATCCACCCCAACAACCTGTACCAGTTGCTGACAGAGTCGTGAATTTTGAGGTCGGTGGTAAACGTTTCAAATTAATCGAAATCAAATTTTCGAAAATATTATAACGTAATAAAAATGGTCATAAATATTTAACATGGTTAATCATTGACACAAACTCAAATGAATGCTGCATGTTTGCACTTTTCAGGTTTCAATATGTTGACTGTCTTGATGTATGCAGTTACAGAGATGATCTTAGTCAATGCATGATTGTGTTTTTACCAGAGCTTGCTGCATGAGGTATTTTATGTTTTTGTTATGCATTATGTATTAAATTAAGAATGATTGATTAAATGATTTATTGCATGGTAAATATATATGATGATATTCTCAGTGATAGTTTTTAAAAGCAAAGGCAGTCCAATGTTTTTGAATGTGACTGATTTTGAGTTGACTAAAACTGCAATTTTATATGGGATAGTTCAATATACATTGAAAATTTATGCTGTTGTTTTGTCTATTTCTTTGTCATCTGAGTGCATTGAAAGTACTCAAAAACACGGAAAACCCATGAGCTCTGGACCTAGCTGAGTGCCCGCGGCCCCCAGACCCCCGGCTAAATTTTCAGATAATTTCACTTTGGTCAAATCACATCCCTGTAACTGGCAGAGTGCTATTCACCTGTGACATCCTAAGAATCTAGCACAAGTTTTTTGTAGAGAGGAGTGGTCAAAAATTCATCCTGATCTTTGTGCACGTCTATTTTGTAGCTAAAGTTTGGTTAAGGATATTTTTGCCATTGGAGGGTCAACCAGTTACATTTACAAGCTTTCTCCTGCCTCTTTATATGCTGCTTCTTTCATAATTCTTCACACAGTCCATGATCTGGAATCCAAGCCAAAATAAGTAACAAGATCATCTGTCCAGCCGTGTTCCATACCGCTTGTCCCGTTTGGGGTCAGGGGTAACTGGAGCCTATCCCAGTGACAAGGCAAGACCAGATGATCTGGTCGCCAGTCCATCACAGGGAATTTATAGATTAACATATGAGCTCTTTACTCTTGTTGTGAAGCATGTTTTGGGGATGTGGGAGGAAACTGGATTTGAAACAGATACGAACACAGATCATTCAACTGTGAGGCAGACATGCTGTCCACTACCACACGAGATCATAGTGACTAAAAATATGAACATGAAGTACAGTATGTTCACCAGAACATCATCTGGGAGGTGAGAGAGGCTGGTTTACAAAATCTGTTCTACTTTGTCCCGAAGGTGTTAGATGGAGTTGAGATTAAATTTATTTTCCTTTATAGACCGTAGAGCAGAAGTGTAAAATAGCCAAGTGTCAGAGGTGGCAAATCCAGGTCCGGAAAGTAAAAACCCTGCCACAGATTGTCTTTTTAGCCCCCGATGCTATCTAGCTAGCTCCTTAGCAGGTAACAATCACCAATGAAGCTAGCTAGTGTTGAATTATTAACATTGTTTTTCAGTTTCAATTTATATTTTAGCCGTTTTGGATTTAGTTATAGCTGTGTAGCTCAATGAATAGAATTGTCTATTGTATTCTTATCTGTCTCTTTCGCCTGAGAAGAAAAGGGCAACAAGTTATTTTCCATGTTATCTAGAAGGGAGTGTAGTCTAGTACCGGTCTCAGCCGGTCGAAGTGAGACAGGCTGATTTATTATTGTTTAGGTCTAATCTGATTTGTATTCCTGAGAACTTCTGCCTTTTTGTGAAGGGGAGGAGGCTTTTCGTATTCACCCACTTTTCAATAAATAATGATGTGCAGGAGAAGGAGGGGCACACTTTTGAACAGAACACTGCTTGGGTGACTTCAATTGTGTGATCAGAAGCTTCTGACTAATTACCTTTGCAAAGGGACTTCTTCACCAGAATCTCACCATTCAGTTAATTGAACACACAAAGAGTAGAATAAAAATATTCTATACTCTAACACTAGCTAGCTACCACCTGGGGCTAAAGCCAAACTGTGGCTAGCTAGCTAGCTCTCTAGCAGGTAAACGAGCACCAATGGAGCTAGTCAGCTAGCACCTGTAACTAAAATCAAACTGGCAGGGTTTCTACTTTCTGGACCTGGATTTGCCACCTCTGCCGAGTGAATAGTTGTCTACAGATACCCTGTAATAGGCAGGCGACCAGACTTGCCCAAAATTACCTGGGATTGGGCTCACGGCTCATTATGTACTGCAGTCTTACACTGCTTTTCTGGTACAGATTTTCAGTCATCCAGGTTATGGCTGACCCCAAGGCAACTCTACTCCTCTTGGTTAGCCTCCTGAGAGTGCCAGCAGCTCTCTCCAGTGCCAAGCAACTGTACCTCCCCTCCAACCTTACCCTGCCAGAACGGAAAGCTGTGACACCCCTAAAGTAAGACCACAACATTACGATTCTCCCAGCAGCCAAGTTGTGATGATCACAGTGATTACCAACAACACCGTGGACTACAAGGCATAACCGATTGGACAAAGACAATTAATGTGAAAGGCTTTAAGAGGGGTCCCACACTTGGATACTAAAATAAGATACCATAATCAAAAGTGTTCAATAGCTAGAAAAAGAGGAAGTAATTGACCACCACATGTATGTACCCAGGGGCAGCAATTAGCTTGTAATAACGGACAAAAAATTCATAAGGAGCTCCGCTCATGTAAGCATCATTAACTCCCCCACCTACAGCATTGCCAAACATCTAGCCACTATTGTAACACTAGAGTATTTGGTTGGGAATGCCCCACACCATATCCGCAGTCACAGAGTGTGCCAACCACAGGTGTGTTATTTGGCCAAATTTTGGTCAATCAGGTCAAATTATATCAGGTGTCTTAAAACAATTATATTGAGGGATTATATGCTTTTGTGTGGGGTGTTTCCAAAGTGTTTTTTGCTGATTCATCCAAAGGGCAAAATCCCATGAGACAAAATCAGCATTGTTGTTGATGCTGTGCATGGTAGTGAGGAGTGTACTGACCATGACGTTGCAGAGACCAAGCAACTTCCAGAAAAATAGGCAAATGGGGAGAGCAGCCACGTCATGCCAATCAGAATAAGGCCAGAGAGAGGGTGAAAGAAGTCGCCTTTGTCAGATTAGAAAGGTCCTCACATCTCCCTTAAACATTGTTTTAGGACCTGGGGGCAGGGACTGCAGGAGAGACGTTTGGTAACAGGAACGAATGAATGTTAGCTATGTATAATAGTCATTCGTCAGTCAGCAGCAACAACAACGCCACCCCCTAGAACACAACCAACAGAGACATAAATAGAGGAACCCTACACCTAATATTTAGAACTGTATAAGGCTTTTGGGTCATAGCCATGGTGAATTGTCTTCAACAACCAAGAAGTCCCGTTGTCTAAATGAAACTTTCAATCCAGACTTTCAGTTGGAATCAAAAGTAGAATATTTTATGTTATACATTTCAAAGGCGACTAAGTGTTATCACCACCTTAAATGTACAGAAAAAAATTAGAACAATAAATGTTAAGTTGCTCTTTGGGAAATTGGTAGATCATGATCATCAAATCTAACAATCAGAAATTCTCAGTAACAAATGGACATATATGCGAGACATTTATTCGAATGAGTGACTTTTGGATAATAGATTAGCTGTACAATATACCTACCTTTCATGAAAAAATTGAAGGTACTGTATTATATCAAATTTTCAAACCCATCCCTACTGTTTAGTATTTAAAAGCAGTTCAGCACGAAGCAGTGTAGATGCAGAGGCACGGCCACTTTTGACGCTTTGAGATAAACAGCTGCCTTATCTGTCACAGCAAATTAAACAGACGTCAGCAGTCCAGAGAAGGGAAGACATGCAAATGTGATGTTTTTACATGTTTCAGTCCAGCAACAAAAATAAAGCATGATCTGTAATTGCTGATAAGAAAGATTGGATTTGTAGAGTTGGAGAATCCAGGTACAAAAAGTAAAAACCCTGAAACAATTTGGCTTTAGCCACAGGTGCTTCTACTCAACAGGCGGAGACAAGCTTGTTTACCTGCCAGTTGAGTAGAAGCACCTCTGCCTAAAGGCAACCTGTAGCAGGCTTTTTACTCTATGTACCTGGATGCCGCAACCCTGATAGTGAATGTGAATGTTGTTTATGTGTGCCCTGCGATTGGCTGGCGACCAGTTCAGGGTGTACCTGCCTACCGCCCGAAAACAGCTGGGATAGGTTCCAGTATGCCCAGAAAATGGATGGGATGGATTGAAAAAGTTTATTAGTAACAGTCTACCAGTCACTCACAGAATTCATTCTCACCTTCAATATATTGATTCAAACAAAACTCGCATCATGGAGCGAAATGGCAAACTAATCGGTTCACCACAAACTCTGCTGTCATATTTGTACAGCATGAACACTGCTATCAGGAAAGCCACCTTGATTACAGAAGGAACCCACTTATCTTCTCAATCAGTCATTAGTCTCCTCCTGTCAGGCAGGATTGAGGTACGAAGTCCCAATGGTGGTCAAAAACAATTCAGAAAAATTATTCGTTCAAGGAATCACAGTTCAACTTTAGAGGAATTTTTTAAAAGCAGTAACCTGATCTCCTCAATGTGTGTGTGTTTTCAGTTGGTTTACTGCTATTATTTGTCATGTTCACTTTTGTTTTTTATGTTTACTTTCATTTCTAATGTGAACCGTGTCAAAGACATCTATCTTATCTAGAGAGATAGCTAGATAGTAATAGTAAATACGAAAGCCTACACGCTAGCTAGCTAGCAACAGTGAATATAAAATTCTAAACGTAAAAAACAAAATCCTGCTTTATGACATTATTGATCGTTATGCTGATAAATCTTATCAGTAAAGGTTAGGTAAGGCCTCTATCAAATTATTTTTCAACGTGCACACAATGTACAATATTTACTCATTTGATAACATTAATTTCAAATCCTTCACGAATACAACTTCAAAATTATAGCAAAAATAACATTTGTATTATTAAATTACATTTTAATAAGGATCTGTGCACTAGACTAGATTCATTCAAGGTCTGTTTTTGCAATGTCATGTTTACTTGTGGGATATTTGACAATTCTACTTCTGTACTCCATTTGGAAAATATCTTTACCTATCTGTTGTTTCAATGCTTCATAAATAAAATGTGATTTAAAGAAAAATATCTGTGCAAAATGGACAGGTATCTTTCACAATTTATTATCAAAACATGAAAAAATACAAGTATCAAAGATGCATTGCAAACACTTTTTTCTCTCTTTACAAATCAGTCTTGGTTTTGTGTCCTGAAGACAGAAAGCTATGATACAAAAAACAGCAAAATATTAAAGTGAAATATTGTCTAGGACAACAGAAAATTACATACAAATCAAGCTTTCTTTTTTCCATTATCCCAACATCCAATTACCAAAATAGTGGAAAATATGGCGAGTAGATCAATAGTATGTGACCTTTCAAAATCATGTTTGGCCACTAACAGGTTAAACAAAGTGCATGTGGGTATGCTAAGGTTCCACACATCTTAATCCACCAAAATGTCTAACTCAGATTCAAATAAAAAGCGCTCTGAGGCAGTAGTACAGCAAAATGCATCCAAAAAAAGTGCAACGACCTTCACGAACAAACCTTTTCAAACAAAACCATGATTGAATATGTTCAATAAAACAAAAGACATAACAATGAAGTTCTTTCAGCATCCAGGCAGGATTCATCTACCATCAAGTGTAATCCTTTCCAAGACCCAAACAAATGCTTATAAGAGTAACAGTATTGATGACCCTGGAATGACAAAGCATGGTGGGGTAATAAACCCTCCCCATAATCGAACAGCAGGCAGTTGGGGCTGCCACCGCGATAAAGCAATAAAGTGACCGCCAACGATAGAAGTGGGACATCTTATTCAAAAAGGTGGTGAGGGGGGGGCACTGCACGCTCGCCAGCTCTCGGCACCACAGAGGAAGTCTCTGGCAACCAAGTGCAGGGAGAACAGCTCACGCGATTGGCAAGCACGTTTCTTGTCCGCCGCAGCTCCCAACGCTCGGGAGGTTCCTTCTCTTTTCCACCAGCCTCAGTAGAACTTGGACCACAAGTTGTAGAAAACACTGATGCACTTCAGCACACTGGCAACATGTGAGCGTTCATGTTAAACTCCTCCTCAGTCTGAAAACGAGGGAATCTTCAGTTAGAAAATTATAAATATTCTCATTAATGTGGTTGTTTTGAGTTAAAACATACCTCGCTGTAGACCGGAGGTGGCGGGTAACAGAACAACGGAGGGTTCATGAAGATGGGGCTGTCGTCGCCGTCAAAGTCGTCCAGGAGCGGTGTGAGCGGCTGATCCATGTGGACGTCGCGAGTGATGTCGCGGTAGCTGGGGAGCTCGGGCATGGCGAGCGACACCCAGCTGACTGAACCGTCCTGGCTGCTAACACTGCTGCTACGGCTGCCCAGACCGGCCGTCCCGATCACCAAGGGCAGCTCCAGGATCAGCTTTTCACTCCCGGGAATGTGGACATAAATCTGTTTTGAGACAAAATTGGTAAATCAAGGGTCTACTCTACGGAAGAGGATTAGGGCCAGTAAAGACGGGGGAAAAAAAGGTTGGCAGGATTCTCAACATTCTCACTTTAAAATCAGAATTCTGACTATAATCTCAAAATTCAAATTTTAAAGTGAAAATTCAGACTTTAATCTCAGAATTCTGACTTTAATTTCACGATTCCGACTTTAATCTCAGAATTCCCACTTTAATCTCAGAATTCTGAGTTTAAAGTGAGAATTTAGAATTTAATCTCAGAATTCTGACACTTTATTAGTGCTACTATTATTTTCAGTCAGAATTCTGAGAAGTCAAGTAAGAATTCTGAGAATAAAGTGAGAATCCTGCCAACCTTTTTTTCTCTTCACTGGCCCTAAAAAAAGTCCTGATTGATTTTTTTTTTATCTCACCATTAGCGCATACTCCATTCGGATTAAGTCACAGTCCAGTTTAGATGGTTTAATCTTGGGCACGCGGATGGTTTTACCCTGCCAGGCGTCGCACATCCCGGAAATTATGTGATTGCCTCGCACAGACGACAGCTTCTGGCGGAAGACCTTGGTGCGGCCATTGGCTTGGTAGGTGTGCTTGGCGATGATGGCTGCCTTGGGGACCACGATGCGCGAGCACGTGTTCTCAAACTTGGCGTTGATGCAGATGTCCTCGCCCTCGCAAAACCCCCGCCGATCGATTTTGGCATTGAGCGACACCTGGCCGTCTGGGATGAACATGCAGGTGACTTTCTTCTCTTGCATACCCCCGGTAGGACACTGCGCAGAGACGTTACGGGTTACAATAAACGTCACGACCCTACTGGGAAACATTTTTGATTTTGTTCAGTGAACCTACCAGCAGGTCTGGTGTGTTGACATCGAGAGGTTCTTCCACCTCAAAGTGTTTTTTGCACTCAATGCTGGGCTGCTGTGGTCTGTCGAGCTTGGCCTTTACATAGTAGTGGACATACCCAAATTTGCCTTTGTAAGACGACACCAGCTTCCTGTAACAACATACACGAACGTTAGAACAATTATTTCATCGCAGGGTAAACAATCCAGTGATTCCCAACCACGTGTGCTGCAGGAAATTATCCAATTTGACTTCATAGGTCTGAATTTTAAGTTTGTTGATTTTTCTATGTAGACTGCAGAGAATGACGATGATAATTAAAGGATCTTGGTACAATTAACCTCTGTATCAACTTGTTGCCACTTATACTACACAATAGCTTTGGGTACAAACAAACAGGCACTGATTTTGCACTGTATAGGTACGATGAAATCCTCATTATATCAATATGTATACTTTTTTGTAACTTTCAATGAAGGTTGTAGCACACTGGTCAAGCTAATGTCCACATTATAAGTCAAAGATATGACACTAACCCTTGTTCGGGTAGGTCGAATCCAAAGTTGTACTCGTATTTGTTGTTTGGCCTCAAGAGAACTGAACCATCGGCGTCTGCAAAGAAGAACGTGAATGTGATGAACTAAGCATTGCAGTCAATGTTGTTGTTTAGCCGTTATCGTAGGACGTCTGACGTCGAGTTGTTTGTACCTGTAGGTTGATCCTGAAGACTTAAAACAACTTCATGTCGGAGATATTCGGCTTCCTGTCGGCAACGCTGCGTGCCTTTGGAGTAGTGCACTTTGGCGCATCCCAAACCGAGAATCGTGACTGCGGACACGCGTGTCACTTCGTTAACTTCCACTTCCACTCGGCCGGACAGTCTGTCCCCGCCGCAGTAAAAACTCTTCGCGTCATTGAAAATAATCTGGAACAATTTTACTCGCCGCATCATAGCCACCATGTTTTCGTGTTAGGATATCCGATGAGAAGTATTATAAGTGAGTGCTTCTTGTGGAGTCCCGCCGTGAAGCGACAGCACCTTCTTTTAACTGCAGTGTAAACAACGCTGGCTGGTTTGTTACCCACTCGTCCCAGCTGTCCATGCGGAGCGAGCGTGAACACGCGTGCACAGCGCGGCGATTGGTGCATAAATCTTGTTTTCGTCCGGCTCAGCCAATCAGCGCCCGGCATCGACGCGTGAACACCGCATGCTCAGCAGCAAGAAGAAGCGTGCTCGGCTCATGTGCACAGGAAGTCGACTAGGACTGGCAGATATTGAAAGTACATTCGGAGTAAACAGAGGGGGAGCAGCTACACGGTTGAATTGATGACGCATCAGTAACAATTGTGCCAAGTGTAATAAAAATCGAGGAGGGGTTGTTCTTGTAGTCGAAACGAGTTTCTGTTCGCTAATTGGCTTCCAGGAATAGCGTTTTAGACTAAATGTCTTGCTCATAGGCAGACTGACGGAACAAAATGTTCACTTGGATTGGGCTCATTTGTACATAGTTTTTGTTCAGTGCATACCACCACAATAGTAATACCTCGGATTTGGTAATACCTCAGCGTTATTTGCACCAACAAACATTGTCATTCCTGATTGAAGCAGCTGACAAAACAATTCCAACTCAAGGTCTGTTTCCAGGCATGTTGTGGCTCTTTTTCAACCATAACAGCATCAGAGGATGAAGTCAGTCACCTCTTGGAAAACCCGGTGTTCTAGCTGGGACTATCCCAGGAAAAATCAGTATATCTGGGGATTTCTATCCACGAGGAGCTTACAAAACTATTATTCAAGTGGGTCACAAATCTTACAAACATGTGTTGTTTGTCAAATGAAACGGCAAGTCAATGCTTCCAAAAGTCAGTCTAGTGCATAAACTTTCATGTAAAGTACTGCTTAACGTGACACCGTTATTTTCTTGCATTGATCTGTGTGGGAAAGAGAAAGCAGCTCCACAGTCGACTGCACTAAACAAACACAGATAATATCACGTTATCTCGTTTCTCACAGACACACTGTAGGATTAACAGTTCTGAGTGCAGCCTTTTAGTAACCAATCATTGAGATTCAGATTTTTGTTGCCTATGGTGTGTGTGGAGTGAAAGTATTAAAGAGGAAGTCAACCCCAAAAATGTCTTTACAATATGTTCTATGTAACTCCACTAGTCTGAACATGGTACTCTGAATAATGTGTTTGTGAAATATGAATAAAGCCACAAAATCATTCAGTTTTCATCTATATCGGCAGAGTTGCCAAATCCAGATCCAGAAAGCAAAAATACTGCCACAGTTTGGCTTTATATATATATATACACAGTTGTTTTTATTTCCATTTATATTAATTTTTTTGTATTAAATTTTTGAATTGTATTTTTTATATCCATTTTTATTTTCACTCTTATTCATTTATTTTGTCATTTATTTCTTTTTAAATGTTGGCAGTTTTGGTCATCCATAACCTAAATGCCGAAGGCGAGCCACAAGTTCTCATCAGTGCTACATGGGGGCCACATAGGATCACATATGGATGTGACAAAATTGCCTTTTTAAATACATAAACTAAAACTGTGGAACCCTGCTATTCATGGGGATAGGGACTGGGCCAGCCTGTGTATAGTGAAAATCCGTTAAAAGGCATAAAAAAACCTACAAAAAACATTTGACCTCACTGTAGTTATTTATGAAGGTACTTCTTTCATTAACAGTATTAACACAAACTTTAAGGGGGCCTATGACACAGATAAGGTGAGAGAGATCAAATTGCCACTTCTCAGAAAATAAATAACTACTCTTGCCCACTAATGCCTGCCTGCATGATTTCTCTTCTCCCCTTGAATGAGAATCAACATGCACTCATTTCATTTGGATGATGGTGATGTTTCTAGGCCTAAAATAAATCGCCTCTCATAACCTTTCCCCTACTGCCCTCCCTTTTAAATGCTGCGTTCAGTATCCTTTTCAAGCACTGCAGAATAGGAATTTATTGACTCACTGTCTGCTCACTTGAATTAAAATATTGTACACTGCAGCTTCTATTTCACTCACGTTTTCCCAGCAGTTTTAAAATCACGTTTGCATGTTAAACTCTTGTTGCATAAATCAACAATTCAGTAAAACACTAACGAAGACATCATAGCAGCATGCCGTGCCCGCTCTGGGATTGGTTGAGGTCACCCAAGCACGCGCTTTCTCTGAAGCTGAAGCTGTTGTTCACGAGGGGTTGCGTTCAAGGACTGCGTGGTTCCACCAACACTCCCACGGCCAAGGATTTGCTTTCCTGCTCATAATGACTTCCTGCCTCTGTTGTGCTGACTGTGATTCATCTACAAGCCCGGTCATGAGCCTCAAGTTACAATTCTCAGAACATAGACAAGTCCATACAATCAGTGGAAAATCCATATGACTCACACTAGTATCTTTTTCAATTGTTGGCACATACTTTATCCCATAGTCAGGAATTCCGGTCCCGTGCTGGAGATCTCATCACGTTTTAGAAACTTTTTTACCAACAACTGTAATTCAAGTGGCATTCTACCAGTGTCGGGCAGTTAATTTCGGACCTGGGCTTTCAGTGGGGACCTTAAGTCCTCTTAATACAGAGTTCACGATAAATATTCATCAATAAAAAAATAAAATAAAAAATAATAATATATAAAAAAAGAGAGAAGGCCTTGCCAGACCTGATGGTACGCCATTGAAATACAGCACTTTTCTTTATTTGTGACTGTCTATAGATCTTTTTGAAATACTTGTTTAAAAAAATGGTGCAAAGCTATTTCCAAGCAGAAAGTGACTAGCTACTGGTGACCTGAACTGAAACAATAACATAAACTCATTGGGTTTTGGGTTGTCCCGTATGGGGTGTTAGATTATTAACATTGTTTTTCTGTTTCAATTTATATTTTAATCGTTTTTGATATTAGTTAGAGCTGTGTAATAATAAGACAACAGTTAATTCATATGTTAGTCAATCTATAGTCTTTTGTTCTCCTTTCTGGGAAAGAAATGCCTAGTAAGGTTTCTGAGTTATCTAAATGAGGGGATGTTTGAAAGCGCAAGCAGAGGTCTGTTCATAAATTTCTTGGTGCAAGGAGGTGCCGGGGACCAATTGTTTACCCACATCTGGAGTGGACTGAGATAGGAACTGGTGTAGGATTCTAAGTTGTGTATTCAGGGATGTGATTTTTCCGCTAATTCGCGAAATTCCGCTTTTTTTATTTCCCAAAATAAAATTTTACAATTTTTTAAGTGGTAAAAAATCAGATTTCGTCTCTCTACAGCATTCCATTTTAGTGTTTCCGTAACTGAAATGAAACGGATCTTGCGATTGGCTGAAGTCTCCGTGTTGACCAATAAACGCGCTTGTTATAAAGGCATAGGAGTATGCCATTGTTCATTTCTCACACGTTTTTGCCGGGTGTTTAAAGAAAGATGTCCGTGATCGAATGCAAAGATGCTCCGCGAGTTAAGGAAATTGACAAGATCGTAAAAAACAAGTTTCGATGGGACTGGTTAGAGAAGGATATATCTACAAATGTTGGAAAGAAGACTGTGACGAATTTGTTCAGTGACTTTATTCGGAAGATCGATCGTACCGGGAAAGCGCTTTGCATTTGGTGCCATGATACCATTGACTATGGTGGGAGAGGTTTCAAAGCTCTTGAAAGTCACGCAAAGAGCAAAAAACACGTGAAAGAACTCCAGTCAAGAACATCAAATTATTCCATCGCTGGAAGTTTCGGTGCCCAAACGAAAACTCCAAAACTTGACGGCCTCCATCCCTTATTGACATCACAATCGGAAGCGGTAATAGAGAGACGTGATCCACCCCAACAACCTGTACCAGTTGCTGATAGAGTCGTGAATTTTGAGGTAGGTGGTAAACTTTTCAAATTAATCGAAATCAAATTTTCGAAAATATTATAACGTAATAAAAATGGCCATAAATATTTAACATGGTTAATCATTGACACAAACTCAAATGAATGCTGCATGTTTGCACTTTTCAGGTTTCAATATGTTGACTGTCTTGATGTATGCAGTTACAGAGATGATCTTAGTCAATCATGCATAAATCCGGCTAATTTTTCAGATAATTTCACTTTGGTCAGATCACTTCCCTGTGTATTTCACTCTGCTGACAGGACAAGATGACAGGGGGGGAGTATTTTTTCTAAACACTGTTTTTGTATAAGTGTGCAAGAGCAGAGAGCAAGAGGCACACTTTGCGGTCACTGCTGATTGAGCAAGGATCCAAAGTGGCTTCGGAAAGTGGCTTCGGAAATTTCTGAATAATAAAAGCTGGCAAGAAACTTCAACTTTGAGAGATCGCAACTTTGAGTTTTATTTTGAACACGCAGGAAATCAAAGAAATGATTTCTAACAGGGATTCCAAGAGTGCCAAAAATATGTTGTTGCGCCTATGTCTTATGTCTATCGGCATGGGACGTGACATATGTCTGGGTTTATCAAACGTTGAACTGTCCTTGTGTCTATGCTAAGTGTATATGTACATGCCTATGATGTGTGTATATGCTAGTTCATATGCTAGTTCATATGCTAGGTGTATAAGTACGTGTCTATGCTAGTTGTATATGCTAAGTGTAGAGGAGTCGAGGACGGCATGCTATGCTAGCTCCAATCTACAGAGTATGTTACGCCCCATTAACATACTCTAACGTAACGTACTTTGTCACTGGGGGAAATAATCAGTTTCGTTCATTTGTGATGCTACGGTTTAATAGATATTACACAGTTGAATTTAATAACTGACCAACACCATAAAGAAGACTTTTTACGATATAAATGATGGCGGCCGCCACCGATTTAGCAGCTGCTAAGTTGCTAACGTACATAAATAACACTGCAACACTTGCGTCAAACTGCCAACTTCGATGGCATTTTGACGAAACTTACGTGGTCTGTTTTTGTCGATCAAGCTGTGGATATGAGTGATTCTTCGGTGAAAGAAGCGACGTCTTGGAAGTTGGGAGGATGTAACGTGGCTCCAAATGTGCTATTAACTTGCGAAAACCCGGGTCCGACTACAGAAAAAAGCTGGTTGTCTAGCGCTATGAATGCCATAACTTTGGTATTATGGCTTTAGCCTTTTCACTGTGTTTGGAAATATTTTTTATAGTTGTCAAACACACGCTGAATGGGGGTTGTTGTTGTTGTTAGCCTAGCGCCATTGGCAGCTGCAGCTGCTGCTTCATATTCTTTCAAAACGGATTTGCCGCGGTTACGGATTTTCAGGTGAGCAGAATTCTTCTTTACCCCTCTCAAAATCCTTGCTTAACAGGTTTCGATCTTCTGCCATGGAGAAAAATGACCACACTGGTGAGGACATGTTGATTGCTACTAGTGTGGGTCAAGCTCGCATTATGCCAAGCGAGGCCGGCTGGTCTGTTTTTTTTTTTTTAGGCCGACCGGTTTGCAAGAGCGAGAGGCGCGATAGATGACGTAAGCAGCGCACCGTGGACTATTGTGGGCTGCTCGTGTTGTAAACAGTTTATAGATTTAAATAAATCTATTGGACCTTTTTATCGGATAAAATATACCTAATGGGCCGATAAAAAATGACATAATCTTTTCCCAAATCAGCAGATATTTTATCGGTTGGATAAATATTGTGCATCACTACTGTCAATGCTCTTGGGCGGAAAGTTGACGGATAAATGCTAGTTTTTGCCCTCCTCGCCATTGAAGCCCATTAACGCGGCACCGCTGTTTTCCTGTCGCAGGGGGGCGTGTTCAGAGAAATAGTCACGTGTCGTCCGGATCTCTATGCACGCTATAATTTGAGTAGCGACCCGTCCAGCTACAGCTCACCTGTGAACTTCATGATAAAAATTGTTGTAGACAGTGAAAGTTCTTTTTGAATAAAATGACGTCTGACAGAAACATAATAACAACAAAAGAAGACTCTTTCATTTGGCAACAGCACTTTAAAAATAAATTGGGTAATTATGCAAATAGACTAAGTTAATTGTTTGCAATTACATGCAATTATTTCTCTAAAGTTCAGAAAGCTTTTCCCTTTTTGGCAGTAAAAAAAAACAAAACACAATGGGGATTTCAAAACCAGGTTTATTGACGGTTCGTCTTGCCCTGTAATTGGTTAATGTCCGTCTGTGAATTCATAGCGTATGCAAGTAGATCATCATGGCAGCATCTTGTATTTTTGACAGCTGAGTCCATCCATCCATTTTCTTAACCGCTCATTCCTCACTAGGGTCGCGGGTGTGCCGGAGCCCATCCCAGCTGGCTTCGGGCAGTAGGCGGGGTACACCCTGAACTGGTTGCCAGCCAATCACAGGGCATCCAGAGACGGAACAACCATTCTCACTCACAATCACACCTTGGGACAATTTTAATGTTCAATTAACTTAACATGCATGTTTTTTGGAATGTGGGAGGAAACCGGAGTACCCGGAGAAAACCCATGCAAGCACGGCAAGACATTTACTGAAGCTTAAATGTGACTTAACTCCACCATGTATGTACCTCCAAAATAATGAATTTTCAGTAAGGAAATGCTCTTCAATTGTACATAAAGGAGGGATACAAAGTATGCAATCTTCAGCAACGTGAAAGAGATTGTCTAGAAGAGATCAACGCAGAGTTGATGTTGGAACGTGTGCGTACGTGCCTGCGAGAGAATGTGTGACGTCAACAGGCAGAGTGCAAAATGTCTCCCTGTACCTTCCACAAACAGATCGCAAAACAAGTTTCACCTTGCATCAAGAACAACCTCCACTTGACCTCGCTGCTTACCCCGCCCCCAAAACCACGTTGTTGTTTGTGATTCCACTATGCTGTACATTTGAACATACTCAAAAGTGTTTCCATAGAGGCTTGACGGCGGCAGGTTGTCATTCGAGAGTAAAGTATGCCATGCTGTAAGGATGATAGTTTAAAAAATATATATATTTATTTCGGTGAACCTTTTAGCTGAAACATATTAAAATAGAATGTAATGTAAGACATGGAAAATACAATCGGAAACCAAATCCAATATTTGTTCAAATAAAATTCCAATAACTGATAATCATCCGATTAATTAAAAAAATATAATTAAAGGGGAAATCAACCCCCAATTTTTTTTGGGGGGACAATAACATGTTCTATGCAGCCCCACTTTATTCAGTTTAATATTGCGTTAGTGGAATGTGAGTTAAGCAGATAAATTTAGCTGTTTTTATCCATCTCAGGGGTTGGCCATTTTGCCACTTGCTGTTGACTGAAGATGACATCACAGTTGCTCAGGGCTAAAGTAACAACCAATCACAGAGCAGCTTCAGAAAATAGGTGAGCTGTGATTGTCCGTTGCCTATGCCCTAAGCAACTGTGACGTCATCTTCAGTCGACAGCAAGTAGCAAAATGGCCGCCCCCTGAGATGGATAAAAATGGCTGGATTTTGCTTCATAATTCATATTCCTTAAATGTAATACTAATGAGAATGTCATATTTAGATTAGTGAGGTCACATATAACATATTATTGTCAAGAAATGTTTAAGGTTGTTTAAGGTTTTAGAAAACTTTAGAGAAAAAAATGCATATTTTTGGTTTATTTACATTTGAACATTATTATCTCTGCCTTATATTCTAATATGTTAATGTGTAAAAAATAAATAAATAAAAATCTGCAAAAAAATTGCCAATTTCTGTAGATTTTAAAAGAGCTAATATTGGCCGATTAATTGGTCACGCCTGAGTGTAGACAACCAGAGGACTTCATGTTCCAAGCCACACCTTTCTTGTAACACATTCAAGGTTTTTCCTGGCTCAAATTGAGGCAGAGGTGGTACCATCTTGACTATGATGAGTGACTACCAATACCAGGTTTTGGTGCCAATACTAGTCTTATTTTATAAGGTATCGGTACTCACGGCAGTGACCAATACCATTATCGGCCATTTCTGAGGCAAAATGTGGGACACTCCTCAGCAATGCGGCGGCCCCTCACCGTGGGCAGACTCGCTGATGGTTTACCCATTTCGAGCACATATATCAGGGCTGCAGACTAACATTTCTTGCGAGGAGCGCGGTAACCCCTAAATTCAAATTTTAGGAGCATAGGAAGAAAATTTAGGTATGCATACGTAAATTGACTTGTAAAATAAATACCGGTATTCACATTTCAAAGCATTTTCATTATATTACTGATAAATACTACAATGTTTTTATTCATATTTTTTGTACAAGTGTCTACACAACATACACCATAAATATACATTTACATACATCTTAAATACTAAAAATGTCAAGTTGATGTTTAGACCAGAAGTTTGTCCTCTCATTACATGAGACGATACGTACTACGTTACTTGTTCCGCATGACGTAGTCGCCCCCACCACCCACCAGCTCATTCTCGTACACGCCTCCTTAAACGGCTTCTTCGTGAGTTGCTGCAGTTTGTCAATCACAGCCAACGGTCCTCCAGGCAACTCCCCCTTTGAGCGCCAATTTCAAATCTTAGTGAGGGGTGAAGCAAGAGTCTGACTTCCTGTTAAGTTCTCCTTAAAAACAAAAACAAAAAACAGTTTCTTCTTCGGTTGTTACTTCAGGTCTTTCCTGTGCACTGCTGTTGATATAGCGCCGCCATAATGGTTAACGCTGCAACTGCAATTAAAATACGATGCTTCCGAGCTCAATCAACACAGCTGGAGCGCTGCGGCTGTGTTGAGCAGTATCAGTTGCTCAGGCTGGAGGCGGCAAGCAAATTAGGTGGTGGCGGCTGCCTCCAAATTTTCTACAAAGGAAAAACCCTGACATTGTTCCCTAGTAACCTGATTCTCAGAACTAATGTGACAGATGCACACTATTGGGTAATGTGTTTTCCTCACAGACAGATGTTATCAAGTATGTGTCTCTCCCAAATGTCTGTTCACAAAATGTAATTCATGAAAAAAAAAGATGCTAGCACGATGTTATCTGCTGTATGTAAAAGAAAAATGAAGTCTTAGGATCCGACCACCTCTAGCTTGTCGCCAGTTTCAGTATTTCTTCCAAATAGTAATATGTTGTTCAAACAAGTTGTTAGCCATTTTCCCTCCCTGGTGTCACCCGTTACTGTGATAAATTGTCAGGTATGAATAGGGAGCAGGTCTGTCACATTAGTGTTGTCACTTTTACATTCTCTTAAACCTTTGCACAGGGACTATATAGCAGGGTGTAGCGCGCCTTCGTCAAACCCATTCATTGTATATGTGGAGAGGGGCAGGGACCACGGAATGGAGCCTTGCTGGGTGGCACGGGGCAGCAGCAGCAATTAAAGCAGTTTAATAGGACAGGCTTTACTCAGAACTGGCTTTGCTAAAGAAGTTGGGTGAAAATGCTATAACTGCTGCAATTTTGGACATAATTACCAGAGGTGGCAAATCCAGGTCCAGAAAGTAAACTCCCTGCCACAGTTTGGCAGTGACTAGCTCCACCTTGCTTTGGAGATACCGCCGCACAAGTAAGGAACTTCTGTTGTCAAAATAGCATCATCTTCGGAAGGTAACACACTTCATTCAATATAATAGTACTTACAGTCCTATATTTTTTTTATCTTCTGTGAGGAGCAGAGATGTCTATGTTGTAGAGATGTCCATGTACAATTACTGTAGTCTATGTCCGTCTGTCTCTTATACTTGCTCTGGTGATCAAGGCAAAATGGGCATTCAGTTGATGCAAAGTGTGATAAAATAAACAGTTGAATTCCTTTTAATTCTATTCATTATTGTCATTGATATACATTTTTTTAAAGTACGATATTAAAGAGTGCTATTTTTCTCCTTAAAAATATTGAGATTTTTTTCTTTTTGAGTAATCTGGAACGGATTAATGGCATTTCCATGCATTTCAATGGAGAAAGATGATTTGAGATACTTGCCTGGTTATGGAAATAATTCACCAAGTCATATCCCAGGGCTCCGCAGTAACTACGACCACTTGTATCATCTGTTGAGTTTCTAACATTTTGACTAATGTAAAAGGGGACATCTAATAGACATCCAACAATACCAAAGGTTGTTTCTCTTTTTATAATAAGTATGCTAAACAAGTATGTACAGACGATACATAATTGCGTTTGCTCATTTCATGATTTATGCAGCACCCACACATCCTCAATTATAAACAATCTTAATAGCTTTCTGACAATGCAGATTAAAAAAAAGAAAGATCCTTATTGTGTTTTGTATGTAGTCGATTGACCAGGTATCACCTAATGAAATGGCCAGTGTGGTTGATTTATTTATTGTCCACACTAGTGTTAGTCCAGCCCCTTTTGATAAGCTGATTATTTTTGTTTTATTTCATAGTGAAACTATGATACTTTAGGTAATAAAGTTACTCTGTCTCTACAGTATATATAGCAGAGGCTGTTGTCCAATGAAGACGTGTTGCTGGTGTGAACAGAAATAGTTGCTGACAACAGTACGAGTCCCACTTTTATGAATAAGCTGATGTCAGCTCAAAATGGAAGTGCTTAGTGGTGCTGTTTCCTGATCTGAGACAACTGTCAGGTTCCCTGCAGTGATTCTGGAGGACTATTGAGTGCAGACATTTGCCAACAATCTCAATTTGGATCCACACCAAATTGCATTGCAGCACTTGCATAAGCCAGAATTCTGTCAAACAGATGAATACATTTTATTTTCCTTTCATCTATCTATCTATCTATCTATCTATCTATCTATCTATCTATCTATCTATCTATCTATCTATCTATCTGCCTGCCTGTCTGCCTGTCTGTCTGTCTATCTATCTATCTATCTATCTATCAGACATTTAGACTATGACGTGTTTGTCTACTGAGTCAAGCACCACCACAAGTGAAACAAACGGCAATGAAAACAAAGAAAGGCATGACTTCTAATGGCACAACATGTTCAAATCATTTCACTTGTTTTGTTAAAGGCAGTCAGCTGTATGAAGGAGATCAAGGGTGACAACACATTGAAATTCCACTCAGATGATGTGGACGATATTCCTGGAAAGTTGGAACATGTTCACCTTGTGGTCTGATCTGCAGATGAATACATGCAAGCAAAAACAAGCGAGGAAAGGAATTTAATTTCAAAATATGTACTGTATGTTTAATGTATGTTCTGGTAACAGCAATCATGTGTTTTCTTCCATCACAGGCCATCGTATGGTCTATTATAAACTTTCTCGATTTAGAAATACTGAGAGGCTGTTTATTTGTGACCATTTGTGACATTAACCCGGTTTCTGGTTAAGGTAAGCCATTTTAAAATTAAGAAAAACTTCAATGTAGTTATTGAGCTGATGTTTCGTAGTCGTCTCACGTGCTACCAGGGTGCGGTCACATCTGCTCACATTCATTTATGAATGCCGCCTGTAATCAGCAGCTCGGTGTTTATAAGGTGGTGGGTGGTTTGTGCGTGTGTGTGCGGTGAAAGAGTCACCAGCGAAAAGTGGGAGAACACTGTACCTCATTGGATTTGTACTTTGGTCGTTTCTCTTATATTGAGGTTGACCATATCCTAGTCTATATATTTTTTTTTAGTTCTCCAAATATGACAATATTTGACATCTAAATTTACAGTAGTTTTAAAATTGTGTCAAATATATTGCAACTTTTCCTTGCAGCCTTTCCCCCATGCAATGACTTCAGACGTTTTTCTTTAAACTTTACAACTCTTTCTTTATTGTAACTTTTCAGATTTTTCTCCGTAATGTTCCCGCTTGCCTCTCATGATATCATAATATTGTTGTATTAATATTACAGATTCTTATTCCCTCGTAATCTTATGACTTTTTTTCAACAGAACACTTTATTTTTTGTTTTGTAACATTTATGGTCCCATCTCAAGGTTTATTTTCCCCCTAATGTTTTTGTTTACATTTTTTTGTTTTTCTTTGCCCTCTTGTGGTTCGATCAAGGGATGTCGTTAATAGTTGTCAACTGTGGGCATGTAAAGCCCTTTGAGACTATTTTGTGATTAAAGGCTATATAAATAAAACTGTCTTAACTTTTTTTATACTGGATGCAAACAATGTTTTTGGTTAACAGTTTGGCCTTGGAGGAGGTCTTTGCTCTACTCATTTAAGTATTACTTATCAACAACTTTCAAGACCAAGTTCAGTGAATATGAGTGAACGTGCAATGAAACAATAGTTTGTGCCAATGGGACTTAAGTCACACTTGGAAGCAAATTGTTTCAACCTTTATTAAACATAGCTTGCAAGATAAATATTACAAAGTTATTTTCTCCAAAATTAGCTTATTTTTTCAATCAATGCATAATTGTCAATCAACTGGCAGTATTCAAACAGCATTATTTTCATTGACTTTTTTTTTTGAAGACCGTTAAATATCAAGTATGTGCAAAAGGTCAGGATTGATGTAAGCAAACAAACAACAAGAACAAAAAGGACGTAAATTAGCCTCTGCTTCGTTTCATCGTTTGTGTCTCGCCTCCCCAGATGTTTTGCAGCTATACAAACAAGATACAAATGCTTGGAAGGGGATTCAAAATGACTTTGCAATCAAATATTTCCCTGCACCAGCGATGACAATATCAAAGAAAGTCAATCGCTGGTGTTAGCGGTTTAGGTATTCACTTTTAAACTTGGTTCAAGAATAAAAGCACAGAGACACGTACTGGTGGAAGTAGCTTTTATCAGAGACTCCATGCATGGTTGCTTATTGTGCAAACTTTTGTATGCAAGCCAACACAAAATAATCCAAAAAGGGTCAGATTCCACTTTTTGGGTTATTCAATTAGGCCCAAAAAGTTGGGTCAAATGAATAAAAAAACAAAACAACTCAGAACTTGGGTTGTTCTGTGGGTTATCAATTTAATTTGACCCAACATTTTTGGGTTAAATAACAAAAAAACAAAAAGTTGGGTTGATTCATTTATGACCCGATTCAATTGGGTTATTCAATTAACCCAAAAAAAGTTGGGTCAAATGAGTAACCCAGAATACAACCCCCCAAAAAATGGGTGGCTTTGTGGGTTGTTAATTCAATTTGACCCAACATTTTGGGTTAAAGAACTAAAAAAGTTAGGCATGTACAAATTGGGTTGGTTTGTGGGTTAATTTATCTGACCCAGTTTTTTGGGTTACCGGTAAATAACTCAGAGAATTGGGTCAATTAATTTTTTAGCCAATTCATTTGGGTTATTCAAGTAACCCAAAAAGTTGGGTCAAATGAATAACCCGCAATACAACCCCCCCAGAAATGGGTGGCTTTGTGGGTTGTTAATTCAATTTGACCCAACATTTTGGGTTAAATAACTAAGTTGGGCATGTCCAAATTGGGTTGGTTTGCGGGTTATTTAATTTGACCCAACTTGGGTTAAATAACTCAAATTAATGGCTTAGTCCATTCTTGACCCAATTTGGGTTATTTATGACCCAGCTGTTTTTAGAGTGTAAGCTTGAGCAGCGGTCTTTAAAGCCAGCAGGTTCATATTAGTTCATATCGGCACATTCACTATAAATCTTGACAAATTTTTGCCCTTTTAAGGAAATTTGTTAGCTGTTTTGTGTTTTATAAAAGGGATAAAAACAAGCAGCAAAATTAATAAAAGAGCATGTTCTCATGTTCCGAATATTTATATATAGTTATAATTGGTGTGTATTTTATTTTTATTTTTTAAGACAGCAAACTGAATTATAGAAAATATATAATAGTTCAAATTTCAATGTTATTGCATCAGGTTTGGCAGTTCTCTAAAAGAACATTTGTGAAGAAAAAAAAATCAAATTCATAAAAGATGTTTGCCTGAATCCAAGGACATGCAGGAGTGCTCAAAGATAAACATGAATTGTCGTAAAGATCCAAAAATGCACCATTCATGTCTTGAAATGACATGTTAGCTCTCTACTACTGTCATCCAAACACACTTTTATCCAGAGAAATTTTCAACAAGCAATTTACTAGGAAACAAACTTATTTCAAGTATTGCTGCCCCCAATGAAAGAATAACAAACAAAAAAAGTATACCAGCGTGCACTCTCCTGTTAACCGGAGGAGGGGGAAAAATGCATCCAGGGAGTCCATTTTAAGAAGCAGAGGAAAAAATTGGGAGAAACAAAGAAGAATCCCAAACATTTTGCACATTTGTTACACAATAATACACAGTGATCACAAAACGAAATGACAAGCTTCACAATATTCATGGCTTTTTGTTTGCTTTTCTACACAATATACAACCATTATTTTTTTCAGTACAAGGGAGGAAAATGCTTATGTACAATAAGTCATTATTACTTCAAACCTAGCAAATATCGTGTCATTTATCTCATATTCAATACATTTGTTTATTTTTTTTAAACTGCAATAGAAAGTAACGATAACTCAGAAGAGGAATTCAGTCGCCAGAAATAAAAAGAAGACCTTTTGAGGGAAAAAAATACATTCAAAAGAATCTGCAGTCAAAATACAAAGGTGTGGATGCAAACAGAGAAAGAGAGAGAGAGACAGGAGCTTTTTTTCAGTATTAACTTTACCTTTGCAGCAAAAAGGAGATGCATGAGATTAATTAACCAAATGGCGAGTGGTATTAAAAATTCACCCCGACATAAAAAAAAAGGAAATTATATCTGGAGAACCGTTTGGATAAAGGGAAAATGTATTTATTTTATTTGACTAAATTAAAATTTCGAAATTAAGATTTCGTCCTAGTGTAAACTTTAGTTTACATCTTTTCTTTTAGGTAGTTTCAGAGTCTTGGCCTAAGACTTTCCTCCCGCTTAAATGCTGTGACCCAGTCACGGCCTGGATTGTTCAAGCATCATCTTCATCGTCATCGTCATCGTCATCATCATCATCATCATCATCATCCCCCCTTGCGTTACAATTTGACTGGAGAAAAACTCAAAGCGACTGGCACCCATAACGACGCATGTAGAATGATGTACATGTGCAGAAGACAGGGAGGGCATAGATTCAGCAAAAAAGAAAAGAAAAGAAAAGAAGTTTAATGATAAATCATGTCTTGAAACAAAGGCTGAAAAATGGGGTGCACTATTTGGGTGCAACCAGCAGAGGCACTGTTGATAAGGTTTTTACAAGTTTGTGGTCTGAAGAAGATGACAGTTACAAGTGCCTTTATATGTCAAAATAAATGATAAATGTAATGATACATGAAATGTAAATCAAATTATTTTCTGCCATTTAAAATAATTTAAAAAATTTAATTAAAATTTTCTAAATAGGGGGAAAAGTGTTATCTCTGCATGTTTGTGTTAACTAAACAAAATACAAATGCACGGAATGTGTTCACATGAAAACAACGTAAAGTCGGTGAATGGGAAAAGAGGTGAACTTGGTTGTTAGCTTAGCTTCAACCGCTAGTTTTCACCAACACATAAAAGGTGGGGGCATGATTGTGGGGCGCTGCATACACTTGTTAAAAACTTGGTGCTGTGGCTTATAGTCTTCCAATTTAGCTTCAACAATAATAAATTTGTTCTTCCGAACATCAGTTTTGTTTGACTATTTAGCTTGGCTTAGCACTCGGCTGTGAGTTGCTATTTAAAAATTAAAGGTGGCTACGTGACTTTGGATTACAGCATTCACACTTCAAAACTAAGTGCTGTGGGTTATGTTCTTCTAATTTAGCTTTAAAAATTTACTTTCCCTTTGAAATGTTTTTTTTATTAAAATGTTTTATTTTTTTTGGGCTTAGCTAAATCAACTGATTTGCAAACTCAAATTAAAGGTGCCTTTGTGACAGTGGAGCATTGCACACATCAAAATTACTGTGTCTTTAAGTTTTCAAATTTAGATTTAGAATTAATTAGTTATTTATATCAATAGTTTTAAAGTTTTTTATGAGCTAGCAATCAGCTATGAGGTGCTAGCATAATTGAAAGGTGGCTATGTGGGTGGAGCGCTGCATAAACTTGTGAAAACAAAGTGCCCAGAGTTAAATTCTTCCAATTTAGATTAAACAAGAAACATTTGGCTCATTATAACAATGGTCTGATGGTATTAATTTACTATTTTGCTTAGCTTAAATCGCTAGCATTTGATGCAGAGTTGCTAGCTCAAATGAAAGACGGCTCCGTGAGCGGCTGCATACACCCATCAAAACTAAGTGCTCTGGTTGAAATTCTTTTAGTTCTTCATTATAAAGGTTTTAAAGTATTGTTTCACTATTTAGCTACAATAGCATGGATGACAAAAAGGATGGATGACAAAAAGGACGCAAATAATGATTGACATACTAGTTCGCACATACCAATCATGCCCAGTATATAATCTTAAATGCAATACTATAACTAGCTCAACAAGTACCACTGAGCGAGGGTGTGAAGCTCACCTTTAAAGACAAGTCATGCCAGCGTAGTCTGTGTATGTCACGAAAGGATGTCAACAAACACTTAAGGGTGCGTTCACACTTGAACAGGTTTGGTTGGATTAAATTAACTCTAGTATGAGGAACTCTAAACATTTATTTTACATCCATCCATTTTCTATACAGCTTGCCATCATTAGGTTAACCTGGAGTAGCCAGCTTGCTGAGAATTCATGATCAAGCAATATTGTTATTATGGAAATGTAGGTTTTGTTAATGCCAAGTGGACCAACTGTGATGCATCTTTTTCATTTTCAGTCTGGACCAGAGAAATAATCCCGAGTGTGAACACAGACCAAGTGCTTGTTCAAAATAAACCAACCGCGAGTTAAGCATGCCATGAGAGATGGTGATGGTATGCAAGTGCAACACAATGTAACCTAATAATGTAATGATAATAATGTAATGAATTTACTGCAACAGTAAACCAAAAAAAATGGAAGACATCCAGCATTACGTGTTCCATTTCCCACAAAAATGACTATTCTCACTGACAGCAGCATGTCTAGCTAGCCATCCTTTCAGGTACCGGTACCAGCGTGGTTGGTAGGGAACCAAAAAGCGCAACCTCCCAAAAACTTTCAGGAAAAAAAAAATGCGCGTACAAATGTTTATAATTGTGTATATTGCTCGATGCAAACTTAGCCCCCCATATTCCGAGAAGCAAGGTTAGCAAGATAAGATAACTATTCCACTCAATTGTGTTATGTCACAAGTTCCACATTGTCTCAGTAACAAACACGTTGTTTTCCCCTAGACTCTTTCTTCGATTTATTAATTGGCATTTAAATGTTCAATACACATTGCTTAGCTTTCATTCATAAACTGATCCCAAATTCTTAGACCTTTTACTTGTTTCCAGTAAAATGCTGTCGGCCGCCATTGAGAACTGTCTCATTCCCCTGATACTGAACCAACTCTTCCTCCGTCTTCAAAAATTATATTCCAGGAATAATACTGCACTTTGTCTGAACACTGATTGTAATGCTACTGTGCACAAGGTTGTAGCTTAAGAGCAGTTAGCGCACAAATAATAATATGCCGATGTAAGAGAATGTGTTTAACACATTCTGAGAACATTCTATAGATGGTAACGTTGGCCTGAAAGGACTGTTAAAAAACAAACAAAAAAAAACAAGCATTTTCGTCTCAAGAGTTAAAATATGTAAAACCCATGCAATTAGCATGCATGCTGGGTGTGGACCCAGCACACACGCCTTGGGGAAACACCTCTGAAAGCTACACCAGCCTTAAAGAAACTGATTTCCTCGTTGCATCACATGGTCCCACCCTTAGTCTGAGGCAATAATGCAAGATGGTTACATATTTTCACAGACGTTTCCTGGTTAGAAGGTCCCACGAATGTGAACATCTTAAGCAATGTCAGATGACTAAAAAGGAAACATCTTTCTTTCTTGACACAGCTATTATGAAATATTTCCGAGCAAAATAGTAAGTATGGCAGAATGGCGGAGGTGGTATATCCAGGTCCAGAAAGTAAAAACCCTGCCACAGTTTGGCTTTAGCCCCTAGTGATAGCTAGCTAGCTCCCTAGCAGGTAAACGAGCAAAATGGGAGCTAGCTAGGGAGCTAGCTAACTAGCACTTGAGGCTAAAGCCAAACTGTGGCAGGATTTTTACTTTCTGGACCTGGATTTGGCCCCTCTGCAGAATAGTGAAAAAGAGCAGAGATTAGTTGCTAATTTAGGCTCGCTGGGTGTGGTACAAGCTCAGCTGCATCTCAATAGTATGGAAATGTATGGCGGTGGTACATGTAAAAATGAATACTAAACCTAAGACAAAAAGGAAATAAAATGTCTGCTTGGTGTCCCAATTTTTACTGAAATGATCCTGCTAATGTAACCTGGACAGTTATTCTCCGTTCCCGAGATGGCCGTACTTGCTACTGATGTATTTCAATGGATAAAGCCAAGAATTAGCAGGAAATTTGAGGTTTTCAGAGCCTTGGCAATCAGGTATCCAAGTGTGCCCAGGCAATAGTGACAAACAATTTTACAGAGGTGTCAAATCCAGTAAAAAAAAAAAAAAAACTAGCTACATGGGCTTTTAACTCAACTAGCATGCTAGCTAACTTGTTTACAGGCTGGTTGAGTAGAAGCTAGTGTTAATTTTATCCGCCAATTTTAAATTTAGTCTCCGTTTTAGTCCAATTTCAGTCACATTTAGTCGAGGATTTTAGTCCAAGAAAACAATTTTATTGGTCTAGTTTTAGGTAACAAAAACTGTTTTAGTTTTAGTCAGGATAATCATTTTACTCCTGTATATATATTTTTTGCCAGCAGATTATGTTGAACATTTCGGATCTAAAACAATTTCACATAAAAATTTCTCTCATCTTTTTGATGAAAAACAACTTCACACACAATTACAGTGGCTTCTATGGCTCATTGCTACGAGCTAAGTAAGTTAGCCAGCATTAGTTAACAGTCGGATTAACAATATTGTTGGAACGTTATAGCTGTTAGATTAATGTTACATTACAACTATAATTTATTAATTTTTATAAACGTTTCACCGTGAATCCACCTCCTTGTCTGTCCCAAGATTAGCATAGACAATATTTTACAAAATCATATAATATTTGTCTAGTTTTTGTTCATGAACTAAAATGTCCAAAGATTTTCGTCCAGTTTTTATTAAGTGAAGTACATTTTGGTCTCGTCTTCATCAGTCGACAAAAATGCATACTGATTTAGTCTAGTCTAGTCTAAGTCCGGTGAAAAATGTGTGTTGACGAAATAATTTCTGTTTAGTTTTTGTTGACGAACTTAACACTAATAGAAGTGCCTGTGGTTAAAGCCAAACTGTGGCTTTCTGGACCTGGATTTGACACCTCTGAATTTTGACATGGGAAACGGACCGCTTTAACCGAGGCAAGTAGCACAAAGTACAGCTAGACAGTTTTCCATCAAGCTAATCCTTCTTGATACCATCAAATGTATTATCAATTCTTATTCCGGATATAAGTTTAGACTTGGATGGACAAATTCAGGTAAGTGTACACATGCTTTTACCTTAGCCTTAAAGCAGCTTCCACATAGGCTGGCTCTACCAAACTTCAGGAGGGATCAGCGACATGCAACTTGAGGTCCAACATTCCAAGAGTAACACCGCCACAGAACATTAGAAGTAAACCATAAAACCTGTGACTCTCTGATAGGCCCTAAGCCAGCTTCCAGACCTTAAGAGACTCTTAATTGTAACATTCTTTTCCTCTTTTTTTTCTTTTTGTAAAAAAACATGTTTTTTTTTTTCCAATTGGAAATATGCAAAGTGCTCCTCTGGAGTGAGGCAACTTGTGTGCACAACATGCACACAATGATTGATCCATGTCTCTCCCATACAAGATATAATCCACATCCTTTGTTTTCTCCCTCTGACGCTAGGTATCTATACATAATCCTTACAGATATTTTTTTTTTGTTTTTAACTTTGTTGATTATTATCGTCTCCCGAAGGCAAATACCTCTCAGGTCTGCCAACGTTTCAAGAAGAGACGCCGCAAAAAGAGAGAAAAAAAAAGGGGGGGCGGGGTTGGGGGGGAAGGTTTGGGGTGGCAGGGGCTAAGAATCTGAAAATATAATCCCAAACATAACAACTAAAAACCAGAATTCAAGGTTTGAAAGTACAGATTCTGGTTTGGGTGCACAAAATGTGCTTCCACCTTCAAGAGTGGAGTCCTTTTCACATTGAAAGAACATGTGACGTGAAAGACGA